>NC_090266.1:1193870262-1194484262 GCF_040414725.1 Anabrus simplex | reverse complement strand
TGATTGATTGATTGATTGATTGATTGATTGATTGATTGATTGATTGTTTACAAAGAGTTTCTGGGATAAATGGAACTCAGTTTTTCTCTGAGTTTTTTTTTTTTACTTTAGGGATTTTAGATAATGTCTTAGAACAGTACCGAGGAACGATTACTTTTATCAAATTACGCAATCCACGCGAGCGAAGCCACGGGTAACTGCTAGTATAATATAAATATTCCTTTAAGCGTGCAGACTATTTTTTACAGATAACTAAGCAGGAATATTACCATGGCCGCGCAAGAAGATATACAAATTCATATCTGCACAATTATACAAGTGAAATAAGTACTCGAACAGTAAAATTGTATGCATGCATCTCGGCCCTTTACTCTCTTCAGTGCGGATTTTGTGAACGGGACAGTGTTACACACGTGTTCTTATACCTGTGTGATGTTTCAGTTGCTGCGCTCTTAGCTTATTATAGAGAACTTCCTTGTAAAATGGGTCGGAAGGCGAAAGAAACGACTTCGAAAGAAATAAAGGTAATTATTAGATTTCACAACGAGTGTAAATCATTGAGACATTTGTAGGGTAGTACATAGACCTGTAACAACAATCCAACAGGTTCGGCAAACGAAAATCGTTACAAAGTTTGTCACGAACTGCCTGGCCAAGAGAATAAGTGACGCTCTTGGCCGAGGTATTCTAAGAAAAATCAAACGATGCCCGAATATCAGTGGACCCCTATCGCAGCGGACTTAAACCAGATTTCAGTATCAATGCATCTCACAGCACGGTTCGCATTTTTCTTAGAAAGAGAGACTAATTTGGAAAGAGTTGCCCGTAGAAAGTATTACGTCAGTGAGATCAACAGGAAGAAGGGGTTGCAGATCGCAAAATCACATGTAAAACTCCTCCATCGACCTGTGGAATAGGGTTATTTTCACTTATGAGAGTAAATTGAATATCTTTACTTTTGATGGGAGATGCAAGGCAGGGAGAAAGATCAACACCGAGGTGAAGTAGGAGAACCTCTCTCCTACAGTAAGACATGGTGGACGCTCCGTAGTGGTATGCGGCTGTGTGAATGCCGCAGATGTGGGACCCCGTCATATTATTTAAAGAAACATGGATCACCAGTACTACATTAATGTGTTAAAGCTTCGTCTCGTCCCTACTGCAGAAAAAGTGGTTCTTAAGTACAATTATGTATTCCTGCAGAATAACTCTTCCAAGTACACAGCTTGAAATACAAGAATGTCCTCTACAACACACCCAGGTACCACCAAACTCCTCCGTAGTCTGCAGATGTAAATACTTTCGAAAATTTGGACGGTTCGAATACTTGCTGTGCCAGTGTTTTATATATTTGCTTCAAAGCAGATACAGAGTCTTTTTGTAAAGAAATGTTTGTGTTCGAATACTTTTTACACTATGTATTGACACTTGTAAGAGTTGCATGATGTCTAGTTTGGATTTTAGGAACTGCAGATGCAATTGGCACCATTCGACTGAGGTTATGAGGTTTTAAATATAAGCAGATTGTGTCCGAGTGTAAAAAAATGTGGCAAAGGAAACTATGGATTACACTTCAAATTCCTAATGTTCAGTGGATGTATGAGATACCCCGTACCGAACTCGATAGCTGCAGTCGCTTAAGTGCGGCCAGTATCCAGTAATCGGGAGATCGTGGGTTCGAGTCCCACTGTCGGCGGCCTTGAAGATGGTTTTCCGTGGTTTCCCATTTTCACACCAGGCAAATGCCGGGGCTGTACCATAATTAAGGCCACGGCCGCTTCCTTCCAACTCCTAGGCCTTTCCTATTCCATCGTCGCCATAAGACCTATCTGTGTCAGTGCGACGTAAAGCAAATAGCAAAAAAAAAAAAAAAAAAGATACCCCGTGTCGAGCCATCCACGCTTAATATTGTAAGGCTTCAAGGACCTTTCCCCTATTATACTTGCATTTCCACGCCCCCTTCTTTCCAGAGTATAACCCCGATTTCTAATATGGACGAAGTCTTCATTCTTATATTGACTTAATGCACTGAAGCAATACAGTAATTTGTGTACACATTTCTTGTGTAATCCTTAGCATGTAATGTTTGTATTTACGTACTCGTATGACACGACCCATTTGGTTCCAACATGTCCTGCTATCGATTCTACTCTTTACGTTGAAATAAATGTTTCTGTTGCTCCTAAATAACAAGGTACACATTTCAGTATTACGAGGCGTAGAATGATCGATGTGATCTCATGAGCAGCACGCAACCATAGACGTTGAAGACATAACATCAACTTCAATGTGCCGGGCTGAATGGCTCACACGGTTGAGGCTCTGGCCTTCTGACCCCAACTTGGCAGGTTCGATCCTGGCTCAGTTCGGTAGTGTTTGAAGGTGCTCAAATACGTCAGCCTCGTGTCGGCTGATTAACTGGCACGTAAAAGAACTCCTACGGGGCAAAATTCCGGCATATCGGCGTCTCCGAAAACCGTCAAAAGTAGTGGGATGTAAAAAACATTATTATTATTGTTATTATTATTATTATTATTATTATTATTATTATTATTATTATTATTATTATTATTATTATTATTATTATTATTATTATTTTTAACTTCAATCATCCAAATATTTTTGGATTCTATGCCAGTTCCACGAACCTACTACGCTGGCGTAGCAGGGGGAGAGGTGATACTCCCACGTGGCGCGTCCCAGGTGGCGGATAGGGGGGTCCTAACCGGCTTGCCGGCGGACTTGAGGCAAATAAAATACCTCTCGCGGACCAAACACACTACCCCCTGCGGGTGGGGGACGCACATGTAGAATACACCCGCGGTATCCCTTGCCTGTCGTAAGAGGTGACTACAAGGGGCCCAAGGGTCTCTCAACTTGGGAGTGTGGATTGACGAGCACGGGGCCCTTAGCTGAGTCATGGCATTGCTTCCACTTACTTGTGCTTGGCTCCTCACTATCGTCTATTCTGTCCGACCTCCCTTGGTCAACTCTTGTTCTTTTTTCCGACCCCGACGGTATTAGTGCATTCGAGGTCTAGGGAGTCTTTCATTTTCACGCCCTCCGTGGCCCTTGGCTTTCTTCGTCCGTTACTTCATATTTCGAAGTTACGGATCCCTTCGTTTTTCTTCTTTTTTCCTCTCTCTACCCCCTGTGGGTGGGGGACGCAGACGAATAATACACCCACGGTATCCCCTGCCTGTCGTGAGAGGCGACTAAAAGGGGCGACCAAGGGATGATTGTATTAGAACCATGAAACTACTTTTGATTAGTACCATCACGCGGGGAACACCGTGGGTCGCCTTTACTTGCGAGTAGTGCCACTATATTAGGTACGAAATAGGTTTGTGATAGTAGCAGCAGTAGGTGTGGACTGTGGGTTTCCAGTACCCGTGAGTCGTACCCATGTGAGCAACACCACGGGTCTGGGCGTAGCCTGTCAGTTGTATCACTATATGAGCGACATCGTGGGTCTGCGTTGCCTGTGATTGGTACTCACTATGTGAGGAACACCACGGGAATACCGGCGCCCGTGATTAGTACACCTAGGTGAGGAGCCTCATCGGTTTGCGTTGGCTGTGTGTGACGCCATTGTGTGAGAAACACCATAGGTCAGCGTTACCTGTACGAAGTACAATACTTGTGAGTAGTACCATAGTGTTTGGAACACTGTGAGTTTATGCTACTTTTGATTAGTACCCCGACATGACAATACCATGGTTCTAATTTACTAGCGATAAGTACCATTCTGAGGGGCCTTTGACCTGGATTTTGGACCCGTTTAGACATCAAGCATCCTCGATTCAGGACTGTGCTTTATAGTTGGTCCTTTGGTCAGTAATACTATTATTTATGGTCGTTTTGAGTCGGATCCACTGTTTTTTGGTGTTTTTTGGGGGTTCATGTCCATCCATTCATTCTTTGACATTTTTTATTTTGGTCAGTGGATGTTTTTTGAACTTTTTGTTACTTCATTTCGTACCATTAGGAGCCGATGACCTCGATGTTAGGCCCCTTTAAACAACAAGCATCATCATCCTCATCATCTATGCCAGTTATTCCCAGTGTTCCATAACTTCAGACAGTCTACCGTTTAATGCAAGGCTTGTCAAGGACGATGACCACCACGAGAGGATCGCGGCAAGCGTGGCAGACATGGTAAATGGCCTGGATCAGTGTGCTGCAAGCACAGACGTCTGTACACTATAGCCTTGAAATGAGCGTTCTTACGTTCAATTCATATTGTGTAAGATTTCACTGAATGGGATATCCAGCTCCATGGCTAAATGGTTAGCGTGCTGGCCTTCGGTTCAAGGGGTCCTGGATTCGATTCCCGGCCTGCTCGGGTATTTTAACGATTGATTAATTCCGATGGCTCGGGGGCTGTCTTCAACATCCCAATCCACGCTGACGCACACGTCGCATATAAGCGTCATCTCAAAGGACCTGAACTAGGCTTCTCCGGAGGCGACACGCCGTTTATTACTTTATGGAATTTCGGAGAAACTGTGATATAAACATCCTTATTGCTTAGATGATCTCCCCCTCAAAATTATAATGAATGTGTATAAATAATAGATATTTGTTCATATTCTTGTGGAAAAAGAGACGGGGAACTTGTGTATAATGGTACGGTACATGTTTAATAACTGAAATTACAGTGAATCACAAAAGTAATCGGCCAGTAGTGTTTTGTGCTATTTTTGGACCTTTGACAGAAAAAAATAATATAGGAACAATCTTGGCATAAATTGAAATGGGACACACGTAATAAATAACATAACAGCATTTCTTATTTGCAAACTTACAAAAACAACATAAACAATAATAATTAAAGAAACATGCCCAATATCGCAGGCACAAAAGTTTTCGGGCGACATGTGAATCAAACACACGAGAGTACATTTAAATACTTTGTATGAAGTCCCATGTGCTTCATCACTTCCTCCAAATGTTTAGACATGCTGTGAACGAGTTTTCTCGTGTAATCTGGACTTATTTGTCTCCATTCTTCCATTAATCTATCCTTTGAAGCTTGCCTTGATTACAGTGGCGTTTGTCTTACTTTTCTCTTCAGTTCATTCCACACATTTTCAATAGGATATAGTCCGGACTCTGGGGAGATGTATCCAAAACTTTACGGCAATTTTACAGCGTCCATAGTCTCACAATATCCGATTTATATTTCGGGTCAATTTCTTGATATAATTTGAACTTGTATGAAAGCCCTAAATTTTCAGCACTTTTCGATAAGTTCTCTTCTAGAATATTCTAGAATATTGTCCATTTTACCTTCAATGAATACTAATTCGCCCACCCCAGATGAAGACATGGGGCCCAAAATCATGACACCTCCGTGTTTAACTGCCGGTTGTCGATTTTTCGATTGAAGCTCTTCATTTGGTTTTCTCCAAACCATAGTTCTTCTGTTTGTTTCATCTACAAAAATTACTTCGGCCCACCAACCGACAGGTTATTTATGTGCTGATTCGCGAAGTTCAATCTTTTCTTACTATTTCTCTAATTTACCATGGGTTTCTTCCTGCTCATTCTGCCATTATACCCTTCTCTTCTGATAATTCTCCGCACAGTTTCAGGGTGAACTTCCCTCCCGTATTCCTACAGCACTGCGGCAGAAATTTTCGTTGCCAGTAACTTTGGATTTTCTTAATTTTTCTTATTACTCCCATTTCCTCTCTTGTACTCAGCTTCCTTGGTATCCCTGTTGTAGGTTTGTCTTCAGTTGTATCTTCTCTGTTGAATGTTCTTATGTTATCATCTACAGTACTCTTACTTATTTGTAAAATGCGGCAGTACCTCTTTCTTAGCATGGTGGAAAATAACAAGTTGTTTCCTTTCAAATGATGTATTTTTTCCTTTCCGCCCCATCGTAGTAAAAGGTTGTGTTTACAGAATAGGAACGAAGCCTATAATGAGCTTGTTCTGCCTACTACTAACCCCCCCCCCCACTCCCACCTGTTCCTGCCTGGGCAGCAAGTGCCCGAATATTTACGTTGCTGCATATTGTGGTGCCTTATAACTAAAATTAAAATTGCATATACAGTAGTTAATTACATTTTACGGTGACGTGTGTGCTACATTATACATCAATATTCGCATTACTAAATGGACTGGCAATTGCTTCTTTTCGGCTTCAAATGTTGGAAGAGCACTTCAAATTAAAAAAACAAAACATAATAGGGCGGTCGAATACTTTCGTGATTCAGTGTACACTGACTTAGCAAATGTCATGGGATAGTCACCTAATAGCGTGTGGGGCCTCCTCTGGCCCTGCGAGCTGCAGTGAGACGCCATGGAAGTGAGTCGACAAGTCCCTGGTAGTCCTTTGGACGCAGCTGACACCAAATCGTTTGCAGAGCGGCCGCCAAATGCTGGTCTGTTCGTGGGTGCAGGATCCATGGCACGGAGCCTGTGTTCCAGGACATCCCAGATATGCTCGATAGGGTTCATATCGGGGCGACTGGATGGCCATGGCAGTCGTTGGACCTCCGCTGCATGTTCCTGGAATCATTCCCGGGCGACGTGCGCAGAACCGTCTGGGCGCTGAAAGGCTAAAAATGGGTGGAGGTGGTCTCCGAGCAGCTCAACATACCACGTATCATTCAAAATCTCTTCCAGAACAACTAGGGGGCCCATTCCATACCAGGAAAATGCACCCCAGACCATAACAGAGACACCAGCGCCCTGGACCACACCTTCGAGGCAGGCGGGATCCATCACTTCATGTGGTCTGCGCCATACACGGTGCCTCCCGTCGGCATGGTGCAGTTGAAATCGTGATTCGACCGACCATATCACGTTACGCCATTGTTCCAGTGTCCATCCCTGGTGACTGGCGACAAATGCGCGTCGTTGTGCCCGATGACGTTGGGTTAACAGTGGCACCCGTGTGCGGCGCCGGCTCCCATACCCCATAGAACCCATGTTCCTACGGATTGTCCACTGGGAGACGTGTCTAGCACGGCCTGTGTTGAATTGAGCCGTGCTTTGTTGCACGGTTGCCCGTCTGTCACTATTGACCATCCGTCTCAGATGTCGCCGGTCACGGTCCTCGAGGGTGGCTGGACGGCCGGTCGTTCATCTGTTGTGGACGGTGACACCCGCATTCAACCATTCACGATACACCCTGGACACGGTTGATCGTGTGAAGCCGAATTCCCGCACCACTTCCGAAATCGCACTTCCCATCCGTCGGGGACTGACCACCATACCCCGTTCGAACGGTGTCAGCTCACGACGACGTTCCATGTTACACCTGTCACATGCACAGCCACTGCTCACAAGGTCTCCTATACAACTGCCGCTGGCACAGGGGGCGTGTGGTGCGTAGACAATGCACCTGCGCATCAGTGCTCCGCTATCCCATGACATTTGCTCAGGCAGTTTATATTGATCACACACCAGTAACATACATGTTTTATTTAACGCATACGGACTAGAAAATATTTGAGATTTCGTGATGTTTCTCCTGTTTCTGAGTAGGGGAATAGAAATCGTTGACAAATATAGATTAATAAGTAAATCTTATAAACTGAATAAATAAAACAAACACGAAACTAAATTTCCCTTGCATGTATTGTTATTTTTCTTTTTTTTCTTTTTTTCCAGTTATCGTTTTGACTCCACATTTAGGTTTTATATTGATTTAAATTCAGACATCACAACATGCGACTTTCTTGTCCCATCTTTCACCGCGTTGTGCAGGTACGAGACAGCTGCCTATCAAACCAGCCCGAGTCGTTGCCATTGCGGCCGGTCCGGATTTATGTTGACTTCACGGCCAGTATCTTTCTTCCTCGGAAAGAGACTTATTTTAATGACAGGGTTGAGAGACGTGAGGAAGGATCAGCTGTGCTTTATGTTGAGTGTGAGAACATTACCCTTCTTGCAACATTTTGCAGCAGTTCACCTCGCACTTTATTCAGGCTTGGGACTTGAATTTTTCACGACCGCATTGTACTCCGAGTAAACTTTCAGCGTATTAGGTCGTGTTCATTACATACAGAATGCACCGAAGAGATGTTAAGTAGAGAACAAAAATTGTCAAACGGACACCAGTAGGATTCGAACCCACAAACTTCCGATTTCGCGTCGGATGCTCTTACCAGTTGAGGTATGGTGGCTAGGTGATATTTCGTTCTGCTAGAAAGCCTATAAGCTACAGGTCCGGCACTACCCACGACCCACTACCGCCATCACAACTGTAGAGTGCGCGCAGATCGCCCGTTATGGGTGAATTCGATGAATATTGAATTTTCACAACACCACTGTACATTCTGAACACGGTCTAATACGTTGAAAGTTTATTTCGAACATAAATAATGCATTATTGTAATCTAGGTGTGTTGAAATTAGTGAAAAATAATTCTTGTAAATAATACAGTTAACATTTTTTTTGTAATAATATAAGAAATTTATTTTAACTCAACCTATTCAATACAGTACAAGATGTTAACATATTAGTTAAACATAGTTAAAAATAGTTGAGACATGCTTTGCCCCTTCTGTGGGGCATCATCAGTCATATCAAATACCTCAAAATTCTACCAGACGTCTGGTTGGAAATTATAAAAATATGTTGCATGAGTGAATACATTAAAAACATTTACAAGATCTTATCATTAACAAAATATTAAATTGATTAAAAAAGTTACACTAGTGAACACGTTGGTGAATTTTCACTCAAAACAAGGCCGTCATGTGTACAGTATTGACAATTGGTGCTAAGTTCGAAGACAGATTAAAATGTATATACAAATATTGAGAATGAATGCAGCATACATATAATTACAATTTACTGTACGCGTATTTTACATTGTAAAATAATATGGAAAAGCATTCCTAATTTCTATAAAAAAATAAACAATTTTTTTTGACCTTAATATTGCTGTCCTGGTGCAGTCTAATCAGAAATGGCTTCAAGATGTGCAATTTTGTATGTGATTTATAACCAGCTCATGTAAAAATGTTGCATTACGTCGTAATTCAACTTGGATGTCTATGTTGACTAATTATATTTTAGACTCCAACAAAATAGTTCGTCGAAGTATCCATGGGCTAATCACCTCCGTTGGACACGCTCTATGAAGACGGAGTGCCTAGTGCATGTAAACAACAGTTGATATTAGATATACGAGGAGCAAGACGTTAGTGACAGCTAGTGCTTTACAAACCTCTTAGCAATAAGGTAACAGCCCAACAACACTGAAGGTAAGTTTTTAACTTCACAGTCTCATTTCTTTAACCCATTCATTCTTTCTCTTTTCCCGTCATTTCACTCAACTAATTAAGGACTTATTCCTTCCTTTCAGATTTTCACATACGTAAGACAGCTCAACATTAATTACATCATAACGTTTTCGACTGTCGCCCATTCAACCAATAAAACTGAAATCCCATACTTCAACAACATAAACACACGGAAAAACTTAAAAACACCAGTCAATTGGGAAGATTTAACGACATTTCAACCGCCCTATTTCAACCCATTGTTTTAACTTTTTCAACACAGTTCATTTTGAATCTAATACCAACTGTTGTTTACATGCACTAGGCACTCCGTCTTCATAGAGAGTGTCCAACAGAGGTGATTAGCCCATGGATACTTCGACGAACTATTTTGTTTGAGTCTAAAATATAATTAGTCATCATAGACATCCAAGTTGAATTACGACGTAATGCAACATTTTTACATGAGCTGGTTATAAATCACATACAATATTGCACATCTTGAAGCCATTTCTGATTAGACTGCACTAGGACCGCAATAATGACTTACAAAATTTTTTTAAATTGTTTTATTTTTTAATGGAAATTAATACAAATTTGGAATGCTTTTCCATATTGTTTTACAATGTAAAATACGCGTACAGTAAATTGTAATGATATGTATTCTGCATTCATTCTCAATATTTGTATATACATTTTAATCTGTCTTCGAACTTAGCACCAAATAAGACTTTAAATACCACTATTGTCAATACTGTACATATGACGGCCTTGTTTTGAGTGAAAAATCACCAACGTGTTCACTAGTGTGAAATTTTTAATCAATTTGATATTTTGTTAAGGATAAGATCTTGTAAATGTTTTTTAATGTATTCACTCATGCAACATATTCTTATAATTTCCAACCAGACGTCTGGTAGAATTTTGAGGTATTTGATATGACTGATGATACCCACAGAAGGGGCGAAACATGTCTCAACTATTTTAACGATGTTTAACTAATATGTTAACATCTTGTACTGTATTGAATAGGTTGAGTTAAATTAAATTTCTTATATTATTACAAATTAAGATTCTTTCAATACGGAGAAAATGATTTTCATTACTTGTAATAATACAGTTTGTTAAGAAGGAAGCCATAGTATGTTCAACAGACTGAAAAGCTTTTAGGTTATAATAATACGTTGGTCAGTTAGGTCCGGTTCTGTTGCTAGTCCACCATTTACATCTGTTTACATTTAAAAAATGCTATTTGTATATTATTGTAGCTGTTGTTTGAAAGTAAGGTTTTTGGAGACATTTCCTGAAGTTCTTACCTCTTTCGAACCCGTCCAGGACAATTTTTTTTCCCACCTGGTTTCCTGTAAATTGGCTTAAGATTCTTCTCTAAAAAATTGAGCAGGGTGGGTTTGTCATATTCAGTGGTGGACTTTTGAGTCAAGAAGGTGAAACGTACTTGGTGTTTGCTTGCCTTCGGCAGAGTTCAAAGTGGTTCCAGCCATCTACGCTGTTTTTGGACCTATGGCTCTTCGCATTAGAGTTCCGCATCTCCACTAGTACGTTAGGAATTTGGAACCACTGTCCTGAAAACAGTCAGCCTTCATCAGTGTATTCCATGGGAAGAGAAGCCAACGCCGTACACTTCCTTAAATGTTGAAGTCCATTGTCACGTCAGTTGGTTCCTGGTTCGGCAAGTTAAGTTTCAATTTCGAAAGAAGTCGCTTGTAGGTCTCTCTCGTTTTGCTTGGTAATAATGCAAAATCTGAGGTAGGCGTACCTCTCTCGTTTCTCTGATGTACTCCTTATATCCACATGTATAATGTGCACCCCATGTGGGTGGGGGACGCGGATGAAAAATACACCCACGGTATCCCCTGCCTCTCTTAAGAGGCGACTAAAAGGGTCGACCATGTGATGATATTTGAACCATGAGACTACTTGTGATAAGTACCATTACATGCGGAACACCATGGGTCGATGTTACTTGCAACTAGACTACCCTGCGAGGAAAACCATGGGTCTACAGTATATAGAAGCAATACCACTACGGGATTGGGCGTTGCTTGTGATAAGTACGATTTTGGAGATCATTTTTGTATTCCACTGTTCGGTTCCGCTGTGTTCAGAATGGGTCTGCGTTACCTACGAGTAGTACCACTTTATGAGAAACGCCACGGGTTTGTTGGTGCCCGTGATTAGTACCATTATGTGAGGGGAAACTATTGGTCTGCGTTGCCTGAGATTAGTACCATTGTGTTAGGAACACCATGGGTTTTTGTTGCCTGTGGGCGTCACCGTAATGTGTGATACACCGTGGATCTACATTGCCTATGATTAATACCACTATGTGAGCGACAACACCATGAGTATACGTGGCCTGTTGATGAGTTCTACCTAGTGAGGAACACCACGGAAATACCGGCGCCCGTGATTAGTCCCACTGTGTGGGGAGCACCATGGATCTGCGTTGCTTGTGAGTAGTGCCCTTATGTGCGAAATATCATGGGTTTGTGTTACGTACTTGCAAGTGGCGCCATTGTGCGTGACATACCATGTGTCTACATTACCTGCAGGGTGTCTACTGATACTGAAAATACGGGAAGTACTGGAATTATACTGGAATTTAATGTACTGTAGGCACTAGAAATATACTGGAATTTTGAACCATATACTGGAAAAATTATAAAATATACCGGAACAAATATTATCATTCTTTTTAATCTACCCTGGATATTTGCATTCCAAAAGTCCAGGCAATAAGAATAATTGTTTAGGTTGCCATTATAACTTAAAGCGACTTTATTGAAAAGTAATACTTACGTAGTACAGTAGTAACAGTACAGTTACTATTCTAGTAACTTGTGATTTTCTCTAATATCCCGGCGTTGGGATTTGACGCCTTCATCGCCCAGCATCTCTCTTGGTGTTATAGACAGTCACTAACTTCCCCTTTTCTGCTAATACGGTTTTCAGTTTCCGTTCCCTTTTCCGTCATTCTTCTTTTATACAATACTTCAAGCATAATAACAATGGGTGCATTATATTATATGCTATACCTGAAGTAGCTTATATTATGCATGTAATATAATTCATCCAATGTTATTTATTTATGTATCTGTTTACTTATTTACGTTGGTGTTGCACTTATTTTTCTGAGACAATGGGTAAAATAAGATGAAAGACTTCTTTCAAAGATGACTGGTTGGACAGAACAATAAATTCAGATTGGAATTGGCTTCAGAGAGTGGAAAGTGATAACTATAAAGGGTATTGCTCTGTGTGTAACACTAGTTTTAGTATTAGCTACATGGGGGTGTCTTCAGTTTGATCTCATGCCAAAGGCAAAAGGCACATCGAAAGAGTAAAAATGAGAGTTTGAATGAGTTTTATTTTCAATCTATGTGGAAGAATAGATTGTTTCATTTTTAGGGGGTGAAGAGATGCACATAACTTTCTGCAGTCACTTGTTATATGGTCATTCCAGTTTAATGATAACGCCTAGGGTTTTACAGACTTCTGAAAAGGTATAGCTTCACCACAGAGCATAAGAGTAGGCTGTTGTGTGATGTTTAGCGTATTTAAAAGCAAAAATTGTCCTGCTATGATTGCTTGCGTTTTCTTCGGGTTAATTAATAGGTAGTTCTCTTTTGCATACGAGCTAATTGAATTTGTCCAGTTCATTTGGTGGATTGCCTGGTCAATATCGGAGACTTTAAATTGTGAGTATATCTGAAGATCATCAGCATAAAGGTGATAGTTGCAGTCATTCAGATGAGAAGAAATGTCATTAATATAGATTAAGAATAAGAGGTCCAAGAATAGACCCTTGGGGAACACCAGATAGCTTAGTCCTCCATTCTGTAGTCACCATGTTTGATACAATTGACTGTCGTCTATTTTTGAGGTATGAGCCCAAGAGCTGAATAGCAGAATGAGTCATGTGAAGTTTTTTTTATAACTTAGATAACACTATGTCTATATTTACTGTGTCAAACGCACTGCTGAAGTCTAGAAGGATATGTATAGTCAGTTTTCGTTCGTCCATAGCCTGTCTAATGTCATCCGTGAATTGTGTTGTAGCAGTAATGTGTCCTTTCTTCAAACCAGACTGTAAGGGATCAAGTACAGAATGTTTTTCCAAGTATTTAACTATTTGTTTACGCATTATCTTCTTCAGAACCTTAGAAAGTGCTGTGAGAGTGCAGACAGGTCGGTAGTCAGATGTATTGCTTGCAGGAGAGTTTTCTCTGGGACTGGCACAATGAGTGCATCTTTCCATTTAATTGGGATATTGCCTGAATTAAGGCAGGTATTAAATAAATGCGTAATAATGGGCAATATTATGTCGATTATATAGGTCAAGAATGAAATGGGAACTTCATCAGCTCCTGTTGCGTGAAATTTGACATAACTTCCCTTCTTACTTCATGCTCTGTAACTGTATCAAATTCAAGTACAGGACGGACTGGAGATTGTTGCCTTAATATATTGTCAATGGTGTTTTGTACTGTCGGTGTGTCAGGAGTGAGACGTTCCGTGGAGAAATATGTATTTAATTCATCAAGGGACATCTCGCGATCAGTATGCTTCGCAAGTGGTTTGCTAATATCCAGTGACCGAAGTTGTCGCTATGTGGAACCAGTGTTATAATTTTGTTTAAATGCTGGAAATAATTAAATTTCTTATTGCGAATTACAAGCTTAATTCCTTTTTCGAAGAACATGGTACTGTTCATGTACGTCGGCTAGTTGAGTCTTCTTAAAGTGTCGGTGTACTGCCAAGGACAGGGCGGACGTGTTACTCTAACATTACGCTTTGGTGCGTGTTTGTTGTACAGTTTATGTAAATGGGAATTAAATATTTACATTTTCTCGACAATATCGCTCTTTGTCATTATGTCATAACAGAGGCAGAGTTGTGCATCTTGTCTCAGCATAAAAATTGCTATATATGGAGTAACATATGTTTTTTTGTGATGCATATACAAGTGATTGATTTCATATATATCTTTCATGTGACATTATCTAGAACAAGTTTTTACTGAGAATAAACCTGGTACAGAATCTATTCAAGGACGGTTTACTTCCACAGTGCGTGTTATGTGATACTCTTTCTTTAGCTGTTTTTATTGGATGTAAGTGTTAACGAAGTGATCCAAATAGTCAAAAGTTAATTGTCACTTAAAAGCAGTGATGTTAGATGTCCGGCTCCACGGCTAAATGGTTAGTGTGCTGGCTGGTTCAGAGGGCCCCATGTTCGATTCCCGGCCGATTCGGAGATTTTGACATTGGCTCGTGGAGTGGGTGTTTGTGCTGTCTGTCCCAAACATCCCTACAACTCACACACCACACATAACACTATCATCCACCACAATAACTCACAATTACCTACACATGGCAGATGCCGCCCACCCTCATCAGAGGATCTGCCTTACAAGGGCTGCATCTGGCTAGATAGAGCCACACAAAACAAACAAAAAAGTGATGTTAGATAAGACTTTTTAACTATATTGTGTGCGCGCGTGTGTGATATAGCATTGCAAATTGAAAACGAACAGTTACATAGTATCAAGCTATAAATACAACGAATTTTTCATTTATATAAAACTGTCAATTTTTCAAATTTTTGTCTAGTAATTTTTTAATCGTCTTACTAACAATTTTGTATTCCTTGGGATTGTAACTTTTTCCAAAGCAAGAGTTGTATACATTTTCTAATTAAAGAGATTTAAAAGCAATGGGTGGAGTGGAGGGCCGTGAGGGGAGTTGAGAGGCCCTGTAAAGAATATTAAACTATTGTTTGTATTTAAAAAATCAAGGCTAACTGAATTTATTAAAAACAAAATTGCATTTGTTGGCAAAAATTACAAATTTGAAATCATCAAGGGTGTAATTCTTCCTAAAAAACTTTTAAAAATTCATAGCATTAGGTACTGGAATATTGCTGATAATTATAATGAATATACTGGAAATATACTGGAAGTTTTTGAAAATGGAACTCCGTAGACACCCTGACCTGTGATTAGTACCATCATTCAAGAAACACCATGAGTCTACGTTACCTGTGATTAGTACCACTATAGGAGGAACACCATGCTTCTGCTTTACCAGTGATAGTACCATTTTGAGGGACCGGTGACCTGGACTTTGAACCTTTTTAGATAATACGTATCATCCCAGTAATTAAGACATAGTGAATTATATCCACTTATTGTTTTTGTTTCACGTTCATTTTTTCATCACCATTCGTTTTAGAATCTAGTCAGGGTATACATTTTGAAGTTTTAATTTTAATTCCGTTGCACTTCGTACCATTAGGGGCCGATGACCTAGCTGTTAGGCCTCTTTAAACAATAAACATCCTGTATAATGTGCAGTTTGGAAAAATGTGAACTGCAGCTCTTAAAAGTACCATCCATAAAGCATTTCTTCCCACTAAATAGCATCTGTTTTTCCCGATAACTACAAAAAACGGGCATTCTGTCTTTAATGGCATCTTCATTAAACAAGTTGCTTTACGTCGCACCGATACAGATAGGTCTTACGGCGGCGATGGGATTTGATAGGGCTAGGAATGGGAAGGAAGTCGTCGTGGCCTTAATTAAGGTACAGCCCCAGCATTTGCCTGGTGTGAAATGGGAAACAACGGAAAACCATTTTCAGGGCTGCCGACAGTAGGGTTTGAACCCACTATCTCCCGAAAGCAAGCGCACAGCTGCGCGCCCCTAACCGCAAGGCCAACTTGCTCGGTCGTCAATAAACGAAAAATTGTTAGCAGGGTTGTGAGAAAAAAAGAAAGGGGTGAACCATCGAACAGCCAAGGCCTGGCTGCATTCGAAACAACCGCAAATACAACAAAATAGGGACAGGGAGTGAATCATTGAACAAGTAGCTGAGTGCAGTCGTAATGCCCGCATGCCAAAAAATCGGGCGTAAAGTTAACTCTAGCCGGAAAGTAAATTGCCGCAAATGTAACAACATTCTGGTTCATTTCCATTCAATAATTTAAATATATATATATTCATTTACTTGTCAAATTAGGTCTTAAATTCGAAGTCCGTCGAATCAGGGTTCGCTGAATCGAGGACCTACTGTATAAAGAAGAATTTCAGTCTTTGTGTAACAAAGGACATGGCATGGATATTGAAATACCGAACTTTGACTGTTTTAAACATAATCCATAATACGTATCATCCCAGTAATTAAGGCATTGTGAATTAGATCCACTGATTGTTTTTGTTTCACGTTCATTTTTTCATCACCATTCGTTTTAGAATCTAGTCAGGGTATACATTTTGAAGTTTTAATTTTAATTCCGTTGCACTTCGTACCATTAGGGGCCGATGACCTAGTTGTTAGGTCCCTTTAAACAATAAACATCATCGTGTATAATGTGCAGTTTCGAAAACTGAAGAATGAAACAGAAGGTTCAGGAACCGAAACGACAGAAGAGATAGTTTTAAACGAAGCAACTGTATCCAATTTTTCGTGGATGGTGCGTTTCGCGATGCCACTTGCATCTGTAACTCCCGTAGAGTCGATCGTGGGCCGATGACCTCGATGTTAGGCCCCTTTAAACAACAAGCATCATCATCAGCACAAGCATCAAGAGTCCATCGTCCGTCTTCCTCCAGGACCTGCTTGATGATAGCACGTGCCGGCCACGTCGGTCCTCACACTGACAGGTCGTCCCGAGCGTTGCTGATTCGTTTGCCACATGTCCTTGCTGAAACTTTGCTACACACCATGCTACTGTACGGTATGAGAGGACATGATTCCCAAGGACTTCCACCAATTCACTGTGACATTCTCTTGAATTTCTCCCCCGGAGAACGCCTATTTGGTGTATGTGCGCTGCTCCACACGGGTTACTTCCATCTCGCACGACGCTCGCCACACAGCTTATTTCACAGCGCTCTTTGTGGTACTACCAGCAATCGCAGACCCATCTGTTGTTGTGAATACACACTATGCCTGCAGTGCTTCCGCGCGACAAATAACAGTTTGTGATCCGCTCACACGTCTGCAAGAAAAGAATAGTTGCAATAACTTTTGCCCCCGTATATACGGATTTGTATTCTGGAGCATGGGTACAGTAAAGTCTGCCAGGAAGGAATCAAGATAAGAAATATTTCAAATTAAAAAGTATTGACCGAGTGAGTGGCTGCGCGGTTCGGGTCACGTATTTTCACAAGTAGGACTGATATACTATGAAGTGAGAATAATACGAAAAATATTGCTTATTTCCATATGGTTTTGCTTTCGGTGTATAATTTCCCGATATCCTTTTAGAACATTACTCTTACATCCTATACATCACCTCTTTACACTTCATTGGTACTTCTTTCTTCCACACTTGGTTCCTCACATTCTGGTAGAATGCATTTCCCAGTGTTGAATCCTTTTACTGATCTCCATGTCATGCCCTGTATTCGGCATCAGTTCGCTTCCCAAGTATTGAAGCTCTCTACAGTTTAAAGGTTTTGGCCGTTTATTTTTATAATTTCTTTACCTTCCCTTCCCTTCCCTTCCCTTCCCTTCCCTTCCCTTCCCTTCCCTTCCCTTCCCTTCCTTTTATCCTGTAGTCAACGCCATTGTCTTACTCTTTGTCACGTTGATTTTCATTCCATAATTTTCAATAATCTCACTCAACATGTTAAGTTCCCCTTGTACAGACGTGCACATTAATGGTGTCCCGACATAAACAATCAACACTGTCCCACTCCAGTACTGAAAAGAAGGGGAGAGAGTAAAGGGGTAGTGTTGAAGGCCAATCCAGTACAAAACATGGGGGAAGAGAGTGAAGGGATAGTGTCGAAGGCACAATGACTCATCTTCTCGCTTAACGCATTGCTGCATGGACTGCTTGCAGACAGCCCGCTACAAGACTTCGTTGTGATCGAAATGGGCACAGTGGCGGATGTATTGAAGTACAGCATTAGGTTACTTACTCGTCCGGCCCCGCGGTGTACGGGGCAACGCGTCCGGCCGCCCCAAGTTCGATTCCCGGCCGGGTCAGGTGGTTTTAATTGTAAATGATTAATATCCCTGGCCTGGGGACTGCGTGTTTGTGTCGTCCTTAACGTTCCTCACATTCAACACTCAACACTTCCGCAATTCCAATTACATGCAGGTTCATATATTGTGCAAGTAGGAGCAAAAGAACTCTATAGGTCGACGCCCCGAACAAATAGCATTTTAACATAAACAATTAAAAAAGTAACCTACTCTGATAATTATAGTATTAAGAGGTAAAGGGGGTTTTTAACCGAAAAGTATTTTATACTACAGTAGTTAGGAATATTTTGTAGCTGCGTTATATCGGGTCTACCAATCCTTCTTCACCTCGTTCTTGCCATATTTCTATCAATCACCAAACTGTCTGAAGACTGCATGGTATTGCTTGTGCTATTGTTTGGGGGACCATGTGAGCCTCCCACATGCCAATAATACGGCCTCGATTCACCTGCGATAGGATAGGAGCCATCTTATTACAATGTTACAGTATAACGCCGGAATACACACACTGTGTATTCAGCACTACGTGTTCACTCCCTTCCCCTCATCTTCAGTACTGGAGTGGCCTTCAACACTATCTCTTTACTCTCTCCCCTCCTTTTCAGTACTGGAGTGGGGCAGTGTTGATTGTTTACGTCGGGACACCATTAATGTGCGTGCGTGTACTTCCCCTCTGTTTAATCCCCACACCTCAATATCATCTGGAAACTGCATTACTTTCAGGTCCCTCTCCCCATATTTTACCTTTGTTCCCTTCACAAATACGTCCATAACTGTTATGAATAACAGCGGTGACAGTACACTGCATTGCCACTGTCCAGTTTTCAGTTCAAAACAACTCTGTCCTCCCCACGCATGTCTGGACATTGGTGCTGCAAAAATTGTACATTGCTTGCACATCTTCTATCATTTGTTTTCCAATTTTTTTCTGTTGCATTACTTTCCATACCTTTGCTCTGGGTACACACCCGTAAGTCTTTCCTTAATCAAGGAGTATTATTATTATTATTATTATTATTATTATTATTATTATTATTATTATTATTATTATTATTACTATTATTATTATTATTATTAACAAATAGGCTACATCGCAATTAGGAAATATCCCGGTGGCAATGGTCACTTACAGTAGTGTGATAATAAAGTTAAAACAATTAAAAAACAACAAAACTACTACAACAAAAGTACAAGCAAATCACGGAAAGAAAATGTTACAAGAAATACTACTAGTTTAACATTCTAAATCCGGCATCATCATATACAAATTCACACCCTATCTCTTCAGTATTCCGAATATTTTTCCGTTAACTAGCCTCACACTTAAGATGGGGTTGGGTGTTGATATTCCATTTCGAAAGCCATATTGCTTTTCTCGCAATATTGTCGTTCCACCTTTCTTCACATTCTCTTTTCTGTTTGACCGAGCAAATGGCTGCGTGGTTTGCGTCACGCAGCTAACAGTTTGTATTCGGGAGATTGTGGGTTTGAACTCCATTGTCGGCAGCTCTGTGTTTCCCATTTTCACACCGGGCAAATGCGGGGGCTGTACCTTAAAGCCACGGTCGCTTCCTCCCCACTCCTAGCCCTTTCCTATCTCATCGTCGCCACAAGAGCTATCAGTATCGGTGTAACGCAAAGCAAATTGTGAAAAAAAGATAACTCTACCCATCGTAATAAAGATGCCTGTTTTCTGGGAGGGTGGGCTGAAAATGAGTGGTTGAAAGCTAAATAGGCAAGAGCTAAGCAGAATATTTTCTGCAGGTTTGCAGCATCTTTCAGAAGTGCAGCAAAACATTTTCTGGGATGGTATGTTCACTAAAAAGAACTCCA
Source organism: Anabrus simplex (assembly GCF_040414725.1). Taxonomy (NCBI): domain Eukaryota; kingdom Metazoa; phylum Arthropoda; class Insecta; order Orthoptera; family Tettigoniidae; genus Anabrus; species Anabrus simplex. The sequence continues at coordinate 1,194,464,163 of NC_090266.1, read as the reverse complement.
CGAACCTGCTATGCAGGCGGAGCAGGGGGAGAGGTGATACTCCCACGTGGTGCGTCCCAGGTGGCGGATAGGGGGGTCCTAACCGGCTTGCCGGCGGACTTGAGGGAAATAAAATACCTCTCGCGGACCAAACACACACACCCCGTGTGGGAGGGGGAGGCAGACGAATAATACACCCACGGTATCCCCTGCCTGTCGTGAGAGTCGACTAAAAGAGGCGACCAAGGGCTGATTGTATTAGAACTATGAAACTACTTCTGATTAGTACCATCACGTGCGGAACACCATGGGTCGCTTTTACTTGCGAGTAGTACCACTCTGTTAGGTACTGAATAGTTTTGTGATTCGTAGCACTCAAGCGGTGTTCAGTGTGGGTTTCCAGTACCTGTGAGTCGTACCCATGTGACCAACACCACGGGTCTGTGCGTTGCCTGTGAGTTGTACCACTATATGAGCGACACCGTGGGTCTGCGTTGCCAGTGATTAGTACCCGCTATGTGAGGAACACCACGTGAATGACGGCGCCCGTGTTTAGTACACCTAGGTGAGGAACCTCATCGGTTTGCGTTGGCTATGAGTGGCGCCATTGTGTGAGAAACACCATAGGTCTGAGTTACCTTTACGACGTACAATACTTGTGAGTAGTACCTTAATGTTGGAACACCGTTAGTTTACGCTACCTTTCATTAGTACCGCAGCTTGAGAAATATCATGGTTCTCCTTTACTACCGATAAGTGCCATTATGCGGGATCGTTGACATAGATATTGACCCATTCAGACAAGCTTCATCGATTGGGAATTGGTCTTTGGAAGCAGTCCCTTGATCAGTAACATTTTTTTCTGGGAATGTGAGGCATTGCGCGTCTTATCCACTGCTTGTTTTAAATTCATATTCATCAATTCATTCCTCATCAACACGTTTTGAATTCGGGTCAGTGGATGAATTTTGTACTTTTAAATTGTAATCCCATTTTGTCTCATTTCGTACCATAGGGGCCGATGACCTAGATGTTAGGCCCCTCTAAACAACAAGCATCATCATCTAAAAAGAACTCAATCAACTGTATATTTTACCTCTTGATGATATATCTCTTGAGATATAGCTGATATTAATCAACTTCTTATCTTTTTTCAGGACAATAAGGAGCTCTTGAATCTACATTAAGTAGAAATCGTAACTATTGGCGTGTTTAATGTATTATCACAGTTTCTCGACATGGAAGTTGAAAGCAATGCCGTGACATTACAACTAATGGGAGTAATTGTGGATTGGTAGGACTTAGAAAGAAAGGAACTAGGATCAGTGGTACTGTGACACCAGTTGTATAATGCTAACATACGTATACGGAGCCATAGTAGCTAAAAAACATGAGACATTTATTACAATCTTCGGTGCTTTCGCTAGAAATTCCTACCTTTCTCACAGGTGAAAACGTTGGAAATTATTATCAAGATAAGCTGAAATACAAGGAATTAATACATATGCCTGCATTCCTCATGATTAACATCCCTATAAAGTCCTATAAAATTAAATTATTAGTTCAAACCGAAATATCTGTTAGCTCTAGTATAGTATTGAGGAAAACCTGTATATGTTAAAAGTAAACTTCCCAACGCTTCCTGAAAGGAGAAAATTAAGTCAATATTGGTGAGTTTCATGATTTATTTCAAAAGCTTGTCATCACCATCCACTCGCTGGCGAGTATAACGATTATCTTCCGAGTGCGTCATTTGGCGATTATGAGTTCTTAGATGCCTGAAGGGACCAATTCTAGAACTATATGCTTTGCGGCAGTGAGAGTTCATCAGATTTACCAAGCTCCTTGTGGTTGCAGAGCTTTTTTTAAATACCGGACTTGTACCTTCGTCGCTGTTGTTTAAAACGTTGTGTACGTCTTGGACAACACATCGCCACATTGGCCGATCAAGTGCTGTAACCGCGTATTGTCGATGTAAGTTTAGTATCTCTTCATACTAGACTTCAGAACGTCCTCGTATCGTTCTGCTGACCCTCGTGATTACGTTTTCCTCCCCTCAGTTGAGAATACAGCACTTGGTGTTGAGACCGTGTGTGTTAGGCATGTGGGTGATGTGGCCGATGTGGCCGACCCATCGAAGTTGGTGTTTGATAAACTATTGCTTAAGTGCCCGTGGTCTAGGCCTCTTCCGAGATGATGGTTATTTAATAGTTCTGCCATTTTTCCCTACACTGCAAATATGATCTCTTAAATCACTACAATTATTCGGCAATACATACTTTATAAGTGCCTGAAACTGATTAACTAGTCAAGTTTCAGAACATACGACATTGTCGTAAGAAACATTCCAACATCAGAATCTTCTTCGTACCGTTCTGTAATGCCTGCTATTCCTCCATCCATCTCCCTATATAGCTTCTTCCTTTCCACTCCTAAATTCAAGTCCGTCCTCAAAATCTTATGGATACATTTCTCAGCTTCATATTTTAAGAACTTGATGAGGTCGTTCACTCTGGGGTGTGGTCTTCCAATCTGAATGTTCAGTTTATGATTCCATCCCTCTGCGGAATTATTCATCCTATGACGTCGGCGGTAGCAGTTCCATAATTCAGGTGGAACTTCAGAATGTTCTTGTCATTGGTTCACAAAGTAGTCAAGGACTTAGACGAGCTTTTCTTCATCAGGTGTTTGCCCGTGGATATATAGCCAGCCTTCTTTAACACTTTCAGGCATGGAAAGAGCAAATGCAGCGCACATTCGTACAAACAGTCGAACGTCTTTATTTTCTTTGTATAGTGAAGTCATACTAATATACCGAACCCTCCTCCAGAGACATTGTGTAAAATGAAAAGAAATCCGCGGATGCTAACTGGTGGAGATATCTCCGTTAAGGCGGAGATAGAATCAGTGTATACCGTCTGATGCTTCCAGTAAGTTTCTTGTAGTAGAAGCAATCGTAAATATGTTTCTATCAGAAGAGTAAAGACGACTGGTGCAACGTTTTTTTTTTCTTCTGCGCATATAAGGTCGACGTTTATGGAGTAGCTTTGATGGAACTAACTGCTGCAGCTTTTAAATGTCCCGCCCAGACGAAAGGCTCTTCTAAAAATCTCCTTTCCTCTGCACCCACCGAACACTTATCAGCCAGGAGAAAATTATCCCCGTCATGCATTCTTAGGATTTCCTCACGAAGAACAACCTCATTGGAACTTCTTGGCTCTTTCTGTACTCCCTGTGCACGGTTTCTGTTTCGGTGCAGCGAAGTGCAGAATTGAGGTGCCCTTGTAACGAATTCGCAACCTCTTTTTACTTAAGGCTGAAGTTTTTCGCCACATTCCCGAGGAACTGCCGCATTTTTGTACTCCCGGGCTCGCTTCTTCGCTCGAAATATCGCCTTCCATACATCCAAGTTCTCATTGTCAGGAACGCACTGATGATCGTTCATTCTCACCACTGTATTGTCCTGACACACTAGACTTCCTTTACACTGCGATTTCTTCTGTTTTAAACACGCCTATAGCACCAAGCATCCTTGATATCCCCGTAACTTTCTGTAAGACTATCCATTATATAAGCACAAGGCTTGCATTTAGTCGTTGTAATAAACTCCATGTCGTAAGCAAGCACGCAGGCAACAACGAAAGCTACGTTAACAGCTGGAATAACCATGCTGAAAAATAGTTCAAGAGAGAGCATTCCCCCCTGCGGCATAGGAGTCGGAGAATCCAGATAAGCTGTTGATAATTTTACAGTAATCGCAAGTGGGATACAGACTAGTCTTTCTTCGCTTTCTTTTTTCTTCTGGTATTGGAATGATCGAGAGTGTCACAAATTTTGCTGTGGTCGCAAGTGGGACTGATCACAAATGGAACACAACCAGTCGGATTGTCTCACCCTTCTTTTCTTGTAAATATTAAGTTGTGTAAAAATTCAACATTATACGGAAATTAGGACTTAATTATGTGCATAGCACCAATTTTATTTTGGAGAAACTTTATATTGTGCATAGCATAAGCAAGAGATTTGTTTCCCTGTTACAGACTTGTTGAAGTGACTTCATCGGGCGCGATGAATTTTCTCTTGTATTCTTAATCCCTTTTTCGTCCTTTAGTAACCTATTGTAAGAATGTAGTAATTTGTGTACTGGTATATGACAAGTGATGAAATATTTCCTTTTTTATTTGAAATACAGCTATAGCTTCAAATTTCTTTCATGTTACGAAATCCTTTACATTTGCGTCCAGTGCTTTTCAAGTAGTCCTTTTTTCCTTTTCTAGCTTAAGACGTTAGCGGTAAATGAGACGTAGTAACCATTGTTTATTCGTGTTCTTGATATGGTAATGGTGTATTTTGTATTGAACCGTTCCCATCCAAAATATAAATATGCCAAACTAAGTCGGAGAGCTCGCGGTACGTTCGGTCAAAAATTGGGCGTTAAAACTAAAGCTAACTTCTTACGAAGTAAATACCAATGGTATATGAATGAGAAACAATGTCATTTAGTGTGAATAAGAAGCAAATTCGGGGGGTAAAATGGATTTATTTAACTAAGCACGTGAATAATTATCCATACTATTCGAAAATGACATAATAATAAAATAAGTAAACGTGGCTCAAAGTATCAATAAATTAAAATTATGTGCCGAGCACATCTGAAATTAATTACAAATGAATACAAACAACGTTATTTGGACCAAATGCCGCACAAAAGAAAACAAATAAGCACATAATTAAATCTTGGCAGGATCTACATGTTTCATGAGAACGCCGGCGCCAAGTAAATATGGCGGTATCCCCGAAGGGGTGAAATTGCGATTGTCCGATAAGATGTTCCTCGACAAAAGAAAATCACGCTAGTTTCCATCCATTATTTACATATTTACATAAACAGATTAATTAAACACAATAAGGTATATCCAGGGTTCCTAATCTTATAAACTACACTGCTTCTACTGACAGACCGTTCTGTCGCAAGTGGATCAGGACTGAGGACGACTTCCCTTAAAAATTAGCTCCGGGCTAAAATAAAGATGCTAATAATTTAAACAACGCCGGCACAAAGATATGGACAACGACAATAGTACAAAAACACATGACAAATAAAATAAACAATACAATCCTGAAAACAAAGGCAAAATCACTGGATACCTGAAATAAAAACATACAGGAGAAATAATCGAGGTCCTGATAATGCACGACCCAGTCCAGGCCTGGGCTCCGTAAATTTCGCCTTCCTGTCACAGCGGGCGGTTTCACTTTCACTCTTACTGTTAGTCAGCTGTAAACGTCACAAGAATTCTGCCTAACAGGGAGATAACAGAGCGAACGGGTGGACATTCATACGAGGCTTTTCAAGGGCATTTACTTTCATTCGAGGTGGACATTCATACGAGGCTTTTCAAGGGCATTTACTTTCATTCACTGTGGTACTAAGCCTGCCGTCCTCTCGCATTACAAGGGATGCTTTGTCCCTGCTACTTCTGCTGCCTCGCTGCACAAAAATAATTCCTTCTCCCATTCATGAAAATATTCTGTCTTAACAGAAACACTAGGCCTCCATATCGCAAGTTAATGACCGCGCAATTCTCTCTCAAAGAAAATCCAGGCGTATTCAAGCCCGTCTTTTTCTAAGCAGCTGTCTCTCATATTTTTCCTTCACTGAACTTTCACAGGCCTCTATTCTTGTTTCAATACCCTCACAATATTCTAGGCGATATCTGCCTTTCTTTGTACTTATGTAGCTCTCCTACCCGAATCGCTTGCCTTCTCTGATCAAATAAAAGACTCTTACTTCTCAACAACGCCTTACACTTCTCCGGCGGCCAAAATACACCTAGCATAGTAATTAAAGGAACCTACATTGCTTTGAATATACTTATCCATCACAACATTAAGGGCGCATAGCCTCGGTAATGAAGGAGCTACCTCCGGATATCGGAATACCCTGAAATATAAACAAGTAAAACACACTCCTTTCTATACATAATCATCTCCACTTTTCCCAATACTAAAGTAACACAGAAAAATAAGGGCACTAGCATGCATTAGCCCTGGATCACCAATTACGTAACATAAAATAAAGCATAGCTCAGCTCTAGCGAGTTGACATTTAATGTTAACACGAAATCTATATAGGATGAAACTAAGATGACTCCTTCTGTCTAGGAACATGCTTATAATATGGGCATTTCACTTAGCTTTGTCGATCTCTGCTTCCGCACCAGTTACATGACTGCAGCGTCTGTAGATTTACTCTGCCATCATGACACACTGGATATTGTCACAAAAGACTGGATTAATACTGGATGATGCCATCATAGTCCTAGTAGATAACACTCCTAGAATAAATGGATAGTTAATAACTCTTCACTTGCTCTATGTATACGCGCACTCTACATATGCAAATATCACTCAGTACAAATAATTAAACCAATAAAATATTGAGCTTCGTCCAGAGTTAATGTTTAACGGAATAGATCCCGTACTAGTTCGTATACAAGAGCAATGATCGTATCGAGTGTACACGCTACTTCCGCGATCACGATACGCGACCCGATAAATGTTTGCATGTAACAAATATTAAATCAGTTCACGAGAGTCATATCGGTTTGGGCAATTTACCGTCTTTTACCGTCTCTCGAATTTTCAACATACACTGTGCCTCCCGCACTTGGTATAATAGTGTTTCGTCACACGGGCAGAGATAACTGCCACAATAACAGACTGTTCACTCCCAGATTTATAAGACTTAATTCACACCAGGATGGTGAATTTTAACACAGTTCTCAAAAATAGCCTCACTATTCATTACATTATTCTCAAAGTTATATTTTTAATAGCGTCACTGTTGAAATACATAACAAAGAATACGGCGATCACGACTGACATGGACACTGCCGACCGAGTGAGAAACGAATGAGCACGCTTCCCCTGCTGCTCGTGGTTTTATGATAATGCTTGTTGTTTTAAGGGGCCTAACATCTAGGTCATCGGCCCATGATGGTACGAAATGAGACGAAATGCAATGACAAAATAAAAATCCAAAATCCTCCACTGACCAGAATTCAAAGCGTGAGGACGAAAAATGAACGGATGGATATGAAGTTAAAACAATCAGTGGAGCCGACCCGCAATGCCTCGGTCTCCGAAACTGACGGAAACTGACCAAGGAACTGCTTCTATAGCTCAATACTGAAGTGATGATGCTTGCAAGCTGAAGGGGTCCAAAATATAGGTCATCGGCCTCTCGTAATGGTACTTATCGCTTGGAAAGTAGAACCATGGTATTTGACATGGTGCGGTACTAATCAAAAGTATCGTAGACTCGCGGTATTCCACACATTATGGTACTACTCACAGGTAATGAAATTCGCACATGTAATACAGACCTATGGTGTTTCACACATAGCGGCGCCATTTACAGGCAACGCAAACCTATGGTCTTCATCACATCAGTGTACTATCCCGTGGTGTTCCTTATATAGTGGGTACTAATCATAGGCAAGCCAGAACCCTGGTGTCGCTCATATAGTGCTACTAATCACAGGTACCGTAAAAGCCTGACCGCACGGTGCTCTTGACTGCTACTAATCACAAACCTGTTTGGTACTTAACATAGTGGTACTACGCGCAAGTAATAACGACCCATGATGTTCCCCGCTTGGTGGTGCTAATCACAAGTAGTTTCATGGTTCTAATCCAATCATCCCTTGGCCGCCCCTTTTAGTCGCCTCTTACGACAGGCAGGGATACCGTGGGTGTATTCTTCGTCTGCGTCCCCCACCCACAGGGGGTTGTGTGTTTGGTCTGCGAGAGGTATTTTATTTCCCTCAAGTCCGCCCGCAAGCCGGTTAGGACCCCCCTATTCGCCACCTGGGACGCGCCACGTGGGAGTATCATCTCTCCCCCTGCTACGCCAGCGTAGTAGGTTCGTGGGATCGTGGTTTTATTCAAAAAAGGGGGTTCCCCTGAGGACTATAGCTTGAGGGCTGAACTGCTATCTGAAGACAAAGCGCGGGACCGTTGGGAAACAGCAATTCAGTACATTGATTGAAAGTAGCCGAAATATGAACAGATATGTGTCTGTAAATTAAACTGCAACTCAGTATTAATATGAAAACCGTGGAGCGTAGGTTAAATAACAGATTTCTCCCGTAAGATAATAGTAAGTCAGCACTGCGTTGGATGAAGTTGGTAGTCTGAAAAAAATTGTATTGGGCTTGACCATGACCGTAAACCACGCCTACTAGCTCGCGGTTGGCTGCCTTTAAACACGCCGCGCATCAGGCGATACCGCGACATTCCCTGCAGCCTCGTTCAAACTTTCAAATTACTCACGGTTTCCAGGTTTGCTACTGATTGTCCTCTAACTCCGCGCGGTCCAGAATGAATCCGATGGCTAACCGTCTTCCCTACAAAGCTTTCCAATATAACGACCCACAGTGTTGCTCAATATTTCAAACAAATATACAAGGGGCATATATGATATGTCTCAGTATAACATCTCAATACGTGATATCTTCCTTAATGCTCTTGTCTGAGTCCAAAGGAAACTTTTCTGTCACAGTGTCTTATAATTATGACTCGGGAAGTTGAAGACCTATACATCGCCTAAAAGGACCTGTAATTGGACCTAAAATATCCAAAAATCCCTCAAAACTGCCAGAAAATGTAAAAATGCGATCCAAATTCCTTCGCAATTTTATTTTTATTTTATTTTTAATTACATATTTAATGAGGGAATATAATGTTTTAAAATCCAATGTTCTGGTGGTATGCAACATACAGTGCAAATATATCAGTGAAATAGTTCTTCTTTCAGACATTATATATTTTTAGATTAATATCATTTTAAAAATAGAATTCCGTGTTTGTTAAAAGTACTTGCAGACTTTATAATGAACTGTGTTTTCCGCCTAGAATGAGTTCAGCGAACTCGCAATGGACGTCCTGGAGAAAGAAAATGAAATTGCTGTAACTGCCATCATATTTGTCTTAACCACACACTAGGGTTACAGAAATTGGAATTCGGAAACCTTTCCTGAGTTGGCTTTGCAGTATACCACAATCTTTATCTCCAGCTTCTTAGGTGTAAAGGATCGTCGGTTTTGAGACAGCACGTTGCAAAACATCTAGAAACTTCGCTCTACATCAATTGATGTTACTTGTTCTTTCTTGAAGCAAGTGAGATCTTCCTCTTCAAAAACACTCGCATCAAAATGTTCAATATTTCGCTTATCTTGCACATAATTCTATACCCCTGTTTTTTAAGCATTAGTTTAATTTTTCATTTCATTTTCAATTCATTATCTCTCTTGATACAGAAAATAAGTTTAATAGGTAATGGATGAACTAATGATGATTCGAATTGAGGATGGGCAATACAAATGTAGTCGAAAGAAGGTAAGTTGCAAAATAAGCTGTTAAGACCTAAACGAGGCTGAAAAAGGACCTACCGTGCTCGATAGCTGCAGTCGCTTAAGTGCGGCCAGTATCCAGTATTCGGGAGATAATAGGTTCGAACCCCACTGTCGGCAGCCCTGAAAATGGTTTTCTGTGGTTTCCCATTTTCACACCAGGCAAATGCTGGGGCTGTACCTTAATTAAGTCCACGGTCGCTCCCTTCCCACTCCTAGCCCTTTCCTGTCCCATCGTCGCCATAAGACTTATCTGTGTCGGTGCGACGTAAAGCAATTAGCCAAAAAAGGACCTATAAGCCAAAAACTGCAGAAAAAAAGGCAAAAAGGACAAATATAATCCACCATTTTCTGGCCTACAATGACCCAGAATGAAGAAAATATTATGTTGGGCCTCATCTTCAGGCAAGAGAGAGAGAGAGAGAGAGAGAGAGAGAGAGAGAGAGAGAGGAATTTTCCTCAACTTCCGAGCCCTCCTTATAATGCACGAAGACAAAAGAAATTGTACAGTAGAAAAGCTTAGTTTGCTGCCTTACGTGGGAAAACAGATATTGCTGGGGGAAATCTTTCGATGGCTTACCATGTGTTCATCAATATATGGCTCTCCGGCTCCATGGCTAAATGGTTAGTGTGCTGGCGTTTGGTCCAGGTTGGTGCAGGGGGTACCGGATTCGACTCCCGGCCGGGTCGGGGATTTTAATCTTCATTGTTTAATTCCGACGGCTCTTGGGGGGGAGACGGGCTGGGTGTGTTTCCTCGTCTTCATCATTACAGTTCATCATATGTAGGGCCCCATTTTCATAGACGCGCAGGTCGCCTATCCGGCGTCAACTCGAGAAACTTGCACTAGGACTCTTCGGAGGTCATACCCCATGTTATCAGTATATGGCTTAGTTGAAATAATGTCGTCTTATATTCATATGATGATAATAATAATAATAATAATAATAATAATAATAATAATAATAATTTCTCCTTCGTCCATCATCGTCGTCGTGTGTTCTATCGATTTAATTAAATTCAGGATGATACAATTAGGATATACACACATTTATATTCAACCATGAATGACCACACTCGACTAACTGCTGTCCGTGTACAAAGTCTCTCACAACAGGACAGTCTTTACCTGATCAATCAATCAATCAATCAATCAATCAATACTGATCTGCATTTAGGGCAGTCGCCCAGGTGGCAGATTCTCTATCTGTTGCTTTCCTAGCCTTTTCCGAAATGATTTCAAAGAAATTGGAAATTTATTGAACATCTCCCTTGGTAAGTTATTCCAATCCCTAACTCCCCTTCCTATAAATGAATATTTGCCCCAGTTTGTCCTCTTGAATTCCAACTTTATCTTCATATTGTGATCTTTCCTACTTTTATAGACGCCATTCAAACCTATTCGTCTACTAATGTCATTCCACGCCATCTCTCCGCTGACAGCTCGGAACATACCACTTAGTCGAGCAGCTCTTCTTCTTTCTCTCAATTCTTCCCAACCCAAACATTGCAACATTTTTGTAACGCTACTCTTTTGTCGGAAATCACCCAGAACAAATCGAGCTGCTTTTCTTTGGATTTTTTCCAGTTCTTGAATCAGGTAATCCTGGTGAGGGTCCCATACACTGGAACCATACTCTAGTTGGGGTCTTACCAGAGACTTATATGCACTCTCCTTTACATCCTTACTACAACCCCTAAACACCCTCATAACCATGTGCAGAGATCGGTACCCTTTATTTACAATCCCATTTATGTGATTACCCCAGTGAAGATCTTTCCTTATATTAACACCTAGATACTTAGGACTTTTCTTATTTGTGAAACTCACAACCTGACTTTTAGCCCCGTTTATCAACATACCATTGCCTGCTGTCCATCTCACAATATTTTCGAGGTCACGTTGCAGTTGCTCACAATCTTGTAACTTATTTATCACTCTATAGAGAATAACATCATCCGCAAAAAGCCTTACCTCCGATTCCACTCCTTTACTCATCATTTATATATATAAGAAAACATAAAGGTCCGATAACACTGCCTTGAGGAACTCCCCTCTCAATTATTACAGGGTCAGACAAAGCTTCACCTACTCTAACTCTCTGAGATCTATTTTCTAGAAATATAGCAACCCATTCAGTCACTCTTTTGTCTAGTCCAATTGCACTCATTTTTGCCAGTAGTCTCCCATGATCCACCCTATCAAATGCTTTAGACATGTCAATCGCGATACAGTCCATTTGACCTCCAGAATCCAAGATATCTGCTATATCTTGCTGGAATCCTACAAGTTGAGCTTCAGTGGAATAACCTTTCCTAAAACCGAACTGCCTTCTATCGAACCAGTTATTAATTTCACAAACATGTCTAATATAATCAGAAAGAATGCCTTCCCAAAGCTTACATACAATGCATGTCAAACTTACTGGCCTGTAATTTTCAGCTTTATGTCTATCACCCTTTCCTTTATACACAGGGGCTACTATAGCAACTCTCCATTCATCTGGTATAGCTCCTTCGGCCAAACAATAATCAAATAAGTACTTCAGATATGGTACTATATCCCAACCCATTGTCTTTAGTATATCCCCAGAAATCTGATCAATTCCAGCCGCTTTTCTAGTTTTCAACTTTTGTATCTTATTGTAAATGTCATTGTTATCATATGTAAATTTTATTACTTCTTTGGCCTTAGTCTCTTCCTCTATCTCGACATTATCCTTGTAACCAACAATCTTTACATACTGCTGACTGAATACTTCTGCCTTTTGAAGATCCTCACATACACACTCCCCTTGTTCATTAATTATTCCTGGAATGTCCTTCTTGGAACCTGTTTCTGCCTTAAAATACCTATACATACCCTTCCATTTTTCACTAAAATTTGTATGACTGTCAATTATGCTTGCCATCATGTTATCCTTAGCTGCCTTCTTTGCTAGATTCAATTTTCTAGTAAGTTCCTTCAATTTCTCCTTACTTCCACAGCCATTTCTAACTCTATTTCTTTCCAGTCTGCACCTCCTTCTTAGTCTCTTTATTTCTCTATTATAATAAGGTGGGTCTTTACCATTTCTTACCACCCTTAAAGGTACAAACCTGTTTTCGCATTCCTCAACAATTTCTTTAAACCCATCCCAGAGTCGGTTTACATTTTTATTTACCGTTTTCCACCGATCATAGTTACTTTTTAGAAACTGCCTCATACCTGCTTTATCAGCCATATGGTACTGCCTAACAGTCCTACTTTTAAGACCTTCCTTTCTATCACATTTATTTTTAACTACCACAAAAACAGCTTCATGATCACTAATACCATCTATTACTTTAGTTTCCCTATAGAGCTCATCTGGTTTTATCAGCACCACATCCAAAATATTTTTCCCTCTGGTTGGTTCCATCACTTTCTGAATCAGCTGTCCTTCCCATATTAACTTATTTGCCATTTGTTGGTCATGCTTCCTGTCGTTCGCATTTCCTTCCCAATTGACATCTGGCAAATTCAGATCTCCCGCTACAATCACATTTCTTTCCATGTCGTTTCCCACATAGCTGACTATCCTATCAAATAATTCCGAATCCGCATCAGTGCTACCCTTTCCCGATCTGTACACTCCAAATATATCAGTTGCCTATTATCTTTAGAAATGAGCCTTACACCTAGAATTTCATGTGTCTCATCTTTAACTTTTTCGTAGGTTACAAATTCTTCTTTCACCAGAATGAAAACTCCCCCTCCCACCTTTCCTATCCTATCTCTACGATACACACTCCAGTGCCGTGAGAAAATTTCTGCATCCATTATATCATTTCTCAGCCATGATTCAACTCCTATTACAATATCTGGTAAATATATATCTATTAAATTACTTAATTCTATTCCTTTCTTTACAATACTTCTACAGTTCAACACTAACAATTTTATGTCATCCCTACTTGATTTCCAGTTCCCTGTTCCCTTATCACCGCTCCCTAGGCCATCCTGTTTCCCTGAATGTACCTCCCTATTACCCTTCCAAACAAATTTCCTAACTTATACGTACCACTGCGGTTTAAATGAAGGCCATCCGAGCGCAGATCCCTATCTCCTACCCACCCATTAGGATCTAGAAATTTCACTCCCAGTTTCCCACATACCCACTCCATAGTCTCATTTAAATCCCCAATCACCCTCCAGTCAGTATCCCTCCTACACAGTATTCCACTAATAACAATCTCCGCTTTCTTAAACTTCACCCGTGCTGCATTTACCAGATCCCACACATCTCCAACTATGTTGGTACTTATATCAACTTGCCTTACGTTGTTGGTACCAACGTGAAACACTACCACCTTCTCCTTCCCCTCCTCCATCTCTTCTACTTTCCTCAACATCTGCCTCAACCTAATTCCTGGATAACATTCTACCCTGGTTCCCTTTCCTCCACACACTTTCCCCACGTGTCTAACGATGGAATCCCCCATGACCAGAGCCTCAACCCTACCCACCACTTTCACTGCGCACGTTCATGTCGCCTCACTCAACATCTGCACGCAGACAGGCTCGAACACAAGGCTGCTGACCACAACACACGACGACTGTCCCTTGGCTCGACTGCAGAGAAAACCGCTAACTCACAGTCAACCAGTCACTTCACATGGCCACTCCACAAAGTGGACTACTCAACACTGACAACTAAACGGCGCTCGCATAACAGCAACAACTCGTCAGTGTTAACCAGCGCTACAATACTCTTGAACAGCGTCAATTAACACTCTTCCAACTCTACTCACACCAACTGTATCGCACACTGATTCACGTCGGTCCACAGTCCACGGTAGTACACCCACAATACTCAAAGGCAGTACACACAAAGTACCCCAAGGCAGTACACACACACACACACACACACGCACGCACGCACACACGCACGCACACATAGTACTCCTAAAACATTCCAACATGACGATACTCTGACACTGACCCCGGTGAGACACCCAAAACACCATCAATGACGACAGCCAGTAATACTGCCGTCCCACACCAACTACTAACTCGCTGTTCGCAGCTAGTCTCCTTTTTATATACTGATGGAGTACTAGAAACTTCGGAGCTTGGCCGGAATGGAAATATTCTCGTTTCGTGTTCGAGAAGGCGCACGAGGAAACCAGGCGAAGAGAACCCGACGAGAGGCCGCGGCGTGCCCTCGAGTCGGCTGGGAGGCCCCCGGCCTGGCTTATTCTTTCCAGGAAATGCCCAAAGGGCTGGCACATAACAGTATGCTCGTTGAAATGAAACGTACTCTTATCGGCGAAAGTCTCTCATTTCTTTTGCTGTGTACTTGTCTAGTTGGTTTGTGACCGAGCTAGTGGCTGCACGGTTTGAGTCACGTAGCTGTCAGCTTGCGTTCGAGGGATAGTGGGTTTGAACCCCACGGTGGACAATTCTGAAGATCGTTTCCCATTTTCACACCAGTGAAATGCTGAGGTTGTACAATCGCGATCACAAGAATTCCGTATGGAAAATTAAGCAAGTAACGTTCGAGCTAAGATTTTGGCTAACCCTGAGAATGAAGGAGAAGCAACCAAAGCAACGCATACCTGCTAACTTTTCCGATTTAGATGGGAGACTCCCCGATTTTCGACTGTTTATCCCGCGTCCCGATTTTTGTATTATTTCTCCCGATTTTAGCTTAATTTTTTGGTGAACTTCAAACATTTATTATCAGATTCCGCCATTTCAGCATTGTACGCCAGTGGCCGAAAGTCCTTCGCTCATTGGCCGCTTTTAAATTAAATATCGACGTTTATTGATATGAGAAATGCGCGCGAATGTGCGATGTCTATTGAAACCTGTATATCGCGACGCGTATATAAATTGTAAATCTCTCGTTCTCGCGTGCTATGTTCGTGTTCGTTCACATCAGTCTAGTCGATTCTAGAGACTTGTCACTAGATTTGGGGTCTATTTTAGTAATGTATTGACAGAATTTCAAAGATAGTGACTAGTGACTTTTCTAGAGATTTTAGGAAATGACATGGAAAGAAATGTGATTGTAGCGGGAGATCTGAATTTGCCAGATGTAAATTGGGAAGGAAATGCGAACGACAGGAAGCATGACCAACAAATGGCAAATAAGTTAATATGGGAAGGACAGCTGATTCAGAAAGTGATGGAACCAACCAGAGGGAAAAATATTTTGGATGTGGTGCTGATAAAACCAGATGAGCTCTATAGGGAAACTGAAGTAATAGATGGTATTAGTGATCATGAAGCTGTTTTTGTGGTAGTTAAAAATAAATGTGATAGAAAGGAAGGTCTTAAAAGTAGGACTGTTAGGCAGTACCATATGGCTGATAAAGCAGGTATGAGGCAGTTTCTAAAAAGTAACTATGATCGGTGGAAAACGGTAAATAAGAATGTAAACAGACTCTGGGATGGGTTTAAAGAAATTGTTGAGGAATGCGAAAACAGGTTTGTACCTTTAAGGGTGGTAAGGAATGGTAAAGACCCACCTTATTATAATAGAGAAATAAAGAGACTAAGAAGGAGGTGCAGACTGGAAAGAAATAGAGTTAGAAATGGCTGTGGAAGTAAGGAGAAATTGAAGGAACTTACTAGAAAATTGAATCTAGCAAAGAAGGCAGCTAAGGATAACATGATGGCAAGCATAATTGGCAGTCATACAAATTTTAGTGAAAAATGGAAGGGTATGTATAGGTATTTTAAGGCAGAAACAGGTTCCAAGAAGGACATTCCAGGAATAATTAATGAACAAGGGGAGTGTGTATGTGAGGATCTTCAAAAGGCAGAAGTATTCAGTCAGCAGTATGTAAAGATTGTTGGTTACAAGGATAATGTTGAGATAGAGGAAGAGACTAAGGCCAAAGAAGTAATAAAATTTACATATGATAACAATGACATTTACAATAAGATACAAAAGTTGAAAACTAGAAAAGCGGCCGGAATTGATCAGATTTCTGGGGATATACTAAAGACAATGGGTTGGGATATAGTACCATATCTGAAGTACTTATTTGATTATTGTTTGACCGAAAGAGCTATACCAGATGAATGGAGAGTTGCTATAGTAGCTCCTGTATATAAAGGAAAGGGTGATAGACATAAAGCTGAAAATTACAGGCCAGTAAGTTTGACATGCATTGTATGTAAGCTTTGGGAAGGCATTCTTTCTGATTATATTAGACATGTTTGTGAAATTAATAACTGGTTCGATAGAAGGCAATTCGGTTTTAGGAAAGGTTATTCCACTGAAGCTCAACTTGTAGGATTCCAGCAAGATATAGCAGATATCTTGGATTCTGGAGGTCAAATGGACTGTATCGCGATTGACATGTCTAAAGCATTTGATAGGGTGGATCATGGGAGACTACTGGCAAAAATGAGTGCAATTGGACTAGACAAAAGAGTGACTGAATGGGTTGCTATATTTCTAGAAAATAGATCTCAGAGAGTTAGAGTAGGTGAAGCTTTGTCTGACCCTGTAATAGTTGAGAGGGGAGTTCCTCAGGGCAGTGTTATCGGACCTTTATGTTTTCTTATATATATAAATGATATGAGTAAAGGAGTGGAATCGGAGGTAAGGCTTTTTGCGGATGATGTTATTCTCTATAGAGTGATAAATAAGTTACAAGATTGTGAGCAACTGCAACGTGACCTCGAAAATATTGTGAGATGGACAGCAGGCAATGGTATGTTGATAAACGGGGCTAAAAGTCAGGTTGTGAGTTTCACAAATAGGAAAAGTCCTCTCAGTTTTAATTACTGCGTTGATGGGGTGAAAGTTCCTTTTGGGGATCATTGTAAGTATCTAGGTGTTAATATAAGGAAAGATCTTCACTGGGGTAATCACATAAATGGGATTGTAAATAAAGGGTACCGATCTCTGCACATGGTTATGAGGGTGTTTAGGGGTTGTAGTAAGGATGTAAAGGAGAGTGCATATAAGTCTCTGGTAAGACCCCAACTAGAGTATGGTTCCAGTGTATGGGACCCTCACCAGGATTACCTGATTCAAGAACTGGAAAAAATCCAAAGAAAAGCAGCTCGATTTGTTCTGGGTGATTTCCGACAAAAGAGTAGCGTTACAAAAATGTTGCAATGTTTGGGTTGGGAAGAATTGAGAGAAAGAAGAAGAGCTGCTCGACTAAGTGGTATGTTCCGAGCTGTCAGCGGAGAGATGGCGTGGAATGACATTAGTAGACGAATAGGTTTGAATGGCGTCTATAAAAGTAGGAAAGATCACAATATGAAGATAAAGTTGGAATTCAAGAGGACAAACTGGGGCAAATATTCATTTATAGGAAGGGGAGTTAGGGATTGGAATAACTTACCAAGGGAGATGTTCAATAAATTTCCAATTTCTTTGAAATCATTTCGGATAAGGCTAGGAAAGCAACAGATAGGGAATCTGCCACCTGGGCGACTGCCCTAAATGCAGATCAGTATTGATTGATTGATTGATTTGCAGACAATTCTGGCGAATTTTAATTTATTACTTGATAAAAATAGCATTGCGTTTCGCATAATCGCGTGGGCATGTGATGCAACATATTAATATATGCATTTGCTAAGTAATGGCATCTGTGTGCATGACTGATTCACACGCGTGGAGCATGAGTTTATAATATTTTCGGAAGGCTTATCAGAGACCGATCATCCCACTCACATACTTCCCGTGAGGGAATAGAGATATGTAATTTTTAGCCTTGTAGCCTCTCATAGCAACGATCCGGTTTTGAGACAAGTGTTATTACTAGACCTGGGATTTTAGGCTCTAAAAAAATTAGTTTTAGGCGCCTAAAATAGGCTTTTAAAACAAGTAAATAGGCTTTTAAAAGAGAAAACAGGCACTTAAAATATGTTTTAAAAATGTGTGGATAGGCAGGAAATAGAGTTTAAAATATTACAATATACACTTAAACTGTAACGTGATACTTTTTTACTTTAACAAACGTGGTATCCCTATTCTTAACCGAAATAACAGCAAAATTAAGACATAATAAAAAAGACATTTATCAAAAACAATATAAAAAGTAATGTGACAAAAAAGTTATGGATTATATGATATACCATTATCAGTACTGATCTAAAACCTTAATACTAAAATCACTGTACACAATTACAGCACTGTAGGCATCCAATAACGGCATAAACGCGAATGGAGTATGTGTTTATTATTTGTGAGGAACATTCCTACAGTACTTTCATTCGTAGTTTGCTTTACAGTACATAACAATAATCTTCTCCAAATTTTCCACAGTCAGGCTGTGTCTTTTGTCTGTTAAAATCATTTTGAAAGCAGAAAAAGTGCGCTCCACACTCACAGATGTTAGAGGAGCATAGGAAAATTTATCTACATTTTTCAATTCAATTTCACTTGGTAAGTCTACCTTTTCCCCATCCATTACCTGATGTACCCTTTTCAGCACTGAATAACCTGAGTTCTTATGCAGTACACTAGACCACTTGTCTCTTATTTTGTTCCCCACCTTGCCCCTAGCACTTTGTATGTTATTCTCAGCTTCCTCAATTACAGAAAATTGCTGTTTGAGACTGTTTCCTTTTTCCTCCATTTTTGTAATGGTGACTGGAAGAAATGAAAAATTTGCCTGAATATACGCAATGTCTCTCTGAACACTGGAACAGTCATTTAACAGCTCTTTGACAGACGACACACATGCAGAGTTGTCCGTTAAAGGCAAATTGTCTATCACAGTCTTGATTTCCTCAAGATGTTCTGCATAATACAGGGCAGCTTCCATCCAGGAACCCCAACGGGTGATGATTGGCTGTGGTGGAAGGGGAATAGAGGGGAGTTTCTCTCGAAAGATGGCTATTCTTGATGGAGCCTTACAGAACACTTTCTTCATTGTTGAAATGAGAGTATTTACTGCAGGAAACTCGGCCCTAACTGTTTCTGCGAGTCTATGCACGGCATGGGCCATGCAAGTAACATGAATTAAAGAAGGATAGAAAGTTTTGAGGAGAGGTGCAGTGGCAATCATGTAGGAAGCAGCATCGGAGACAAGGAGAAGGACTTTGGGGAATCATCAACATTCCCAGGATACAACAATTACAACCCCTTGTTGATGAAGTATGCAATGCTTTGACTATTGACTTTCTCAAGCTGTTTAGAGCAAAGAAGGTGAGCGGTAGATGCCTGATTGGGTTCCAGTTTTCCTACTATAAGGTTAGCAATGTACCTGCCCACAGAGTCGGTGGTTTCGTCCACACACAACCATATGCAAGACTCCCCAATATCCTCCCTGATTGACAAAATGACCTCATTGTAACAAATATCTAAGTAGTTCTTCTTTAATGTAGATGCTGATGGGATGTGCTGCTTGGTGTATTTCTCTAAAAAATCTCTGAAAACCGGATTATGCACAGCATTCCAGGGGATATTTGCTGCAACTAGGGCTCTACACATATCAGCATAGAAACCATTATGGGTTGTAGGAGATATAGTTTGTGTGAGCAGAGTCTGTCTAATGTTACTTTTCATGGCTGCTTTCGCTTTGTGACTGGCAGTATCTGCATGCTGCTGAAGGTGGCATTTTTTCTCATGCAAAAACTAAAACACAATAAAGTGATGTCAATTAGAGACTAAGATGAGGAATAGAAAAGGTGAGCTATTGAATAAAATTTGTAATTTTGTACTATTTAAATTAAGCCATTATTACTCTATAATTAAGAACAAGAACACTACAGTCCCCGAAGGGCCTTGGCTTTCAATAACGGTTGCTGTCCAGCTCATGGCCTGCAGATAATGGGTGGAGTGTGGTCAGCACGATACATCCCTCAGCCGTATTGCCTTGCCTCCGTGACCCCTGCCCACTGTAGCTTCTCAATTGTCCTCACGATGCTGGGTCAACACCGTTCCAGACCTCATAGATTTCTAAATTACTGCCGGTACTAGAAATCGAACCCAGGTCGTCTGTACTAGGTCTCTACAATTAATTAGAGGAGCCAATATCAAAACCTTAGTTTTAGATTAATATGAAATTTACAATATATGCACATACCTGTTTATTGCAGTACTGGCAGGAAATAATCTTGCCATCAAAAGTCATCCCTGGAAATTGTACAAGCCATTGTTGTATAAGTGCACTCCTAGATGATTTTGTTTTAGGCATGATGAACTATATTCACTTAAACAAATGTTCTTTCACTGGAGACTTGACACAGAATGTCCCTTCTTACTACCTGCTCCTTGTTCTTCCTAGATAATCTCCCCCCTCCCCTCACCCCGTCACTCGACACAGTACGTCCTTTACTACCTGCTCGTTGTTCTTCTGAGCTAATCCTCCACCTCCACCCTTCACTCAGCATTCCTTTGGTGAGAGTTGTCTGGGAAGAGCACATTTCTGTGAAAAACCCACCCTCTCCTGTTCTGCTCGTTCCAGGATGTCCATTGTGTGATTGTAAAAATTATAGAAGTTGAATTTTATTTTAAATGTAGAAAATAGGCATTTTTAGGCACTAAAATAGTAAAATAGGCTCTAAAGGTCCAAATAGGCATTTTAGGGCACTATAAAACTCTGTTAATGTAAGGTATTTATCATGAAACGTCAACATATTTTTAAAAAACATGTTATTTCGTAAGGAACGAAGTAGGCATTTGCCTTAAAATCCCAGGTCTAGTTATTACATGTACCATAGTACGCCTGTATTGCGCAAGACATGTAGAATAAGCAGTTTTGACCATTTCAATCTCCTGATTTTTCCTGATTTTTGGTTTTGTAAAGTTGGCAGGTATGCAACGTCTCATTTGTTCGTCCAGGAGGTGTGGTCTGTCCCCGATTAAGATGTTTCTATGGTTAGATATTCTGGCAATACTAGCTTCTCCTAATCAAGGAAAACAATTAACTGTAATTTACTTGTAAAAAATATGCAAGATGTAATCCCGCCCCAGTACGTGTGGCATTTGTTTGGTCAGCGCTGACAATAACTCCACAGAAACGGTTTTCGAAACACCCTTGCTATTAACAAAGTAATGAAGAACCATTCCTTCCGTTTTTCCCTGATTAGTTTCCTCCAATCATTTGAATTGCTAGAAAGTTATTATTTCTATTGAAAACTAGTACACTATTTTCGTGTGCAGGAAGCGTTCATTTTATTTATTTACATTTTTCTCACAAAATGCACTCCATTGTTTCTTTTAAGATATTTTACTCTGATATTATGAGAATATCTTATTTTTATTATTACCTACCATTATTTTTTGGATTGTGAATAATATTCCTCATGTGCATGTCTTTTGAATAAATAAATAATTTCGTGTGGCTATTTCTAGCCGAGTACAGCCCTTCTAAGGCAGACCCTGCGATGAGGGTGGGCGGCATCTGCCATCCGTAGGTAACTGCGTGTTATTATGGTGGAGGATAGTGTTATGTGAGATATGAGTTGCAGGGATGTTGGGGACAGCACAAACACCCAGCTTCCGGGCCATTGGAATTAACAATGAAGGTTAAAATCCCCGACCCGGCCGGGAATCGAACCCGGGACCCTCTGAACCGAAGGCCAGTACGCTGACCGTTCAGTCAACGAGTCGGACATGTCTTTTGAATGTAAGCACTGTTTCTGTCTTGTATTTTATACGTCTTTTTATCCCATTTAATTTCTATCCCATAATTATATTAAGAAAAACGAATGGTATAATATTTCAGTAAAAGGGTAGGCCCTAAATTTTTATATGAAACAGTTACCTTTTTTCATCTTAATTTCTTGCGTTCAATCTTGATATCCGTGTATATTTTAGTGCAAAGTATATTAATTCTTCTTTTGACAGTAACTGCATGAGCATTAAAGTAGTTTAATTTAATAGGGCCAATATTAACGAAAATATGGGTCATTCTTTCTTACAGTGGTTGAGCGCGATGATAGCGAAGTCATGGTCGAGACCGCTCTATCATTTTAGCCAGCCTTCGCACACAAGAATTACAAAGAAACTGGAGAATTTGACCCTCAATGAGCTGATACACCCAGTATGTCTATTGCTTTCAAGGACTCCCCTCATTCCCCTCTCTCGTCGTTTACAAGCAAGTGGGGTCGTGCGGGCAGGCGGGGAGCAAGTATCTTCTCCTCTGCGTGTTTCGTTCATGCTAGATATCCCGTACTTCACTCTCTCCACCTCCCCTTCACTCTTCAGATGTGTGCATGTGTTACGTGTCTGGTGAATGTGACCAGTGAGAATGTGTAAGCAGGTACTGGGCGGTTCTGAAGGCTGTACTGATTTCTTGCCTGAAATGAATATTTCTGGCCACGAGATGCTAAAGTTCTCGAGTGTAACATAATTAAGGCCACGGTCGCTTCCTTCCAAGTCCTAGCCATTTCGTTTCCTATCGCCATAAGACCTATCTGTGTCGGTGCGATGTAAGGCAAATTGTAAGAAAAGAAAAACGTTTCTGGTTTAACAAATTATAACATCTCATAAATAAGCATGATATACATCTGCTAAAAATGAAATGCTGTAGCGCCCTGTGTCGTCTCTGATACTACACTATATCCATGAGTACAAACGCAACCGAAAGGAATTAAGTTATTATCATGGATATTTATTGACCAGTTAACGTATGTTTATCTGCACATTGCCGATAAAGTTATTTCACCCCATTAAAGTGCTGGCCATGCTGGCCTTGGACGTAATCGCTAATGCTCCCGCTTCTCAGGAAACACGATTCTCATCCGTTGCATTTTGAAGCTAGGGTGTTCGTACCCAACCTTCGGAAGCTCTGAATAATTTTTTTCGATAGTTTTCAATTTTCATGCCAGGCAAGTTTTGAGATGTATCATAACCGTGGCCTCTACAGTCATAGTTGTAACCATTTCCCACCCCTCTGCCACCGAAAAACTGTATGGGCTATTACGACGTTCAACACCCTAGCAGCAACGACTGCTCCTCTTTTCAGTCCCTTCCTTTCATTGCGGTGAGAATGACGATATTGTGTTGCCGGGCTAAGTAGTTATGACTCTGGCCTATTGAGCTCAAATAGGCGAGTTCGATCTTGGTTCACCCGGTGGTATTTGATGGTGCTCAAACACGTCTCCCTCTTCGGTAGACTATCAGTACGATAATGAATGCATGGAGCTAAAAATTCCGGCACCTCGGTTTGTCCGAAGACCGTAAAATTGATTAGTGTGACGTAAAATTAATAACTTATTATTATTATTATTATTATTATTATTATTATTAAAGCAAATGTTTTAGTTAAACCATGAATGCGAAACGTAAGCACTGAAGAAAAAGAAAAGAAGAGGAGGAAGAAATGGAGAAAGTTTTTATAAGTAATTGAGAAGACAAAGATTTTTGAACAGTAAGATTACAGTACGAAGGTCGATCAAATATAAACGGGATTTTTGTTCCTGAACATCAACAGTTGGTAGGACTGGCCCCGCGCTTCTTCTGTGCTTAGGCGGGACCGTTAGGAGTGGGGAGAGCGTGTTCTTAGATATTTCCCGCTGTTCCGTCAGTAATGCTCACGATTAGAGGTGGGGAATCCGATTCATTTTGAAGAACCGATTCATTTGAATCGATTCACCAAAATGATTCGTTCATTCGATTCGTTCATTTGATTCGTTCATTCGATCACCACGTGACGGAGAACCGAAAGCGAAACTATGGACTCTGATGAACCATTCCGTTATGTTATTTATAACTGCTACTGCTTTACAAGTTACAAGAAGTGAAATGTAGGTAATCGCTAGCATTTTAACTAGATTAATATACTTTTTAGAGGTCACAGTCGAAAAATGCTACAGCACTGTCCGACCAATCCTTTCCAAACTTGAGAAGCTACCATTCGAAATTATACGACAATCGAATTTGAAATTTATAGTAGATATGAACATTTTTGTGGCAATTCGAAAGTGAATATTGACAGCAGCTCACCATAAGTTCTTTATTTTTTTTACTGAAGAATTATTTTTAAAATATATGAAACCAAATGTAGTAGGAAGTGAAATAATAGGAAACAAATCTGTGCCCAAAGGTAAGACTATGGAATGGATGTAATGTCATCCTCAAATGGATCATGGTCAATTTGGCAAGATTAACGGTTCATAAACAGTAAATACCGGATGACTATGTCGGGCTGAGTGGCTCAGACGGTAGAGGGGCTGGCCTTCTGACCCCAACTTGGAAGGCTCGATCCTGCTCAGTCCGGTGAAATTTGAATGTGCTCAAATACATCAGCCTCGTGTCGGTAGATTTACTGACTCGTAAAAGAACTCCTGCGGGACAAAATTCCGGCAGCTCGGCGTCTCCGTAAAGGGAAAATGTAATTTGTGGGACGTAAAGCCAACACGTTATTATTATTAAATAGTGCATTGCCTCCAATAAGACAATGCGTTATCGAAGTAAAGCATCTGACTGTCTTTAAAAAAATACCTACGATCTTCTTTACGTTGCACCGACACAGATAGGTCTTATGGTGACAGTGAGATAGGAAAGGGCTAGGACTAGGAAGGAAGCAGGGCTGCCGACAGTGGAGTTCAAACCACTATCTCCCGAATGCAAGCTGACAGGTACGTGAACCAAATAGCGCAGCCACTCGTTCGGTGACTTGCCTTTTTTTTTGTACGGCTGTCCCATAATGTACTGCCGCTCCTCAGAGTAACCATAGAAACCAGAAAGGCGAACGCCAAAGGGGGAAGTATGGAACAATTTAGGAAAATGCTTAAGAAATAATTGAGGTTATGTGTCAGATAATAACTGGTGTATGTATCACATTCAGAAGAATCTATCACTTGGAGCATTTATGCCTTGCTTTATTTGCTCCCTTCGTCATCACAATGAAAATTACTTAAAGTATTGCACCTTAATAGTCTTGTATTGCCTATATACTTCAAAGAAATCATGGTTAGCTATTCCACTTCTACTTGCATATACATTTCATGACATGACAAGATTTAAACAATAAAATTGATTCTTACTAAGGGCTGAGAACCCGAACGGGGAGGCTTCCATGTTCCACACGTTAGTTCACAGTAGTTTACGAGAACGGGAACGGGAAACTTGAAGTAAACTTAACCTATCATTTCGCAACGAGCTGGAATTTGAATGTAGGCCTATATTACAGTTCCGTGAAGTGTGTGACTTGAAATGGCGTGATAATTTCTTATTTTAAAAAATCCTGTAAGGTTAGGTTAGGAGTGTTTGACTTGTGAACCGGACTTTTCGTTCAGGGTAAATAAAAAGTAACAGAGTCGTTCTTCACATGTTGTCATTGATTCAAAAATGGTGGATACCCGATTTGGCGATATGAATCAGAACGAACGAGAAACCAAGGAACGAGCTGTGGCTGCCATCACTCGATTCAGCTTTCGATTCACAAACGAGTCGGTTCATTTCGTTCACTGAATCATGATTCAGCCGTTCAGTGCAATGATTCGTTCATTATGAATCACTCGTTCAGAATCTCCCCATCTCTACTCACGATGTTGGAGCAACAGGTGCACCCCTCCACTGCGCAACGCATAATTATAAAATTTCTTGCTCGTGAAGGAGTTACAGCGGCGGAAATTCGCCAGAGATTGACTACACAGCTCGGTGATCAAACATTGTCGAGGACGCGTGTGTGTAAGGTGTGGCGGAAGAAAGGGGAGGCAGCACCAGTGAAAGCAAAGACTCGACTGTCAGCTGGCAAGGTTCTTGCAGCCGTTTTTTTCGATCGGCGAGGCATTTTGCTGATGAATTTTTTCCATGAGTAACGCACAATCAATGCTGCTTATTACTGCGAGCTTTTGAACAAGGCAAGTGTTGCATATCGCCGCAAAAGACGAGACCAACCGATTCGACAATGCGCGGCCTCATACTGCAGCTGTCTCCAAGCTACAGGAAATGCATTGGACTACACTTGATCATCCTCCTTACAGCCCGGACTTATCGCCCTGCCATTTCCATTTGTTCGGACCGCTTAAAGCAGCTCTAGGAGGGCAACGATTTGAAGATGACGAGAGTGTGCAAGACTTCGTGCGCATCTGGCTGGTGACACGACCCTGTTCTTTTTACGATGAGGGCATAAAAAACCTGCCTATACGCTGGGACAGATGCATTTCCAAAGCAGGAAACTATGTGGAAAAATAAATTGTAATTGCCTTGTGTTTTTCAATAAATGAATTTGAATAAAAAATAAAATCCCGTTTATATTTTGATCCCCCCTCGTATTAAAGGTGCTG
This sequence comes from Anabrus simplex, assembly GCF_040414725.1. Taxonomy (NCBI): domain Eukaryota; kingdom Metazoa; phylum Arthropoda; class Insecta; order Orthoptera; family Tettigoniidae; genus Anabrus; species Anabrus simplex. The sequence goes on along the minus strand of NC_090266.1, from coordinate 1,194,437,586 downwards.
TTTAGCCGATGGCGATTAAAATGTGCTTAGTTCACTCAGAAGGACGAGGGTTCGGTTCTCCGTCAAGAAATCGATACATTTGAATTGAAATTTCCTTTTCTTGAGAATAATACAACCGGACTAAGGAATGGTTCATCGAAAGGGGGATAGTAGCCCTTCGGAAGTTGGAAGGGCGGCAGTCTGGATGATTGACTGATATGGCCTTGTAATAATACTCACCATGGCTTAGCTGTATTGATACTGCTACACGGATGAAAGCAACGGGAAACTACAGCCGTAACTAACTCCCGAGGACATGCAGCTCTCTCTGTATGAATGATGTACTGATGATGGCTTCCTCCCGGGTAAAATATTCCGGAGGTAAACTAGTCCCCCATTCGGATCTTCGGGTGGGTACTGCACGAGAGGGGGCGATCATCAGGAAGATGGATAGTGACATTCTGCGAGTCGGAGCGTGGAATGTTAGAAGTTTGAATCGTTGTGGTAGATTAGAGAATCTGAAAAGGGAGATGGATAGACTAAAGTTAGATGTAGTTGGTATAAGTGAAGTACGCTGGGAGGAAGAACAGGATTTCTGGTCAGGCGACTACTGAATTATCAACGCAAAATCAAACAGAGGAAATGCAGGAGTTCGCTTAATAATAAATAAGAAAATGGCTCAGCGGGTAAGCTACTGTGACCAGCATAGTGAAAGAATTATTGTCGTTAAGATAGACACCAAACCAATGCTCACCACAACAGTGCAGGTCTATATGCCTACTAGCTCAGCAGATGATGACAAAATCGAAAGAACATATGAAGAGATAGAAGATTTAATACAATATGTAAAAGGTGACGAGAACCTAATTGTGATGGGAGACTGTAATGTAGTGGTAGGCCAAGGAAGAGAAGGTAATACAGTAGGAGAATTTGGATTGGGACAAAGGAACGAAAGAGGAAGTCGGCTGCTTGAATTCTGCACTGATCATAATTTAGTCCTTGCCAATACTTGGTTCAAACACCACAAACGACGGCTGTATACGTGGAAGAGACCTGGAGACACTGGAAGGTATCAAATAGACTTCATTATGATTAGGCAGAGATTCAGAAACCAGGTGTTGGATTGCAAAACTTTCCCAGGAGCAGACGTGGACTCTGAGCACAACTTGTTGGTCATGAAATGCCATCTGAAGCTGAAGAAATTGAAGAAAGGAAAGAATGCAAAAGATGGGATCTAGACAAGTTGAAAGAAAAGAGTGTGAGGGATTGCTTCAAGGAACATGTTGCACAAGGACTAAATGAAAAGGCTGAAGGAAACACTATAGAGGAAGAGTGGAGAGTCATGAAGAATGAAGTCAGTAGGGCTGCTGAAGAAATGTTAGGAAGGAAGAAAAGATCAACTAAGAATCAGTGGATAACCCAGGAGATACTAGACCTGATTGATGAACGACGAAAATACAAGAATGCTAGAAATGAAGAGGGCAGAAAAGAATACAAGCGATTAAAGAATGAAGTGGACAGAAAGTGCAAGGTAGCTAAGGAAGGCTGGCTGAAGGAGAAAAGTAAGGATGTCGGAGGTTGTATGGTCCTAGGAAAGGTAGATGCTGCATACAGGAAAATCAAGGAAACCTTAGGGGAAAGGAAATCTAGGTGTATGAATATTAAGGGCTCAGATGGAAAACCACTTCTAGGGAAAGAACACAAAGCAGAAAGATGGCAGGAACATATCCAACAGTTGTATCAAGGTGAAGATGTAGATAATTTGGTTCTGGAACAAGAAGAAGCTGTTGATGCTGATGAAATGGGAGACCCAATTTTGAGGTCAGAGTTTGACAGCTGTGAGCGACCTAAATAGGAACAAAGCACCTGGAATTGATGACATTCCCTCTGAATTACTGATTGCCTTAGGAGAAAACAGCTTGGCAAGGTTATTCCCTTTATGTGTAAGATGTATGAGACAGAAGTAGTCCCATCCGATTTTCGGCTGAATGTTGTTATACCTGTTCCCAAGAAAGCCGGTGCTGACAGGTGTGAAAACTATCGCACCATTAGTTTAGTATCTCATGCCTGCAAAATTTGAACACGTATTGTTTACAGAAGAATGGAAAAACAAGTTGATGTTGAGTTGGGAGAAGATCATTTTGGCTTCAGAAGAAATGTAGGAACACGTGAAGCAATCCTAGCTTTACGTCTGATGTTAGAGTATCGAATCAAGAAGGACACGCCCATAGATCTAGAAAAGGCATTCGATAATGTCGATTGGACCAAGCTATTTAAGATTCTGAAGGTGATTGGGATCAGATACCGAGAACGAAGAATTATCTACAATCTGTTTAAAAATCAGTCTGTAGTGATAAGAATCGAGGGCTTTGAAAAAGAAGCAGCAATCCAGAAAGGAGTGAGGCAATGCTGCAGTTTGTCCCCCCTCCTTTTCAACGTTTACATAGAACAGGCAGTAAAGGAAATCAAAGAGAAATTTGGAAAGGGAATCACAATCCAAGGAGACGAAATCAAAACCTTGAGATTTGCCTATGATATTGTTATTTTATCTGAGACTGCAGAAGATCTCGAGAAGCTGCTAAATGGTATGGATGAAGTCTTGGGTAAGGAGTACAAGATGAAAATAAATAAGTCCAAAGCAAAAGTAATGGAGTGCAGTCGAACGAAGGCAGGTGATGCAGGAAATATTAAATTAGGAGATGAAGTCTCAAAGGAAGTAGATGAATATTGTTACTTGGGTAGTAAAATAACTAACGATGGCAGAAGTAAGGACATAAAATGCAGATTAGCACAAGCAAGGAAGAGCTTTCTTAAGAAAGGAAATTTGCTCACTTCAAACATTGAAATCGGAATTAGAAAGATGTTTATGAAGACTTTCGTGTGGAGCGTGGCATTGTATGGAAGTGAAACATGGACGATAACTAGCTCAGAAAGAAAGAGAATAGAAGCTTTAGAAATGTGGTGTTACAGAAGAATGCTGAAAGTGAGATGGATAGATCGAATCACAGATGAAGAGATACTGAATCGAATTGGCGAGAGGAGATCGATTTGGCTAAGTTTGACGAGAAGAAGAGATAGAATGATAGGACACATCTTAAGACACCCAGGACTTGTTCAGTTAGTTTTTGAAGGAAGTGTAGGTGGTAAGATCGGTAGGGGTAGACCAAGGTATGAATATGACAAGCAGATTAGAGCAGATGTAGGATGAAGTAGTTACGCAGAACTGAAAAGGTTAGCACAGGATAGGGTGACATGGAAAGCTGCATCAAACCAATCTATGGACTGATGACTCAAACAACAATACGGCCCTGGGTTTCACTCGGCCTACATCGCAAATAAGTATCAGGGTAATTCCTTGGGGCCGGACATTCAGTAGAACTGAACAGTCCGTCCCATTTAGTGTCGAGATTGTGGATGGTGGATGCCTTTATGTCCAGTATGGAGATGACACTTCGTAGGTTATATTATTATTATTATTATTATTATTATTATTATTATTATTATTATTATTATTATTATTATTATTATTATTATGAAAGTGACATTACACGCCACTACACATAATCGCCTACCTCATTTATAATTTAATATTAGCAGACTAATAATCCTCTCGGTATTAATTTTAGTAACATAATTATTTGTTCTAAACTAGGGGCAGTCGTCTTGGTCTCCTCTACCACCTCCTGAAATTGAGTACCGTTGCAACATACATACATACATACATACATACATACATACATACATACATACATACATACATACATATAGTCCGCACATTTTATGTTGGTGCATTTGTGTACGGTGTTTTTTTTATTTTTTTATTTAGCATTTTGGCATTTGGTCCGTAAGACCATGCTGCCAGCTCTGTACATTTAGAAAACAGGAAAGTCAAAGAGCAACATCTTTACAACATGGGACCGTTAATGGCATTGTGACTAATTGGTGATGGAAAGCCACGGTACAGGAACTTTGGTTGGATGAGAACAGTTTAACTACAGACTACAGAACAAACGTATCACAATGTTAAATTGGCTTCACTTAAAAATTTGGCTATTGCTTGATATATACGGATGTCATAGCTGCTGAACAACGACGAAACGGAAGTGGGAAGTGGAACTTTCAGTTGTATAAGCGTTTGATATAAATTGGTCACTTGTGGTTTGTATCTAGTGCATCCTAAAATTGTATGGTTGAGGTCTGCTTCTTGACTGGGGTCAGAGGGACAATTTGGGGAGTCTATGACTTTGAGTCTGAACAGATGACTGGGTGTACGGGGTTGAGAAGTAAGGAGGGAGGTGTCCCGGTATCGATAGTGCTACCAACCGAAGGAAAATGAAATCTGAATTGAATCGAGAATATGATCGATCGATACGAAGTTTCTAAACCGTTATCATCTTAAGCCAACAACTGTGTCACATACACATTATATAACATTATAAGACATTTCTCGATGCGAATCTTGTTCCTAGCACGAATTCTATACTTTGGCTTTGTTGTGTAAACAACAACAGTACTAGTACGTAAAGTGTACGCCAGATGTCGCACAACGATGCTTAAGCGATTCATAGTTTGTGTTTCAAAGGTTGCCAGTACGAATCTCGAAGATCGCCGAGGTCGACCGATTCAGCACTAGAGAGTAAATGCACCAACATAAAGTGTGCGGATAATACATACATACATACATACATAATTATAGACTGTTATGCCTTTCGGCGCTCAGTCTGCAAACCTCTGTGAATTAACTAAAAGCCTCCACAATCCTCTCATTGCAGCTAGATCTTTGGCCTCGTTTAGTTCCACACCTCTTACCATCAAGTTGTTAAAAACTGAGTCCGACCATCGTCGCCTTGGTTTCTTCTTTTCCTTGTTCTACCCTATGTGATTGAATCTCAGGGCTCTGTGTTTCTCAATATACCGGTAATGTGGCATGTCCTCTGGATGGAAAAGAAATATACCAAGCTTGATAGCTGCAGTCGTGTAAGTGCGACCAGTATTCAATATTCGGGAGATAGTGGGTTCGAACCCCACTGTCTGCAGGCCTGAAGATGGTTTTCCGTAGTTTCCCATTTTCACGCCAGGCAAATGCTGGGGCTGTACCTTAACTAAGGCCACGGCTGCTTTCCTCCCACTCCTAGCCCTTTCCTGTCCCATCATCGCCATAAGACCTCTGTGTGTCGGTGCGACGTAAAGCAACTTGTAAAAAAGAAAAAACAATAAATTAATCATTTCCCTGAAAAAAATCAGATTTATGATTGAAATAAGAATGTACGTTCAAAGTGACATATGTCGTGTATTGCTTATTTGTCATCAGATTTCGTAAACGGAACAAACGAGCGAACAGAAAAGAATTCACTGCAGCACCTAGTTTATTTCTGTTGCCGCCAATAAACGTAAACGCAATACGCAAGCCCTTACATACAGAGCGGTACGGAATGCAGGTAAAAGACAAATGAAGCAGGGGATGTCACGTTCTGTGTTCACATGACTCTTAATATGATAGCAGAAGGCTCTCCATTATACACTGACTGACAGAGCAAATGCAACACCAAGAAGGAGTGGTCAGAACTTTATGCCAATTGCAGGGTAGACTGACGTCACTGAGGTATGCTCATGATGTGAAATGCGCCGCTGTGCTGCGCACGTAGCGAACGATAAATGGGACACGGCGTTGGCGAATGGCCCACTTCGTACCGTGATTTCTCAGCCGACAGTCATTGTAGAACGTGTTGTCGTGTGCCACAGGACACGTGTATAGCTAAGAATGCCAGGCCGCCGTCAACGGAGGCATTTCCAGCAGACAGACGACTTTACGAGGGGTATGGTGATCGGGCTGAGAAGGGCACGTTGGTCGCTTCGTCAAATCGCAGCCGATACCCATAGGGATGTGTCCACGGTGCAGCGCCTGTGGCGAAGATGGTTGGGGCAGGGACATGTGGCACGTGCGAGGGGTCCAGGCGCAGCCCGAGTGACGTCAGCACGCGAGGATCGGCGCATCCGCCGCCAAGCGGTGGCAGCCCCGCACGCCACGTCAACCGCCATTCTTCGGCATGTGCAAGACACCCTGGCTGTTCCAATATCGACCAGAACAATTTCCCGTCGATTGGTTGAAGGAGGCCTGCACTCCCGGCGTCCGCTCAGAAGACTACCATTGACTCCACAGCATAGACATGCACGCCTGGCATGGTGCCGGGCTAGAGCGACTTGGATGAGGGAATGGCGGAACGTCGTGTTCTCCGATGAGTCACGCTTCTGTTCTGTCAGTGGTAGTCACCGCAGACGAGTGTGGCGTCGGCGTGGAGAAAGGTCAAATCCGGCAGTAACTGTGGAGTGCCCTACCGCTAGACAACGCGGCATCATGGTTTGGGGCGCTATTGCGTATGATTCCACGTCACCTCTAGTGCGTATACAAGGCACGTTAAATGTCCACCGCTACGTGCAGCATGTGCTGCGGCCGGTGGCACTCCCGTACCTTCAGGGGCTGCCCAATGCTCTGTTTCAGCAGGATAATGCCCGCCCACACACTGCTCGCATCTCCCAACAGGCTCTACGAGGTGTACAAATGCTTCCGTGGCCAGCGTACTCTCCGGATCTCTCACCAATCGAACACGTGTGGGATCTCATTGGACGCCGTTTGCAAACTCTGCCCCAGCCTCGTACGGACGACCAACTGTGCAACTGTGGCAAATGGTTGACAGAGAATGGAGAACCATCCCTCAGGACACCATCCGCACTCTTATTGACTCTGTACCTCGACGTGTTTCTGCGTGCATCGCCGCTCGCGGTGGTCCTACATCCTACTGAGTCGATGCCGTGCGCATTGTGTAATCTGCATATCGGTTTGAAATAAACATCAATTATTCGTCCGTGCCGTCTCTGTTTTTTCCCCAACTTTCATCCCTTTCGAACCACTCCTTCTTGGTGTTGCATTTGCTCTGTCAGTCAGTGTATGAGAGCGAGAGAGAGAAAAATATTGTATATTGGTCGAGACTGATATTTTGTAACACATTAAAAATGGCAATTTTTATCTGTGACAAAATATTGATTTGTAATTTATCACCTCCCAAGCGAACTTCTCTCTTAGCTCAGTGCAATAAGTCGCATTCTACGGGACAAATGGATCGTTCTGGAATCTGAATTTAAAATCTCATCTGTAACAACAGTTATTCGGAGTAATATTATCCACCGAGGTTTACCCCTTTTTACAAGTGCACGGACTCTGTCCCAATCTATAGGCTATATTAAAAAATTATGAAAACTAAAGTCAGTCAGTCCGGCCATTCTATCCGGTCGATTTCCTTCATTTCTTAAAAACTGAAAGGTATTCATGCACAGATTTGTCATCAGGTACTATAAATCACTTAACTTCCGCCTTCCTCAAATTATTTGATTTTTCAATTTTTCAATTTTTTTGTCTCTTTGAAGCAGTCATATCTTTGGTTTTAATTGAGGTACGGAGTTCGTTTTGGCCTAAGAACACTCAGTGGATCAAGCTCTTTTATTTCAGTTCTTAGCTATTCAAATTGATTGATTCTGAGGAAAGTTATGAGTGCACATTCAATTTGACATCTCATTTCTTCAACATTTTCTTCCCATTGAAGCAATCATATCTTTCGTTCTAATTGAGGTTCGCAGTTCGTTTTGGTCTAAAAACACTCAGTGGATGTCTAAAAACACTCAGTAGATCAAGCGCTTTCTTTCGAGGTAATAACTACTTAAATTGGTAGATTCTGACAAAAGTTACGAGTACATTTGTCTCCGTGACGAAGATCTTTGAAGGACTTTTTAACAGTTCGGCGCGTAGTGTTTTTCCAAGGAACGTTTAATTCAATTTCTTTGTGTGATGTATTTTCAAGTGTTTTGTTGACATATTTTATTACCACAGCAGATCATGTGCTTTATTTCATTAACTCGAAACTTTGCAAAGAAACTGCTAGTCTTCTTTTGAATTTTGACCAGGACTCTTTTTCCAATCCACCGGGCGAGTTTGCCGTGCGGTTAGGAGCGCGCAGCTGTGAGCTCGCATCCGGGAGATAGTGGGTTCGAACCCCACTGTCGGCAGCCCTGAAGGTGGTTTTCCGTGGTTTCCCATTTTCACACCAGGCAAATGCTAGGGCTGTACCTTAATTAAGGCCACGGCCGCTTCCCTACCATTCCTAGGCCTTTCCTGTCCCATCGTCCCCATAAGACCTATCTGTGTCGGTGCGACGTAAAGCAACTAGCAACTTTTCCAATCCTTCCGAGAAAGTGGCTGCACGGTTTGGGTCACGTAGGTATCAGCTTTCATTCGGGAGGTAGTGGGTTTGAACCCCACCGTCGGCAGCCCCGAATATTGTTTTCCGTGGTTTCCCATTTTCACACCAGGCTGTAATTTAAGGCCACTGCCGTTTCCTTCCCACCCCTAGCCCTTTCCTATCACGTCGTTGCTGTAAGAACCTATCTGTGTCGGTGCGACGTAAAATATATATTCATTCCAGTACCTTTCCCAAGAAATAATATAGGGTAGAGTGGGGTGGTACATTTTTAACCCTAAATTGTTCACATAGATGAGAATGTTCAGATGTAGTGGGAAATATCCAAATGTCCCTACCACGGGATAATTTTTTGCTGTGACTGTTTGCTTCCATTTCCAATATTTACTGTTTTCGGGATAAATGGGTGGCAGGGGAAATCGCTGTACCTAGGGTTGTCTTTTAAATTGCTGCAAGTTCTTTATTTTTCAATAAAATTAAATGTTTTTTAGTGATACACTCCTTATCTACAATAAATCAGATAATTTGTGTGACATTCTTTTTTTTTATCAAATTGCATCATTGTAGTAGACAATAGATACAAAAACGTGTCAATTGGTCCAAGGTACAACATGATTTTGTACCTTGGACCAGCAGGTATAAAGTGTGGTTTAGTAAGTATTGGCAACATGAAATATATTTCTGCTTAATTGCCATCGTATTGAAACATGTAATCAAGAGTGGAGCACAGCAGTGACGTAGTTTTCACAATACAATTTTTAGGGAATTAACGTTTTCATTCGAATGTGGTACATTTGAAACTGTTTCATACCACCAGGTTACCCCACTCTACCCTAACGTGTATTCCCCAATATCCACGATTACTCACGTTATCAATGGAAATAGTCAAATATGTTGCAAACTCAATAATAATGTTCATTCTCGCGCCAGCGTGATGAATCCAGTGGCCGTTAATGTTGCTGGATTTCTTATCACAGGCTGGTTAGTTGCCACGAGGCTAAGATAACCCTTGGCTGGACGCCAGGCGAAGAATATTTTTTTATAAACTAACTAGGTATATTTGCTTCAACAGTATTTAGATCTTATAAACTCGGCAGTGTAACACAGTTGATCAGTTGCTCACCTTTCGTGATCATAGTTGAGATGATTACTACCTGTGTCTGTTCACATTTAAGAAACGCATGTCGGTAGATACATTCACTCAGTACTATTTTTTTTTCCAATTTGCTTTATGTCGCACGTTCACAGTTAGGTCTTATGACGATGATGGGATAGGAGTGAGAAGGAAGCGACTGTGGCCTTAATTAAGGTACAGCTTCCCAGGCATTTGCCTGGTGTGAAAATGGGAAAACACAGAAAAAACATCTTGAGGGCTACCGACGGTAGGGTTCAAACCCACTATCTCCCGAATGCAAGTTGACAGCTGCGTGACTCAAACCGCGCAGCCACTCGCTCGGTCAGTACATTTTAATTTGAAATATTCCTTATATTTCAGTTTATCACTTCCTGGCCGACTTGACTGCATCCATGCTCGAGATACAAATCCGTATTTATCCAGCATTTCAAATATAGCCTACAATTTTTAACCACGGGCATATTTTTATGTAGGATGTATTCTCAATTATATTCTTCATTTCTCTTAGTATTGAACATCTCTGGGGAGCCATGCGTGGTGATTTCGTTTCCAGTTAATTCCTAACTAATGAATTGGAAATGTCTCAGTCGTCCATTGTCAGAAATAGCAATTTTCAAAGAAGTAAGAAACTCACCCCTTGGTGGAACCTCACAGAATCGCCGTCTCTGTTGATTATTTAAATATTTCCTTATACGAATGAGAATAGTGCTCTGGAATAGAACACTTTCATTCACAGTAGTGCCTGTTACTACACATGCCGTGGGAGAATTATGAAATCGCTTCAGCGGTATGAAGCATCGACAGACAGAGGCTAATTTTCTACCCATTGCATTAATTCAGAAGTTAAAGTGGCAGTGTTTGAATCATACCATATATCAAGCCTTTCTATAATTCCGACCATTAAGTTAGTAAAAGATACATCCACCAGGTCAGGCACCACAGTAACTCTGATTATCAGACAAATTTCTTGCACTATCAGTGCACTATGCTGATGACCATAATGTCCTTAACCCTTGTATAATGTATTAACAATCAGAACTGCTGTTGCTGCTGCATCAGCAACAGAAGCAACAACAGTATCGGGATGAGTCTTGCACACAAATGGAATGCTTTTCTGGTGAAAATTATTGGTGACTTCACCGTTGTCTTTGCCCTTAAAACAGAAATGAAGTTCTGCAATATTTCTGCCTTTCTTTATTCAGTGCGCTATAGTAAATTGGAGACGGCGATAAGGGAAAAGAGAGTCGAGATGGAAAGGATTCTTATTTGTAATCGTAATTATCTAAATGGATACAACAACTACAACAACGTAAAACACACTTGGCGTACAACTAACACTGTCGAGTACTAAATTATACTGTATGTAGTAATTAGGGTGACAAGTATTTCAGACAGTGTTAGAAGGAAGGATCTATTCCGGAAAGTGGTCAAGTGAAATGCACACGGATGTTTGCCATTTTGTTTTTCGTATTGTATCACAATACCTAAACTGCATTCATAAAGCAATAATTAACATTAAGTAAAGGCACGCAGTATTTAACAAAATAAGTAATGTAGGCCTAACTGTTAATAACCATAAGAAACAATGTAATCTTGTTGTGGAGGTGTATAAATTCACAGGCCTACATATTTATATTCATGCTCACAGTTTTCATACACACTAAATGAAAAATGTCGTATGGCTTTTAGTGCCGGGATATCCAAGGATGGGTTCGGCTCGCCAGGTGCAGGTCTTTCTATTTGACTCCCCTAGGCGACCTGCGCGTCATGATGAGGATGAAATGATGATGAAGACAACGCAAACACCCAGCCCCCGTGTCAGTGGAATTAACCAATTAAGGTTAAAATCCCCGACCTGGCCGGGAATCGAACCCGGGACCCTCTGAACCGAAGGCCAGTACGCTGACCGTTCAGCCAACGAGTCGGACATAGACACTAAAGAAACGTAATACAGCGCGATTATCCTTCGACAATCAGTGAACCAATGTTATTTATGTTCAAAACACACTTGTCTTTAATTTTCGGCATGGTCACGATCGCTCTCAGATCACACCAGATTTACTGTCTTCTGTGTAGTGATGTGCATATTGGTGATTTTAATAGAAACCAGTACAGTAAGTGTTTCATATTCCATCTTCACCCTAGAGAATAGAAAGTAACTCATGCTCTTGTCAACTTCTGTATACATTTCGTAGAGAATATACAAGACGGAACTTAAAATCATATTTCGCAGGACTTTCACCAATATAATATTAAAAATACAAGATACATTAATGACATTCGATGTTTTTTGTGGACCGCTGGATAAGGGGTTAAACAAAGGAGTATTCTGCGACAAGTAAGGCATCTGGTCTCCCTAATTGGAATAAAACGCGATGAACAAATCAATATATATTTCATACCCCCCTTTCAGTAGATCTTGGATTCCAGGAACTGAGGTTATAATTCGAAGATGCATTGCCTGGCAGAGCATCCCTTCAAATGCATGGCATATGATGAACAAAAATCCATGTGTTAATATCCTGAAAACATAGGAGGGACAATCCTTGGCTTGGTAACTCCTGTCGACATACAGTCAAGTAGACGTGCGGACTCCAATAATTATTAGCAATAATGAGTTCACGTAAAGGCTGGAGTTCACTCCCAATGTCTCGTAACAGTGAGATCTGACTGGCGTAGCTGTGATCTTGCATTCGGGAGACGGTGGGCTCGAACACTATCATCGGCAACCCTGGAGATCGTTTGTTTAGGTCTCCCATTTTCACACTTGTCAGATGTACCTTAATCGAGGCCACAGCCGCTTCCTTCTCTGTCTTATCGCTTTTCCTTTCCCTTCGTTGCCAAAAACATATGAGTTACATGCGGCGATAAACCTCTAAGGCCGGCCGCAAAATGAGACCCAGGTCCGTGAGGTGACGCAGGGTGATTCACGGTGAGTTTCTGCGAACCAGAAAACTGACTGGGGTGTCGTAAAACTTGCGCCGAATAAAAGTTGCGCTGTGTTAAAATCAGTAAAACATGCGCCGTGGTCATTAATCATTCTAGGATCTCATTAGCGAGAGGTCTTGTTTGGGAATTCCACAGGGAAGTTTCGTGTTTCCGAATGTGACAGTGTCCACTGCCTACTTAACACTTATCAGGGTTTTCAAAATATTATTTCTGATTTCTTCATTTTTATATCAGCATCACTGTTTGAAACAATTTCATTTGTCATTTATTAATCTTTTATACCCACGCCAGGCCACACAATTTCCTTTCCTTGGCAGTAGCTATGGTTCATTCTTGACCCCTATCACTTCATAAGGGGTGCATGTCAGGGGAAACGTAGGGTGAGACAGTTTTTTTTTTTATTTTTTTTTTTGTTTTCACCGGTCATTCCTTATTCAAGAAATTCGCTATCATTTTATTTGCCATCCATTAATCTTTGTCCGGAAAAGCACGCCAGACCTCGAATTCGGCAGCATTTCTTCATTTAGTGGTATTTCATTCTTCATTCATTCTATTCCTGACCCTGTCAGTTAGCTACAGACAGGCTGTGGATATTCTTTATGAGACTGAAAAGCTGTCTCCATGTTTCCACACTTGGTTTGTAAATAAAGTCAAACTACGTAGTTGTACACATTTCACCCACCGATATGAATACGGTGCAGGTCTTTTAAATGTGCAAGAAACCAACATTGATAGAGTGAATAACATTATTTTTATATGTATTAACTAGCAATTACCCGCGGCTTCGCTCGGGATGATTTTGAAATTTGAACAAAGTAATCGTTCCTCGGCATTGTACTAAGACATTACCGGTATCTGAAAATTCATTAAGTATAAAATCTCACCCAAAAACTAAGTTTCATTTACCCCAGAAATTATTTGTAAACCATGTTTGTGGTATTACCTTTTGGGGCTAATACGACCGTGCGACATACAACTGTACATGCGAGAAACAGTCTTAAGTCGAAAAAATAAATACATGTTTCTTTATGTTTAAAGGAGATTCCAAATACCTATTCCCACATCTGTAACATCTTCAGTTTTTGAGATATACAAAAGTATCCCCATAGAAATAATTCAACCCCTCGATCAGTCCTGCCCCCACTCCCACCCCTATCTAAGTGTATTTTCCAAAAATTAAATTCGTGTTTCTTTATTTTTAAAGGAAGTTCCAAATACCAATTTTTGACGTCTGTAATATCTTCAGTTTTTAAGATATAAGTATCCTCATAAAAATAATTCAACTATTTTTCACTTCTTTTCATCCCCCGTTAAGTGGCTACTCCGAGAACAAAAAGTTGCATGTTACTGTATTTTTTAAGGACTCTCAAAATACTATGGTTCATGTTTGTGGGTTACTGTAGTTATGTCCTAGTTCGTTAACCATGGGCAACGGCTGAGTGGCCTAGTAAGTGGTCCTGGGAGTCGGGATACCAGTTGCTATGGAATGGGAGTGGGCATCTCGGACATATTCTGAGTCATGGCCCTCCTTGAGCTCAGGCGGCTGGGACTATACAATTCACCGGTGGTCCATAACACGCTAGAGGGGAGATCCTCACTTGGACTATGTGTAAGTAGGGTAGCATTCTGCTTCATGAATTTACCGAGCTCAGAACATTTTAAGCAAGCCCCGGACCTATGGGAGTAATAGAGTCCCACTCCCATTTGACAGGCGAGGGACTCCTTGGAAACAACTTGGCGAACGAAATGGAATTCGATGGGGAGCTATCAATATTAATGGGGCTTATGGAAGAAAGAAAGTAGAACTGGCTGAGTCAGCAAAGAGGATGCATCTGGATGTGCTAGGATTAAGTGATATTCGGGTAAGGGGAGATAAGGAGGAAGAGATAGATTATAAAGTGTACTTGACGGGTGTTAGAAAGGGAAGGACAGAGTCTGGAGTAGGGGTCTTTATCAGGAATACCATTGCACGCAACATAGTTTCTGTTAGGCACGTAAATGAGCGAATGATGTGGGTAGATTTGTCAGTTGGAGGAATTAGGACGAGAATTGTGTACGTGTATTCACCATCTGAGGGTGCAGATGAGGATGAAGGTGACAAGTTTTATGAAGCATTGAGTGACATCGTGGTCAGGGTCAACAGCAAAGATAGAATAGTGCTAATGGGCGATTTCAATGCGAGAGTTGAGAATAGAACTGAAGGATACGAAAGGGTGATTGGTAAATGTGGGGAAGATATGGAAGCTAATGGGAATGGGAGGCGTTTGCTGGACTTCTGTGCTAGTGTGGGTTTAGCTGTTACGAATACATTCTTCAAACATAAGGTTATTCACCGCTACACATAGGAGGCTAGGGGTACCAGATCCATAATAGACTATATCTTAACAGACTTCGAATTCAGGAAATCTGTTAGGAATGTACGAGTTTTCCGCGGATTTTTCGATGATACAGAGCGCTATCTGATCTGTAGTGAACTAAGTATCTCTAGGCCTAGGGTAGAGAAAGTGAAATCTGTCTGCAAACGAATAAAGATAGAAAATCTCCAGGACGAGGAAATTAGACAGAAGTACATGGATATGATTAGTGAGAAGTTTCGAACAGTAGACAGTAAGCAGATTCAGGATATAGAAAGTGAATGGTGGACATACAGGGATGCTGTAGTAGAAACAGCAAGGGAATGCCTAGGAACAGCTGTGTGTAAAGATGGGAAAAGGCGAACATCTTGGTGGAATGATGAAGTGAGAGCAGCTTGTAAACGTAAAAAGAAGGCTTATCAGAAATGGCTCCAAACAAGGGCCGAGGCAGACAGGGATTGGTACGTAGATGAAAGAAACAGAGCGAAACAAATAGTTGTTGAATCCAAAAAGAAGTCATGGGAAGATTTTGGTAACAACCTGGAAAGGCTAGCTCAAGCAGCAGGGAAACCTTTTTGGACAGTAATAAAGAATCTTAGCAAAGGAGGGAAAAAGGAAATGAACAGTGTTTTGAGTAATTCAGGTGAACTCATAATAGATCCCAGGGAATCACTGGAGTGGTGGAGGGAATATTTTGAACATCTTTTCAATGTTAAAGGAAATCATTCTGGTGGTGTTGCGAACAGGCAAGCTCATGGGGAGGAGGAAAATGATGTTGGTGAAATTATGCTTAAGGAAGTGGAAAGGATGGTAAATAAACTCCATTGTCATAAGGCAGCAGGAATAGATGAAATTAGACCTGAAATGGTGAAGTATAGTGGGAAGGCAGGGATGAAATGGCTTCATAGAGTAGTAAAATTAGCATGGAGTGTTGGTAAGGTACCTTCAGATTGGACAAAAGCAGTAATTGCACCTATCTATAAGCAAGGGCAGGGGAAGGATTGCAACAACTATCGAGGTATCTCATTGATTAGTATACCAGGCAAAGTATTCACTGGCATCTTGGAAAGGAGGGTACGATCAGTCGTTGAGAGGAAGTTGGATGAAAACCAGTGCGGTTTCAGACCACAGAGAGGCTGTCATGATTGATTAGATTTTCAGTATACGCCAGGTAATTGAAAAATGCTACGAGAGGAATAGGCAGTTGTGTTTATGTTTCGTAGATCTAGAGAAAGCATGTGCCAGGGTACCGAGGGAAGAGATGTTCGCCATACTGGGGGACTATGGAATTAAAGGTAGATTATTAAAATCAATCAAAGGCATTTATGTTGACAATTGTGCTTCATTGAGAATTGATGGTAGAATGAGTTCTTACAGGGGTTAGACAAGGCTGTAATCTTTCACCTTTGCTGTTCGTAGTTTACATGGATCATCTGCTGAAAGGTATAAAATGGCAGGGAGGGATTCAGTTAGATGGAAATGTAGTAAGCAGTCTGGCCTATGCTGACGACTTAGTCTTAATGGCAGATTGTGCCGAAAGCCTGCAGTGTAATAATTATCTTGGAATTGAAAATAGGTGCAATGAGTATGGTATGAAAATTAGCCTCTCGAAGACTAAATTGATGTCGGTAGGTAAGAAATTCAACAGAACTGAATGTCAGATTGGTCATACAAAGCTAGAACAGGTCGATCATTTTAAGTATTTGGGTTGTGTGTTCTCCCAGGATGGTAATATAGTAAGTGAGATTGAATCAAGGTGTAGTAAAGCTAATGCAGTGAGCTCGCAGTTGCGATCAGCAGTATTCTGTAAGAAGGAAGTCAGCTCCCAGACGAAACTATGTTTTCATCGGTCTGTTTTCAGACCAACTTTGCTTTACGGGAGCGAAAGCTGGGTGGACTCAGGATATCTTATTCGTACGTTAGAAGTAACAGACATGAAAGTAGCAAGAATGGTTGCTGGTGCAAACAGGTGGGAACAATGGCAGGAGGGTACTCGGAATGAGGAGATAAAGGCTAATTTAGGAATGAACTCGATGGATGAAGCTGTACGCATAAACCGCCTACGGTGGTGGGGTCATGTGAGGCGAATGGAGGAGGATAGTTTACCTAGGAGAATAATGGACTCTGCTATGGAGGGTAAGAGAAGTAGAGGTAGACCAAGACGACGATGGTTAGACTCGGTTTCTAACGATTTAAATATAAGAGGTATAGAACTAAAGTAGGCCACAACACTAGTTGCAAATTGAGGATTGTGGCGACGTTTAGTAAATTCACAGAGGCTTGCAGACTGAACGCTGAAAAGCATAACAGTCTATAATGATAATGTATGTAACGTATATGTCTCAAAATACCAAGTCTCTTGTCTCTGACATGTTAGTTTTTTGACACATAATGTAAATATGCCGGTACTCATTTTCAAAAATGTACCCGCTTTTCCAATTATTTTCAGCCCCTTAACTGGATTATCCGAAAACCAAAAAGTACGTGTTTCATTATTTTAAGGAGATTCCAAATACCAGTTTTCACGTCTGTAAGTCTGCAACACCTTCAGTTTTTGAGATAAATTTATACTCATAAAAATAATTCAATTTCTTCTTCTTCTTCTTCTTCTTCATCATCATCATCATCATTCATCCCTCTCCGCCTTAAGTGGACTTCCCGAAAACAAAAAAAATCATGTTTATTTTGAAAGGAAATTGAAGATACTAACTTTCACGTCTGTAACAGCTTCAGTTTTTAAGATAATTCATCCTCATAAATATATTTCAACTCCTTATTTACTTATTTTCAAATCCACAACCCTTACGTCGATTTTCCAAAAAAAAAAAAAAAAAAAAAACCACATGAGTGTTTCCTTATTTTTAAAGGAAATTCCAAATACTAATTTTCACGTCTGTAACATCTTCAGTTTTGAGATATAAGAATCCTCATAAAAGTAATTCAACTCCTTTTTCACCCACCCCCCTTCCTACCCGTTGATTCCCCCCTCCGAAAAAGTGCGCGTTTATTTTTAAAGGAGATTCCAAATACAAATTTTCACGTGTGTAACCTTAAGTTTTTTGAGATAGAAGTTTCTCCATAAAAATAATTTAATTTTTCACTTCCTTTCAGCCCCCCCCCCTTAAGTCATGTTTCCGAAAACCAAAAATACCCTGTTTTTATTTATAAAGGAGCTTCCAAATGCCAATTATCACGACTGTGATATCTTCAGTTATGAGAGCTGTTTTCCCACCCCCTATTTCTTTATTTTTAAAATATATTCCAAACACTAATCTTCAACCCCCGTCAAGGTTTTTTCTGAAAACCAAATAATACGTGTTTCCTTATTTTTAAAGGAGAATCCAAATGCTAATGTTCAAGTCTGCAGCATCTTACATTATTCAGATATACTGTAGATATGCTAATTTTAAAAATTCACTCCCTTTTTTCACTTCCTCTTAAGCGGATTTTCCGAAAAAATATGTTTCTTTACTTCTACATTAAATTTCAAATACCAGTTTTCAAATCTGCAATATGTTACGTATCTGAGATAATTTGCAGATATAGTCTTTTAAGAAAATTCACCCCGTTTCTCACTCCTGTTCACCCCCTATTCGTCGGATTATCCAAAAAAACACAAAAATACGTGTTTCTTTATTTTCAAAGGTGATTCCAAATACCAATTTTCACGTCTGTAACATCGTAACTTTTTAAGTCTCCTCATTAATGGTGATCAACCCCTTTTCCCCCCTTTTTAACCCCCTTGATGGGATTTTCTGAAAACAAAAAGTACGTGTTTCTTTATTTTTGAAAGAGACTGCAAATACCAATTTTTACGTCTGTAAACTTTCAAGTTTTTGAGATATAGATATCCTCATTTTAAAAATTCACCCCCTTCCCCCCTCTCAGCGACGGAATATCCAAAAATCCTCCCTTAGTGAGCAAGTACACCCTAATATAAATGTATCCCGAAAATTTCATTTCTTTATGTCCAGAAGTTTTGGCTCGGGGATGATGAATCAGTCAGTCAGTCAGTCAGGACATGTTATTTTATATAGAGAGAGATTTCAAAATCTCAGTTGTACAGATATTCACACCATTCGTTGAACCTGGAAATAAGTCCCTGCGGTGCAGCGCAGGTAGCAGTTGCTTAAGACGGCTGTCAAACCACTTCTACTCCCGGCGGAGAATCTCCACGGCGCAACTTTTACTCGGCGCAACTTTAACAGAACTCTGACTGGACCCGCGCGTGTTACGGCGCAAGGTGACGTGACGTAGTTGCTGCCCGTGGCGACGCTGCGGACCACAGTCTCTCTTCCGCAGTTTTCTGCAAGACTCACGGTGATTTTGGTTGTTCATATTGTTGCTAAACCATTTTACTGACTCAGGAATTCTTTTTGAAAAATCATATTAAATGTATTTTTTGTCTAAACCACCACAAACTATATATTATGTCTTGAGGAAGAAATAATATACAATATAAAGCAACAAAATACCAATTTATTGCAGTTAAATGTTTTATTTATGGATGAATGCAAAAATAATTGTTTTGAAATGAAGAATTCCAAAATTAAACTCATGTGACAAATACAAATTATTTGTAATGGCTAAACTGAGATATACTAATTGAAAACAACTTATTTCCAATCAGAAAACGCGAGTTTTAGTGAAAAAAATAAGTAACAAATAATGTGACGAAGGTATGACGAGGAGGTATGAGAGAAGGAAGTAATTATGAGTATTTTTTCTTTTCACAAGTTGCTTTACGTCGCATCGACACAGATAGGTCATAAACTGCGATCAACTTGCGACATTGTCGCCGTGACTCACTCTGCCGCGAAGAATTCGACGTGAGTCACCCTGCGTAACCTCACGGACCTGCGTCTCATTTTGCGGCCGGCCTAACTGCCGTGCTGAGTGGCTCAGACGTTTGAGACGCTGGCCTTCTGACCTCATCGTGGCAGGTTCTATACTGGCTCAGTCCGTTAGTATTTGAAGGTGCTGAAATACGTCATCGCCGTGCTATTTATACTTTTTTCAATTGTCGAGCACTTTGTGGGAATGAGCATAGCTTCGTGTAATATCATGGCATCCATCATGCTGAGAGCGTTTACAAGACTAGAAGGGAACATAAATTGGCACTGTGTAGGGTACCCTGTGATCTTCATGTGAGATAGTAAAAATAAAGATAATGTTATTGCTTTTACGCCCCCACTATTTTTCGCTTTTCGGAGACTTCGATGTGCCGACATTTTTTATACGCAGGGGTTTCTGTTGAGATTGTTTCATTTACATGTCTTGCTACCATTTTAGTGTTGAATATCACTAACTTTTCAAAATATTGGTGATGTAATTTTTGTGTGTTTTTGGTATTAAGAACACATAGTACTGTCATGGGTCGATGAACGCGTCGTACATTTGTGTCACTTTGCATTAGAAGGTTAAAGGAGGTGCAGTGGCTCAGTTACATGCCCGAAAATGTTAACAAACTTAAAAAAACGCTGTGTGAACGTACACTATTTAAAAACTATGCGATATGTTGCCTAGGCGAGGGGTGGGTGTATCTTTCGTAGAAAATATTTGACGGAGCTTTACGTATGACAGAGAATCTTATAATTAACAAGACAAATCGAATTCTTAGCGTTGTTTAATTTAAAACAGTGGTTCAGACAGTGCGATGACTTACCAGATGTCACTCTTACTCTAGTATTCAGTACATAGCCTGTCTGGTTGCAGAACTGCTTTACTTGGCAGACATTTTGACATCTTCATTATTCTGTACTGAAGAGATGGAGCCCTAGAGGTAGGAGTAGATAGCTAAAAGCAGTAAATGAGTATGTAGAAGAAAAACGAGAAAACTGGACAACGGTTGACGAGAGAGGCCTTCACAGCCTTCTCAACAAGGTGGCAACGGGACGAATTCCGGCCAGTGCATGTGGAATCTCTGAAACGAAAACATGCCACTGTGATTCGGATTTCACGTAAAACTGGAAATCCTGTGACTATGCCACCAGTCACGTAAAATTGAGAACTTGCTTGCTTTGTAGACCCGGCCGAAGGCTGATGATCGTTATGATGGTGATAATATTGAGAACTTCCCTTTATATTGAGCAGGTCTTATCTCATTATTTCACTTTCGAAATGCTGCTGCGTAATTTATGTACCAAAAACGTCTGCGCTGGTGAGTGTGAATGCAGTAGCGTAGCCAGGATTGGCCGATTGGGGGGGGGGGGTGGTTGTAGTTACAAAATGATGATGGTAGAACACATTGAAGGTGCTTTTGTTTGTTTGTGTGTGTGTGGGGGGGGGGGGTCGCGCATGCAAGACTTGTCATTATAAGGAAACTGATACAAGTGAATTATGTCGACATTCAGATTGTTGCAGTACACTACCAAATCTTACATTATGATACAGAACAAGAAAAGTACGATCAAGGTCAACAGTTTTACAGCGAATGGTATGTTCAGTTTACAATCCAAAATCCAACTTTCGAGGCTTCTTAGAAAATATATTCAACAGATCTGTTGGTTCTACAACTGTCTCTCTGAATGTTTATGTAGTTTATTGTTTGTCATTTTCTGTTTCTAAAATTTCCATGAGGAGTTTCTAACCCCCAGTATTCACCCTCCCTGGTTACGCCCCTTTGTGAATGGGACAATTTTACCTTGTGTGTGTGGTAACTTTGGTCTAGGTACCAGGAGTAGCAATATGTTTGTTTCTCTAGATTGAAAATGACTTCGCGATTTGCTCAAAATTGCGTTTCAAACTTGAATTTTCTTTAGCGAACTTTTACGTTCTTTTGAAAATGTATGTCAGGACTATTTTCCAACAGTGTGTGACAGGTATAAATAATGGCATTGTATTCATCTACACCCCGCCTCCGCTGGTGGTGAGTTGAAAATACCAACTACATCTTTTTGATATTTGGTCTCTATCAACTCCATGGAAATGCCAAGCCACAGCTGGTTATCTAATTCTCAGTTCAATTAATTACAAATACACGCAGAAAAACAAACATACCGGGCGAGTTGGCCGTGCGGTTAGGAGCGCGCGGCTGTGAGCTTGCATCCGGGAGATAGTGGGTTCGAATCCCACTGTCGGCAGCCCTGAAGATGGTTTTCCGTGGTTTCCCATTTTCACACCAGGCAAATGCTGGGGCTGTACCTTAATTAAGGCCACGGCCGCTTCCTTCAAACTCCTAGACCTTTCCTATCCCATCGTCGCAATAAGACCTATCTGTGTCGGTGCGACGTAAAGTCCATAGCAAAAAAGAAATTGGTTTACCACACCAACATGCGAACTAGGTGTGGTCCGGCGCTTTGAACGATATCAATAACATTGTTCTTTCTCAACCTTGGGAAGTGGGATGGGTTTCTCGTGAGCTATTAATCGCAGTGTTACAGGTCCTTAGGAGGTAACTATTCTCATTTCCTGCACTACCCGCAGTTGTCATTATAATTTGTTTCCCAGTTCTTTTTCCTTAGAATACCAACGTTCGAACTTCATTAACTGTTCGTTCGTGGCGCGTCAGAAATGACAGCGCAGTTGTGCGCGTGATACTGGGTAATACAACCTTGAATAAGTGAAAAGAGTAATTGTATGGCCAGTCTTAACTCGGATTGTTTTACGGAGATAATTTTAAAATGCCTGTCAGCTGTCCCTCGAGTCTTTTCTTCTTCTGGGGTTTTTTTTTTTCGCTTGAAAGTAAGGTTTGTTCGAGACACATTCCATATCCAAGAAAACAGTCCCGTGTTCCTGTTGTACACTTCGTAACAAAACAAAACAAAACAAAACAAAACAAAAGTGAGTGGACTCTTCTTGCACGTAAGAATCAGCTGAAAACCTTTGCACCTCGTCTCGTGCTATGGTCTCTCGTAATAAAAATGGAAAGGCTTTCTTACTCTCTAATATACATTTGTCCATTTCCAGTACATTCTACATACTTTGCCAATAAACTTATGTAATTCTATTATGCTGGGGAAGTTAGTGCAGAGCTTTAGGGCAGTTTGTTGAGAATATGTCATTACGCTCCAAAAACATTAAGTGCACACTGTTCCTGGCAAAGGGTAAATAACTTTCGTGTATAAATTAGCCAATAAATCGTTTTGATAAACTTTTTCCTTCGTTTCGGTCGTGCGTGTTCTTGTGTCTTAGAAATTTTCAACCTATCATCTTTTGTGTCAGGAACTCTACATTTGCGGGGGGAAAATGTTAAGTCTTAATTGCAACAGGACATTATGAACAAGGAATGTGCACTAGTTTATCCCGTGAGTGGATGGTTTTAAACGGGAAAACCAGGTTAGTTGACTATGCAGTGTTCCAAGTGTTATGAAGTTAACAAACACTATTACACTACGTCTTTTCATATTTGGAAATTAATTTGATATTCCAGGTGATAATAGGCTTAAAATCCTCCATGTTCTTCCCCTCCCCCCTCCCTCTTTTACGGATAACTTTAAACACAGAGGCTTTTGCCGCAGATATACTGTAAGAGATACTCAGTTAATATTAAAGATGCTCTTTTATCTGGACTGCTCATGTACGTAATAGCGAGAACGGGATTTGAGATTGTTAGTCCGTATTCTTAATTTTTACTTATGTTTCTCCAGCAAATGCGGTTCGTATCTCTCATTCAGAAAGACTAGATCACCAACCCCGAATATGCCAGTCACACTTGCTAAGGAAATCTCAGTAAATATTAAAAGTTTCACTCAGCCGAAGAACTCGAGGACCTGTCCTGGAAATGACTGGTGTTTAGTTTACGTCGTCGTGAACGTTGATGTGTATTTTCGAGGTCATTTTTAAGATCATAATACTGTGAGTAAGGAAGTCTTAATGTTTAATCCGTACTACCGACTATTGAGTTCACTAAGCACAATTTGTACTTGTACACGCATTGGTAAGGAATCTGTAATTCGATGACGTCAAGGCAGTATTGAATGTATGTGGTAGTTAACTTTATCTGCAGTATGTTACTAGCTAAAGCAAGCCGATAAGGTCGATATCAGCCATACCGGAACTTTTCTATTGCAAACTGGAGAAGTATGCGAACCTAGACTGTTCGGTGAATTTAGTTGACGAACACCACTTACGTGCCTTATTTGCGTCCATTGGAGTGGCAGATTTCACACATTTCCACTTCTCTGAGCCTCGGAAGTTACTATTAAATAGCAGCAAGGTTCTGTTTTCAGAGATAAACTCTCTTATGTCAGCAGGAAATGGAGAAAACTGTGATCCAAACTTCATAAATATGTGCGGCTAGAATGCCAGATAGTGATACTGCACTTCTGGAAGTACAGTTTGATTACCAAATCGGCAGATCCCTTCCGATGTTGGATTCTTTTTTTTTATATTAATACTAAGCAGTGCTGCGATACTAACGTAATTGAAGATACGATACATTTTTATGCACGTTAGTCCCAAATACAAGGTGCACTAATGTAGGTACCGTAATAACGTAAAGTATGAAATAATATTAATAAAACCGAACGAGTTGGCTGCACTGTTGGGGCCGTGTATCTGTTAGCTCGCATTCGGGAGGTGCTGGGTTTTAACCACACTGTCGACAGCCCTGAAAATGGTTTTTCATGGTTTCCCTCACGCCCGGCAAATGGTGGGGTTGCACCTTAATTGAGGCCATGACCGTTTTCTTTCTACTGTATGTCTGACTCCTTGCCTGAATGGTTAGCGTTAAGGCCTTCGGTTCAGAGGGTGTCAGGTTCAATTCCCGTGGATTTTAATCGCGTATGATTAATTCTTCTGGCTCGCGCTGTGGGGGTTTGTGTTTGTCCGAACACTATCCTTCTCATATTCAGACACACCACACTACCAACCATCACAGAAACACGCAGTAGTGAATACATCCCTCCACATAGCGTTGGTGTCAGGAAGGGCATCCGGCCGTAAAACAGGTCCAAATTCACATGTGCGACACAGTTCGTACACTCAACCCCACAGGCGTGGGAAAAGAATAAGAATAAGAAGAGGAAATGATATGCACAGTATACATGGTATTCCCGAATCGCCGTCCACTCTATTCGGATAGGCAACCCGAATGACAGCATAAAGTCGCTCGTTTAAAGCCCCTACTGTTTTACATTACATTAAGTAGGGATACTTGCTTTCGTTTCAGTTCCTTTTATCTGAAACTGGCTTTTTGGTATTCTTAAGTGTATTATACTGGGGTGCCTTATATTTGTTTGTTACATCGGTCTAACCGACGTATGTTAATTATTGTACTATAATGTTAATAATATGAATACTAATGACATATTCGTTGGTGGTAATAATAATAATAATAATACGTCTCGTCCGATATGATCCGAAATCTCAGGATTATATGTTAGGTAGCGACTGTGACCTACAGATCCGCAGCTGTTCTTTGTGTACGAGTGGTTAGGGAGGCGAGTTTATAACGGACATGTCTCGGGTTCGAATCCCGCTTCTGCCTATATATTTTTAAACCTGTAATTCATACGTATATTTACGTAATTATTTCCTGTTTCTAAGCGTCTTGAGAAACATTCGTGTTATTGTAGAAGAATATTCCCGTCGGGTATAAAAGCGATGGTTCTCTCATGCTAGGGCCTCTTACAACAGTGACATAACGAAGACGTAGCCATATGAAGAATACACAGCAATGGTACAAGTAGTTCGAGGGTTGTAGGGAACCTTTCTTCTGCAATGGAAATAAGCGAAAAACCGAGGCGGATGTAGGTTGTAAAAAATATTAATTCTTACGAGATAATAGCAACGCATCGGACTCTTAGCAGTTAAGCAACATTGGTGGCCAATTTAGTGGAAAGGTGACCGCTTCACTACATGGGAATTGAAAGAGAACTCCCGCTCCCCAACTCACAACTGTGGTACAGTGAGAGGGTACGAACTACACACAGTTAAGCAACTTAGGGGTTGGTCACATTTTGGATGCACACGCTCTCTCTCTCAAGCGAGCGCGGTTGAGAGCGTCTCCCTTACAACTAATAACTCATATACACTTAAAATATTCCGGTCTGATCTTTGCGGACGGTCTTCTTCTACACACATTAACACCTGTCAAGATGCAAAATAGTATTAATGAGATAGTAAATTATTGTAAGGAGTGGAATCTAAAAATTGATTCACACTAAACCATAGTTATGGTGTGCAAAAGGCGTGACTGTCAAAAAAGTGAAAAGTGATGGATGGTTAAGACAAAACTAGAAGTTGTTTAACAACTGTAATATCTAGGGACGATTATAAGCAGGAATAGTAAATGGACAGAGCAGATAAAAAGATGCCGAATATCGAATATAAAATTCAGAAACATGTATTTAATTCAGTAATTAAAACGAAACAGAAATTTGTGGAGTAGGTGATGGAATTGTAACATTTAGATGTAGTCATAAGTAAAAGCATTGCTTCTCCTTAGAGGCCATGAAGGCCCTGGGAGGAGTGGAAGGTAAAGGTTTCCACTATCCGTAATCTCGGCACTTGTTAGTGGGGTAAAGTGGTTAGCTCTACGCCCGGCCGCCGTTGCTCCCAGAAATTAACCTGGTACTCATTTTTGATGTAGGCTGAGTGAACCTCAGGACCATGTGCACCTCCAGAAATGGAAATCTCGTTTCTTAAATTTGTGGACTTCCTGACGGTGAATCGAACCCATGCCCTTCCAGGTGAACCAAGCATTTACCACCTCGGCCAGGCAGCCACTGTAGTCGTAAGTAAATTTGTCAAAATATTAATGGGATTGTCAAACTGTACTGCAAAGAATGGAGAATGATATGTGAAGGGGTGAGTATTACGGGCAGATGGCATACGAATGGGTACCACTGGGAAATAGATTTGTCAAGGGATGATATGAGATTGTGTAAGAAGGTGGTCCAAATGGTGAATGACATTGAAAGACAAATAATAAGGGCTGAATGTAATAGCAACAGAACACTAGTAGGATGTCGTAAAATAAGTAAAAATATAGCTGTAAGGACTGAAGTGTTAACAAAAAGGGAAATGAGAGGGATACTTTGGTGGCTGATGGGAGTATATAAGAACAAAGCCATAAGACAAAAAATGAGATAAGTCGATGCATTTTATGCAATAGCGATATGGAAGTGGCACACCTACTAAAAGACTGTAAGGAAACTAGAAAGATGAGAAAGAATTATATAGATGGGAAGGAGATCGAAAATGAGCCTGAACTTTGCTCTTTTGTTACGTTATTAAACAGATAATTCAAGACACCAGGGAGAACAGCGAAACTAGTAAGGATCATGTGGTGGAGGTATCCTAGCCTGTACGACTTAGCCTTTGATGTACTTCCTAGACTAAGTTCATCTGATTATTAATTAAAGATACATCCAAGAAGTATTTATGGGATATACAGTATTAGTAAATTATGTTTTAATAGTTTTGTGTTATGTTCTTAGTTGGATTACCTTTACTATTGCGTATTATAATGAAACTGCATGTATTTATTATTACAATAGATGAATAATCTCTCCCCTGTTGGTGGTCATCAGTCATCTCCATTAATATACACTTAAGCTAGAAGTCCGATATTGAGAAATATTGACCTCAGAATTTATTAACGATAAAAAGCTGCATTTAGAATGCGCGCTGTGTCAGCACTGTCTCTAACAAACAACTTGCACTGCCTGTAGTATACACCACATTCATTGAATTCGGCGAAATTTAACGTATTTTCATTAGTCGTATTAAAGATCTTCACAACTATTTTGACGAACACACACAACACATTTAAAGAGCTACAACTCGTGACTGAATGTACAGTAATTTTTACCATCCCTGAAACCCCTGTAACATGCAGCAAACATTACCGTCGCTCCATGCACAACTAAGCCATAACTTCAAGAAGTAGACGGCGATTCGGAGACACTTGTAGTTTTTTAAAAAGGAGAGAGAGTAGTCCTCAAATCCTAAAAGTTAATTATCATAATCAGTAGCATATTTTAAATTCGTAATAAAATTACTATTTTATTCCTACACTTCAAATTTTTACCTCATAGTTGGTTTTTATCTCGGATTAGATAACCGTACAAAAGTCGAAAGTAGATTCAGTTCAGCGAGTTTGTTCCGCGGTTGGGGTCACGTAGCTCTGAGCTTGCATTCGGGAGATAGTGGGTTCGAACCCCAATGTCAGCATCCCTGAAGATGGTTTTCCGTGGACCGAGCGAGCTGGCCGTGCGGTTAGGGGCGCGCAGCTTTGAGCTTACATTCGGAAGATAGTAGGTTTGAATCCCACTGTCAGGAGCCCTGAAGGTGGTTTTCCGTTGTTTCCCATTTTCACACCAGGCAAATGTTGGGGCTTCTTTCCCACTCTTAGTCCTTTCCTACCGAGCTCGATAGCTGTAGTCGCTTAAGTGCGGCCAGTATCCAGTATTCGGGAGATAGTGGGTTCGAACCCCACTGTCGGCAGTCCTGAAGATGGTTTTCCGTGGTTTCCCATTTTCACACCAGGCAAATGCCGGGGCTGTACCTTAATTAAGGCCACGGCCACTTCCTTCCCAGTCCTAGCCCTTTCCTGTCCCATCGTCGCCATAAGACCTATCTGTGTCGGTGCGACGTAAAACAAATAGCAAAAAAAAAGTCCTTTCCTATCCCATCGTCGCCATAAGACATATCTGTGACCGAGCTCGATAGCTGCAGTCGCTTAATTGCGGCCAGTATTCGGGAGATAGTGGGTTCGAGCCCCACTGTCGGCAGCCCTGAAGATGGTTTTCCGTGGTTTCCCATTTTCACACCAGGCAAATGCTGGGGCTGTACCTAATGAAGGCCACGGCTGCTTCCTTCCCACTCCTAGCTCCTTCCTGTCCCATCGTCGCCATAAGACTTGTCTGTGTCGGTGCGACGTAAAGTAGATAGTAAAAGAAAAGAAAGTTTTCCGTTGGTTCCCATTTTCACACCAGGCAAATTCTGCAGTTGTGCCTTAATTAAGGGCCACAGGCGCCACCTTCCCAATAGTAACATTTTTCCATCCTTGCATCGCCGAAAATCTTTTATGTGATAGTGCGACGTTGAATTACTAGCAGATCTAAGAAGGAAGGATTACTCTGCCACAATTTTAACACTTTTTGCTACTGGAACTTAATTCATCCTCAAACAACATAACTGATTTGAGAAGAGTGATAAAATTCTACTGTCGGTCACCCTGGAGGTGTTTTTCCGTGGTTTCCCACTTCGACTCAAGACGGATTGGGATGCTATGTAACGTGTATGCCACGGTCCCTTCCTTCCGAGTCCTAGACCCGTTTACTGACTTGACTTATCAATAGGCCTACAAGCACCATAGTCATACAGGCTGTGAAGAACTACTTCACACTCACTTGACAATTGCTTTAAACCCATCCACAGTCTGTTTACATTTTTATTTACCGTTTTCCACCGATCATAGTTACTTTTTAAAAACACCCTCATGCCTGTTTCATCAGCCATATGTTTTTCTAAAATGCTATTTGTTCGGGGCGTCGACCTATAGAGAAATTTTGCCCCTAAACTGCCTAATAGTCCTAATTTTAAGGCCTTCCTTTCTATCACATTTATTTTTAACTACGACAAAGCGGCTGCGTGATCACTAATAACATCTATTAATTCGGTTGCCGTATAGAGCTCATCTGGTTTTATCAGAAGTTGAAGAAAATGAAACTTTAGTATTACGCTAAGAATACATGTGGTTATAACAAACATTTCATTACCATCAGACAAGTAGATTTTAATGTATAGAAGAAGCCAAAAACCCGGTCAATAATTACTACAACCACAAATTAAAAAAAATTCATGAACCTCTACTTCAATATAAATATCTATATATATAAAATAGCTTGTCCTGACTGACTGACTGACTGACTGACTGACTGACTGACTCATCATCGCCGAGCCAAAACTACTGGACATAAATAAGGGAGGATCTTCGGATATTCTATCGCTAAGGGGGTGAAAAAGGGGGGGGGGGGTGAATTATTAAAATGAGGATATCTATATCTCAAAAACTTAAACGTTTAAAGACGTAAAAATTGCTATTTGGAATCTGCTTTCAAAATAAAGAAACACGTATTTTTTTATTTTCGAAAAATCCCATTGTGGGGGATGGTAACATATTACAGATTTGAAAACTGGTATTCGAAGTTTCCTGTAAAAATAAACATAAATATTTTTTTCGGAAAATCCACTTAAGGGGAACTGAAAAAGGAGGTGAATTCTTAAAATTAGTGTGTCCACAGTATATCTCAAAAACTTCAGACGTGAAAATTGGTATTTGGAATCTCCTCTAAAATTAAGGGAACACGTGTTCTTTCGTTTTCGGAAAAAACCCTTAACGAGGGCGGGGATGAAAGAATTGAAAAAATAGTTCAACTATTTGTATGAGAATGTGTGTGTGTGTGTGTATATATATATATATATATACCAAAAAATCTAAAGATGTTACAAACGTGAAAACTGGTATTTAGAATCTCCTTTAAATATAAAGAAACACGCATTTGTGGGGAATCAACTTGGTAGGAAGGGGGGATGAAAACGGAGATGAATTCTTTTTACGAGGATACGTAGACTATATCTCCAAAACTGAAGATGTTACAGTCGTGATAATTGGTATTTGGAAGTTCTTTTAAAGAAACGGGTACTGTTTGTTTTTGGAAAATTCACATGAGTGGCGAGTGTGAAAGGAAGTAAAAAAAAATTAATTCCTTTTATGGAGAAACTTATATCTCAAAACTGGAGGTTACATATGTGGAAATTGGTATTTGGAATCTCCATTAAAATAAAGAAACACGCATTTTCTGGCGGGGGGGCAACTTAAGGGGGCAGGGGTGGGGTGAAAAAGGAGTAGAATTATTTTCATGAAGATACTTATCTCAAAAACTGAAGATGTTACAGGCATGAAATTTTGTATTTGGAATGTTCTTTATTTTTTTTTATTTTTTGCTACTTGCTTTACGTCGCACCGACACAGATATGTCTTATGGCGACGATGGGATAGGAAAGGCCTAGGAAGTGGAAGGAAGCGGCCGTGGCCTTAATTAAGGTACGGCCCCAGCATTTGCCTGGTGTGAAAATGGGAAACCACGGAAAACCATCTTCAGGGCTGCCGACAGTGGGGCTCGAACCCACGAATGTTCTTTCTAAGAAAAGAAACTCGTGTTCTTTTTTCTTCGGAAAATCCACTTGGGGGGGGGGTAAATGAATTGAAAAATTAATTAAATTATTTATGTGAAGATACTTAAGTCTAAAAACCTAAAATGTTAAAGACGTGAAAATTAGTATTTGGAATCTCCTTTGAAAATAAAAAACACGCATTTTGGGTGGGGGTTCGGGGTGGGAAGAATTTGGGGGCGGGGCAGTGAAAAAGGAGTTAATTCCTTTTTATGAGGAAACGTATATCTGAAAACTGAAGATATTACAGTCGTGATAATTGGCATTTGGAAGCTCCTTATTAAATAAACAAGTATTTTTGGTTTGCAGAAAATTCACTTAAGAAGGGAGGGTGAAGGAAGTGAAAAAAATTTATGGAGAAACTTATATCTCAAAACTTAATGTCACACACACGAAATTTGTATTTGGAATCTGCTTTAAAAATAAAGAAACACGCATTATTTGGTGGGGTGGAATCAACTTAACGGGCCTGGGTGAAAATGGAGTTGAATTCTTTTTTTTTTTTTTGAGGACACTGATATAAAAAACTGAAGTATTAGAGACATGAACAATTGAATTTGGTATCTTCTTTCAAAGTAAAGAAACACGTGTTCTTTTGTCTTCGGAAAATCCACTTAAGAGGGCTGAATGAATTGAAAAATGAGTTGAATTCTTTGTATGAGGATACTTATATCTCACAAACTAAAGATGTTAAAGACTTGAAAATGTGTATTTGGAATCTCCTTTAAAAATAAAGAAACACTAATTTTTGGAGGTGGGGGGGGGGGGGAATCAATTTAACAGGCAGGGGTGAAATAGGACTTACTGTTATGAGGATACTTACATCTCAAAAAAATGAAGATGTTGCAGACGTGAAAATTAGTATTTGGAATCTCCTTTAAAAATAAAGAAACAAGCATTTGTTTCTTTCTGAAAATCGACGGAAAGGGGGTGTGGGGTTGAAAATAAGTACATGAGTTAAAATATGTTTATGAGTTTAATTTATCTTAAAAAGTGAAGCTGTTACAGACGTGAAAGTTGGCATTTTGAATTTCGTTTCAAAATAAAGAAACACGTATTTTTGTTTTCGGAAAGTCCACTTAAGGCGGGAGAGGGGTGGAAAGAAGTAAGACGACGAAGTTGAATTATTTTTATGAGTATACATTTATCTCAAAAACTGAAGGTGTTACAGACGTACAGATATGAAAACTGGTATTTGGGATCTCCTTAAAAATTATGAAACACGTATTTTTTGTGTTTGAAAAATCCATTTAAGGGGCTGAAAGGAATTGGAAAAGAGGGTGAATTTTTTAAATGAGTACCGGTATATCTATTTGTAAAAAAACTTAACATGTTAGAGACAAGAAAATTGGTATTTGGAAAGTCCTTCAAAAATACAAGAGCATGTACCTTTTTGTTTTCGGAGAAGGCAATTCACGGGGGTGAAAAGGAGTGAAATATAGTTGAATTCTTTTTTATGAGGATACTTATATCTTAAAAACTGAAGATGTTACAGACGTGAAAATTGGTATTTGGAATCTCCATATAAAAAAAAGAAACATTTACTTTTGTTTTTGGAAAATACAGTTAGATGGGGTGAGGGTGGTGGAAGGACTGATCAGGAGGTTGAATTATTTTTATTCTTTTCTTTTCTTTTTTGTATATCTCAACAACTTGTTGTTACAGATGTGGGAATAGATATGTTGAGTTTCCTTTAAAAATAAAGAAACATGTATTAATTTTTTCGACCTGAGAAAAGACTGTTTCTCACATGTAGAGTTCTATGTCGCATGGACGTCTTTACCACAAAAGGTAATACCACAAACATGGTTTACGAATAATTTCTGGGGTAACTTAAATGAAACTCAGTTTTTGGGTGAGTTTTTTTACTCTAGGAATTTACAGATAATGTCTTAGTACATTGCCGAGGAACGATTACTTTGATCAAATTACGAAATCCACGCGAGCGAAGCCGCGGGTAATTTACTAGTATAGCCTATATATATTACAATTTGCTTTACGTCTTATCGACGCAGATACGTCTTAAGGCGACGATGGTAGAGGAAAGGGCTAGGATCGGGAGGCAAGCGGCCGTGGCTTTATGTAAGGAAGAGCCCCAGCATTTGCCTGGTGTGTAAATGGGAAACCACGGAAAACCATCTTCAGGGCTGCCGACAGTGGGGTTCGAACCCACTATCTCCCGGATGCAAGCTCATAGCTGCGTGCCCCTAACCGCACGGCAAATTCGCCCGGTAATCTACATTATTAACAAGCAGCTGAAGATTTCTCTCATGAGACGAAACATGTACTGTTAAGGTTGATAATGTTATTTAATCGCAAAATGTGATTAGAATTGTATGGAAGAGGTGAAAATCCTCGAGTCTTTTATTATAGAACAGGGCCTCTCAGGGTGCATGCGCCCGTGCACTGCACGGCGCAAGGTGCAGGAGACGACTTCACTTGGTTGACCAGAGTGCAAACCCCCTTTCCACTTCCCCTACACCTGTCTCGCCCGTTCGGCCTGTCTTCGCCTTCGCCACCTTCCCCGGTAATTCTCCCCTGACTGCGAAATGTTTATGTGCGGTGAGCGGTGACACTGTTGTATGGGACAATGTTACCGGTGGTAAATTACTCTTCTTTCAATTTGGTTTGAGCTGACAATTTATCTTCTCTAGCTCTTCTTTTCTTTTATCTTTGCAATGATACCAGTTATGCCTGGAACAAGGGACCGGCTGACAGCAATTCTGAGAGCCTTCTTTAAATTACAATCAGAAATAAGCCTACTCGCACGCAATCTAGTTTTCGTACAAGTCAAAACAGGAAAAAATACCTTTAACATATGCATGTGGAACCAAACATAGAAATAATCTGAGCTGCTTCTCGATGCAGCTAGGAAAATCTTTCTTCGACGAATTTTCGTAGAATTTGAGCAAAGCCTTTGTATTGGAAACTAGGTCGTTTATATTAACTTATCACATAATTATTGTCCCACGAATTAAGCATTTGGGTTTGTCGTCACAACTGACAAAACAAAAAAAAAAAAAAAAAAAAAAAAAAAAAAAAAAAAAAAAAAAAAACAAACCGAAAGTTCCCAGTTCGATTGAAATGGACTTTCGGAAGTCTTTGCTTTCTTCGAAACAGGTTGCTCGATTATTATGTTGTCTTGAGCTTATCTATTTCACTGATAAACAAGCCGTCTATCATCGAATGCTTCGTCGCTCTCAGCGCACTACACCATCCGAGTCGAGGCGAGTCGAGTCGAGTCGGGTCGGACTGATGCACAGTGCACGGAGTCTCTGCGCCTCGATTTGCACGCGTGAGATTTTGAGCTTTTGAGAGGCCCTGTTATAGAGTATCTCACAGTCAGTACGGAACAATTATGAAGTTCGTAACTTAGTCGAGCATCTCGTCTCCTTACTCCCAAGGTTCCCAGCCCGATGTTTTCAATATTTATGCAACACCACTCCTTTGTCGGAAATTACCGGGAACATTTCGTGTTGCTTACCCATAGATCTTTTTTCAGTGCTGGTGTGGATCCCATACAATAGAACCACACGCTGACTGGGGTCATACCAGAGACTTATACGCCCTCTCCTTTGCATCCTTACTACCCCTGAATACACCCATAACCACGTGAAGTGCTTGTAATATTTCCTCACCGGGCGAGTTGGCTGTGCGCGTAGAGGCGCGCGGCTGTGAGCTTGCATCCGGGAGATAGTAGGTTCGAATCCCACTATCGGCAGCCCTGAAAATGGTTTTCCGTGGTTTCCCATTTTCACACCAGGCAAATGCTGGAGCTGTACCTTAAGTAAGGCCACGGCCGCTTCCTTCCAACTCCTAGGCCTTTCCTATCCCATCGTCGCCATAAGACCTATCTGTGTCGGTGCGACGTAAAGCCCATAGCAAAAAAAAAAAAAAAAAAATTCCTCACAGCCTCTTTAATGTCATTACCCGAATGATATGAAGATCATTCCTTATATAAACTCCGTAAGTACACGGGTTGATGATAAATACCTGCTATTTAGCGACGCGTGTCCTTTTAAGTTGAATCAGAGAAGAAATTTAAGAGTAGATCAATTAACCTGTCGTTAGCATTCCCCAGAACTCAAATGGTGGAAATATATCCTATTCCCAGACATGAGTAACCTTGAACAGCTCCAGTTTTAAGTTTAGTAGCTCACCACGCTGTGGATATCAATTTTTTTGTTTCTATTTAGAGGATTTTGGAGGAATTCTAGGAGTAAGTTCCAATATTTATTCAGCTTTTCTCCTCCTTTACCTCACTTTTCCCTTCGCTTCTTATCGAGAATATGTCCGATTTCTCTCAGTTCGTTCCAAGTTTTTGTACAATAATCAGGTAAACTTGGGGATTCTGTTCAAAATCGCCTCTTAACTTCTGTGCAAGCATTTGCTATTATATGTAATTCTTACATTAAAATGGTTTGGTATAATGTGATGATGCTGCTGATGCTTGTTGTTTTAAGGGGCCTAACATCGAAGGTCATCGGCCCGGTATAATGTGTAAGTACGGCGTAGCAAAGCACAAAGGAGATTTAACACGTAAGCACATAAAACATTTAAAAATACACGGCATCCGCTGCGGTGAGATTGAAGTAGTAAAGTGTGCAGATGGAACGAGGGTAAGCCAAAGGTCGATGTTACGCGACAAACAATGTAATTCAATAGCAGAAGTTGCCGTTCTGGCTGGTCGCCATATCTCGCCCCACCGAATGCGCGTCAGGAAAAGCGCTTCTTGCGATGTCGAAGTGAGATGCAAGAAAAAAGAGGAGACCACTCTTTGTGGGGGCGGGAGGGGGGGGCATATTTTCGTATTAATATTGAAAATCGGTTCTTCGCAAAGAATATTTGTGTATAAAATTGATATGTGTTTAACCCGTCCAGTTTTTAATCTTACGGTAATCTAACAGAATGAAGATCATACCTAAATACAAAACAAGAAGTTGGCGGTAAAACGCAACTATCCTCCAAGGAGGTACATACCCACTATTGCATATTGCTTGTCTGCAGCCATTTTAATATCTACAGAACTGTAGAAGCCCAGAATAGTTCGTCTGCAATGGCGCTGGGGATCTCTCTTATCCTCCCTCCACTTGCACATATAGGCTACTTACTGAGACTAATACTGTACAAAAGCTTCCCTGAATAATTGATTAGCACAATGGAATTGCAGCGTTACTCAATGAATTGAAATACGTTTTGGTTATTATTATTATTATTATTATTATTATTATTATTATTATTATTATTACCGGGCGAGTTGGCCGTGCGCGTAGAGGCGCGCGGCTGTGAGCTTGCATCCGGGAGATAGTAGGTTCGAATCCCACTATCGGCAGCCCTGAAGATGGTTTTCCGTGGTTTCCCATTTTCACACCAGGCAAATGCTGGGGCTGTACCTTAATTAAGGCCACGGCCGCTTCCTTCCAACTCCTAGGTCTTTCATATCCCATCGTCGCCATAAGACCTATCTGTGTCGGTGCGACGTAAAGCCGCTAGCAAAAAAAAAAAAAAAATATATTATTGTCGTCGTCGTCGTCGTCGTCATCATCATCATCATCATCATCATCATCATCATCATCATCAAGGCTGGTATCATATAAGGTCACAGGATTCAGTTCATTTCCACTCTGCTTGCAGATGACAATTACACTTCACAATACATTCATTTATCATCTAGGGTTGCTACTAGCTAGAGGAGGAAGATTTTTAAGAATATGAGAGGGAGAGAAGATAAGTGAATGTTTTACTTCATTAATTATTTAGGAAGCCAATTAAAATGTTGTCCTAGCTGGATTTCTTAATTAATTACAGGGTCAGTGGTCTTGCTAATGTGTAATTCATTGCTTATTTTTTCAAATTCAGTTGAATTGGTTATCTGGTTTTATGTCTGAATTATGTAGGTATTTCACGAATTCCATGACATTAAAAGAAATTGTGGTTGCAGGTCAGGCTTGGGGGCCTTGATTACAGTATGTAGCATAGCATGTTAATGTTTGTGTTTTCATGCCGTTGAAATTTTTATTGGCACATGGACTGACACTTAAGATTTTTCTAGTCTTATAGATGCTCCATGGATCTCATTTATAATCTGGCATAGACTGTTAGCAAGACAGTATCTTTCCATTTGGCTCATGTATTTCAGCAACATCTAACGACATCTGAATGAAACTCCTATGTTTTGTGTTGTAACCAAGGTTGAAGTTTACAATACACAACTTTATTTGCTTCACTTTATGATATTTACACAAATAACTGAAATTTATTTTGAAGCAAAAAGTAATATTGAATCTTGAGAAAAGTCTGTCTTTATACAATATGTACAGGTTTGCAGTCTTTATATACACTTCTATCTTGAAAAGATAGTCTTTGTGAATTGACACGTTGATAGTCGAGAACTATCTGGCACACTAACATAAATGTTTATGAGAGTCCTTGTTTGTTGAAGTGCCTGAATTCCTAAAAAGCAAGTTCAATTGATTGAAGAAATTCCACCTAGCGAAACTAAGGGAGCTTGCATAAGTTAGGGAATGAAAATGGCTTGTAAAAGAATTACGGGACATAGGCAGCGGAAACAGGTAAGGGAACGGTGACCAGAGGTGAGACCTCGTACTGCCAGAAATTCAGTCCACCTGGTCGAAGCACATTTTCAAGAGGAGTAGCCTCCGTGCTCGACGTAGGGTGTATTCTGGAGCTGGACACCGGGGCAAGTGGGCAAGTGAGCAGACAGGGAGCTCCTATTTATAGTACACTCGATGGTCAGGCACGCGCACTGAGGGCTGCGCGTCGAAGCTAGCAGAATGATACACAGGCGCGCGTGCAGCTGGCTGACGGAGCGAGAAGGGAGCGCCGGACATACAACATTTTTCTTACAGTGTTACTAATGATAATGCTGTTTTATAATTGTTCTGATTTACTGTTGTGCTCTAGTGCTCTGCAAGGTTTTACAATATTTGTTGTTCTTTTTTTTTTTTCTTCTTTACAGCAAAATTCATTCCAGCCAAGCCTTTTTCGTTCTGTGGTAGAAGTAGATCCACCAACCACCAAAATATATCGCTTCCATGGTGCCATCGTACATCCATCTGGAGAACGTATTCCTGTTAGTACGGACAATTTACTCCTACGTGAATGTATGCTCAAAAACACAGACTTCGTGGAGGGCATAGTTGTCTATGCTGGTGAGTAGACAGTTTAAAAAAAATCGAATAAAGTAGTTGTATACTATTGAGATAATCACATTATTTAGTATTTATTGCAATTTAAATACTTAATACCAACTCTCCTCATCAATATTATCCCAACACCTTTCTGAAATGAGAACGGGGAAGTTCACTATGACGGAGATTGGAATCTGTTACTTTGCTTCTGGGTTCTCTCACAGTACACTGGCAAGTAGTCACCACTGACATGCGTTTAGGGCTGTTGCCCAGGTGGCAGATTCCCTATCACTGTTTACCTAGTCTTTTATTCAATGATTTTAAATAAGTTGGAAATTTATTGAACATCTCCTTTGGTAAATTATTTCAATCCCTAATTCCTCTTCCTTTGAAAGAATGTTTGCCCCAATTTGTTGTCTTGAATTTAAAGTTTTTCTTTGTATCATTGTGCCAGTGCAAGACTACAGTATCTGCAAAAATGAGGACATTGAAGCTTTCTAAAGATTCTAAACAATGCCCATTGGTGAGGGTCCCATCCACTGGAACCATACTCTAATTGGGGGTCTTGAATTTATGCCGTCTCCTTCTCCAGCTATACTACAATCCTTAAATACCCTCATAACCAAATGAAGAGATCTGTAACTTTTATTTACAATCCTATTAATGTGATTACTGCATTGAAGAGCTCTTGTTCTGTTAACACCTAACTTACAGTGATCCCTACTAGGTATTTCCACTCCATCGTAACAGTAATTAAAACTTGGAGGACGTTTGCTCTTGGTGAAACTCACAGCCTGACTTTTCTCCCCGTTTATCATCAAAACATTGTCTGCTGTCCATCTCACAACATTGTCAAGGTGTATTTGCATTCGTTCACAATTGTGTATGTTATTTATTACTCTTTACAGTATAACATCATATGCAAAAAGCATAATCTGTAATTCCAGTCCTTTACTCATATTTTACATATATAGGAAAACTTAAAGGTTTAGTAATACTACTTTGTGGAACCCCTTCTTTATCATTACAGGATCAGATAAAGCTTCACCTACTCATAATCTCTGAGATATGTTTTCTGGGTATTTAGCCACCCATTCAGTCATTCTTTTGTGTAGTCCAGTAGCCCTAAATTTTGTCAGTAGTGTTCTGTGATCTACCCAATGAAATGAGAGTCTTGGATCTCAACCAAAACCAAATTAGATTGAAGAACCCAAATGATGGGCTTCTAAAAAAAGGAAATTCTCCATTTTAAAATGTAGACCAATCACAGTCATGGAAAATACATTTATGATTGACCTAGTAAAGTCTTGAACTTAGTATTATCATCTCTAAAAAGAAAACAATGAACAGCAAGAAATTTGCACCCTACAAGAAATGCTTTTATTATATATTTGTATAGGCTACACTGAATTTGAATGTGTATCCGGTTGAGGTCATCCGTAAATTCTCTTTGAAATAACATCACTGTCTGGAGGCATTTGACTCACATTAGTAGTTCCAAACCTAAGGAAAAGCTTATGCGCTTTGTATGTCAATGGCTTGCTCCCAGTCTGTAGTGTTTAGTAAGTTGAAATGTCATTATTTAGTTTTGTGCTTCTATGTCACTATTCAAACCATTGGTACAATCTGTTTGGTATGTTCATTTCGTTTCATTACTAGATTGGTGGTAACATTTATCGGTAAAACTATGCACACATTAGTTATTGTGGGAGACAGAGTGGTTTGGCTCTGTCGAGCAACTAGCTGGTCATGCGGGGTATGAGGGGCATGATCAGTAGAGATCTGCTTTGGTTGACCAAAAACTCGAGTTCGACCCACCCTTATGTCGTCTTGTGTGAAATACTCTAACCATAATATTTGAAGATACAGATGGGTACTTTCACTAAAGTTCTGGAGCAGTGTATAGGGATGATGTCATCTTGAAGTTACCAAAAATTTCCATAACTGTATTTAAATTCTACCAGAGCAAGTGAGTCATTCAAGGCAGCAAGCCAGCAATTGCAGTGCAGTTCAATTCAATTAATGAAGTGACCATCATATTATTAAGTGTTCATGAGCAACAATAGATAGCACTGGACGGGGCTAGCGAGTCGAAGTAAGAGTCTCACGAGAAAATGGTGACTAGTGAAAGTTGCGACCTTATCCTATTCAGTAGATATGTATAGTAGTTTAAAAAAAAAAGAGCGCATGGTATAGAATTGTATATTCCTTGCATTTAATTTTTTATTGGCCGTAATTTTAATTGTTATCAAAATACAATTCACCTGCCTTGTTGACACCCTGTGGATACCCGCTACAAACATGTCTATAAGTTGTTTCTGAGAAAACTGTATGTTTGAGGATCTTATACAATACAATGCACTTATTCCTTTTTTGAGTGACTGTACAGTGCTTGTTTAGTAAGTGACTAGCCAAGTACTCTAATTATGTGAAGCTTTAACATTTTGGTACCAAACTTTTAATTTAGTTCTCTTTGGAATACGTTTAGTTAATAAAAGCACACACTGTCCAGCTATGTGGTTATTTTATTCTTCACCCAGCTAACTTTTTACAACATATCTCAGAAGTGGGATTAGAATGGTGGTGTATGTCAGTGCTGGATACGTAATTGTGCACTTGGAAATCAAGGGCAAAATAATTGCTGTACTTTTATCTTTACAGAATAAAAGTATCAGACTATCAGCTAGTGCAAGAGATAAAAAGGCATACTGTGACTGTTGCGATACAACCAAAACACATCAATGTTAAGATTGCGTTGTTTTGAAAAATGCCAGATAGTTTGTGCAGAAAGTTTGGAAGGAGTTGGAAGCCTTCGTTGGTATGTTTCACATGTAGCAAAGTGCAAAAATCATCATAGTGTCCAGACATTATGAAGACATTCCAGTAGATACAGTAAGTGCAGGACGTATCGATGAAAACCTTACAGTATCTACGAGGGCCATTGTCTAGATCTTCATGTGTCCGAGGGCACAATTGATATAAGTCGTATATTACACATGAACAACGGCTGTTTTGAGCAAAGCGATTGCTGAGCAAGTTGAAACTTCCCGAAGTACCTAGCCTGTTATGAGTTGTGTTTTGTTTTTCCGGTGAATAGAAAACCTACCAGGATCAAATGATGAGCTGGAGAAGTGGTAGGTGGTTATGTAAATCCTTCTGATGTCCCCCCAAGTTATGAACACCAAGTTTACCACAACGGTGATGGTTGTAGAGGTAGTGAATAGCCACATCATGCCATCCCACTTCTTTCCACAGGGCCTTCGGTGAATGTTGCTGACTACATTGAGGTGCTGGAGATAATTGTGAATCCCTGGATAGATAGCATACACAATGGAAGGCCGTAGGTATATATTTCAACAGGATTCCGCACCTGCGATGTACATTTCATTTCAGGGTTACGTAGATGAGAGGCTGTGGTAGTAGAGAAATGGAAGGCATAGAGGGCACTTTAGGAAGAGACCATTGAGGCACTTGAGGGGTCTTACGCTGTCCACTAAATCGCTGGCATTTGCATCCAGGACCCTGTGGACCAACTCTGAGATTGAACAATACCTGAATCTCAGAGGAGAAACATGGTTTCAGGAAATCTCTGACAGTCACTCCAAGAATGCAAGCGGTCAAATGGACTTTGGTACAATCAGCGAGAGATCGATCTGTCAGGGCAAAGGAGTACCGGAAGTTTGCCCTTCCCAGTTGGAACAATTCACACTGCCACCACACTGGCAATGCAGTGAAAGCAGTCATCTGAGGAAGTACTGTTGACTGAAAGCAACCTAACTCAGGAAAATGAGTAAGGGCCGGCATGAAGCCTGGGGGTTGTTGATCATCCACTCACTTCAGAACAAAAGCGGTCTCCGAGTGGAGTGACAACAGCTTGATCATATACCACTGATTCGAGGGCAAGCCACGATGTATCAAGACAGACACAGGGACGCCACTAACCGTTGCTAGGGTAGAAATTTCCAAAGGACAACCGGAGTGGGATCCAGACACTTCCTTATGTGCTACAAAAGCAAGCAGCCTTTTAGTGGGCCAAAGACCTAGATGTTAGACACCTCTAAACAAAACGCAAGAAGCTCTTAATTTTATTTGACTGGAACTGTACTGCTGCCACCACCACCACATTTGCTAATTTTCATTTGATTGTTAAAAGGTCCATGCTTAAAAAAATGTAGCCCTTGTATATTGTCACTGAAGAATCAGTACCACTTAAGGACAAAACACAAAGTTTACACCACAAGGAAAAAAAAAAGTGCATTACTGTAAAAATGCTCCAGAAGTCTTAGAAATTGGTCTCTCATAATTAAATAGTTCAGCTAACTTTTGAGTATGAGAAAAAAAAAATCATTTCTGTATGTATTTGCCCATGTTAGTTACACAGTATTGGCTGTATTCTGTTAGCTACATGGTGTTGTTTCTCAAGGTATGGTATTCGCATGGGGTAAAATTGGTCAGCTATGAAATGTTCAGCCAAGTATAATCATATGTTCAAGACTGGTTGAAGTCAAATTGAGACTAAACCAGTTTCTGCAGGACTCTTATTTAAATCACAGGAATGTGACTTTTCTTTTAAAGAACCCTGCTTGCACTGGCTGGGATTCAAATCACAGGAGCCTTGCTGGGATACCAGTGTGATGCCATATAGATAGAGCAGAGGAGTATTTCATCACGGACATCACCGATGAGGATATCTTGGGCCTTGGCGACTTTCTGGTGTATGTGGCAACTGTCACCCTTAGCATGCCTCTGAGTAGAGACTACAATGCTCCTCAGCAACAAAGTGATACCTTCCCACAGCAAGGTGGTAGGACTGCAAGGCTCGGAGAACCTCAAAAAAAAAAAAAAAAAAAAAAAAAAAAAAAAAAAAAAAAAAAAAAAAAAAAAGCAAGCTTGTAGTTTCATGTGACTGTTTTACTTGAAATCCGAACCACCTAGATGTGATTTTTCATTTCCAATATCTTATATGCATTTGATTTGCAGCTGCCTTGGTGAGATGACACTGACACTTGTACATCACCCCTCCCCTTGAGGAAGACAATGTATTAGTAGAATCGGAATGGCCAAACACAACACAGATTTTTACCTGACCAGGCCAGTAACTGAGAAGGCAGAAATTGATCACATGCTGGTCAGTATGACTCACTGACAAGTCATGAAGGAAACAAATGATTGAGGGTCATCATCGATAATGTTGATAAAGAGTAATAATGAACTTCGTGTCTGTATCAATTATCTTAATTGTTCAACACTAAGAAGGACTGCATCCCATTACCCCAGACAGATGACACCATTTCATTATCTGGAGCCGATGTTTCTCAGACCTGAAGTTGGTATATTGGAAAGTGGCTTTACACTTCGATGATATCTCTAATAGCCAAGAACTGTGGTAATTCACTAATGCCATTGATATCTGAAACTTACCTACAACTTTTAAGCATCTGATAGTTTTCTGAGGGAGCTCATACACAATGTTTGCCTTGTGAATTCTGGATGACATCATCATGGTGGGACACACATTTAAAATTACATGGAGAACTGTCAGAATGTGTTCAAAAGACTCTAAACTTCAGCTTGAAATGGAAATAGATTACTGTATCTCAAGACTACATCAACCTTGCCCATATCATGTGGTCAGAAATTGTACCAAACAGAGCAAGTTTTGCGTCCGGTTTGGATCATGTGGCTGTGAACTTGCATTTGGGAGATGGTTGGTTCTCATTTTCACAACACTCAAATGCTGGTGCTGTACCTTAATTAAAGCTGCATTCACTTATTTCCCACTCTTAGCCCATTCCTATCCCATC
Organism: Anabrus simplex; assembly: GCF_040414725.1. NCBI lineage: Eukaryota > Metazoa > Arthropoda > Insecta > Orthoptera > Tettigoniidae > Anabrus > Anabrus simplex. The sequence goes on along the minus strand of NC_090266.1, from coordinate 1,194,393,840 downwards.
ATTGCCATAAAACATATCTGTTTTAGTGCAACATAAAACAAATAGAAGCAGAGAAATTGTAGCAATGGATCCAGAGGCAAATGCTGCTTTCAGGTTGCTGAAGGAGTCTATACACAATACCTACCCTGTGTTACTCCAAGCTTGGGAAAAAGTTGGTTGTTTACACTGATGCTAGCAATTTAGGAAATGGATGATTGGTGGTGTTGCAGATTCAGGGTGGCCTGAAGAAGGTAATCGTGTACTACAGCAAAGACACTGTCCAAGGCTGAAAGAGCTATGACATGACACCATGAGCTACTGGTTTCTTGTTCATGTTGTTCCCTCTTCCAATGCTGACCAGTCATTGTGTCATTTCCCATGTGTGTTTCCATGTATGACTTAAAACATAGGACTGATCTCAGTAAGTCAGGAAAATCTGCTTCTCACCACAGTACAGACCCTTTTTATGTCATTTTGCGTACTACAACCAGATTATTGTTTAATATGTATCATCCTTTTCTTTCTATATCATTTAATTGTTACAAATGATTGATATTGTAGATAGTTTTTGTGTCAAAAGATTACATAAGAACGTTCTGTGTATAATGCTGTATTTTCTAACAGTGAATGGATTTTAAATTTCTGTTAGAAGATAGCACTGATGTTTTCCCTAATTTTTATAAAACTGTTAATTCCAAAATATTTCTTTGTAGTAGTGAAAACATAGATATTTTAGGTGGTGGTAAAATTGGATTATGTATACTTGGACTTACAAATATATGTATTCATTACAGCTTTATTATATGGGAGAAGAAAAGAATGGCCAATGGTTGAGATAATTATAAAAGTTGACTACAAGCCACTTAGATTATTTTGTAAATTATGTGAACGGATATTCCTTATGAAGTCTATATGATCTGTTTTATTTCTACAATATTTAAAATATTAAACATATAGCCAGTGACATTTTAACATTTGTTGTCATTGTTTTCAGATTACTTTGATTCTGAGGCTATACATGTTTTCAGACTATTTTGATTCTGTTGAATCTGTGGACAAAGACTAGATATGATTGTTTTAATTGTGATTGGCGTCCCAGTATATTGATCATTTTCTAAAATTTATATATAGGCATGTCACTTTTGAGTAAAAATTTTCCTTTTTAATTCCTCATTTATGTTCGTTTTGTACTTCACATTAAATAGGTTAAGTTGCCTGATGCAGAAAGGAAATCAGTTAAGCATATTATAGATAGTTTTCTATTCTGTTTCAGGTCATGAGACAAAAGCTATGCTTAACAATGGAGGTCCACGGTATAAACGTTCTAGCCTAGAGAGGCAGATGAATTTGGATGTTATTTGGTGTGTTCTGATACTCGTTGTATTGTGTGTTATTGGTGCCGTGGGCTGTAAACTCTGGTTGTCTTCCTATGATCCAAGTGCACCCTTTATTCCTGACTTCCAGGAACCTGCATATGAGGGACTGCTGAGTTTCTGGACCTTTGTTATTATTCTCCAGGTGAGAGTTGTGTGTTTTTCCCAGAAAGTAGAAATAAGATTTTTGCTCTTACAGATTAAATACTTGCATCATTGTTCTTCTAAAGTCACTATATATTCATGTCACATTTGATGGAGAAACCGCTCCTCTATTTTACCATGGTTACTGTCGACTGTTGTCATGTACCTGGCTCATTGTGTAAAACTTCCTCTAAAATTTACCTGTTGTATTATTATTTACCTTATGTAGGCAATCAGGGAATTTACTTGAAAATACATGATGAGAAACTGAGCATGTTTACAGAAGGCAAGGATTAAGGTAAAAATATTAAAAGGAAGATGCCTCCTGATACAAGCAGCCCATTAAGGGCCTTAGACAGCCAGAGGTGTAAAAATAAAAGTAGTGAGGAAATGCTGATAGTTGGTTAATATTTGAATGTCTTCCTCAGTAAATCTGAATTTCTCTAGTGGTTAGAATCAGTAATCCTGCATTTGCTTTTTACAGGTGATGATCCCATTATCACTCTATGTCACTATGGAAATGTCAAAATTAATGCAAGTGTATCATATCCACAATGATATAAATCTTTACGATCCAGAGAGTAACAAACGTATTGAATGTAGAGCATTAAATATTCCTGAAGAATTAGGACAGGTAAGCAGAGTCATTAAATGGAGATTTGGTTTTTACTTTTCATACAGAAATACAGAATATAGAACAGTAGATGTTTTAAGGTTTGTATCTTTGCAGGTCCAGTACATATTCTCTGATAAAACAGGAACCTTAACTGAAAATAAAATGATATTTCGACGATGTACCATTAATGGAGTGGATTACAATCATGCTACACCTGACAATTTACAGGCAAGTTTTTTCTGTATATTGCTGTGTGGATGTGTCAAACTAGACATGGTTTAAATTCTTCATTACCAAGCGAGTTGGCCATGTGGTTAGGGGTGTGCAGCTGTGAGCTTGCATTTGGGATATAGTGGGTTCAAACCCCACTGTCGGCAGCCCTCAATATTGTTTTTTATCCATGGTTTCCCATTTTCACACCAGGCAAATGCTGGGGCTGTACATTAATTAAGGCCACAGCTGCTCCCTTCCCTCTCCTAGCCCTTTCCTATCCCATTGTTGCCGTAAGACCTTGGTGTGTTGGTGTTATGCAAAGCAGATTGGAAAATATAAAATACTTTATTGCAGGAACTGCACAAGACTTGCTAATGGAACAAACTTTCATTGAACTTCATACAGTTAAATACATGATTCACTCTAATCGGTACATGACAAACTCAAATTTATACTTCATTTTGATAGAGATTGTAAGATTATTTTCTCATACTAGTTCCACTAATGCAGAAAGTAAATCTATTTATGTGTTTATATAAGTAAAATATTCCATAAGTACATTAAACTTTTTTAAATTGATAAAAATAGAAAACCTGGGACTGGAATGTTCATCACAGAGACAGGATAGAATCATTAAGAGGTGGGGGAGGGGTTAATTAGTTCTGCTGGAAGAATAATTTGTAAACTATGAAAAATTTCGGGATGAGAAACATTAAATTCTAGCTGTAAAGCTTGATGTTTTTTGGGTGTACAGACCTGGAAGGGGTAGCACTGACTTGGAATGGGGCCGATGACCTTCGATGTTAGTCCCCTTGAAACAACAAGCATCATCATCATCAAGCTGTCCGCCTCTGTAGCGTAACGGTTAGTGTGATTAGCTGCCGTCCTCGGGGGCCCGGGTTCGATTCCCGGTACTGCCAGAAATTTAAGAATGGCAGGAGGGCTGGTATGTGATTGAAATGGTACATGCAGCTCACCTCCAATGGGGGGTGTGCCTGAAAAGAGCTGCACCACCTCGGGATGAGGGCACGAGTTTACTTTTTATCATCAAGCTGACGTGGAATTATTTGATAAGATAGTCAGCTGTTTGGGGAACGAATGTGATTGGCCTGGATGATTTCAGTTTACCAAATATTAAATGGGAAGGTAATTGAAACAAATGACCAACAAAGGATACATAAGTTAATCTGGGAAGTACAGCTGAATCAGAAAGTGATGCTGTCAGCTACAGGGAAGAATACTGTAGCAATGGTGCTGATAACACCAAATAAGCTCTAAAGAGAAACTAAAGTAATGGATCTTATAAGTGATTGAGAGGCTGTTTTAGTTGGTAATTAAAAGTAAATGTGATAGAAAGAAAGGTTATAATAAGACTATTAAGCAGTTCCGTATGGTTGGTCAGAGAGACATGAGGGAGTTTAAAAGGAAAGCTTTGATATGTGGAAAATGGTAAACAAAAAAGTAGATAGCCTATGCGATGGTTTTAAAGCACCGTTGAGGAGTGTGAAAACAGGTATGTACCTTTAAATGTGATTAGGAATGGTAGATGTCCACTATATTATAATAAAGAAATAAAGGGATTAAGAAGGTAGTGTAGGTTAAAACGAAATAGAGCTAGGAATAGTTGTGGAATTAAGGAGAGATTGAAGGAACTTACTAGGAAATTGAATTTAGCAAAAGAGTAAGGCATGGATAACATAATGGCAAGCATGATTGGCAGTTATATGAGTTTTAATAAAAATGGAAGGGTTTGTATAGGTACTTTAAGGCAGAAAGAGGTTCCAGGAAGGACTTTCCAGCAATCATTAATGAACTAGAGGAGTGTATGTGTGAGGATTTACAGAAGGAAGACGTATTTAGTCAGCAGTATGTCAAGATAGTTGGATATGAGGGTGATATTCAGGTAGAGGATGTGATTAATACTAGTGAAGTACTGAAATTCACCTGTAGTAATAAAGATATCTACAAAAGTATGCTAAAGTTGCAAACTAAAAAAAGCAGCTTGTATTGATAGTATATCTAGGGATATACTAAAGGCAGTGGGTTAGGATGTAGCATCTCCGGGCCCGCGGTGTAGGGGGCAACACGTCCGCCTGTCACCCGGCGGCCCCAGGGTTTTTAATTGTAATGATTAATATCCCTGGCCTGGGGACTGGGTGTTTGTGACGTCTTTAATCTTCCTTTCCTCATACACAACATTCCATACTACCGCCATTCCAATTACACGCAGGTTCGTACAGTATGGTGCCAGTAGGGGCAAAAGATCCACATGGGTCGATGCCCCCAACAAGTAGCATTAACAAAAAAAAGAAAGTATAAAGTACTTACTTGATTACTGTTTTGCGTGAAGGAGCTATAGTAGCCCCAGTGTATAAAAGAGAGGGTGATAAACACAATGCAGAAAATTACAGGCCAGTCAGGTTGACGTGTTGCATGTAAGCTCTGAGAAAGCATTCTTTCTGGTTACATTATACAAGTTTGTGAAATTACTAACTGGTTTGTTAGGAAGCATCTTGAGTTTAGGAAAGATTATTCCAGTCAGGCTCAACTTACATGACTTCAGCAAGATATAGCAGATATTTTCTATTCAGAAGGTCAAATGGACTGTATCGCTATTGACCTGTCCAACGCTTTTGATAGGATAGATCATGGGAGAGTGGTGATGAAAACAACGGCTATTGGACTGGAGTGAATGGTTGGCTAAATTTCTAGGAAACCTATTTCTGAGAATTAGAGTATTTTGAACTAGGGATGGGTTGCAAATGGAGTCTCGAAGAATAAAGACTGCTCTAGATCTTGGGTGTAATAGGAAGCTATTGCTGTTACGTCATTTACTCCAATACTGTTTTCAAGAAAAGATTGGAGTTGTAAGTAACTGAGGGTTGGCTTCTAGAACCTGCTTAATTGGCTTAAGTATATCACTAAGAGTTATGCTTTCCTTCTCTTTCTTTGGTTTCTTAAAAGTTTGTTTTGTCTTGTTTCCCTGCCTGTTCACTTGTTATAGGTTCAGTTGTTAGGGGAGGTTTCGTAAAATCAAGGTTTTTTTCTGTCTGTAGTTTCACTGCTAGATAGTGATATTGGCCTCTTTGATCCAGCAAGATGAACACATGAGGGGTTTTGAGGACATTCCAAAGGAGAGGTTAGAGTAGTTTTGACTGAGGGTAAAGGACCACAATTTTGGTCTTGGGAACACTGAAGAGTTGTAGATTTAGCAGTTGCCTGAAGAGTAGTTTGTAAGTAAATACAGGTAATATTTTCTTGACAGTTTGTTCTTGTTTTTTGTGTATCCTCTACTAGTTGAGGATATTCCACTAGATTTATCTTGCCATAAGAATGACTGTTTTTATTTAATGTGGAGTCTTCAATTATTATTTCATTATTATCAGGACAGTTTCTAGCTAAGTGCCCCTCAGTTTTATAAAGGAAGCAGGTGGGTGTTTCAGAGGATAAATAAATACAGTAATTGGTACCCTCATATTTGATTTGGAGTGAGTCTGGAAGTTTGTTAAAGTCTTCATTTTGAACATAAATCTGTCTTCGAAAACTGAGAATGTGAGAAAATCCAGGGATTGTAGACCTGCTCTAATTCAAGAGATCTTTGACATTTGTTTAATGCAGAATTTGAGAAATTCTTCTTCAATAACGATATTAGGAATCGCAGGGCAAACATTAGATAGAATAACTCATTTGTTTTTAGTTAGGAGAGGTCTTATTTCCAAGGAAACAGTATTTATGAGAATCTTGGGGTGTTCTGAAATTCATTTTTCAACACACTTTTGACTTGCAAGGAAGATAGATATCTGTGAAACAAATCGGATGTCACTAGGGCTAGTCAGTTTTCCAATTGCTAGTATATAATCTCACATACTGATACATCACAAGATTCAGTAACAATAGCTTGATATTTTGTAGGATATGATTGCATTGCTGCAGAGTAACTTAACCTTGGGTTTTTAGGAAATTGATTAGGTATTCATTATTTAGATTCAGTGGGTTGGAAAGATCTTGTCTTTATCTATAAAACATTTCCCGATGTAGACTGATGATATAAATCACCATCTTTTCGCTGATATGAATGTTGACATCATCTGGTGAGGATTCCTACAATACTTTCAAAGCCTTGAAACCTCTTACAGCTTGTAATTACTTCACTTGCTGTCACTTTGAAATATGATATTGCACAGTGCGGAAGTATGGTGGGGTGCAGCGTGAATGAAAGAGAAGTAATTAAGTTATAATAAATCAGACTAAACGCTCCAAAACCAGACTGAACTGAGCGAAGTGACAGCGTATGCATAACATTAGGAATGGTGCGTGCAACCAAGTAACGGACAACAGAATACACTGAAGTACATGCCCTCTTTCTCATGAACTAATCATCCCATTAACATGGGAATTGTGTTAAATGTATCTTTGAACAATTGTTCCCAGTTCTTCCGCTCAAAGTTTACAAGGCAGCAGTTATTCTAGTTTTTGTGTGAAACAACCCATGCAAATGCAAGCATGTCGCATTCATTCCGTATAAAATGTGGAAGGTCTCTTCTCCATTAGTTGGCTACAAGGTAAATATAAAGTCAGTGAATGTAAAATACATTATTTTGAGTCTCTACTGTAAATGTTTTAAAATAATATGAGCTAAACTACTGTAACAAGGATTTTTTAAAGAGATTCCTGCATTTTCTCAGTGCTCACACCTGAATCAGCTCTGTCCACTGGGTAATGTTGTTGAGTACAATCATTAAGTTTAATTCAAATTTAAATTGTTTATTGCATTTATATGTAATCATTCTCTAATAATACAGAACATATTTATCAAATGTTTTGTACATATTCTCCACACTAGACATTATAAAATTACATATTTCTATGAATAGTCTTACCATTTCTACTCAGTGCATCATCTCTTGCGGCAACTCTCCCGTTACACACCCTTCTATTCTTTGGTTCATAGTGGACCTAAACGAGTTTTATATAGCAAACAAAGAGTTAAATAATCAAGTGAACATGTTTTTCTTCCCTTTCTGCAAAAAAATTGTCAATCCTATACCCTTACAAAAAAAACCCCATGCACTTAATAGAAACATGCGACGTGTCACCCGGTCTTGCCATATGCAGCCAGTCCCTGTTATGAATGGTGTGAAAATGTCACTCTTAGGGGCAGTTAGTGCGCGCATTTTAGTGGGCATTTCAGACTGATATGTAATAGCAACTTCTGGCTTGGCGGGGAAAGCAACGGGAAACTACCTTACTTCTCATTTCACTAGAATGCCTCTTCTGTGATGCCTAGGTCATCTATGACAGCTGATGGTAGAGCTGTTGAGGATCAAACCAGCCTTCTGGCTGAATACCGGACATACAGTCTGATGCTAAATTAACTTTCTATAAATTGGTAACATTATGGTTACTACTGGTCAATTATTGTTTTACACTTCCGAATTTACTAGAAAGTGATCTCAACTCAGTCCGATGGTGTGTGTGCTGGTGCTCAAATATGTTGACCTCATTTTAGTAAATTTACCAGGACATAAAGGAACTCCCATTGGAGAAAATTCCAGCATTACAGCATCTTCAATAACTAGTAGTTATTGTTGAGCTGCTGAGAGAATGACTGAGACATTTGTGAGTGGCATTGCAAAGCTACCTATCGGGAGACGTGCTCTTCATTAGAGCTCCAGCAGGTGAACGCTGGTCCACAATCTTATCGCACCAATTCAAACTTGGAACAAAATACAAATAACCTACTTGGTGTTTGTAATCATTCAGAGCAGAGTTCTTTTAAAATCGCAGATAGACTTCTTAAAACACATGCGGTAAATGAAGCAGAGTTTAGGTGTGATTTTAGGAGCTGTAATTATTGAACTATTTAATAACTAATCACTAATATCGTATCTATGTTATTATTATTATTATTATTATTATTATTATTATTATTATTATTATTATTAGCATTAATTTGAAGTATTTAATGCTGCTTATCATGTTAAGAATTTAACCCTACACATCATTCATAGAACTTTACAGTGCGAATTCCTCTCTCTCCTCAACAAAAAGCTGGACTCAGAAATTAGCAGAGCTATTTTCCACATCACTCGACTTATAGGGGGAAAAAAAAAAAAGCACATAGAAGAGGGGGAAGTGACTACTGTGTAGGCTTAATCTTTGTTTCCTTGAAAGGGCAACCAACCAAGGTCACTAGCTGAATGACAAAAGGGACTTCCTAAGCCAGCAAGGTGATTGTAGGAATGCAGGTAGATCTCAAAATACTGTATTTCAAGGATGTACTCTCAAAAATGGAGGATAATTAATGAAGTGATAACGTTAAATTATGTCATGTGTACGACCACCACAACAGAATTTTGAAAATAAACTAAAGAGAAATCAAGTTGTGGATAGTAACTGGAAATTCACAGTGCAGAGCTTACCTTATTTCATGGGAGAGGAAATATCCCACATTCTGCTTACAGCCATTGTTCGCTATCTGATGTGTATCTTTTATCCTTTGGTTCATCACTGTTATCGCTCCTGCTACTTTCACTGTTTCCCACGTTAAATATCAGTTCACTTAATCTATCCTGCAGAAAGCGTCCATGCCTCAGTCTGTCTTTATTACCCTCCAAGTGTGATCAGTTATGGTTCTCCAGTCCTTTGCCATCATTCACTATATGACTTAAAATTAAGTTTTCTACTGCAATGTTTAAATCTTTTATTTCAGTATTTTCTGCAATGTAATTCTTCACATGGTTCCCTGTTAGCTCTGTAGCATTAAAATAACAATGTTACATTACTTTGTGTCCATGTTTTTATGCTAATTCATCTAAAACTACCTAACAGATCATGCTTTGTCATCTGACAGTCTGCATTAGTTCCACCTTGGTGATTTCCTCAGTGACTTCAATTCTATTCCTTCACAACCAGTCCAGAATATTGCTCTTCCTGCTGTTGAGAACTGGGGCCCTATAAACCTTATGGAATGTGACTACTTTATATATCATGATTACGATATTTTCCTTAATATTTGGGGATAAGAATGTTTTAAACCAGTGCTCAAATTTATATACTGTCATCATCTCATGGTAATATCCTCTTTTAGTCGATGTGAACATAAGCTTTGAGTTGGGAATAAACATATCTGAACTGGCGTGAAGCAATTTTTGGCAATTTCCTTTCCCGTTAATGGTTTTCATTGTACTCTTCACCGTGTCATCATTTCGTGATTGGAGCTTTGTGTGTCCTGAACGGACAAATGTTTAGTCTATCCAAACGACGTCTTCACTTTTGTAAGAAACTGGCATCTCCAAATTACAATGTCCCCATGTTCCAGTAACACTCTCCGGCTTGAAAATGTTTTCCATTTGAAACCTAACCATTTCACAGTGAGGAAAGAAGGTTATTCCACGTTGGAAGTTCTTTTCTTACATAATATTCATACATATGATGCTAAACAGCCTCCTTGTGGAAGCTGTATGTATGTGATTTTGGGCTTCCTCTTCACTGCTATTTAACAGGCATGCTAAGTTCTTCATTAGGCTCATTCAAACGATTTGGACACTTATCCCTTGTTCTTTCTTTCACCATCGTCTATCCAATTTTCAGAGCCACAGCAATTCTTTCTACTACAGTACCTTTGATATAGGGATGAGAAAACCACCATTTTTGAATTATTCTTCAAATTATGGTCTTAAAGTATGTACAAACTGTCTGGATTGTCTATTCAGAGCCATGCCCCGACCAAGTTCCTTTTTGCCACTATCGGACTATGTCTTCAAAATAATAGAAAAATCCACAGGTAACTAAACTAATTTAAAACTTACACATCGCTGGGCTGGGTAGCTCAGGCAGTCGAGTGCTGGTCTCCTGAGCTCAAGTTGGCAGGTTAGAACCTGGTGCAGTCCAGTGGTATCTGAAGAGGCTTAGATGTACCAGCCTCTTGTCAGTAGATTTACTGACTCATAAAAAAACTCCTGTGGGACAAAACTCTTGCCCGTCTGCATCTCCCAAAACTGTAAAAGTAGTTAGTAAGGCTTTATACCAATAAGATTATTATTAAATCACACACCTTCTTCTTCTGATATGTTTCTGCTTATGCAGGTCATTCAAATCACACTCTCTCTACACTCAATGAGTTAAATGAACGTAAACACTTTTAATAGAAACACACCCCTACAATAATTGAACTGCCCTAATTAAACAGCATTTCACACATTTTCTTTAATTTTGTGCTACACTACAGAGACTTGAAATGTGAGTACCACAACATAGGAGAGAAACACAACTGTGTCATGTGACCAGCTGAGGCTAAATGTTGGGAACAGTGATTTGTTGACATAGAAACCTAAGTAAATACCTGTGACGGGACTGGCTAAGCGAGCTACCCGAGTATTCTCCCTCTCATTCACTCTAAAACTATCAGAAGCATTCTCTAAGCGCCTCCACAATAGTAGGATGTAAAACCAATAATTTTTTTTTTTTTTTTACGAGTGACTTTACGTCACACCAACACAGATAGCTCTTACGGTGATGATGGGATAGGAAAGGGCTAGGAGTGGGAAGGAAGTGGGCGTGGCCTTAATTAAGGTACAGTCCCGGCATTTGCCTGGTGTGAAAATGGAAAACCACGGAAAGCCATCTTCAGGACTGCCGACGGTGGGGTTCAAACCCCACAATCTCCCAAACCCAATAATATTATTTATCGGTATGTTGTCATTGCTATTACGGAACCACCTATAAGATAAAATTGTCTACACTCCCTGACAAAAAAGAAAGGAATGGTCCAATTTGAATGCAATTTTGTACACATGCTTACTATTGCTGGGTGTGTAAATAATTTGTTTTGATCATCTGTAATGTCTAGAATGGCCATCTGAGTGCATTGGGTTTTAGAGATAGTATTATCTGGCATGTGTGGAACATCGGACAGTCAAGTCAACACAAAGAGGAAAGGTCACTGGACAGAGAGTAAATGCTTCGTAGATGCATTAGCAATTTTACCTACACTTGATAGAGTTCAATAAGGGCCACATGTGACTCTCCATGAGACAGGGTAGTTGTATCGTGCAATTGCCTGGAACGTAGGACAGTCAGATTGTGAAGGTTTCACTTGACCAAGACAGACCACATCAATTAAAGATTTTCCCGAGGAGAGAATGCAGGGGCTGCTACTACCTGCTACCAACATTTGACAAGCAGTATCCTCGTACTGCCAACACTGTTGCCAATTTTATCTGAAATAAAAGTCATTGCAATACAGTCACATGACCTTTCATCACATGTGGTTTCATTTCCACTACTCCTAGGTGCTTTATTTTCTTTTGTCAGTGAGTGTATTTGAATCTTTGTTACTAGATTCTGCTCTCCCAAGCTCTACAGTCTGGCAAATTTCCTATGTGGATTAAATTATGTGGTTGTGATCAAACGTATCTTTACCTTCATTTATAATTTATAATTAACAGTAACTAGACTGAAGTGAAATCAAATCCAAAGTTTCATTACCATAAATTGATATTTCAACACAAACTTAGATTAAACTTAGTCACATTTTGTAAGCTTTGTTACAGTTTATTTGTAAAGTGCCTTGTCTCATTATTTTCAAATTAGGTATGTAAAATACACCTTCCTAGTGAATAAATATATCAACAACAATTTTAATAAAATTCTAAATTTGTTATTACATTATTACTTAATTTTTTGAAATCAATGATATACTGATATAAAATAGCATTGTATGATGAGATCATCTTGTACAACCATAAGAGGAACATGGATAGGGATATTCAATAGAATAAACACAATGACAGGTCATCATGAGAAGAGGGAACAACAGATTGGAAACGCAAGGATGAATACGAAAACACAGAAGGTCAAGGACAATTTCCACACTTTCATATGCTGCCGTCTTTATATAGATGGTATCTTTCCTCATCAATCCCAGTTCTATGAGGAATCTGAACAGAGATGTGACTTTTCATTAAAAGAATAAGACCTACATGCATTAGCTGAGATTCTTAGTGAGAAGCTGGTGACAAGGTTATTTGGCTCTTGTGACCCTCAGCAGCATCTTTTGAGAAAACACACGTCGCTATAGTCTTCTAGCTGCCCATGTTCTCTCTTCATCTACCATATTTGTTTTCATGTGATTCTGGATCCCAAGATACCGGGTCTATTCGGCACACCATCTTGTACAGTTTAAAGTCAAGAATTTCATGTCTGGTTCATATTGAATAGAGATTACAAAACAATGATTTAGATTGTACAAGAACCATCTTTTCAATACAATATGTGTAGTTGGTTAAAATTACAACCTCATTCAACCTCATTTATTTATGGTACCGGTTTCAGCATCCATGGACGTCATCATCAGCTAAGTACAGTACTTATACAAAGATACATAGTAAAGTTTAAACACACAAAAAATTGACCCTCATAATTAAAACTGTCTATAACAAGTTAAAATACAAAGCATAATAATGATAAATGTCCAAGTTTGAAGACACCATTTGTACAAGTTTGACAACTTGTTAGTCACAGATAAAAGAACTGAACCTGAGGAGCCTCGCAGAAAAACAAGTTCTTTGACACTCTTACATTTTGTTATAGATTTGGGTCCTTTGTGTGGCATTGGTAGCCACAACATATGCAGAGAAGTGTATGCTGAGTGCAATGCGGTAATAGGTTAAAAGAGTAGTTGGTGTTCCTCTGCAAGCATAAAAAAACACTAAGTTAATTGGTAATATATATGAAAACTATCTTCATAAAATATGATATGTTGTATTATACTGGAGCGAGTGGATCTTGTGGCCAGAACTGTATGTTGAAGATGTTAAAAGCAAAGGTTCTCGATCCAATGCAGGCCTGTAATATGAGAGAGTAAAACTTTATGAAGGAACTCACTTCGGTGGGCTGGTTGCGTGTGCTGCGGAGTTGAAGAGGAACTGGCTATGAAGTCGCGTGGACCGGCTAGGGACAGAAGGGGAGAGGGAAGGAGTGTGTTAGGGAGGAGGAGGGGTGGGATTACGGGATTTTGAAGGTAGGAGGGGCTATCGTGTCAAAGTGTTATGTCCTGTATGAAAGACTGAGCAATTTCTTGGAATTTTAAACATATTAAACACTGCAATGAGAACATCAAACAGGATTTTCGATTTCTCAGAAATGTCATTTAAATTAAAGTACATACATACATACATTATCATTATAGACTTATGCCTTTCAGCTTTCAGTCTGCAAGCCTCTGTGAATTTACTAAATGTCGCCACAGTCCTCGATTTGCAACTAGTGTTGTAGCCTCATTTAGTTCTATACCTCTTATCGTTAAATCGTTGGAAACCGAGTCTAACCATTGTCGTCTTGGTCTACCTCTACTTCTCTTACCCTCCATTGCAGAGTCCATTATTCTCCTAGGTAACCTATCCTCCTCCATTCGCCTCACATGACCCCACCACCAAAGCCGGTTTATGCGTACAGCTTCATCCATCAAGTTCATTCCTAAATTAGCCTTTATCTCCTCATTCCGAGTACCCTCCTGCCATTGTTCCCACCTGTTTGTACCAGCAATCATTCTTGCTATCTTCATGTCTGTTACTTCTAATTTATGAATAAGATATCCTGAGTCCACCCAGTTTTCGCTCCCGTAAAGTAAAGTAGGTCTGAAAACAGACCGATGTAAAGATAGTTTCGTCTGAAAGCTGACTTCCTTCTTACAGAATACTGTTGATTGCAACTGCGAGCTAACTGGATTAGCTTTACTACACCTTGATTCAATCTCACTTAACATATTACCATCCTGGGAGAACACACAACCTAAATACTTGAAATTATCGACCTGTTCTAGCTTTGTATCACCAATCTGACATTCAGTTCTGTTGAATTTCTTACCTACCGACATCAATTTAGTCTTCGAGAGGCTAATTTTCATACCATACTCATTGCACCTATTTTCAAGTTCCAAGATAATTATTACACTGCAGGCTTTCGGCACAATCTGCCATTAAGACCAAGTCGTTAGCATAGGCCAGGCTGCTTACTACATTTCCACCTAACTGAATCCCTCCCTGCCATTTTATACCTTTCGGCAGATGATCAATGTAAACTACAAACAGCAAAGGTGAAAGATTACAGCCTTGTCTAACCCCTGTAAGTACCCTGAACCAAGAACTCATTCTACCATCGATTCTCACTGAAGCCCAATTGTCAACGTAAATGCCTTTGATTGATTGTAATAACCTTCCTTTAATTCCATAGTCCCCCAGTATGGCGAACATCTTTTCCCTCAGTACCCTGTCATATGCTTTCTCTAGATCTACGAAACATAAACACAACTGCCTATTCCTCTCGTAGCATTTTTCAATTACCTGGCGCATACCGAAAATCTGATCCTGACAGCTTCTCTGTGGTCTGAAACCGCACTGGTTTTCATCCAACTTCCTCTCAACGACTGATCGCACCCTCCCTTCCAAGATGCCAGTGAATACTTTGCCTGGTATACTAATCAGTGAGATACCTCGATAGTTGTTGCAATCCTTCCTGTTCCCTTGCTTATAGATAGGTGCAATTACTGCTTTTGTCCAATCTGAAGGTACCTTACCAACACTCCATGCTAATTTTACTACTCTATGAAGCCATTTCATCCCTGCCTTCCCACTATACTTCACCATTTCAGGTCTAATTTCATCTATTCTTCCTGCCTTATGACAATGGAGTTTATTTACCATCCTTTCCACTTCCTCAAGCATAATTTCACCAACATCATTTTCCTCCTCCCCATGAGCTTGGCTGTTCGCAACACAGCCAGAATGATTTCCTTTAACATTGAGAAGATGTTCAAAATATTCCCTCCACCTCTCCAGTGATTCTCTGGGATCTATTATGATTTCAGCTGAATTACTCAAAACACTGTTCCTTTTTCCCTCCCTTCCTAAGATTCTTTATTACTGTCCAGAAAGGTTTCCCCTGCTGCTTGAGCTAGCCTTTCCAGGTTGTTACCAAAATCTTCCCATGACTTCTTTTTGGATTCAACAACTATTTGTTTCGCTCTGTTTCTTTCATCTATGTACAAATCTCTGTCTGCCTCTGCCCTTGTTTGGAGCCATTTCTGATAAGCCTTCTTTTTACGTTTACAAGCTGCTCTCACTTCATCATTCCACCATGATGTTCGCCTTTTCCCATCTTTACACACAGTTGTTCCTAGGCATTCCTTTGCTGTTTCTATTACAGCATCCCTGTATGCCACCCATTCACTTTCTATATCCTGAACCTGCTTACTGTCTTCTGTTCGAAACTTCTCACTAATCATATCCATGTACTTCTGTCTAATTTCCCCGTCCTGGAGATTTTCTACCCTTATTCGTTTGCAGACAGATTTCACTTTCTCTACCCTAGGCCTAGAGATACTTAGTTCACGACAGATCAGATAGTGCTCTGTATCATCGAAAAATCCACGGAAAACTCTTACATTCCTAAGAGATTTTCTGAATTCGAAGTCTGTTAAGATATAGTCTATTATGGATCTGGTACCCTTAGCCTCCCATGTGTAGCGGTGAATAGCCTTATGCTTGAAGAATGTATTCATAACAACTAAACCCATACTAGCACAGAAGTCCAGCAAACGCTTCCCATTCCCATTAGCTTCCATAACTTCCCCACATTTACCAATCACCCTTTCGTATCCTTCAGTTCTATTCTCAACTCTCGCATTGAAATCGCCCATTAGCACTATTCTATCTTTGCTGTTGACCCTGACCACGATGTCACTCAATGCTTCATAAAACTTGTCAACTTCATCCTCATCTGCACCCTCACATGGTGAATACACGTACACAATTCTCGTCCTAATTCCTCCAACTGACAAATCTACCCACATCATTCGCTCATTTACGTGCCTAACAGAAACTATGTTGCGTGCAATGGTATTCCTGATAAAGACCCCTACTCCAGACTCTGTCCTTCCCTTTCTAACACCCGTCAAGTACACTTTATAATCTCCTATCTCTTCCTCCTTATCTCCCCTTACCCGAATATCACTTACTCCTAGCACATCCAGATGCATCCTCTTTGCTGACTCAGCCAGTTCTACTTTCTTCCATAAGCCCCATTAATATTGATAGCTCCCCATCGAATTCCATTTCGTTCGCCAAGTTGTTTCCAAGGAGTCCTTCGCCTGTCAAATGGGAGTGGGACTCCGTTACTCCCATAGGTCCGAGGCTTGCTTAAAATGTTCTGAGTTCGGTAAATTCATGAAGCAGGATGCTACCCTACTTGCACATAGTCCAAGTGAGGATCTCTCCTCTAATGGGTTATGGACCACCGGTGAATTGTATAGTCCTAGCCACCCGAACACAAGGAGGGCCACGACTCAGAATATGCCCGAGATGCCCACTCCCATTCCATAGCAACTGGTATCCCGACTCTCAGGACCATTTACTAGGCCACTCAGCCGTTGCCCATGGTTCACGAACTAGGACGTGACTGCAGTAACCCACAAACATGAACCATGAAATTAAAGTTTGGATTTAAAAATTGGTCTAAGTGAATGTAGCAGTTTTGGGTGGTATCTAAAAGGGGGCCTTTGCTAAGCATGTCAAGGATTTCAATATCCTGGTCTATTCCATAAAATTTGTGCTTAGCGTCGTGTATATGCTGGCCTACCGCAGAAAATCTATTATACCAATTGCATTCGTATCTTCTGTGTACCTGAA
Source organism: Anabrus simplex (assembly GCF_040414725.1). Classification (NCBI taxonomy): domain Eukaryota; kingdom Metazoa; phylum Arthropoda; class Insecta; order Orthoptera; family Tettigoniidae; genus Anabrus; species Anabrus simplex. The sequence goes on along the minus strand of NC_090266.1, from coordinate 1,194,376,828 downwards.
CTTTATGCTCCGACCAGTTTGCCCGAGATATGAGCTGCCGCAGTCATTGATTCGAAATCTGTATACACCTGATTTTGAGTAAAGGTTACATCTATTGATCAGGTTGGAATTGTGTAGAACGTCAGAACTTCTATTGTTAGTTCTGAAAGATATGTTACCAATATATTTAAGAAACATAATGTTGACGTTATGTATGGTTTTATCAAAAGTGAAAGTCGAAAACAATTTTGATTTTGATTTATCCTTTATTAAATGTGATTTAGAGCTATGCTTAAATTGATTGATTATGCAATATCCCCTCCAACATCGAAAACCCCCTGAACCTTGTAACTGTCCAGGCTTCTCCAGCCCTACTAATTTAATATAATATCATTTTACGCGATATCATTTGATATCAAGTTTATCCGCCATCGGCTATTATTCGTAATAACGTATTTATTCAACGTCAATCATTTGTAATCAAGGCCTTTTGGAATCATATTGTATATATTATAACATCATTTATTATTTATTATTATATTATGTAGGATAGGAATTCATTATGTTGTAAATACGGTCAATATGTTGAGACATAGTTGTTTTCATTTCATCTCATGTTTGTGTATACGGAAAGTTATTCTTAAAGTTGGGATTTTGTGTGACTCATGGGTTTGGCGAAGGCAGTAAACAGCGACCCGCGCGCGAGGCTTGCATACCAGCAGAGTACATCATCGCCACGCCTACTGGACTCGACAAGGAAGAAGAGAAGGGGAGATGATTATGCGATCTACGAATCAGATGTTTCATTATATAGAGATCTGAGATTAAGCTGTTACCTAGAGTGGGGGAGCCCGGTGATATTGTCAAGTGCGGAGCGAGATACTTACAGAGACTCCATCACTACTACTTCTACTGTGAACATCTACTTTGTTCGTCGCCATAAGACCTATCTGTGTCGGTGCGACGTAAAGCCCCTAGCAAAAAAAAAACATCTACTTTGAACGACGTGATTTGATTTTTGAAACAGTGTGTGGTCGCTCCGCGACATAGTTATTTTTGTACAATGTGTTATCGCTTCGATACAGTACTTAGGTGCGGTAATGTTATCGGATCTGCGCGAGACGAAACAAGCTTACGGCTTGTGTTATTTTCAGTAAATCTTCTGGACGAAGAACTATGTTTAGTTCAAGTCCATGGAATTTGGTATAAGTCGGTACCGTATAAATAGTATAGCTCAGTTGGATTGAGATTTCTACTAATATGGAAAAATTCATATCTCTGAATTTTCTCCTCATACGATCAACGCTGATCAGTTTTTACAAGTATAGGGCCAATGTCTAATTTAAAGACTAGGCAATTAGGGAGTGTTAGTCCAGATAGCCCATACTACATCAGAGAAGGAAGGAAGGATGCCCATGGAGCAAATTCTACATCGAGAAGAAGAGAACGAGTAACCACGGAAACCAGATGACTTCAACGGAAGCTGCAATTGGTGAGCTTCAATTAGATAAAGCAAGCAATTAGTAAATTCAGTAAAGTAAATTCTAAATTCCTCCACGCTTTAAGGAAACTTTTCCGATTCATCTCATTTTTTTTGTATAATAAATTCATTTGTATTTTATATTGCATTAATTTTCTTTCTTAAGCGAATATTAATGGTTAATTATTTAAAATCCTACCCCTGTGATTTAAGTATAAGTCTCTATGCTAGTAAATATAAATTTTGGTTTACAGTTTTGTTTAAAACTGTAATCCTGGCGCCCAAACATCACATAGAGAAATGGGAAACCATGGAATGTTAATTGTTTCTATTTGCATGGCAACTTGCCGGCAAGCCATAAATAGTTTATTTGAATTTCATGTGTCCCAAGATAATAACTTTCATCTCCCCAAGTGTTTTGATGAGGGGGAAAGAGTTACAACCTGCCCCTCCTCTTCCCCAACACAGTCCTTCCCTCTCCCCTTCCGTCCCTAGCCAGTCCACGCGACTTCCTAGCCAGTTCCTCTTCTACTCCGCAGCACACGCAACCTGCCCACCAAGGTGAGTCCCTTCATAAAGTTTTACTCTCTTGCCCCATTTCCACTCTCCAACTTCAACTCGTTTTTATATTTCATACTACAGACCCGCATTGGATCGAGCACCTTTGCTTTTAACATCTTCAACACACAGTTCCGGCCACAAGATCCACACGCTCCGGTATAATATAACATAACATTGTATTTTATGAAGATAGTTTTCATATATTTTACTAATTGACTTAGTGTCTTATTTATACTCACAGAGGAACACCAAGTACTCTTTTAACCTATTACCGCATTGCACTCAGCATACAGTTCTCTGCGTATGTTGTGGAAACCAATGCTGTACAAAGGACCCAAATCTATAAAAAAAATTTAGAGTGTCAAAGACTTTGAGCTTGTTTTTTCTGCAAGGCTCCTCAGCTTCAGTTTTTCATTTGTGACTAACAAGTTGTCAAACTTGTACAAATTGTGTATTCAAACCTGGACATTTACCATTATTATGCTTTGTATTTTAACTTGTTATAGACAGTTTTAATTATGAGGGTCAATTTTTTGTGTGTTTAAACTTTACTATGTATCTTTGTATAAGTACTGAACTTAGCTGATGATGACGTCCATGGATGTTGAAACCGGTACCATAAATAAATGAGGTTGTAATTTTAACCAACAACGCATCTTGTATTGAAAAAGTGGATCCTGTACAACTAATTCATTGTTTTGTATTGTTGTACAATGTCAGCATGTAAAAAATCTCTGGTGAAACATTTGGTGTTTACTTGACATAATGTATCAAAAACTCAGCCACAGACACCCAAGGGAGATTTGGTTTACTCTGCCATCTAGTAAGCCTAGAGTGAAACAAAATGTCAAAATTGACAAAGTGGCAGCCAGATGGCATCAAATTAAAAAGCCTACACATGGTAGCTGAGGTCACGTTTTTGTTGTTATTACTCATATTAATATTATTGAGTTGGTGCAGTTTTAAACACATAAAAAGAAATCCTTTATGTTCAACTTGAGGGGAAAGTCTGTTCTTGATTGTCCTGAAAGGAAGCCCTTTTTTCACCCTTCCTTTCTTTAAATGTGATCTAATTTTCAAGTAAAACACTACTTGCTCATTTGATTATCTAGATGAGACTGCTTTGGCCCATTTAGAATAGCATTTAGAATGATTCGCTGTGTGAGTGTTGAGTGGAGAGGTGGTTTAACTTCTATTGTGGATTGTTAAACATTGTGACACTTTGCAGACCTTTTCTTTTTCTTGTGTGGTCCTGTGCTAGTCATATTGTTTTGTTCAGGAAAGCGGTATGTTTTCAATGAAGGCAAAATGAAGATAATAAGTCTTCTTTACTACAACATGAATTAATTCAACAATCAAGATGCAATCTATAAGTAACAAACCTGTACTTGACAGTTTGCCCCTTTCCTACTTATATTTCTTCTTCTGTTTTATTTCTCGAAGCAAATTCCAGGATGAAGTCCAGCTTTCTTGGTGCAGGTATTGCAAAAATACACTGTTTCTCTTCTACCGCCCTTCTTTTGCCAATTGCTGCAAACTACACAAAAAACAAACCAAACCCCATGGTGCAACAATCCCGAAGGGTCATGGCCTACCAAACGTCCGCTGCTCAGTCCGAAGGCCTACAGATTACAAGGTGTCGTGTGGTCAGCGCGATGGATCCTCTAGGCCGTTGTTCTTGGCTTTCTAGACCGGGGCCGCCATCTCACCATCAGATAGCTCCTCAATTGTAATCACATAGGCTGCGTGGACCTCGAACCAGCCCTCAGGTGCAGGTAAAAATCCCTGACCTGGCCAGTAATTGAACCTGGAGCCTCCGGGTAAGAGTCAGGAACGCTACCCCTACACCGCGGGGCTGGCCCTGCAAACTACACAGTTTTTAGAATTTCGCTTGGAGTTAAAATATATGAAATGAGGCATTCCATTGAAGTGTGTGGTTTCTTTATGAAGTCTGAGTCAGCTGGGTGATAAACTCTCCAACCATTGTCTGAATCGCTGCCATTTGTATCGCCTTCATTCTCACTTTCAACCACATCTACTTCGCTAGAACTATCATTATCACCCTCGGAAACAGCAAACTCACCGTCTATAACAGATATTTATAATCACTGCTGTCAATTTCATTTAAAAATTTACCTATATCAAACGAAGTGGCACTATCCTGTCTGCGTGCCACCATTTTCACAGTCGACTAATGTAACAACAACTTGTTCTTTATTTACCTGTATAAAACTCTGTTTACAGAGTTTAAATGCATCTAGAAGGCTGCTAAATTGCTAGAAGTTCTATACAGTAACTATAGATGGCAGCAGCATGCATAATAGCTTTACAATATTCACATCACCAGTGTTTTCAGCGTTGTAATTATTAGATAAAAGTCAATACGGATGAAAATAGACCACAATGGTTAAAATAATAATAGCTTCTTATGTGTATGTAGTTACTGTAGAAACAGTTGGCGGGTATATCTTGACACACGTCCAGAACAGGAAACTAGGATGTTGGGAAATGCCTGACAGTCATCCACAGAGGGTTAATATTTTCATTTACATTTTTTCATATATCCAAACAGTTTGTGGTTTGAAGACATTAAAGATGAACACACAGTAGTGAAACATTTTTCATTGATAAAGATGTCTTTTTGCTGTTTCAGAATGTGCAAGTGGGTCTTAATACCTTTGTGCCTCTGTCAGTGAATACACGGTTAAGAGAAGATATGCAAAATCCATGTTCCAGTCAACACATTCAAGAATTCTTAGTATTAATGGCAGTTTGTAACACGGTAGTAGTTTCCTGCCATCCACATCATGATGAGGTGAGTAACATATAGAGTGGTTTTAAAATTTAACTTACGGTAGCTCTAAAATAATTAATATGAATAGCTTAAGTATGTTGAAAGAAATCTAACAAAGAGTGAACATGATACATTGTGAGGAGAAAGAAAGTTGAAAAGTAGTAAATTATCTCTGTAAATGAAAGATGTAAAAATTAAAACCATATCATTAAATGAGCATACTTATAATCACATCCTTAGTTGTTAATTCACAATTTTCCAAGTGTGTTTTCTGTCATGATATATTTTGGAATAAACCATCTTGGAGAAATTAAAGTTTTAGAAGTTCTTTGAAAATGTATGATTGATTGTGTTAGAGCTAACTAGACTCCCCCAAATTTAATACAGCTTCGTTATAGAGTATGCAGTGAAACATGATAAATAGCAGACTCTTGCTTGTCTTGTGAAAATCTGAGCTAGCATTGTTATTTCATTATGTTTGAACCATGCATGGGGACCTGTACTTTTGTGAGGCGATTTTTCTCATGACATAGAGCAAGTATGGCAAGCTCAAATACCACCAGAACGCATACAACACAAGCGTGAAAGTTCAGGGCAGATGGTACAGCATCAGCAGATTCAGCAAGTAGAGAGAATGCATAACAGGATGAATACATGACTATGTCCAAGTGTAAATCCTTACTCATTTCCAAATGTTTTTATTCAACAATTGCAATCTTAGGATAATGACATAAAGGATGAATGCTAGTATTTGATATATGTTATTTAAGCATATGCTATGTTTAAATAACTTACTACTGCCTTGGCTAGAGGACTGACCTTGGGGCACGAAGAACTACAGGTACAGGTTGTGGCAAAATGAGGGCAAAAGCCACCAGTGGCCATTTTTGATGATGCTGACATAGAGATTTAGCCAAATAATAATGATAACATACATACATACATACATACATACATACATACATACATACATACATACATACATACATACATTATCATTATAGACTGTTATGCCTTTCAGCGTTCAGTCTGCAAGCCTCTGAGAATTTACTAAACGTCGCCACAATCCTCGCTTTGCAACTAGTGTTGTGGCCTCATTTAGTTCTATACCTCTTATCTTTAACTTGTTAGAAACAGAGTCTAACCATCGTCGTCTCGGTCTCCCTATACTTCTCTTACCCTCCATAACAGAGTCCATTATTCTCGTAGGTAACCTATCCTCCTCCATTCGCCTCACATGACCCCACCACCGAAGGCGGTTTATGCGTACAGCTTCATCCATCACGTTCATTCCTAAATTAGCCTTTATCTCCTCATTCCGAGTTCCCTCCTGCCATTGTTCCCACCTGATTTTACCAGCAATCATTCTTGCTACTTTCATGTCTGTTACTTCTAACTTATGAATAAGATATCCTGAATCCACCCAGCTTTCGCTCCCGTAAAGCAAAGTAGGTCTGAAAACAGACCGATGTAAAGATAGTTTCGTCTGGGAGCTGACTTCCTTCTTACAGAATACTGCTGATCGCAACTGCGAGCTCACTGCATTAGCTTTACTACACCTTGATTCAATCTCATTTACTATATTACCATCCTGGGAAAACACACAGCCTAAATACTTGAAATTATCGACCTGTTCTAGCTTTGTATCACCAATCTGACATTCAGTTCTGTTGAATTTCTTACCTACTGACATCTATTTAGTCTTCGAGAGGCTAATTTTCATACCATACTCATTGCACCTATTTTCAGGCTTTTGGCACAGTCTGCCATTAAGACCAAGTCGTCAGCATAGGCCAAACTGCTTACTACATTTCCATCTAACTGAATCCCTCCCTGCCATTTTATACCTTTCAGCATATGATCCATGTAAACTACAAACAGCAAAGGTGAAAGATTACAGCCTTGTCTAACTCCTGTAAGTACCCTGAACCAAGAACTCATTCTGCCATCAATTCTCACTGAAGCCCAATTGTCAACATAAATGCCTTTGATTGATTTTAATAATCTACCTTTAATTCCATAGTCCCCCAGTATGGCGAACATCTTTTCCCTCAGTACCCTGTCATATGCTTTCTCTAGATCTACGAAACATAAACACAACTGCCTATTCCTCTCGTAGCATTTTTCAATTACCTGGGGCATACTGAAAATCTGATCCTGACAGCTTCTCTGTGGTCTGAAACCACACTGGTTTTCATCCAACTTCCTCTCAACGACTGATCGCACCCTCCCTTCCAAGATGCCAGTGAATACTTTGCCTGGTATACTAATCAGTGAGATACCTCGATAGTTGTTGCAATCCTTCCTGTTCCCTTGCTTATAGATAGGTGCAATTACTGCTTTTGTCCAATCTGAAGGTACCTTACCAACACTCCACGCTAATTTTACTAGTCTATGAAGCCATTTCATCCCTGCCTTCCCACTATACTTAACCATTTCAGGTCTAATTTCATCTATTCCTGCTGCCTTATGACAATGGAGTTTATTTACTATCCTTTCCACTTCCTCAAGCATAATTTCACCAACATCATTTTCTTCCTCCCCATGAGCTTGGCTGTTTGCAACACCACCATGATGATTTCCTTTTACATTGAGAAGATGCTCAAAATATTCCCTCCACCTCTCCAGTGATTCCCTGGGATCTATTATGAGTTCACCCGAATTACTCAACACACTGTTCATTTCCTTTTTCCCTCCCTTCCTAAGATTCTTTATTAGTGTCCAGAAAGGTTTCCCTGCTGGTTGACCTAGCCTTTCCAGGTTATTACCAAAATCTTCCCATGACTTCTTTTTGGATTCAACAACTATTTGTTTCGCTCTGTTTCTTTCATCTACGTACCAATCCCTGTCTGCCTCGGCCCTTGTTTGGAGCCATTTCTGATAAGCCTTCTTTTTACGTTTACAGGCTGCTCTCACTTCATCATTCCACCAAGATGTTCGCCTTTTCCCATCTTTACACACAGTTGTTCCTAGGCATTCCCTTGCTGTTTCTACTACAGCATCCCTGTATGCCACCCATTCACTTTCTATATCCTGAACCTGCTTACTGTCTACTGTTCGAAACTTCTCACTAATCATATCCATGTACTTCTGTCTAATTTCCTCATCCTGGAGATTTTCTACCCTTATTCTTTTGCAGACAGATTTCACTTTCTCTACCCTAGGCCTAGAGATACTTAGTTCACTACAGATCAGATAATGGTCTGTATCATCGAAAAATCCCCGAAAAACTCGTACATTCCTAAAAGATTTCCTGAATTCAAAGTCTGTTAAGATATAGTCTATTATGGATCTGGTACCCCTAGCCTCCCATGTGTAGCGGTGAATAGCCTTATGCTTGAAGAATGTATTCGTAACAGCTAAACCCATACTAGCACAGAAGTCCAGCAAACGCTTCCCATTCCCATTAGCTTCCATATCTTCCCCACATTTACCAATCACCCTTTTGTATCCTTCAGTTCTATTCCCAACTCTCGCATTGAAATCACCCATTAGCACTATTCTATCCTTGCTGTTGACCCTGACCACGATGTCACTCAATGCTTCATAAAACTTGTCAACTTCATCCTCATCTGCACCCTCAGATGGTGAATACACGGACACAATTCTCGTCCTAATTCCTCCCACTGACAAATCTACCCACATCATTCGCTCATTTACGTGCCTAACCGAAACTATGTTGCGTGCAATGGTATTCCTGATAAAGAGCCCTACCCCAGACTCTGCCCTTCCCTTTCTGACACCCGTCAAGTACACTTTATAATCTCCTATCTCTTCCTCCTTATCTCCCCTTACCCGAATATCACTTACTCCTAGCACATCCAGATGCATCCTCTTTGCTGACTCAGCCAGTTCTACCTTCTTTCTTCCATAAGCCCCATTAATATTGATAGCTCCCCATCGAATTCCATTTCGTTCGCCAAGTTGTTTCCAAGGAGTCCCTCGCCTGTCAAATGGAAGTGGGACTCCATTACTCCCATAGGTCCGAGGCTTGCTTAAAGTGTTCTGAGCTCGGTAAATTCATGAAGCAGGATGCTGCCCTACTTGCACATAGTCCAAGTGAGGATCTCTCCTCTAACGGGTTATGGACCACCGGTGAATTTTATAGTCCTAGCCGACTGAGCACAAGGAGGGCCACGACTCAGAATATGTCCGAGATGCCCACTTCCATTCCATAGCAACTGGTATCCCGACTCTCAGGACCACTTACTAGGCCACTCAGCCGTTGCCCATGGTTCATGAACTAGGACGTGACTACAGTAACCCACAAACATGAACCATAATTTAAAAAAAAAAAATAGTTTCTCTCTTGTTGCTAAATAAGAGAGAGAATCTCTCTAGGGATAGATGTGCCTTCTTAAAGAATGGCTACCCTTCAGTATAGCCTATGAGTCAGTTACTCAATTATTTGTACTAAAAGGTATAAGCATTGAAACTGAAATATGTATGACTAATCACTTTGCATCAACTCAGGCTAATATAAAGGGAATTGGACCTTGATGTCTTGGATTTCTTCTATGCTCCTTAAAAACCATTTAGTTGTTGAGGCTTGCGTGGCGCATCCCAGATGGCGGATAGGGAGGTCTTGTCATATCCTAAGGATGTGACAAACTGGGAACTGGAAAGGGTTCTCAAATGCACTACAATGAAAACTCCAGTTTAAGGCGGCTTAATGCCAATATTAAATATATTGAATTACTGAGAACTGAGCTCGATAGCTGCAGTCACTTAAGTGCGGCCAGTATCCAGTATTCTGGAGATAGTAGGTTCGAACCCCACTGTCGGCAGCCCTGAAAATGGTTTTCCGTGGTTTCCCATTTTCACACCAGGCAAATGCTGGGGCTGTACCTTAATTAAGGCCATGGCCGCTTCCTTCCCACTCCTAGCCCTTTCCTATCCCGTTGTCGCCATAAGACCTATCTGTGTTGGTGCGACGTAAAGCAACTAGCAAAAGAAGAATTACTGAGAATGAATTATGTACAGAATATACAAAATTTACACACTTTTTAAATAAAGACTCGATTGTGCAATTAGGGAACTGCCTAATCTACCAGTTTTCTCTCTAGCTAAAAGTTCTTGGGTCCCCTAGTTTAGTTCTAATTACTTTATGATACTTATCTTCCGAGATGATGATGCCTTCCGCAAAGTCTTCTTTCTTGAGGTTCTGCTTTCACTCGTATACACTATCACTTCACTGTATTCACTGGCTTCCTTCACTATAGACCCAAGCGGATGCAGTACTGATACCTCAACTTAATACAGTGTGTGTGGCTCCCGTAGTATTATCCTCGAATAGTGTTCTGATTGCTAATAAATGCCGTGGTTTCCGCTTCCCAACTTCCGGTCAAACTGCAGCTAGCCTTTAGCATGTGGACTCCTCCAAGGACCTCCACCCATATGCATGAACCACTGCGGTTCTTACAGTTCCTCCTGTGTGACATTCTTTACCCACTGTGACTTCCTACTGCTTATCATAACTACACAGCTTTCTTGTGTGGCTACCTGGACTAAATCCCTTACTGTGAGATTTCTTATAATTCAGAACCCTTTGCAACCCATTTAGGAATCTTCTCTCCACATGGTTACTTTAATGTTAGAATAAGTGTGATTTCCCTGCTGACCGTTCCTAGGTAATCATTACTCGCTACCGTGATCTGACTTAATATCTCACTTGAAATTACTCACGGCTAGATCGGATTGTCACCCTGCCCAGTTACCATCCCAACTACTTTCCTGTCGCCCAATACTTCTCCCTCAAGACTCTCTGCTAAGACTCATCCACTATTTCATTGTGTCCTTCCTTAAGTCATTTCGGTGGTTTTGCTGTTACCAAGCCCTGCAGACTTTGAACCTTGCGTATGTCTGATTTGTCGTGATCCTATTGGTTAGCGGTATCCCTCCCTGAGGAAATTCTGAACCTTCTCAATTGTTCTAGGACGAACATCGGAAATTTCTTTTGGTTTACGTGCGTTTCTGAACATCTCATTCTCTGCCCCTTGACTGGGTAAATATCGCAATCCTGTGTACTTGTATGTGTAACAAAGGCTTTTCAGTCTGTCAAACACACAGCAAATACAATGTAAATTATAACACTATAAACATATCTGTAAAATATACACTAACATACAAAGAATGACATGTTTCATTCTACAGGAACATCCTCAGATTCTATCAAATCACTTAAAAACAAGCTTATATATGTACAGTATTGTTTACGTAGCGTAAACTTGTCAATGATAGAGAGTTTAGTGATAACATGAAACAGTAATGACAAAACTAAAATATATACAATCTATATATATAAAATAAGAGTTTTGTCTGTACATTGCTCAGAATTTGAAAAGAATGGTATTTCTGTATCGATCATGTCCACAGTAATAAGAAAATGCAGTTTTTACTTTTCCATAATTTCTGTCTGTCTGTCTGTCTGTCTGTCTGTCTGTCTGTACACGCATCACAAGAAAACGGCTGAAGAGAATTTAATAAAAATCGATATGTAGAGTCGGGGGATGAGCCGCTACAATCTAGGATATAAATTATTTTATTCACGCTGAGTGAAATGGTTGTTTAGGGGAAGGCCTAAAATTCAATTCTCAAATATTTATATTATTAGTGGTCATATCGATAAATACTACATAACTAAAGTTATATAAAATTAAATTTCTGATCATTTACGTCTTATGCATTTTTACCGTACCGGCTATGATAATATAGATATTCATGAATTTGGATTTTTGTTGCTAAGTCCATATCAACGCCGAGCCCGGACAAAATGGGTAAACAGAATTTAATGAAAATCGGTATATAGAGTCGGGAATAAGAAACTACAGTTTAAGCTATAAACAATGTTATTCACCCTGGGTGAAATGGTAGTTTAGGGGGAAGACACCTAAAATTTAATTTTTAAATACCTATGTTCTTGGTCCTATGGAAAAGTACTACATAACAAAACTTTTAGAGAATATAATTTCCGATCATTTATGTTTTATTCAGTTTTACCGTGCCGACTATGATAAGAGTGGTATTTCAGAACCGGAAGACAATTAATAATGTGAAGGCCTACAATATTGGAAGCGCGTAACAGAGATCAACAATAACATTGCACTGACCGTTGTTTGTTGTAATGTTCTTTGTCTCTTATGCTGACATTCAACTCCGATAGATGGGATTACTGCTGCGTACTGAGTATAACAGTCTAACTGAATATTGGCGGGAAATAGCCGAGGAGTTGGATAACTTTCTTCTTTAGCATGCCAATTCTCTGGTTCATACATTTTCTGATACTGCTGGTACGTAACACACTGGTTCATCATAGTATGCCAGCTATTCGATACCTACTCTGACGCGCTGTTTTGAATGAGCAGTGTGCGCACTTAAGTCAGAGGCTCAGTTAGTAGTAGTAGTAGTAGTAGTAGTAGTAGTAGTATGAACTGGTCTGGAATTACAATTTAGCCCTATTCCAAATTATAGTACCACAATTCACCAAATAACTCAAAACTCAACCCTGAAAAGAGCCGTTTCTTAGGAAAGGCTTCTTCCTCTTCACTTTCATTAAATCTACATTAATTTTATTCCAAATTAGCAGCGAAGATGTGGTTTCTTCTCTGGCGTGGAGGAAAAATTGCCTCCACGTCAGATAGTTCTTTCCCCCACGAGTGTAGTGAATTGAGATTTTCCGACTCATCGGGTACTCCCAGGAAACAGATAAGTAAACAGGCATAGATTTTGCCCTGGGACTATCCACTATTTGAAACCCCCCCACCCCCGTCGAAAAAAGGACGAAGATTGTTCACGGATCAGGATGCCTGCGTCTTGGTCATTCCAGCTCTGTAGCTTTGGACTGTTAGTTTAGCAGCATAGTACTGTTCGTTAAAAGTGAGAAAATGTGTGGTTTTTCATTTGATCGAGTATTTCATATGAAGGCATTGCTTTTAATCGCACCATTCCTACTGACGTCATTTTAATGACCCATGTTCATTTCAGTTGGGAAAACCACTAAGAGAGTCTTTCTGAGAATCTATAAAGGCAGGCGGAGAGTGAGTGTCTGCCATTATAATGAAAACTCCCCAACCTGATTGTGACTGACGGTAGGCAAGCTGGCCTACCATTACAATGAAAATTCCCTAACTCAGTCTTCATATGAGAAAAGACGTTGGTGACTTGCCCGTCGTGCTTCTAGGGCAACTTTAAGAGCTATGCAACTTAATACAATCTTGCTCACAACGTTTACACTACCTAACCTAGAATTCTGTATAAAATTTAGAATTCCGTAGCGAAGCACGGGTAAATCAGCTAGTTCTTAATATAATGAATAATATCAGCAATACGACAGTCCTAACCGGCTTGCCGGCAGACTTGAGGGAAATAAAATACCTCTCACAGACCACACACACAACCCCCTGTGGGTGGGGGATGCAGACAAAGAATACACCCACGGTATCACCTGCCTATCATAAGATGCGACTAAAAGGGTTGACCAAGGGATGATTGTATTAGAACCATGAATGTACTTGTGATTAGTACCACCATGCGGGGAACACCATGGGTCGCTTTTACTTGCGCGTAGTACCACTATGTTAGGTACCAATTAGGTTTGTGATTAGTAGCACGCAAGAGCACCGTGCGGTCAGCCCCCCACTTAGAGTGCACTGTCGGCTTTTACAGTATCTTTGATTAGTACCACTATATGAGCAACACCATGGGTGAGTGACACCATGGTTCTGGCTTGCCTATGATTAGTACCCACTCTATGAGGAACACCATGGGATAGTACGAGTCCCTGTGGACTCGTTTAGTACACTTATGTGATGAACACCATAGGTTTGCGTTGCCTGTAAATGGCGCCGCAATGTGCAAAACACCATACGTCTGTATTACATATGCGAATTTCATTACCTGTGAGTAGTACCATAATGTGTGGAATACCGCGAGTCTGCACTACTTTTGATTAGTATCGCACCATGACAGATACCATGGTTCTACTTTCCTAGCGATAAGTACCATTATGAGGGGCCTATGACTTGGATTTTGGACCCCTTTAGACTGCAAGCACCATTGATTCAGTATTGTGCTTTAGAAGCGGTCCCTTGGTCAGTAATGCTATTGTTTTACGTCAGTAACTGTGAATGTGAGGCACTGCGGGTCGGATCCACCGATTATTTTAAATTCATATCCGTCCACTCATTCTTCGTCCTCATGTTTTGAATGCTGGTCATTGTAGGATTTTGGACTTTTAATTTTTCATTACATTTCGTCTCATTTCGTATCATTAGGGGCCGATGACCTAGACGAACAAGCATCATCATCATCATCATCATCATCATCATCATCATCATCATCAGAGTTTTCATAAATTTGTTGATTGTTAACCAATTCAATATGTTACTTGTTCATATTTTTGAAACATATTATAAGTCACATTACTTAAGTGCCTTTTCTTATTTTTGCTGCTGTGGTTGTTTAAATTTAAGAAATTACAGTAGTGATTGTACTTCACTATTATGGTATGTCTCATGGTATTAACTGACCTACTGTACTTACCAACTGCACAAAGTGAACTCGCAGAAAATAGATTGCGCTCACTTAGAGCCATATTCAGTAGTACTGGATTAAGTACTCAAGGAAAGATATCTTGCACAGGGTCTAGTAGAAACAACAAACAGGTATAATTTGCTTATTGTCAGACAGGTTTATGCAATCACAGCAAGCATTTTGAAGAGAATTAAGTCATTGCGATGCTCTTTATGTTGCTATTCATCGAAGGGGGAAACGTTGGCATGAAGACTGGCATGAAAAAAATGGCTCCTGCCTGGTCAACTAGGTTCAGTGTGCACACTAGAAAATGTAGTGTGAGTTTAGATATTTGAGCTGCTGAAAATCCCAGTTAATTTCATCAGTGACCTCTTCATGATCTGAAAATGACAGTTTGGAGTGCCGTATTGGCTATCAGAATAATCTAAGCATATTTCTTTGAAAATGAAGCAACTAAAATCCCGAGCAAACTTGTGGTACATACGCCATACTGAGTGTCTTGGCCTGGCAAGAAAACTGCTGCATTGCCGGATGCCTGCAGGTATAGGAGTCCCACGTGGTCAGCATAATGACATCCTCAGCCGTATTGCTTCACTATCACGACTGGGTCTGCTGCTTCTCCTATGAGACAGCTCCTTGGAGGAATAACTTCTGCTATGACCTCTGAGCTTTACAGGCATGTGATTGAAACGTATCTCATGCCAAATATGCTTGATTTTAACCCAGTCCTGTACAAAGACAGATCTCTCCGTCCATGTTATGCTGTGTGTTCTCGTACTAAGAAAGAGAGTACCGTCCTGGGACCTCTCGTATTTATGAATGCTGTCTTGACCTCTGCCTTTTGTTTGTTAATGTCGCTTAACTAAGAGAGCTTCTCCATAGATCACATAATGTTTAACATATACAATTTCCGTTGAATATTCGCAATGAAAATAATATGAGTTGAGTGGAATATCTCACATCTAAGCAGCCATGGATGCCAGGTTGAGTGGCTCAGACGGTTGAGGTGCTGGCCTTCTGATCCCAACTTGGCAGGTTCGATCCTGGCTCAATCCAGTGGTATTTGAAGGTGCTCAAATATGTCAGCCTCATGTCGGTAGATTAACTGGCACATAAAAGAACCCCTGCAGGACAAAATTCCAGCACCTCGGCATCTATGAAAACCATAAAAGTAGTTTGTGGGACGTAAAGCAAATAAGATTATTATTATTATTATTATTAGCAACCATGGCTTTGACGCATGTCTCTGAAGATGGCAGATTCCAAACAAAACAAGGAAGGAGAGATATTGGAAGTTTTTTAGAACAAAGTGACATAGAACTTGAGATAAATATTGAAGATTGGGTTGTAAATGACAGTGATGTATTGCCAGTGACAAAGAACAAAATACAATTTTACCAGTAAGAACACCAGTGAATTGTTCTTGCTGGCAATGTATCACCAGCTGTTTCTGGTTGTATTTTGGATGAAAATAAGTGGCAGTGGGGGCACATAAGTAATTCTCTACAGCATAATACTTGCAGTGTTATTGATGAAATTGATGCCATAATTCAAAGACGGTTAGGAAAATCTCCTAGTGAGTTAGAAGTTGTGAATGTATTTCTGACTGAACTGTTTTGGGAGCAAGTAACTAGGAAAACCAATGCTTTCACTAATTCATTTTTGGAGTCAGCTGCCAAAAATATCAGGGGAAACACCACTACGACTTCAGAGAAAGCAGTGGGGACATTTTGCATCCAAAATACCTCCAATCTCAATGAAAAACATTCCATCAAGGAAATGCAAAGTTGAGATGACGAGCAGTCAGCAGACCGCGTCATCTGTTTTTTGAGGGATAGTGGCCTAATATAACATCAAAAATGAGATTGTATGCAGATGACATAATTGTTTATAGGGAAATAAATACCATTGAGGATTGTTCAGAATTACAAAGGGACCTTGAGAGTATCCAACAATGGGTTGAAGAGAATAACATGAAGGTTAATGGAGGCAAATCAACTGTTACAACATTTACAAACAGGAGTTTTAAAACTGAATTTGAATATACTTTGGATGGGGTAGTTATCCCAAAAGATGGCAAGTGTAAATACTTAGGTGTAAGATTTGAAAGTAATTTGCACTGGAAGGGTCATGTGGATGACATTGTTGGGAAAGCATACAGATCGTTACATGTCATAATGAGGCTACTTAAAGGATGCAACAAAGAATTAAAAGAGAAAAGTTACTTAAGTATGGTTCGTCCATTATTGGAATATGCAAACAGTGTTTGGGATCCTCACCAAGAATACCTAATAAAAGAACTAGATAGTGTGCAGAGGAAAGCAGCAAGATTTGTAACAGGGGATTTCAGGAGAAAGAGTAGTGTGTCAGAAATGTTAAAGAAACTAGGGTGGGAAACTTTAAGTAAGAGAAGGGAGAAAACTAGACTTATAGGTTTATATAGAGCCTATACAGGAGAAGCAGCATGGGGAGATATCCGTGAGAGGCTTCAGTTGGAAAATAATTATATCGGCAGGAGTGACCACAAATATAAAATTAGAAGGAATTTTAGCAGAAGCGATTGTGGTAAATTTTCTTTCATTGGGAAGGGTGTGAAGGAGTGGAACAGTTTACCAGGGGTAGTGTTTGATCCTTTTCCAAAATCTGTACAGATATTCAAGAAGAGAATAAACAGCAACAGAAAAAATAAATGAAATGTTAGAGGGCATTCGACCAGTGCAGGTTAATATAAATAAAAAATGTGTGTGAATAAATTAATTCCATCCCCTGGTCTAAGGAGTTTGGACAGCCAAAGTAGTGGACTGCCTGTAGGGGTGAAGTACAGTAGGGACTTCGAGGGCCCTGGGACCGCTACGGTAGCTGTGAAGGCCCTTCAGGAACTCTGAAAAGTGGTGGTAAAAGGGGCTCTGGTTAAGACGCAGCAGGTCGCTATGCTACTTAGGTTCCAGAATGGGTAAAGAAAAGAAAAAGTAAATAAATGCAATGTAAATTTTAATCTTATACCAGTTGTACAGTATCATTTGAAGTAATTCCACATACTGTATATCAGATGACTATATTTGTAAGTAGTACAGGAGATATTATAAGTAGAATTTTGTAAAGAAAGTAAATTTATTAAGGATGAGCTGTGTGTTTAATAGAAAAAATTGTTAGCGTAAATTATATAATATTGTATTATAGGAAAATTTTATTCTCTTGTTAATTTAATATTTAGTGCTTGACAATAATGTATTTTAGTGTACCATTTGCCACCGAGGTAAACACCTCATTTGCAAATAAAGAGATTTTTGATTTGATTTTTTTTTTTACTTTCTGTAGGAAGGCTTGAAAGACTCTAGTGAGTTACTGCTGTGGATGTTATTTGGAACAATGTTCCATAATTTAGTTCCCGTCACAATAAATGAGCGATTACAGGCAGCTGACCTGCTGCCATATTCTACTTTAGTCCACAACTTCAAATTTCAGGAGGGAAAGTTGCTAGTAATCATCACAATAATAGAATAAAGGGAGAACTAATATTTTTATAAGCCTGACTTTCATTTTTAACAGTAAAATGTTATGATGGTATTTCAGAGGATGGAGTGAGGCATATACTCAGTTACAGATACATGTGATGTGTTCATTTGAATTTAGGTTTTCATTTATAACAACACATAGGTTATTTACCAAACTTTCATACAAAATTTTGGTACAAGATAGAGTGAGTGAAGGGATGTCTAAGGTCTTTGTCATGTTTATTAATTTCGATTGTTCAACTATAATAGCTTTTGTCTTGGAGGGATTTCTTAATATAGAGTTTTCACAAGCATATGATGATATATTTTGTAAGTCAGCATTCATTCTATCCGTTGCTATACATATATCTTCCAGTTCTGTGTGGTAATATATTTGGAGGTCTTCTGCATACATATGATAATTGCAATATTTCAATCGAGATGCGATGTCGTTTATGTATAAAATAATAAGCAATGGTCCAAGTACAGAATCTTGGGGTACTCCTGTATGTTTCATTGCCCATTGAGAAGTCTTGTTATTTATAACGACTCTCCTGTATGTTTCATTGCCCATTGAGAAGTCTTGTTATTTATAACGACTCGTCGTCTGTGGTTCGTGAGGTAAGAGCTAAAGAGTTGTAAAGCAGTCTGATTTAGATGAAGCGATTTTAATTTGGCCAGCAGTATGTCTGTGTTTACAGTAGGCCTACTCAACAGAGCAAGAAGTTGGGCGGCCAAGGAAGCTGACAGCACGCTAAGAGTGAAGCATTATATGCACCGTCCAGAAAAATCTCCATGTGTCTGGATCTGTGCTTCGAACAGAAGCACAAACCTCCACTGGGAAGAACATCAGTACCGACACCGTACGACGTGTGTTACACAGTGCTGGTTTGCAGGGGCATACAAGTCGGAAGAAGCCCTGGGTGAGGTGAACCGTAAGAAGAGGCTGGCATTTGCCAAACAGTACGTTATGAAGCCACCATCATTTTGGAAACGCGCGTTGTATACGGACGAGAGCAAATTCTGTTTATTTAATTGCTCTGGAAAGCGACGTGTATGGAGAAAGAAGAACGCCGAGCTCCAAAGTCAAAATCTGCAACCAACTGTAAAATATGGAGGAGGTTCCACAATGGTATGGGGGGTGTATGTCGGCGGCTGGGATAGGCAACTGCCATATAATACCTGAACGGATGGATAAGATGGTGTATTTGAATGTATTAAAGCAACACTTAACACCCAGCGTAGCAAAATTAGGTCTTGGTAGTGGGTACTTCCTCCAGCAAGATAAAGACCCTAAGCACACTGCTCGGGTTGTTAGGATGGCTATCCTACGATACACCTCGTGTGCTGCAGACACCACCCCACTCCACAAACTTAAATCCCATAGAGCATTTATGGGCAGAATTAAAGTCTAAACTGAGCAAGCAGCTTATTCCAAATAAAGAAGCTCTGAAGCAATACTTCATGGAAGAATAGCACAAAAGAGGCCCGGAAGTGACAGAAAAACGGGTGACATCCATGCCGAAACGCCTTCAAACCGTGATTGATTCCAAAGGACGTTCGACGTGCTACTGATACTTAGGAAATGACTGAACATTCCTTGAGTTCTTTTTGTGGATGAATACTTTTGCAACGTGACTTTGCCGATTGTTTTTTATTTGTTCCAAATGTCAGTGCTTAGGGTGCTATAAATTATGTCCTCAGATATTCAGATGGCAAATAAAACATACTATTACTTGTTTACAATTAACTTCTGTATTGTATTGGTGCTGTTGGCTATTGTCCTCACATGATGAGCGCAGACGAATATTTTTGCGAGAGGCTGTATCCTCATTTGTGAATGAGAAGCTTCTTGTTTCCTTATGTGTCTCTCCCTCTGTATCTTATGTTTCGGTTCCAAGTCCTGATGATCTTTTACTGAATCTATGAATTCCCTACTAAATAGATTTGCTTTCTCATTATCTGTAGCAAAGTGTATTTTGGATTCCATTTCCCTTTTGATTCAAATATATGAATACAACTTCCTCGATTTGCCTTTGTGGCCATTACCCTCATGAAGTATGCCATTCTTTGCATCCTTTTTCACTCTATTAAGTTCCGTTATTAGCTGTTTTCTAGTTTCTCTGTTGTCCCTACCCTCTTTGATTTTCCTGTTCACTATACTACATTTTCTTTTTAATTTTCTTATGTCCCTTGTATAATAAACAGGGTCTGAGGTCATTTTATCCTCCTTAACAGGTACAAATCTCTTTTCTCCTTTCCAAATTATTCCTTTAAAGTTTGCCCAAAATGTATCCACATTACTCCCTTCACTTATCGAACAATTGAACTGAGATTTAAGGTAAGTCCAGAAATCATCAACTTTAGTTTTTCTGTACAATTTCTTATCTGATGTGTCTCTCTTATTCACTGAAGTCATCTCCATTGTAGGTATTCCTGGAATAATTTCTTTCCTTTTTTTTTTTTTTTTTTCAAAGAAAAACGCTATTCCCTTACCTAAAATGGGAAATGCATGCTATCTTGTAAGCATGCATATTAGACTTAGTACAGTTTAGGATATGATTTCCAATTCCACATTTTACGACAAGTTAGTGAGTTCTGGAATAAAATATTAGTGATATAGATGTTGTTGTTCGAGTCATCAGTCCATAGACTGGTTTGATGCAGCCCTCCGTGCCACCCTATCCTGTGCTAACCTTTTCATTTCTACCTAAGTATTGCATCGTACATCTGCTCTAATCTGCTTGTCATATTCATACCTTGGTCTACCCCTACTGTTTTTACCGCCTACACTTCCTTCAAAAACCAACTGAACAAGTCCTGGGTGTCTTAAGATGTGTTCTATCATTCTATCTCTTCTTCTCGTCAAATTTAGCCAAATCAATCTCCTTTCACCAATTGGATTCAGTATCTCTTCATTCGTCATTCGGTCTATCCATCTCAAATTAAGCATTCCTCTGTAACACCACATTTCAAAAGCTTCTTTTCTCTTTCTTTCTGAGCTAGTTATCATCCATGTTTCACTTCCATTCAATGCCATGCTCCAGATGAAAATCTTCAGAAATATCTTTCTAATTACTATATCATTGTTTAAAATGAGCAAATTTATTTTCTTAAGAAAGCTATTTTGTGCTTGTGCTAGTCTGCATTTTATGTCTTCCTTACTTCTGCCATCGTTAGTTTTACTACCCAAGTAACAATATTCATCTACTTCCTTTAACACTTCATTTCCTAATCTAATATTTTCTGCATCACCTGCCTTCGTTCGACTGCACTCCATTACTTTTGTTTTGCACTTACTTATTTTCATCTTGTACCCCTTACCCAAGACTTCGTCCATATCATTCAGCAGCTTCTCGAGATCTTCTGCAGTCTCAGATAAAATAAGAATATCATTGGCAGATCCTCTCCTTGGATTGCGATTCCCTTTCCAAATTCCTCGTTGATTTCCTTTATCGCCTGTTCTATGTAAACATTGAAAAGGAAGGGGGACAACCTGCAGCCTTGCCTCACTTCTTTGTTGATTGGTGCTTCTTTTTCAAAGCCCTTGATTCTTATGACTGCAGACTGATTTTTATACAGATTGTAGATAATTCTTCGTTCTTGGTATCTGATCCCAATCACCTTCAGAATCTTAAATAGCTTGGTCCAATCAGCATTATCAAATGCCTTTTCTAGATCTAAAAAAGCCATGTACGTGGGCTTGTCCTTTCTTGGGAATAGGTATAACAACATTCCGCTGAAAATCGGATGCATTTTCTCCTGTCTCATACATCTTACACACTAAATAGAATAACCTTGCCATGCTGGTTTCTCCTAAGGCAGTCAGTAATTCAGAGGAAATGTCATCAATTCCAGGTGCCTTGTTCCTGTTTAGGTCGCTCACAGCTCTGTCAAACTCTGACTTCAAAATTGGGTCTCCCATTTCATCAGCATCAACACCCTCTTCTTGTTCCAGAACCAAATAATCTATATCTTTACCTTGATACAACTGTTGATATGTTCCTGCCATCTTTCTGCTTTATCTTCTTTCCTAGAAGTGGCTTTCCATCTGAGCTCTTAATATTCATACACCTAGATTTCCTTTCTCCAAAGGTTTCCTTGATTTTCTTGTATGCAGCATCTACCTTTTCTAGGACCATACAACCTTCGACATCATTATTTTTCTCCTTCAGCCATTCTTCCTTAGGTACCTTGCACTTTCTATCCACTTCATTCTTTAATCGCCTGTATTCTTTTCTGCTCTCTTCATTTCGAGCATTCTTGTATTTTTGTCGTTCATCAGTCAGGTCTAGTATCTCCCTAGTTATCCATTGATTCTCAGTTGATCTTTTATTCCTTCCTAACATTTCTTCAGCAGCCCTACTGACTGCATTTTTCATGACTGTCTACTCTTCCTCTATTTGGTTTCCTTCAGCCTTTTCATGTAATCCTTGTGCTACATCTTAGTTGAAACAATCCCTCACACTCTTTTCTTTCAATTTGTCTGGATCCCATCTCCTTGCATTCCATCCTTTCTTCAATTTCTTCAACTTCAGATGGCATTTCATGACCAACAAGTTGTGGTCAGAGTCCATGTCTGCTCCTGGGAAAGTTTTGCAATCCAACACCTGGTTTCTGAATCTCTGCCTAATCATAATGAAGTCTATTTGATACCTTCCAGTGTCTCCAGGTCTCGTCCACGTATACAGCCGTCGTTTGTGGTGTTTGAACCAAGTACAGTATTGGCAAGGACTGAATTATGATCATTGCAGAATTCAACCAGCCAACTTCCTCTTTCATTCCTTTGTCCCAATCCGAATTCTCCTACTGCATTACATTTTCTTCGTTGGCCTACCACTGCCCAAAGGATTTCTCAACTTTGTCAAAAACTGACTCAGTGAGTTTTAGAAATGAGCTCTTTAATTAGAAAGTAGAAGATGAAAGGATAAGTCTGAAAATATGAGATTATAGCTGAGTAGTTGACTCGTCACACCATGAAAGCAGGAATATGTATTTCATCAATATGCTGACAACTTTCAATTCAAAATCAAAAAACTTAAAAATAATATTTTATAATCCAGTATTTGACATCAGTGCTGATTTATGTAAAAACATATAATTATTTTTAAAATGTGTAATATTGTACAAAATATGTAGAAATATGTAGCATTAAAATTAAATATGGTGGTTCCACTAGTCAAATTTGTAAACATTTTAAGTTTTCAGACAGATACATACAGAGCAAGAAATATGTAATTACATAAAATTCAGAACTCTAGTGATTATGTTCAAGTGACTCAGATTCACTTTAACTTGCTATTAATTCAGATCATGCTGCTTGTCGTAGAGACTTTCAATTTGGCAGGAGACACTTGAAATAGCATATGAATTTGTAGTGGGTATCACACAATTGAACAAAACAATTATGAAATCCCATTATCAACTTTTTTTTGTAACACTCCACAAATAAAGAAGGAAGGAATGGAAAGAGAAAACAACAGTGGAAAACAGGAACACAAGAATGTTACAACACGGCAGAATCAAGAGAGGTGGAACGCATGGAAGGGACCATACAAAAGGACAATAACAGAGGTTGGACATTGTTTTAAAATAGACCCATAGGAACAGAATAATTTTTCTGGAAACAACAGTGGACAAGACATAGAATAGTTTAAAATTAAAAGCAATTTAATAAAACAAAGAGAATGGTGGTGAAATAATACAAATAGAAAATCTGCGTACAAATGAATTCAACAGCATTTGGCTAGTAAAAAACTATGGAATTAAAATATGAAATATGAAAATTTACCAAATCGAGGATCCTATGCGAACTTGGTTAATTTTGTATGAAAGAATACAGCTGTTCTGGGGTTTTACAGAATAGCAATTCATTTTAAATAAACTTAGGTTGATAATTTACAGACATCAAATGATGGTTCCTTAATACATAAACAATTAGTAATAGCCATAAATTAATATGATGTCATATTCTCAGTAAGTTAAAATGAATCTTAGTAAACACTGAAGTGTATAAAAAGCATCTACAGAAAAATACAAAATTTACACAAAATTACAAGATGAAGAAAAATGAAAATTGTGGAAAATTTACATACTTACATGATCATTATAGACTGCTATGCCTTCCAGCGTTCAGTCCACAAGCCCATGAGAATTTACTAACCGTCGCCACAATTCCCTATTTGTAGTTAATTCTTTGACCTCATTTAGTCCTATACCCTCTTATCTTTAAATTATTAGAAACTGAGTCTAACCATCATCATCTCTACATCTCTTTCTTACCAGGCGAGTTAGCCGTGCGGTTAGGGGCGCGCAGCTGTGAGCTTGCATCCGAGAGATAGTGGGTTCGAACCCCACTGTCGGCAGCCCTGAAGATGGTTTTCCATGGTTTCCCATTTTCACACCAGCAAATGCTGGGGCTGTACCTTACTGAAGGCCACGACCGCTTCTTTCCCATTCCAAGGCATTTCCTATCCTATCATCGCCATAAGACCTATCTCCATAACAAAGTCTGTTATTCTCCTACGTAACCTATCCTCTTCCATTTGCTTCACACGACCCCACTGCTGAAGCCAGTTTATGCATACATCTTCATCAAGTTCATTCCTAACTTATCCTTCATATCCTAATTCTGAGTACCCTCCTGCCATTGTTCCCATCTCTTTGTACCAGCAATCATTCTTGCTACTTGCATGTGTGTTACTTCTAACTTATAAATAAGATATCCTGAATCCACCCAGCTTTCACTCCTGTAAAGCAAAGTTGTTCCGTAAACAGACCGATGTAAAGATACTGTAGTTTCATCCAGCAGCTGACTTCCTTTTTACAGAATACTGTTGATTGCAACTGCGAGCCCACAGTTATTTCTGATACACCTTCTTTTTACATTTACAAGCTGCCCTAACTTTATTATTCCACCACAATGTTCACTTTTTTCCATTTTTACACACAGTTGTTCCTAGGCATTCCCTTGCTGTTTCTACTACAGCATCCCTGTATGCCACCCATTCTCCTTCTATATCCTGAACCTCCTTACTGTCCATTGTTTGGAACTTTTCACTATTCACATCCATATACTTCTGTCTAATTTCCTCTTCCTGGAGATTTTCTGCCCATATTCGTCTGCAGACAGATTTCACTTTCTCTCTTCTAGCCCTAGAGATATTAGGTTCATTACAGATTTGGTAGTGGTCCGTATCATCAAAAAATCACCAGAAAACTTGCAAACCTGCACATTCCTAACAGATTTTCTGAATTCAAATTGGGTTAAGATATAATCCATTATGGATCTGGTTCCCTCACCCTCCCATGTGTAATGGTGAATAGCCTTATGCTTGAAGAATGTATTTGTAACTGCTAATACCATACTACCACAGAAGTCCAGTAAACGCTTCCCATTCCCATTAGCTATCATGTCTTCTCCACATTTACCAATCACCTTTCATATCCTTCAGTTCTATTTCCAATTCTTGCTTTGAAATCGCCCATTAGCACTATTATATACTTGTTGTTGACCCTGACTATGATGTCACTCAGTGCTTGATAAAACTTGTCAACTTCATCCTCATTTGCACCTTGACACGTCAAATACACTGAGATAGTTCTCAGCTTAATTCCTCCAACTGCCAAATCTACCCACATCATTTGCTCATTTATGTGCCTAACAGAAACTAGGTTACGTGCAATAGGATTCCTTATGAACATTCCTACCCTATGCTTTTTCCTTCTCCTTTTAACACCTGTCAGGTACACCTTATAATCTCCTACCTCATTCTCGTTCTCTCTCCTTACCTGAATATCTTTTAACTTCTAACACATCCAGGTGCATTTTCTTTGCTGACTCAGCTAGTTCCACTTTCTTTCTTCCATAAGCCCCATTAATATTAAGAACATTCCAGCTCTTTAGGCCTTTCCAGTTGTGAAATTACCAGTGTTTTGCTCCAATGTAGCAGTGGGCTCATCAGTTGGATTGCTACACCTTTCCAAGATGGTAGCAGCTAGTGCACCGTTTAGACACAATTGCAAGCCTTCTATGCTGGACAGTGCTGTGACGGCGTACTAGTTAAGCATATGCCTCCACTTGTAAAATCCCTGCCTTTGGCCTTCATATAAAAAATTAAGTTCCCAGAAGAAAACAATTAATTTCATTGATTGCAAATGTTAGGAACATTCAAGCTCTGTAGGCTTTTGCAGTTGTGAAATTACCAGCGATTTCCCCAGTGTAGCAGTAGCTCCCAATCAAATTCCATTTCATTCTCCAAGTTGTTTCCCAGGAGTCTCTCGCCTGTCAAATTGGAGTAGGACTCCATTACTCCCAGGGATCCAAGGCCTGCTTAAAATGTTCTGAGCATGCTCGGTGAAAATTTTGTGAAACAGGATGCTGGCCTTACTTACACGTAGTCCCAGTGAGAATCTCACCTCTGATGGGTTAGGGACCACCAGTGGATTTTATAGTTCTAGCCACCTGAGCACGAGGAGAGCCATGACTCAGAATAAGTCCGAGAAGCCCACTCCCATTCCATAGCAGGTGCTATCCCGACTCTCAGGACCACTAACTCAGCCACTCAGCCATTGTGCCCATGGTTCACGAACTAGGACGTGACCAGTAGCGGTGCTAAGAAGCTCTCTCCGCCCTCCACAATCATTGAAATTGCGCTCCTTGTTTCCAGATAAAGAAAGTTACAAGTTTGTTTTGTAGCACACACACACACACACAAGAGATGCATATTCCAATTATAGTAACCAAAACACGCTGACCATCACGATATTAAGAAATAATCTCATTCCGAGCACCAAATAATTTACTACTATTTACAATTCAACCATCCATCATAGGCCTACTTAGCTACACTGACTGACTGCCGAGAGTTATAAACAGGCTCGAAACTTCAGTATTTATAGTACAGATATAGATAAGGAGGACGTCTTTGTTATCGCATCTTCGCTGACTACTGGGTTCTCAGAACTAGCTAATTACTTCAAAAGCCTTGTCAATTGTTGTGAGTGGCAGCAAGGGATGGTTATTATTGGAACAGGCTGGGAAACCCACATTCTTTCAGAAATAACTACCGTACTCCTATTGACGAAAGAAGCTCTGAACTACGACAGCGTAAGTTTGGAATAACCCTCTGTAATACAAATGATATTGTGTTGTATGCTGTATCTTTATCAATATGTAAAATCACTCTTCAGGTAATGAATTAATAAACAGTCAAGGGCCCCTCACAAGGTATGGCCGCCCTTGGCCCACGGGGTCTGCGGAATCCTTATCGCCGCCACTGGACATGACCACAAACCATGGAAATTTTAACAATAAGGAAAATAAATCTGAGATAAACTATCAAGCCATTAACAAGGTATGATGCCAAGAATTATTGAGATAACTCAATAAAATATTGAATTAAACTGTAGAGAATTCAAAAGAAAAATGTAGAGTCAATTAAATGAAAGAAATACATTACTGTGACCAATGTTTCTCATAATCAACACTCAAAAAGAAAATGTCACTGCAAGACAATATTCACTTAATGACAGCAAAGTCAGAAAATAATAGGATGCTTCCTCTCAAACCCGTCCACTCACTTCCGGAAAGCAAAAGCAACTCGCTCTTAATTTTTGATGTTATTTTACCTCTGGTAAGCAAAGGCAACAAAGCAGTAAATGTGGCATCAGAGGGGAAGGCAAAATTTAGGAAATGTTAAAATAGGAGAAAAAGAGGCATAAATTTATCAAGGCAAAATGCCAATCAAATATATGAAAAACAAACTACCTTCGGTGTCTCCTCAGATTTAACTAAATTTTACCCTAATTAAAATCTTAACTATTACATTTTGGCAAAATTTTACCATTTAGTCCAACCTTGAAGGCGGACTACAACACCTATATCAGACTTACACGAATGCTGTATAACATCTTCGTAATATGCATTTAAAATTTTAAAATTACATTTGAGGAAAATTTAATGAACCACACTGCTACCTCAAGAAAAGTAAAACTTCAAACAACTAGACAAATAAAGTACGAAGTCAAGAACAGGTACCAAAATCAATCACAAATGCACACACAAAATCAGTTAATCACAAACTTAATATCTCAATAGAGATAGAGAAGAATGAAACTTAGAGGGTAAATATGACTTGACACATACAAGAGAAAGAAAAATTAAAATAAAATATCACTTCCAAGTATCACGGGCATGTTACATATGACTGAAATAATTTTACAACTTAATTTTCCTCTTTTGGGTAGCCGATATAAAATCTCTTAAATATGATTTCACAGATAAAACCAGTAATATCAAACAGGTTATTCTCAAAAGGTTTCTTTCATCATGGCACTTGGGTTATAAGCTGAATTGTGATGCGCCAGAGTCTGATATTTTTCTGTAGTGAAACAAATGGCTTCCTCATGCAGGAGAATTGAAAAGTTCAGATCTGATGTATAAATGATGAACTTGTAGACTTACTGAAGTTGTGCAGTTGATTACGTATCCATTTCCTTTTACTTAAAAGTTACAGTATAATCCAAATTTGCCTTCTTCCATACATAGCGTGTAGATTACCGCTTGAGGTAAGGCGTCACATGATGTTCACAAGAAAGAGTTAAAAAAATATTTAAACACCATATATTTCCAAAAATTTGAAGAATAGTGCATAGAACTGAACCTTTAACTCTCACTAAGGAGGTTTGAATATGCTGTTTGTCCCAGACTTGACCATTTAAGCACCAGGAGAAGTAGCCTGCAGTTTGCTTGCTTTACAGTCACTGCGAGAATGCCCAGTTCCACACTCGTTCATAGAAGGCGTCAGGTAGACAACAATTGTGTGCTAACTAATGATAGCATTCCGGGCACAATTAATAGCAATTACACTGATTAGGGTGTGACAACCAAACAATGAATAACAAATTAAGCCAATAACAAGTCCACAGTTCATCTGGCATTATTTCATTACAGGTTTGAAATAAAATTGACAAGTGGTACTGCTGAATTATTTAATAATAATAATAATAATAATAATAATAATAATAATAATAATAATAATAATAATAATAATAATAATAATAATAACAATTTTGCCAAATAATTGTAATGCCACAATTTAACACATTTAGGTCTTTGAAGGTTTGTGTCCTAAATATAGTAAGATTATTTTGGTTTGAGGTCATTCAATGTTATCATCTCAATTCTACTTAGAATACTTAGCCATTATCTCATAGTTAATGTCTCACTAATTGTAAGTATTGGAATTTTTCAGTTAAAGTTTTTTTTTTCTCTTTTTTTTACTGTTACAGATGAATGCAAGTGGCATCATTGAAACTTCTCCCAGTTTGTTGACAGAAAGTCATATAAACCCAGATACATTGCTGACTGGAACTCCTCACACCAACACTCGAAGTAGCACATTGCGAGGTCCACATTCCATTACACTTGGAAGTGCCAAACCTGATAAATATTCTCGTCTTTCTGAGTCACGGTCAGTCACCCCATCCCCACCTTTACTGCATGGGTCCTCAGTTCATTCTCCTCAGCCCTATCAGAGACCTCAGCTTTCACCCATTCTGTCTTCTACAGAAACCACATCACCACCAGACTCGCCCCCAGTTAGCCGTCCTCGTCTCCCTCGTCCTAGAATGTTGAATGTACCATCTATACTGCGAGGTGCAAACCACAGGAAAGGATCCTCTCCACAGCACCATCCACACCAGCGTCAGCAGAAATCAGTCACACCATCACCTCGGGAGCTGAAGCCATTTTATGAAGCTGAAAGCCCAGATGAGCTGGCATTAGTCAATGCTGCTTATAGCTATAATTGCAAACTAATCAAGAGAACCCCTCAACATGCAACTTTATCCCTTCCAGGTATGAACAAACTCTTCAGCATTGCTTATAGAACAGTTTTACTTACTTCAATTTATTTGATTAATTAACATTAAATTTTAAAGTTCAGGTAATATATGCTAACAATCCTTTTTGGTATCAATACGGAACATTTTATTACTGAACGATTTATACATTTAATGATTTATATAATGATTTTGCTTTATGCATTCATAAACCAGAAAATCAGATGTGATAGTCTTTTGGGTTTATACTGTGTGAAACATGTAATACTGCCAGAAAAGATGTGGAATTTCATGAAGATCTTGCACCACTAACACTTTTATAGCATTTTATATTGTTTTACACACCATATGCCAAAAAAACTACCATGAATAACCGTTACTTATAGTGTTCAGATAGTTAAAAGGCGTAGATCTCCACAAGTTAGAGTTTAATATAGTAACCCTCCTTCTAGTTTGCAGATTTTCTAGTTCTATTCCTGAAATGAGAGGGCATTTCAAAACTATAATTTGTGATTTTAAAATGATTGTTTTAGTAACCTGTAATGCTTATTTTCCTGTTGAATATAAATAGATGACATTCCACTTATAAATTACTTGTTCACTCACTTTCTTATGTACAGTAATTAAATTTCAGTTTCTTTTGAAGAAGTATTTAAACCAAATATGCTAAAAAATCCTTTCTTTAATTATGTTTCAGAAATAGTATTTAGTTCCTATCTGCCCTTATGACCGAAAGTTTTGTACGCTTCCTGACACAGAATTTATTTTTCCGAGTCCCCAATACAAGCACAATCAAAAGGAAGGTGCTCAATGTCATAGAAATTTACTAATGTAATAGAACTATGCAAGTTTGATTAAGTGTGTATTGCACAATTATATATTCAAGAGTAAGGTAAGAAATGTTTTATTATGCAAGACTATAGCACAGAACATGGTATACAAAGTTTGATGCTGATTCTCCCATTAAAAATTGTTTGATTTTTGTGTCAGGAAGAGTTCATGAGTTAATCATATTCTATGTTCTCTAATAAATGTTCTGTAATATTTATCAGTATTTGCAAAGCAAATTGCTGGTTGAAACTGATAGGGCTGTAAAAAGGGGTGTTTTTCTTTTTAGAAAGGCCTTCAAGATTCATGGAGGTTTATGGTTACATTTGATCACCTAGGTATTTTATTCATGATAACTTTCACAGCCGATCATTTTAGTGATATATATTGTCTTTTTAAAAAGTAATGAGTCTATCAACTGTTATTACTTGACAGGTGGCAGTTTAATGGAACTGGAAATCTTGCACGTGTTGCCATTTGACTCATCTAGGAAATGTATGTCAGTATTAGTCCAACATCCACTTACCAATGAAAAAATATTGTACTGCAAGGGAGCAGATTCAACTATTTTATCTCAACTGGCACAAACAGGTAAATTCTCTTTTGCATTTTCTTCAAAATTGGGTTGTTTCAATACAAATGTGAGGAAATGAGTAATGATAATGCTGTGTGCTACTTAAATTCCTTTTATTGCTAAGAGATGCTGAGGTGCCACAATTTTGCTTCGAAAGGGGTTCTTTTATGTGTTAGTAAATGTACAGGATGCTTCAAAAAGAATATACGTATTACAAAGTATTATTTTGTCCAAACTATTGATCGCTGCGCCTCGGCTCGGCTATTGGAGAAACGAATTCATAGTCTAGTTTATATTAATAGCTGCTAGATGTCAGTTGTCTTCTGTTTTTCTTGGTAACCGTCATATGTTTAAAATGGCTACTCCACAGCAGAAATAATTTTGTGTTCTCGAGTTTGCGAAGTGCAATTCCATGATTACAGTGCAAAGACGTTTCAGGTTGAGGTACCAAATTGATCCTCCAAATGGGTGGAACATTCGCAGATGGTATTGACAGTTTGTAGATACAGGATGTGTATGTAAAGGAAAGAGTCCTGGCCGCCCTCGTGTTCCTGAAGAAAATGTTGCACGAATTGAAACTGCTTTCCAACGTAGTCCTTCAAAATCAACTTGTCGTGCCAGTCGGGAGTTACAACTGCCTACAACAATAATTTGGCGTGTTCTGAGACGTCGGTTGGTTATGAAGCCGTACAAGTTACAGCTGTTACAAGCTCTGCGTCCTGATGACAAACGCAAACGTGTGGCATTTTGTAACAAGATTCTTGATGCTATTGACAATGATAACACTTTCGCACAACGCATAGTGTTCAGTGATGAAGCGACTTTCCATGTTAGTGGTCAGGTGAACAAACACAACGTTCGAATTTGGGGCCTACAGAACCCACATGCAGTCATTGAACATGTACGAGATTCGCCCAAAGTCAATGTGTTTTGTGCGATATTCCGATCATCTGTTTACGGCCCATTCTTCTTTGATGGAAACACGGTTAACGATCAGCAGTATAATACCAATATAAATGGTCCGTTATTGGACAACAATGGGAATCAACATCTATATCATATGATCAGCAGTATCTCGCTATGTTACAAAACTGGTTGTTTCTGAGGCTGCACGAAGACAACTTCATTTTTCAACAAGACTGGAGTCGCCAGGTGCGTGAATATCTCGATGAAACTCTACCGAACCGTTGGGTTGGTCGTCAAGGAACTGGCAACTTAGCATGTCTCAGCTGGACTCCAGGGTCACCGGATTTGACACCCTGTGACTTCTCCTTGTGGGGCTTCGTTAAAGACAACGTTTATGTACCACCATGCCCATAGAACCTGGAAGAGTTGAAGAACCGGATCTGTACTGCCATAACATCAGTGACGAAGAACATGCTTGCCCGAGTATGGGAGGAATTTGACGATCAATGTGATATTGTTCTTGTCGCTGATGGAGGACATATTGAACATCTGTAATCTGAACTTGAGAGGTTCATAAATGTGTGTGTAAAGTTTCATATTCGTATGTCTTACAGTTTAATAAATATATGCATTCGAAATACATATATTCTTTTTGAAACACCCTGTACTAGCAGCTGGCCCTGCGGTGTAGGGTTAGCATGCCTGCCTCTTACCCGGAGGCCCCGGGTTCGGTTCCCGGCCAGGACAGGGATTTTTACGTGGACCTGAGGGCTGGTTTGAGGTCCACTCGGCCTACGTGATTACAATTGAGGAGTTATCTGATGGTGAGATGGCGGCCCCGGTCTAGAAAGCCAAGAATAATGGCCGTGAGGATTCGTCGTGCTGACCACATGACACCTCGTAATCTGTAGGCCTTTGGGCTGAGCAACGGTCGCTTGGTAGGCTAAGGCCCTTCGGGTCTGTTGCGCCATGGGGGGAATGTACTAGCATCATTGCTTGAATTTATGCACACTTAAATGCCAAACAGTATACTACATTTTGATCCTGCAACATTGAGCACAGCAGGCAAGCATCTGAATAGCTGTGCTGCATAGAAATAAAACTTCATTGATTATCTCCAAAAATGTCTACAACAATTGTACAGTCGATCAAAAAAAAAAATGAGTGCATGGTATTGTGTAAGTTCCTTGCAGGTAATTGTTTCTTAGAAATTGTTAAACCTATAGATATAATGTTTACTGTGGGTATTTTCACCTGGGAGGTGAATTATATTTTGATAATAATTAAAATTAAGTCTGAGAGACATACAATACCATGCACTTATTTTATTTTTTCTGAATGGCTATACAAGTAATGTTTTTCCTTTGTGTAACAGTGTATGTGGTTCAAATACAATGCATAATGAAGCAGGCTGGTTTTTCACAGTTTGAAATTTACGTTCTCTAATTTTCAAACTGTCAACTTTTGCATGAAAAGTCCAGATAATCCTGCAAGAATTAGTCATAAAATTAACATTTGTGTTCCTGGTGTCTTAAAATTACATGTTTTACTCTTTGTTTCTGGATGATTATGCTTGAAATGTATATTAGCTGCCTGGCTGGCTTGCTGTGAGTCCTCAGCCTGATGGCCAGCTGGGTCCCTAACAGTTCCACCATCAATTGCCAGTGAAGGGGAATGCAAGGGGATGGGGAGTGTGAGATAGTTTCCTACTGCTTTCTTCACTGAGCTAGAAGGTGCTGTTACTTATCAGCCTCCCAAGCCCACTGAAATTTATACACCAAGTTCCTCTCCAAACTACACTTTCACACATTTTACTGTTGGCCACATAAGGAATGGTGTTACTAGTATAAGTGTGGATGAAGAAAAATTGTTCACCTGTCCACAGTATAGAAATTTCGGTCATTTAACATGGAATTTATATCCCTCTTTCCCTCCCCTCTGTACCTCAGAGAGCTTATTTCGACAGTGAGGCCTGCACCGTTAACTTGGAGTGAGGCCATACTTCTGCCACTATGACTGAAAATTATATCTTTTAACAGAACTTTGAATTATCTACATCACGTGAATGTGACTGGCAGAAACAACCTACTGCAAAACAAAATAATTAACAATAAACAAGAATGGCATTCTGAAACGTATGAGCGTGCGTACAGGTGAAATTTACACAGTCAAAATTTATTTCATACCATGAGCGAACTAACAAGGCCGCACAGCTGATTCAGGGTCACGGCATTTGGAAGTGTTCACTCGAAACATACTGAGAGAAGAGGCCTGAAGAGCACATTAGAAATAACTGAAATACACATTTCAATTTTGCCTGGGTAATTTTTACCCATACCCGCATCCTTATGGGTTAAACAGACTTGTTTTCAAGTGCAAGGGTTCATACTCGCCGGTCATCCTATCTAAGCTCAACTCTGATAAAGTAAATAGCCTTTCTTAGGTTCACTTAGACATCCTTTCTCTGGGTACGAGTGTGTGAGACATCTCACTTGAAATTAATGGAAATACAAAAAAGCTTACTGCTCTGTATATTTAATCTACCT
This sequence comes from Anabrus simplex, assembly GCF_040414725.1. Lineage (NCBI taxonomy): Eukaryota > Metazoa > Arthropoda > Insecta > Orthoptera > Tettigoniidae > Anabrus > Anabrus simplex. The sequence goes on along the minus strand of NC_090266.1, from coordinate 1,194,342,291 downwards.
TATCATGATCTCTCTATTCTCCTATATTTTTAACAAATGTTCCAACTGAGCCACTTCATAATTGTCACAGCCTACGTTCGGTTCTTTTCATGTTACCTTTGAGGGGCCGATGACCTCGATGTTAGGCCCCTTTAAACAACAAGCATCATCATAATCATGTTACCTTTGGTTATTTTCGTGTTTGACATATACATTTAATTTGTACCTTTGACTATTTTTGGAGTTAATTCAGGGTTTGTATTATCAAGGATGAAAGAATTCCATCTGTCTATTTAATGCATTCATGCTAAGAAATATATATTATGTTTATTGCATATCATCAGGGAGTTATGTTCATTCAGACTCTATAAGTGACAGATAGCAAAAATTTGTTTAACACTAGAACGGCCAGAGCGGTCATTTTGACCGTTAGCGAATTTCAAGGTATTTCCACGCTTGTAATTTTTTACGCACGAGGTTGTTCTTTTGTAAGTTTTAATCTTTTAGGGTTATGTACATTCACGCCAAAAATTACATCCGTAGATAATAAGGGAACACCGATATTGTCCCTTATACCTAGGAAGGCCATAAGCGGTCATTTTGACCACTTCACTTCCTTGATACGGAGGGCTCTATTCTGCTCACTGCTTGCTTCCTGTGATATATTTACAAGTGGCGCTATAAGGGCGTATGATGTAACTAAATAGTATGCCTCTAGCAGTAGTTGCGAGTGGACGAGTTAGTGCCTGTCCCTTGTGTTGTATAGTGCGTAATAATGGCTCGGCAGCAAAAACTTACTCCTGTTCAATTATTAGCAGAACTTGAAAAGCTAGGAGAAGACGAATCGGGTGATGAAGGTACATTATCAGATATAGACGCAATGAGTGACGATGAGGATTTTATACCTCAACAGTGTGATAATATGTCGGATAGTGATGGTGATTCAGCTGATGAAAATATGCACACAGTGGACTTCGCACCTACAATAGACGCAGTTACTCCTTCAACCAGCCGTGATCAATCTTGCACCAGAGGACGATCTCTTAGCAGCAGGCATCCTGTTCGAAGTGGAAGGGGACGAGGTGGGAGAGGTCATGAACTGGTAAAGTCTTATTCATTTGCACCAGGGGATCAGTTATGTGGTAATGATGGAACAACTATTTGGACTGTTGTCGACAGTAGTGGGAACCCCCCTGGAAGGATGGCTGCTCAGAATGTACTGAAAGAGGCAGCTGGGCCTACTTCTCACGCTAAACGTAACGTAGAGACTAACAGCAAGGTTAGTGCCTGGCATTTATTCATTGACGCATCCATGTTGAAGCATATAAAGTGTGCACAGAGACCGAAGCTTGTAGACAGACAACGGATAATAATTGGTCTATTTCTTTGGAAGAATTAGATGCTCTTATTGCTTTGTTATACACCTGTGGAGCTTATAAACTTACTAGTCTAGCTGTAGATCATATGTGGTCTTCTTTATGGGGTCCCCCTGTTTTCACTAACACTATGGCAAGAAACAGGTTCAAAGAAATTCTAAGGTATTTGCGCAAAGCTCGGTGCAGGTTCACGCAGTACATGGCGAACAAGCCAGATAAATTTGGCTACTGGTAGACGTTGATTCTAAGTATGTGTGCAGTGGATTTCCTTATCTTGGGAAAGATGAAATGCGACCCGCCAATGAGTCACTGCCTGAAAATATTGACATGAAACTTATGGACCCATACCTCATGAAAGGACGTAACGTGACCACTGATAACTTTGTTACATCGGTAAAGTTGGCTGAGAGACTGAAAGAGAAGAAAACTAGTATTGTTGGAACAATCAATCGAGTGAGGAAGGAAATCCCGGTGTCAATCAAAGCACTACGTATGAATCTGTACGAGACTGTCATTTGGAAGATCACACTACTCTCACAGTATATCAAGGAAAAGTGAACAAGAATGTGCTTCTGCTAAGCACTCTACACCCAAGCGTTCAAGTCAGTGAAGATAACAAGAAGCCCCCTAGTACTACTGAATTTTATAACGGAACTAAGTATGGTGTGGATGTAGTTGATCAAATGGTGCGTAAATACTCCACTAGAGCTGGATGCCGAAGGTGGCCTGTACATGTATTTTAGAATGTACTTGATTTAGCAGCAATAAATTCATGGATAGTCTACAAGGAAGTTACGGGACAGAGAATTTCTCGACGTGATTATATTCTTGAAGTAATACAAGAACTAAGATCTGATTTTGTGAAGACAAGATCCCAGTTGATTGAACTCCTTACACTTCAGCCTGAGCCTCAGATTCAGGTTCAATATACCAGTCGTAAGCGACGACAATATCAAGTGAACTTCAATTGTAAACAGAACAAAACCTCTGACACATGTCCTTCGTGCAACAAAGTAGTCTGTGGAAAATGTTCGTGTAAGGTAATAACTTGCCTAAATAGGCTTGTAAACAAATAGAGACTGTTATTTTTATCATAATTTTTCACAAAGGCATTCAATAGCAAGTCTGCCGAAATATTTCATTATTACCTATTAGAAGTGAGAGAACATGAACAATTATTAATATTTAAGAATGGATTGATCTGTATACAATACATCCTAATGCTTAACTGTTGTTTTAAAATAAATTATTTAACATTCTCATATTTCCCAGATCCTGCATCCTAGGTATATGTCAGTAAGCGGCAGCGGTAAAAATGACCGCCTGTGGCCTTTATAGGTATGAGGAATGTTCGGCCGTTCTAGTGTTAACAAAGGGCATCTAGTTCACCTCATTTCTGATTCTGTACAAGTAATATAGTCCGAATTATTTCCTCAGGAAAACAGACCCTATATCATTTCTTAAATTAAGATTTTTGTTGCTGAGTGTTAATTTGTGTGCATGATCCTGGATTCAATTTACACCCCACTAAGCAAACAATTATTTGTGCAAAATGCTATTACCTTGTCATTTAAATTATGTTTCTCCAAAATATTTAATATATGACTAACCAGCGAATCAGCTGTTTCTCCTCTTACATTGTGGAAATCTATAACACTGCATCAGACATCTTTATTATGGATGAAATTAAAAGCACTGGCGCCAAGTTTAGACTCGTGTAATTGGAAGTATCAACCAACATAGACACATATTTTGCGTCTTTCAGTTCTAAATTAATTTCATGCACTGCATAAGGTGATAAAACTTTAACTAACATAGATTTTTCACTTTGTCCATAAACATAAAAACTTTCAAATAAGTCCTGTATTATTTCCGATGTGCAGTTTATTGATCAAAATGAATGGTTGTGTTTCGTTGTGTGAATGCAAGGAGTCCTTCTTGTGGAGCAGTTTTTTTCCTCTGCAGTTTTCACTTCACTGACTCCTGATAACAAATGAAGTGGGATCACACCTGGAACAGACAACCATCTTATGCTTCTTCTTTAAGTGTCGTATGATATCTGTTCAACCTCCATGTTCAGTAGTAAAGATTGAACTTAATGCACTCTACCTTTGAGAATGGAAATTTTTTTTTCAAACTATCTGTGAAGACTCGCTTCCTCTTCCTCATATCACCATATTAACTGAACAACAGAACATTCAGTGGGAAAGAAAAAAAAAAAAGGACAATCCTGTTACAAATAGGACATCTGATCATGCTGCTCTAAAGGGAAAATTGTTGCGTATGAGGCACGGGATGTTGACAGAACTGTAGTATTGGTAAGATGCCCGATGCCAGGAGGATCATGAACTAAAAGGAATATTAATCTGCTTTCTGTCTATCTTGTGAACTGTCTTGTTTAAGTTGAGTGAAAGAGTGAAAAGGAATTGAATCCTTGAATTTAAGTTTTTATTGTAAGTTTAGAACTGAACACAATTTTGTTGCTCGGCATATTTAGTACTTGTGGAAAAGATAGATGCAGTGGATATTGGTAGCAAAGTTCAGAAAATGGCGTATGTATGTATATATTTATATTTGTTGAACGAGTCAACGACTTCGCACAATTACGGCTTGCCACAATGGACAAAGTAAAGCATATCAGGATACAGACTGTTTTATCATATAGAATTATAGCAGTAATACGGATTTTTTAAAATAATGGAGGTCCGAACAAATGGGATTTCAGGATGTGTACAGATCCACGTATGGTGTTGGTACTGTAACTATTCTTTCAATGCTGTTCATAGGCAGGTCGAACTTCTTCCAGAATTATGTCAACAAGGCAGGTATTGTGCCACGAGCACCAACCATTAGGCCGATAATCTCTACTTCATTCACCTTCATTCATTTTTGTAGAACGGGATGGTGGGCGCGTAAATGTTCTGCTTTTCAAGATAAACTTCGGTAGACTGGCCGACATGGTGCTCGAATCGGATGGTCGGATCAGTAATGAAGCCTTTCTTGTTGTTGTCTTTAAATTTTTTTTCAAAAAAATATGTACTTGAAGAAAAGCATAGACAGCTTAATTTTTGTTCGTGCCAAAGTTTAAATGCCAGTGGATGTTTGGTAAGTGTATCAATTGTGTCATATGTATGCAGAGAAGCTGAAAATTCAAAAACAGAGGGTCCAAAAAAGTTGTTCTTGTCACCTCAAAAGGATATAAATGTTCTTAAAAGAGCAACAAATTTAGATAATTTCAGAAAAGATGAGAATGCCTGACAGGCAAAAAATTAATGCAGCCACTCAGAGAAAATATGGTTTACAATGGTTCTTTTTCTTCCACTAAAAGACTACTGAAACAACTGCGATTCTGGGACAGAAAAACTCATGACGGATAAAATTTCCTAATTGAAGAAAGTTACATAGTTGCGGTAGGATTGAAGTTCTCGCACCCAATGCACACCAACAATGAATTAGGAGACACTCACCTTATATTTTACTTTGACCAAGTGTAGATCAACAAAATCCATACCATGAAATATGTTTGGCAGGACTCAGCTAGAAATGGGGGTTCTGAAAGAGGCTGTAGGGAGAGGGGGTGGGGGGGCAAATTAATTGTTTGTCATGTATGATTGACCTAAACAGGTTTCACTTCTGAGAGCAAGTAGGTGTAGGGCCTTAAAAATAAAATTTGAGCTTTTGCAAATGAAAGAAAATATGAAAATATATTAACTTTTTCAACTGACCAATGAGAGGGGGCATAAAGACTCCCGTCTTTTCATTGCAGGTGTAATGCGATAGAACTTGTTCAGCCACAGATGAAAAGGAAAGTCGCTAAGAAAAACACAACTTTCAAAATTTCAGATGTTTAAAAATTTCTTAATGACAAAATGAACAACTTGACTAGGGAAACCTGGATTGCTTGTGTGAAACATTCAAAGAAATTCCAAATAAAAAAATATTTTGTGAAGGAAGGCAGAAATTTTGGGAACCAATTATTGCTAACTATAAGATGACAGTGATGGTGACACTGATGATGATAAAGATATTGATGGTGGCAAGGATGAAAAAAATGAAATGTCGTATGGCTTTTAGTGCCGGGATATCCCAGGAAGGGTTCGGCTCGCCAGGTGCAGGTCTTTCTATTTGACACCCGTAGGTGACCTGCGCATCGTGATGAGGATGAAATGATGATGAAGACAACACACACACCCAGCCCCCGTGCCATTGGAATTAACCAATTAAGGTTAAAATCCCCGACCCGGCCGGGAATCGAACCCGGGACCGTCTGAACCGAAGGCCAGTACGCTGACCGTTCAGCCAACGAGTCGGGTGGCAAGGATGAGGACATACCACTAGCTCTGGCCCTGAAATGGGAAATAGTACCATGAAAGGTATGTTTTCTAAATCTATTCATGTAATTTTGTTATATATTCAAATTGTTTTATATTTCTAATAAGAGCCTTTTATGGATACATTTGAAGTTGTTGCTAGCCATTAGCTTCTGAAAAACACCACTGAGATATTAGAGCATATTTTCCAAATAACTCTTTCCTTAAAAGAAAGAAAAAGCATTTAAGCTGTTCCACCTGAGTGCTGCGTGCTAGATCGGCTCTGTTAAGCACGCTGGCTGTGTAGTATGACAGCGTCTTGCTTGCATACTATTGGCACTTGCAGAACATCAAGGGGTTTAAGCTTGACTTTAGTGGATTTGTGATTTTAACTACCCTCCAGTGTGTTTCCCACATAGTGGCTTTCGAATAGAGACCAGTACACTTGATCTTTCAAAATTAGTGAGCAATAATTACCAGATGTACTTCAAAAGGGTAAGGCTGTGAACTGGGAAGATAAATGTTAATGCCCTCTTTTATTTTAAAACAATTTAGGATCGTATAAGTATACAGTATTTTTTGCTATTTGCTTTACGTCACACCGACACAGATACGCCTTATGGCGACGATGGGACAGGAAAGGGCTAGGACTGGAAAGGAAGCGGCGTGGCCTTAATTAAGGTACAGTCCCAGCATTTGCCTGGTGTGAAAATGGGAAACCATGGAAAACCATCTTCAGGGCTGCCGACAGTGGGGTTCGAACCCACAATCTCCCGAATACTGGATACTGGCCGCACTTAAGCGACTGCAACTATCAAGCTCGGTATCCAGTATTTCATACGGAGGATATGATTACTGACCAAATTATCATCGCATCGTAAGATGACTGGACATTCTTAGAACAATCACTGCAGCCTTTCATTGTACTTAATTTTTGTACTCTGAGGTAAAATGAAGTCTGATGAAGGTGGTGCTACTTTAGTGGAAGTCAGAGGTTTTATACTTCATTTATTCTTAAAATATTGCTCCATGTTTGAGGGTTGAGATGAAGGTAGGTCAGAACATCCTTCAAATCAGAAAGATTCTGGTAGATCTCTGGCTGAAGGCTCATGGTGTGAGGAAGAGGAGAGAATCTGGAATTCTTAGTAAACAGAGTGATTGATCCTGTATTTTCCAGGGTGGTACTGGATAGCAAACAGTATTTAGCAGGCCAGTTATTAAAACTAGATTGGGTGTAGATGGTAAGTGCAATATAGTGGTGGATGATCTTAGTCTTGGGATGAGAAATATGGTGAGAGTCTATTTGCCTTGCATGGCTTGGCCAAAGGATAACATGAGCATTTGGCATGATAAGGGTGTAAGCTGTCAAAATATAGGTATACTACTTAATTTTATTGGGTTTGATATGGACAAGATTTTATTAAATCTTGTGCAGAGATTAATGTTCAGGATGCTACATATAAAGTTCATGAATGAAAATAAGTTAATGTTGTCAAAAAGAGTGTTTGGTACTATGGGACAGTATTAGAAAGATATTTTCTTTGACCCTCCATCAACACCGGGTGAAGAGACTTAGTTTTTGATAATCATTCTGTACTTCACACCAAAAATGGTGGAATCAGTCTGGTACCTTGTGTGTACCGGGTGGTTCACCAGCCACTTTCGATTTGGTTTTATGCATCCCACCGCTTTTACTACAAATCTGAAATACATCAGTCCCTTTCCCTATACTGGGATAATATAATGAGATGTGTGTTTACGGGCTAGAATATAGCAAGAATCGTGAGCACTACTATTAATTAATGAAGCAGGATACTGCGCACTGCATGTCAAATGTCGCAATGGCTCACTTGGCAGGGGTACAGTGGGAGTATGCTTGAAGGTTCGAATCCCACGCAAGTATTTTTTCAAAGGTTTTCATTTTGCTACCAATTGCCTTGGATGTGATACAGTTGCATACTTGATAGCTTCCACAGACTGATTTGTTTATTTGGCCCTATCGTGGCATAGGGTATTGAGCTGGGTTGGACAAGCATGAGAAGGTTATGGTCTGTGGCTAGGACACAGGCAAGCAATTAGCTACGTCGTACATGTTCCAAGCTTCGTGGACCACAGGTAGGGCAAAGTGTGCCCTATTGGAATGATAAAAACATGCGATGGCAGGTAGGAATGTAGCTGCATGAACTCCCCTCCTTTGAGGCAGGTCACAACACAACATGAAGCTTATTTATTGTCTCGTGATGTATTCGAGCGACAAGTATGTGGAGATGTTACTCATCTATGGAGAAACTAGACAGAATGCATACCAGGCACAACTCCTATATCCAGAACGCTATCCGGATAGACTACAACCAGCAGGCATGACGTTTCGGAGTGTGGAAGGACATCTGCGGACTACTGCGTCCGTGGAAAGGACACGGTCTGTTCAAGACCATCCCGTTATGTCTGCTCACAATGAAGAGGTTGTTCCCTAGCCTCTTCCAACCCAGCTCCATAACATATGCCACCATACCAATGGCCCTTTTCAGGACCAAATAATAATAATAATAATAATAATAATAATAATAATAATAATAATAATAATAATAATAATAATGTTATTTGCTTTACGTCCCATTAACTACTTTTACGGTTTTCTGAGATGCCGAGGTACCAGAATTTCGTCACGCAGGAGTTCTTTTTCATGCCAGTAAATCTACCGACATGAGGCTGATGTATTTGAGCACCTTCAAATACCACTGGACTGAGCCAGGATTGAACCTGCCAAGTTGGGGTCAGAAGGCCAGCGCCTGAACTGTCTGAGCCACTCAGCCCAGCACCAAATAAACAAATCAGTCTGTGGAAATGATTAAATATGCAACTTTACCACATCCCAGTCAACTGGAAGAAAAAACCAAAACAAAAAAACCTTGCGTGGGATTCAAAACTTCAAGTAACATCCACTGTCACAACTCCTACTGCACCCCTGCCGAGTGAGCTATTGCTTTTCCTGGTCTGTGTGTTCACCTCCTGTTGTAAGGTACATATTTTTCGTATCTGTGCTCGTTTTGTGGATTCATTTGTGGTACTAGCAATGAATTAATAGTGGCGCTCAAGATTCCTGCTGGTTTTTAGCCCGTAACCGCACATCTCATTATATTACCTCGGTTTAGGGAGGGGGACCGATGTGTTTCAGAATTGTAGTAAACGCGGCAGGATGCATAGAACTAAATTGCAGGGGCTGGTGAACCACCCGGTGTAAGTCAGGTATGGTGGTGGCAAGAATAATATGCGGGACTAGTTTGAAGTAATGGTATGTATTTTAGACCAAGCTAAGAATTACCTTGATGACTGAAGCAATGCTAGTACATAGGCAGAAATGATGGGACCATCTTTGTAACCGAAGGAAATCTCCCTGCTATTTCCCTATGGAGAGGCCTCCTTAGGAAGATTCCATAAAGGGCCCCATAACAGCATTGTGAAGAAATAATTGATTGCAGAAACTGAAGACTTCAATATGAGGTTGACATGGACTAGATGGAACTAAAGTCTTGTATTTGAGGTGATATCATTGGCGGCACTGTCTGAAGTGATCCTGGTTTCTGCATTGAATTTTGCTAAGAAAGATTATGCTGTAGAAGGTACTTCATGATTATTGTTCATAGTAACTTTTGAAATTTTACAAACTGTTCTTTCACATTTTGATCAATTGATTTGCATGAATCCAGAGAAAATGTTGTATTGTTTATGATGAGTGTGACACTCCTCTTCTCTCACTTCACATTTAAGCCATTTTCACTTTGTTTGGGTTTTTTGCTTTACGTCGCACCGACACAGATAGGTCTTATGGCGACGAGACACTTTGTTCCTTGGCATGTGAGTAACCAAATATAGTTTGCAACTATAGCTCTGTTATACAGTTGGTAAAATGATAACCAACCGAAACATGCACCATTATAAAACTAGAGGTCAAGAAGACTGTTCTAAAGTAAGGGTAAATAAACAGTATGCTGAAGAGTATCCTTTTAAAAAGGGAGAAATATTTTGAAATAAACTCCCTCAGGAAACAATATTGTTATCAAGCTCCATATTTAAGTTTTTTTTTTTAAATTATAATTTCCACCTGACAGCCGAGGTTCGAATCCTGGTTGATCTTGGGTTGAAATTTTTGTCGGAAAAATCATGTCGCTTCAGGAATTACATCCAGCCTTAAAAAGCCTCCAACCAAGTCCCAAAATATATGGGAAAAGTGAAGAAAGTAGCTAAAAGTGTTGAATAAATTTAATTCACTTCCAAGAATTTTGAAATATTACAGCAGTATTTTATTAATATTTACAAGAATTTCACTGCATGTTTAGCTATAGAATATAAACTTCTGTAAACTGCATGTGTCAAAAATAAGTAAAGATTGCAATAAACAATACCCTCTCCCTGATCTGAGGTTTCCAGTATCATGGGAGACAGGTCTTATATTATCTTATCTATTTACAAAAAGACCCTTACACATTCAGATTACATTTTCTTTGTGTATCAGTTGAAGACTCTATATACATCACTATTTTAAAGTAATGGAGTAATAGAATAATAATGTGTGCTTCTGAATCATTCGTGAGAAAATAGCGACAATTCAAGTTCAAATAATAACTTGTACTGTATCTATTTTACAGTTTATTCATGCTCGCAGTTAGTGCATGCTAACATAACGGTTATTACTTCTGCGGATCCTGGGATGGCAGGTTCAAATCTCAGTCTCAGATTTTGTTTTTATTTCTACATTATTAATGTTTTGTTTTTGTAAATGATCCCCTTTGGGTGGGGGTCGCAGATGAAGAATACACCCATGATATCCCCTGCCTATTGTTAGAGGTGACTAAAAGGGGCCCCGGGGGCTCTCAACTTGGGAGCGTGGGTTGGCGACCACAGGGCCCTTAACCGAGTCCTGGCATTGTTTCCACTTACTTGTACCAGACTCCTCGCTTTCATCTATCCTGTCCGACCTCCCTTGGTCAACTCTTATTCTTTTCTGACCCCAGTGGCATTAGAGCATTTGAGGCCTAGGGAGTCTTTCATTTTCACGCCCTTCATGGCCCTTGCCTTTCTTCGTCTGTTACTTCATTTTCGAAGTGCGGATCCCTTCTTTTTTCTCTCTCTCTACCCCCTGTGGGTGGGGGACGCAGACAAAGAATACACTCACAGTATCCCCTGCCTGTCGTAAGAAGTGACTGAAAGGGGAGACCAAGGGATGATTGAATTAGAACCATGAAACTACTTGTGATTTTTTTTTTTTTTTTTTTTTTTTTTTGCTAGTTGTTTTACGTCGCACCGACACAGATAGTTCTTACGGCGACGATGGGACAGGAAAGGGCTAGGAGTGGGAAGGAAGCGGCCGTGGCCTTAATTAAGGTACAGCCCGAGCATTTGCCTGGTGTGAAAATGGGAAACCACGGAAAACCATTTTCAGGGCTGCCGACAGTGGGGTTCGAACCTACTATCTCCCGAATACTGGATACTGGCCGCACTTAAGCGACTGCAGCTATCGAGCTCGGTCTACTACATACGATATTTTCACTTACAAAGCTGTGATGTACAGTACTTTATTTCATGAAGCTTTGTGTTTCAATACAGTACATGGGAGAACAGTTATGCCCCAAGTACACAGAAATAAAGAAATTGTTAGCATAACTTTCCTCCACAACTGGAATGAAATCTGCTGCTGACCAGTTGGCCATGGGAGTGTAATAAGTATACAGTTGTGTCATATCATTTACTTTGTCATATTTTATTGTTATTTTCTTGCGAATTGTAGAGGTATGCTTTATTCCTTCAACATTTCGTTATACCCAGTATCTCCTATTAATACACAGAGTATAGATGAAATTGGTGACACAAATGTCTGAGGGTCTCCTTGTTAGTAGTAACTGTATCCATTTTGTGATGCAGCTTATTTTTTTTCACTGATGAGCTGAAGCTAAAATAATATCTTTCGTGCTTTGTACTTTTCATTTGTTGTATCAATACGTTTTTCATTTACAGATGATCCTGCTACCCAGCAACTGGTTTTCCGCACCCAACAACATCTTAATTCTTATGCAAGACAGGGTCTGCGTGTGCTTGTAATGGCAAAACGAGTACTTTCAGATCTTGATTATAACGACTGGCTACGCAGACATTGTGAAGCAGAATTGGCTCAGGAAAACCGTGAAAAGCGCATCAGGGAGTCATTTGCCAGGCTTGAAACCAATCTGACATTGATAGGTAAGTTAACCTATATTAAACTGTTCTGCCTCACTGTTGCTCCTGCTTCATTTAGTGGCTGGAGAGACTTATTCTCCACCCCTCCTTGTTCTAGGACTTAAAAGTACATAACATCTGAATGTTATATAGTGAGTATGGGGAAATCTCAAGTGTATAACACATTAAATTTCATAAAGTTATGATCAAGGATTATACCTCTCAGCTCGGCTTTCTTGTGGATTATGTCTTAGCACTCATAACTGTAAAGGAAGGTATAGTACTCACTTGGAGCTAAACTGAAGTTCAGCTTATATCCTGAGTATCTCATTCTGTATTACACTGCCACCTATGTGTGGAAATGGCTGAATACGTATGTTACTTAAATACACATTAACACTCCGACTGCTGTCGGATGCACTTGTGCATCATTTGGTTCTCACACTACATGCCAGTGATGCCATACATTTCATTGTAAATGATCCAGTTTGGCTTTCCTTTAATGGTTGGTGCTGTGAGTGGGCTTTGCCCTGCTTCAGCAGCACTCATAGTAAGGTTAGAGTTAGCTACAGGCATCATTGATGCTTTCAAACGTGATCAAATAATTGATGACTGCAGTAGTGACTGTTCTCCTCGTCCTTCATATTCTAAGACACTGCATGGTAGATTGCTGAAAACCCGTAACTAAAATAACATTCTCGATCTCCTAGGAACATCGTGAAGTAGGTTTGACGAGGATTTCAGTAGTGACAGTGAAGGGAGCAATGGTTCTGAAAATGAAAGTGATGACTCAACAACATCCCCAGTTACTCCTCGAGCATCAGTTCTAAGTACAACAAATTCAGATATAGGTTGGTCATATTTAACCCCAGCCTTAAAACAAATTAACTTCACTGGTGTGCCTGGAATGAAAAGTTCCATTGTCAGGGAATGATCCAGTTGATTTTTTCAACCTTTTTTGTGATTGATGACTTTCATAACATCTGTAAGAAAGGTAAATGCATGTGCAGAAGTAGTATTTCTTTCAGGTGTCAAGGAAGAAACCAGAAAAACTGATTGAGAAAAACGTCACCACTAGTGAAATGCAAACCTTTTTAGGCTTTTTGTTTCACATAGTCACAATATGAATTCCTTACCTTCAGGGTTACTAGAAAACTAATCCATTGTTCAAAATGGTGTGTTTCTACTCATATGAGTATAAATCATTTTTTGCTAATTTTTCGATCTTTGCACTTTATGACAAACCCCAGTCCTGCTGATCCAATACCATGTGATCAACTACAGTTTATAAACTTCATTGTTGGATCCGTATTGACTTTGTCAGCTTTAATTGAGAGAGTTTATTTGGCCTGCATATACTTACGACTAACACATTATATTAGTTTAGGACATGTTTTGACTCGTATGTAAGTCTTTCCCCAGCCCACTATAATATCCTTCCAATATAATGAAAATAAGCAACAGCAGTTTATATATTAAGAGGTTTTTAAGCCCAAAAATTGGATACAATATACCATTTTACTATAGCAGCATCAACAATAAGAACTTTTAAATTAGAAGAAAAAGACGCCATGAATCATCATGAACAAGCAGATACCAGTGACATAAATGGTTTTAAATGACTTTTTGAAATGTTAGCTTCATATTTTACTGTCTATGTCAATTTTAGATAATTTGTTAATTGAAGATGTCTCATATACAAGACTAAATGTCCTAAACTAATATAATGTCATGATGAATAGAGTACATAGAGAGTTCACTCACAGAGTTCAACCGCGCTCCCACAGAGCGGTGCTAATGGAGCATAACATTAATGCTACACGGTCAGCTGCGTTAATGGAAGTTATGCTGATATGCAAATACCCAAATGCAACATCCAATTCTTTAGAATTATGAATAATACTGTCAGAGAATTTTAATAAATTTTCACAGTCCACATCCTTGGACTTTAATAAGAGAACATACAAGATAAAATGGAACATAACCAAAAGCAATATTGTGCTCTACATAATTTTAAAGAAGGACATATTTTTAAACAAAGCACATAAAACATTTAACATACACCAGATTGCAAATAACACTGACACTTTTCTCAAATAAAGTAAATGAAGTAAATTTCTCCCCAAAACTAGTTTGAGGCTACTTTTCATAGTTTACGTGAAGACTTAGCAGATTGTCGAGCTTGATGATCTCTGCGGATTTCTCTTGCTCTGATGAAGAATTAGCACTTTAAACAGTGGTAGATCAGTTTGGGAATAATGTTCAGAGTGTGTTCAATACAACAGCCAGCTCCTGACGGCACAACTGAAATAGCATCAACTGAGTCAAGACACTCGTAAAGAAAATATCACCCCCCTCCCCCTCCCCCCCAATCGACCTAGAAGAGCTCAGTTTTTCATCAATTTTCCTTTCAGTCTGGAAAAGAATGTCACACACATTTTTATAGTGACTTGTTAGAAACCTTATGCCACTGCCAGATCCATAATCTTTAATTTCTGTAAGAACTGAGAAATTCAGTACTGGTTTTGCTGAATTGAAAAAATAATTGAATTGCTAATTATTCACATTTCAGTATCGATAGACATACGATTTGTGCCAGACTTACGGACGATATGAGTACAGCTCTTACTAAACTACCTTTTTTAAATTTATTTTAATGAATATGTTTTTGTTTTCAGAGTTTGCGTTCGGACTGTCTGCTGTAAGACTTGACACTTGGGATGGTTTTAAATCATGGTTTGTGACCCTACTTATAATCTGCTCACACATTACTGATGCACATCCATCAGAGTCCTCATAAAAATCTAGAACTCCGTGACACACACCTACTTGTTCATCAAAGTACCTCACTGCAGTGGGGAAACACTTTTGATTTCTATAGTTGGACACATCGAATCCAATGCCAGAAAACATTTCCTCCAGCTTTTCAGTTAAATTATTCACTTTTTTTGGGATCTAACACTCTCTTTAGTATTACCTCACACTTCATCTTTCCACACATTAGTTTATTTACGACGACCAAATCGGATACTATCTGTGGCAGTAGCTTGATGTTGCAGTCTGTACTAGCATGGTACTCAAGTGTGAGCTCAGAAGCAGTTATATGGAACAAAAAAGTGGACTGTAAAGAAGTGCTCAACTTGTAGTTCTTATTTGCCATAAGATTTGTCTAAAAGTTGGATTTGTAATGTTTCACGTACCTTGTCTGATTCTGAAGAATCCTGCTTGAAGAAAGATTTCATTAGGTTTGTCTGCAGTGATGATCTCTGTCTCTCTGTATGACTCATACTATTGAAGTGGTGCCCGACATCACCAATGCCACCATATTTGGAGTAAAAACCTTCTCCTGCTTTCCTAATACATAAAATGCACTTGGCTTCTTGTGTATCTTCTCGTACTGTCCGGAATTTGCAACAATCATTTTCCCAGTTTGGCCGATATTGTTGTAATTCCCTTTTCTTTGAATTTTCATTTTTATCATACATTTTTTTTTTTGCTTATCAACACTACTTTTCATTATATGCACAACACACACAACAGTCGCTTTCTAATCTTCATCACAAATTAATTGGCTTCAGAGTTGTGCTTCTTTTCTTGAAACATATTTCTGATGTCGTTCCTATGTATACATGATCACCCTAACGTATAAGACACAAACTGCAGGATGTCGATATCTTCTATACTCGTTGCCAACTACAAAATAGAACCACTGAAAATTCATACCATATTTGAAGACTGAGTTCATGAACTGGAATGCTGATGAATTTCAAAATCAGTAAATTTTCCATATTATTTGTGTCATACGCTGAACAAAACAAGGAAAATCCCTACCATTCTGGACAAAACTGTATATTTGGCAACCCTGGTCAGGAGAGACAGTGGCTCAGTGTACTGATGCAGTGTTTCCTGATATAAAAATACAATTATTAACATGCGTTCTTGACAGCCCAAAATTTGCCTTGCAATGAGGAAAGCATGGATGTTGTAAATCATATCTAGCTTCTTGTATTTGTTCTTTGTTGTCATAAAAATGATCCATGAGGACACTTTATTTTTTGAAGCTCTCAAAAGGAGGACTACAGGAAAAGATATTTTTCCTCCTGTGAATTCCTTTTTCACAGACAATCTCTTGTGGAATAATTGCGTTTACTGGGACTAAAAGGGAATTCATGTGAAGCGCTGGCCTTATGATCGCAACTTGGCAGGTTCAATCCTGGCTCGGTCTGGTGGTATTTGAATGTGTTTAAATACGTCAGTCTCGCGTCTGTAGATTTACTGGCATGTAAAAGAACTCCCACAGATTCAATTCTGGCACCTTGGCATCTCCAAAATCTGCAAAAGTTGTTAGTGGGATGTAAAGCAATAACATTATTAATGGAATTCATCTGCAACATTCACGCACTGCACGATACATCGGGAGGCACTGACTTCAAAAGTATTACGTATAACCTGAAGCCACTAAAGAGCCAAGCGATGCAGTATCATGAATTTTGTAAAAGCAAGAGCTGTAAACAGTTGGCTGTTTTCCACTCTTTGTGATGAGATGGGTTCTACTCTTGATACACTTCTATTGCACAAGGAGGTGCAGTGGTTGTTGCGTGGTAAAGTCCTTTGTTACATTGTAGAGATGAAGGATGATCTTTGCCTTTTCATCTTGGATGGTAGTCGTGCATTTACAGCTCTGTTCATGGATGAAAAATGGGTTCTTATATTGTGCTATTTAACTCATGTTTTTGAGAAACTGAACTTATCACTTCAAGGTTGGAATACAGTTATAGTAATATCATGCCAAGTAACAAAGTGCTTGCGTTAGAGAATAAACACGAACTGTGGAAAAACCAATTGGAGAAAGGTAACTGAAATGTTTCCGTGCCTGAATGAGTTCCAGGAAGAAACTGAGTTGGCCTTAAGTAAGATAATGTCATTGTTAATAGGACATCTTCAAAACCTTTGCCGGAAATTCTAGGATAAATTTCCAGAACATTTACCTAAAAATGACTGGATCCAAAGTCCATTTCATACAAATGTCACATCTGACTTGACAGTAGTAGGACAGGAGCAGCTAATAGAGCTATCAAGTGACACAACCCTACAAAATGAGTTCAAGTCAAGGTCTTGTGACAATTTCCTGGTCTTTGTTTCAAACGCCCAGATGGGACATTGGAAACTAATAATCAAGTGAACTGAAAACTTCTAGCAGTTTATTTCCAGGATCTTTTAAACTGTGAATCCCCCAAAGAACAACTCACCTTTGAAAAACCCTTATCTAATCAAGATTCAGAACCCCCAACACTGGAAGAAGTCAAAGAAATAATCCATGGACTCAAAAATAACAAAGCCCTGGGGGAAGATGGTATAATTACCGAAATGCTGAAGATAGGAGGTGACAGCATAGCCCAGAAAATCCACTCGATTCTTGAGAACATCTGGATCACTGAAAAAATCCCGGAAGATTGGAAATGTGCGCTAACCCATCCACTACACAAGAAAGGGGATAAAACGAACATCAATAATTATAGAGCAATTAGCTTGATACCAGTTGCTTACAAATTTTTTTTCCAAAGCCCTGTACACTAGACTTGAGAAACAAACGGACCATCTAATTGGTGAATACCAGGCAGGTTTCCGAAAAGGAAGATCTTGTACAGAACAAATCCTTAATCTCAAAACTATCCTCCAAATGCGCAAAACCAGACAAACAGTCATTACTTTTGTAGATTTCAGAAAAGCATATGACTCTATAGACCGTCAAATACTTTTCAGTACTCTAGAAGAATTTCAAGTGGATAAAAAAAAACAAGAGAATTAATCAAACAAACATTAACTGGCACTACTTCAAAAGTTAAATTCCTAGGCGAAATATCTGAGCCTTTCCCTGTTAACACCGGGGTCCGTCAAGGGGATGGTTTATCGTCGTTACTGTTTAACTTGGTACTTGAGAAAGTAATCAGGACCTGGGAAAAGGAAACTAAAGGAATAACCCTTGGAAGACTACGTAAAGACAGAATTCACGTGCAATGTCTGGCCTTTGCTGATGACATAGCAATCCTTTCCAATAATAGGCATGAAGCAATTCATTCCATTGAAAAACTACATGAAATTGCCATCAAAACGGGATTTCAAATTTTGTATGAGAAAACTCAGTACATGGAAGGAGCCGATACTTAGATGACAACACATGATAACTAAATTCGGCAAAATTGTTCAAGTGAACCAGTTTAAATATTTGGGAGAAATTATTCAGGCCTCTGGTTTAAACCGCGAAGGGTATAATAAAAAATCAATATCTCGGAATGCAAAACTTAGACACTATAATACAGTGATCAAACCTGAAACGTTATATGCCTCAGAAACCTTAATCATTGGTGGCGGATCTTTAACCAAAGACATTGAGAAACAAGAAAGGAAAATTTTACGAAAATTTTTTGGCCCAGTTTGTATAGATGGAATATGGAGAAAAAAATCATCCCAGGAGATATATTGTCATTCTGAAAAAAATTCTCACACTTTTAGGAAAAGACGATTGAAATTTTATGGACACATTATCAGAATGAACACTAACAGGCTAACTAAAAGAATTCTCAACCTGGCCCTTTCATTAAAAACCAAGAACAGGTAGCTTCGTTAAATTGAAACAGATCTCCAGGAAATCAACATCTCAGAAGACATTGTACAGGACAGGTGTAAATTTAGAACCAAAATCGACAATCGCCACTTTGGAGACAAACCCAAAACCAGAGCTACTATAACTTGGACAGAAGAACGAAGGAAGAAGCTCAGCGAGAGGATGAAGAGATTTTGGGAGGAAAAGAAGGCCAACACATCAGCTAAGCAAGTTTAACCGTGCTGCTGAGTAGGGCATAATGATGTTAAAAAAAAAAAAAAAAAGATATATTTATTAAGTTCTCGTGAGCAGTCTAATGAGTAGTGAGAGGGAGGGAAGAAAGGGAGAGGAAAGGAGGGCGCAAGAAATGTTATGCTCCAGAAGAGATGGGTGGTGTTTGCCGGAGATAAAAAAAAATTGTGGAAGACTGGATTAGAGCATACAGAGGACCCGAGTTCAGGATGAAATTAATGTGAAGTCCAAAAATGCATTCTATCTCCAATTAAAGTTGCATGTATTTCCAATCTCTGAACCAAACCAAAACTCGGTAGCAAATGTCGCTCGGTAAGAGCCTTGGCCTGCTAAAACATCTCCTGTCCAGCTACTGTAGATGACCTTCAGATATTAGTGTGCCACAGGATCAACGTGATGACTTTCTGAGCCCTGTTGCTTGGCTTTCTTGAATCCATGAATCATCAAGAATTAACAATGGGACCGAGCTCGATAGCTGCAGTCACTTAAGTGCGGCTAGTATCCAGTATTCGGGAGATAGTAGGTTTGAACCCCACTGTCGGCAGCCCTGAAAATGGTTTTCCGTGGTTTCCCATTTTCACACCAGGCAAATGCTGGGGCTGTACCTTAATTAAGGCCACGGCCGCTTCCTTCCCACTCCTAGCCCTTTCCTGTCCCATCGTCGCCGTAAGACCTATCTGTGTCGGTGCAACGTAAAACAACTAGCAAAAAAAAAAATTAACACTGGAGCCTTTAAAGCAAGAATAATTTTTTTACTTTTTTAAGTTCATCTGTCACCTCATCCCTACTGCTTCCATTAATTTGTCCTTTTTTAAAAATTACTGTCTGTGGGGGTAGTGGTGTTCATAGCATATGATTTAGTGTTTATTTTTCCTTACTTTTATTTCTGTTTACTGGAGTTAACATTAGTTGATTTTTCTTTCAGGTGCAACAGGAATTGAAGACAGACTACAGGATGGTGTGCCTGAAACTATTGCTGCTCTTATCAGTGCTGGTATTGTGGTTTGGGTACTGACAGGTGATAAACCAGAGACTGCTATCAATGTAGCATATTCAGCACGCCTCTTCTCACCTCAGATGGAGTTACTCAAGTTATCTGCTCGGTCTAAAGATGCTGCTGAGCGCACTATCATGTTTTATCTTTCTGAAATCCAACGAGATTCTCCTCAGGATCAGAGGTGACTTTGGACACTTAAGCATTTTTAGAAATTAAATTACATAATATATTTTTAGAAACAAATTATAAGGATTGTTTCATATACAGTAAGCACATTCAACTGGTTGTAGGGAGTCATACAGAATTAGAATTTTTTGAATTCAGTTGTTTTATTTTGAATATAATTAAGCATAACATTGTTCCAGTTCTAGTCATAGTACTTTTATTTAGAAGTAACTGAAATAACATACAGTGAAACCTCGTTCGTGAATTCCTCATTAATATGATTTCCTGCTTAGCACGTTGTAAATTCGAAGTCTCAATTCTCATCATATTGAATCTACACACAAATACCTCACTTATCTAGTCACGAATTTTCGCTATTACCGCTTAGTATGGTCACATTTTTCCTAGTCTTGAAAATGTTATTTGTCATCTCTTGTGAAAGGAACACGATTTCCAACTCAGGTAAGAGCCCTTGTTACAGTTGCATGATAACGGGAAAAGGCCTTAAATTCCTGAATTTCACAGGATAAGTTGCATCTTCGAAGAGCAAGCTGTTAGCCTCAGGAATGTTCAGTTTTGCTTGCTGGTTTGCAGCGAGATTGCTGAATAACACAGTGAGCCTGTTAGTGCTTGTACTTCGCATTCCATTCAGAAGTTAGAAATTTGTGTTGAGTGGTACAGTGAAGGGTAATGAATGTTTGCCATGTGATAGCCTACATCTGGATTAGGAAGATAATCATGTGAAGTTGACTAGCGTGGTGCATATTTGTCTTTTGATAGCCTAGTTATGGATTTGGAAAAAGTCATGAAAATCCTTACAGATAAGGCCAAAATTAAAATCTGCCAGAAAGTGGACTGGCATTGCATCTTTAAGGATGCAGAGGTTGCGCGAATGTTGAATCTTGCACCTTTGAGTTTCATGCAGATGATTTCATATTGGTTGTCTCGTGTTTTTCGCACCTTTCAGTGCACTGTTATTGTATAAGTCCAAGCGGAAAAGGTTTTCATTTTTTCCTCTCCTGTTTTTCTTGCTTTTTAATACTCCCCTCTCATCTTTAGAAATGGTAGATTTATTTTTCACTTTACCCATGGATACACAACATAAAATGCCCTCATGTCTGAAAAAATTGTATCTAGTGTTTCCAAATCTCTGTTGGATATTTTTTATTCGTGTATTCAGTAGTTCGTTTTCTCGCTTAATTTCTTTTTCCTTGTCCCGTGCTAAAACGCCTTAATGAGATCTTACTATATAATATATAAATTGTTGGTACCTACAGAATATGGTCACGAGCTGTCAGTTCTCTGTGTAACCTACAAATCTTAAAGAAGCCTTTCGTACTTCCTCATAAAATAGAGGTCTTGGAATGTATCTTCCCTATTGGTCACACTTTTCTTCCATTGGAATATTAAAAAGTACAATTGTCCTCCTCACTCCACCACTTCTATCACTGCGATAACTGAATTTACCCCTTTTACAAACATCAGGGTTTATAGATGATTTAGGGAGTCAGAAAAATGTAAGATTGTTCCAGGCAAAAATTAGAAATTCAGACAAGAGGAAGGATTGTAATTTTTTACTGTTGTAGAAATTTGTAAATTCATTGGGACAAGTAGACATACCCAAATTTGGGTTAACTCTGAAGCTTTGATGTCCTTCCTCAGAGGGTTTGCTCTATTGTTTCACTGTGGCGAGTGAAATTAAATTCTCACGATAATTGTGTACATGAGGTGATTGTGTTGTGAAACATCTTTAGCTATAAAAGATTCAACCACTATTCATTATCCCCTCTTGGAATGTCCATTGTTACAGAGGCTAATATTCAACTTAATGAAATTAATCTTCCTTACAAATCCCCCCACTACCATTTATCTATTAAAAACATGACAAACTGACTGGTTAATATAAATCTCTACTATGGGCAGTGAGTTGAACCATTTAACCATGGGAAAGGCTAGTTCACTTACGTTGGACTTGCCTTCATATTATAATAATTCACAAGGTTTTTCCAACAGCTGGAGGACCAAAATGATCAAAATACTTTATAAACGACCGAGCGAGTTGGCCGTGCGGTTAGGGGCGTGCAGCTGTGAACTTGCATTTGGGAGATAGTGGGTTTGAACCATACTGTCAGCAGCCCTGAAGATGTTTTTCCGTGGTTTCCCCATTTTCACATCAGGCAAATGCTGGGGCTGTACCTTACTTAAGGCTCCGGCCGCTTCCTTCCCACTTCTAGCCATTTCCTGTTCCATTGTCGCCATAAGACCTATGTGTGTCGGTGGACGTAAAGCTAATTCTAAAAAAAAAACTTTATAAAGGCAAAGGCAACATCGACAATCCAAATTTCCACAGAAATTTAGCTCTAGAAAGTAATAGGCTTAAGATACTCGTTTAACTCATCACTCTCAGGCTCATGTAAGAAATAGACTGTTTCAAACCAAAAGGACAGTTGGGGTTCAGAAAAGAAGTACACTCCTTGCACCAACCAATCTGATAGGAGACATAGATGAGTTCCATTAAGCTCCCCTTGGCCTATCAAAATATACTCCCTCAAGATTGGCCGGTGAATTAGCAAGGAAATCCTTCCTAATGGAAGATGTCAGAGTACAGTACCCCTTCGCATCCACTGACAACTCATCAAAGGTGCTAAATGAAAGACGACAATGAAAGAAGAAAATAAATCTGGAGTGAATTCGGTGCAATAGGTGCTATGCCAGTGCCAAATTGGAAACAAACAAATAACCGAGCTCGATAGCTGCAGTCGCTTAAGTGCGGCCAGTATCCAGTATTCGGGAGATAGTAGGTTCGAACCCCACTGTCGGCAGCCCTGAAAATGGTTTTCCGTGGTTTCCCATTTTCACACCAAGCAAATGCTGGGGCTGTACGTTAATTAAGGCCACGGCCGCTTCCTTCCCACTCCTAGCCCTTTCCTGTCCCATCGTCGCCATAAGACCTATCTGTGTCGGTGCGACGTAAAGCAACTAGGAAAAAGAAACAAACAAATTGCAATCTTAGTCGCATCGTTACGTGCTACGCTGTCCATGGCTTCTGTTATAAATTTTGCATGACCAAACACCTTCATGACCCTGCTATTGACTCTTTAAGTTATGAATTTCCTTATGATCCTTATTGACATTTGATCACCATCAAACGGTAGAGAAAGGCCCACCTATTCAATAGCATTAGTTTTTTACTAGCTTCGACCTTGCTGCTTTAGGTCATCTTCAGCCGTGATCAGAATTGGAAATACTTACATATACAGGGTGGCCCACTTAAAACCTTCACCGCAAATATATCTGGAACAACAAGAGATATTGAAAAGTGACTTTCACGGGTATGAGGGCAGGGAAAGGGCTAATGAAAGTTAATACTGTGAGCTAGTCAAAAACGTAAGAAAATGTTATTTTCAACATAAACTTACTTTCTTTTAAACTTACTTTCTTTAAATGGACATCCTGTATTATTCCTTCCGCAATCGTTCACATGAAAAATCAGATAAGGAATGGCATTTGTTTCATCGCAGTAGGTCAATTACATTCAGAGGTATTGTGACGTGAAGTTGACGCTTTAGATAAACGAAATGTGCAGCAGTTGCACATCCCAAGATTCAAGCGCGAACCTCACGTTCCTCTTAATCACGATATGATTGACGTACTACGATGCGACAGGCGCTGTACTTAGTTCTGTCCATTGATATGAAGAGGCTTGAAACAATACCTATTTCCAGTCGTACACAATGGAAAATAAAGGATTTGCTCGTTCGTGTTCTATTGATATCTACTACTGTACTGTATTAGAATGGACATAACGGTAACAAAATTGAATATCACCGGTCGGGGTATTACAAAATCAATCGCTGACCAAGGATCTAGCAGAGGGGAAAAATGCTTGTTTACTGTACGTAGTTGTACGTCAATTACATAATGTTACATGGCAAGTACAGGACATGTTACTGAACATTTTTAAGTACTACATTTCGATTGAAATTTTGCGCATGGTGAAGTGATGACATAAATGTATGTTTGTACAGTAGTACGTACAAAACAAACAAACTTCTCAGTAACACACAAACATGTAATTTTGCTGTATGAATTATGTACATTCTGAAGTAGTACAATACAGAGTACTGTACTGTGTAGGTAAATAAAACACGCAAGAGAGAAACCGTTGTTTACATATCCCTTTGCTGTGGCAGGAAAACCCTATTCTTATTTTCATCCCGCTTGATAACAGTGCAATTAACATAACCGTAAGTTTTACGTTTATATTATCTTACGTTTTTGACTGGCTCTTAGTATTTACAGTACTTTAATTAGCCCTTTCCCTGCCTTCATGCCTGTGAAAGTCATTTTTCAATCTCTCTTGTTGTTCCAGATATATTTGTGGGGAAAATTTTAAGTGGGCCACTCTGTATATAACCACCAATAAAATATTACAAATTGGTATGTCTTAAGTAAAGTCTTGGTCTAAAACAGTGATGAAATGTCAGACTGCACATTTAAAATTGGAATTAAAATAACACATTAAATCTGTTATGGTGTTGTTGGACTATGCCAGGGTCATTATAATAAACAAGTATTATTGAGTTTTGAATTGATCTTGGAGCTGTTATTCATTATTTGTGCATCTTAATTGTTAACAGCAAATAAATTCACGCCCACAACATGGAAAGGGCGTCTTTCAAAGCTGACCAATGAAAACGATTGTTCGTCCATTTCTAGGATCGTAGTATGTAAGTGCAAATGGTTACTAGAGGACCCGCTGCATTTGTTGTTGACGATTAAGATGCCAGATACCGTACCACCTGGACTACATTTACGAAATAAAAAACATACGCCTCAACCCAGGATCGACCCCTCGACCTCCTGCATGCTAACCCAAAACTCTATCCACTGCACCAACTGTACAGCATGACTAATACGTGCTGACAGAGGTAGTTACCCTCCATGTAGTTAGTTTTGCCAGATTGCCACTCTTCAACGTCCTTTTTCTGCCGGATATACTCTCAGGACGAACTTTTGTGAGAGACATTTTTTTTATTGCTGGCATGTGAGGAGTCTGAGTGTGCGAATTTTGGTTCATCCTGTATATCATTTCAGTAGTATAATCCCTTTTGCGGCACTCACAAGTAATCGATTGTGACAAATGAGCATTCAAAAGAAAGAGAATAGACATTAGCAGTGACGAATTGCACTCTCATTTCATAAATATTGATAATACCTTTGTAAAATGAGTTTAAAAAATTGTACAAAGTGTGTGGTTTGCAAATACTGTTGCTGTAGAAAAATACACGCCATAATTGCTTCCACTTCAAATTTTGGCTGCTGGGACGCCTGTTTTATGTCATTATAATATGCTGTAATTATCAGTTAAGAAAAGAATGATAGTAAAACCAAAAATTACTTCAGGAACATTTGTGAGTATAATAATGCACTTACATTTGCTTCCATTCAAGTGGATACCATAAATGTTAAAAAATCAAAGATTACCCCAAGTGGTAAGTAATACTGTCTAATATTGTACTGATTTGTGTATTCCTTAGTTCACCATTATTTCACCAGGGGGCTTCTCAACGACATATTTGATGAACATGCAAGATTTCTCGCATGGGTCCCCTACTTTGTAATATTTTAATAACAAAGGTTATTTCATTAACAAATGAAAAAACAATAAATAATAGTTGTAACAAAACACTACATAAAACACACACATTAATACTGAATCACATGTAATCGTCATCACCATTACATTCAAACTGGTCAATAACTGACCTTATTCTAACACAGTCTTGCATTAGCTTATTGTTCAAGGTGTGATAGAAAAAATTAGCACAAAATAGGAATAACCACACACACAAGAAAAATTGTGCACAACTTATTCAAAACTCTGAACATAACAAGTGTTACAGTTTATAGATAAATTAAAAAAAATATAACTGCCAGTTTCAGTGTTATACAATCAGCCCCCTTACTTTGAACATCAATGCCTTCACACTTAATTTTACTGCCACAGTGCTTAGACTCTTCTGTTGCTCCCAAAATTATCACTAGAGCTGATTGCAGTGGCTTCTTTTTCAATGAACTGAGTCACTTTATAAATTACCTCCCTCCCTTGTGCATGCAGCTTCTTGATTTTTACTTTTGATTTTACAGGTGGCATTGTCTTAATTATAATTAATATTGCAGTCACTAAATCTGTTTACCAAGCCTTCACTAAATGAATACTTCTCACGCTATCACTTATCGTAACACAATAAGAAACAACTTCATAGTTTGTCCAGATTAGCTATAATAGGTGTAATTAACATTGTTTTGAAATTACTAAATGCAGCCTACTTATTGTTCTTTAGGGTACAAATTAACCAATTTAATATTATTAGGAAAGCAGAATAAACACATTTCACTTCCTCTTCTCTTATGGAAAACTAATCACTTCAATTGCCACTCACACACACTGAAGTCGTTTGCTTGTTAACAAGCGCTCATTCATTCTAGGATACATTTTTGCTGTGATATGAGAATGATGACAGAGGCTGGCAGAGTGATCACTTGGTGACGTACTGAAGCACAATTGATTGTAGCTGAGGTGCACTAGGTAATCACTTCTATCTGTGGCTTTCCAACCTCATGGCGCAGTTGGTTTGTTGTTGTCCTGTTCCCAACAAAGATTCTATTTGTGACATTTGAGGGTGTTTAAATGCGACTGCTCTGCCTCATTGGCTTCTTGCACGTTAATGAACTCCTTTGGGACAAAATCCCCAACGCCCTAGTGTCGTTATGTTTTTAATTAAATGTTACCTTCCTCAGATATGTTATTAATTTTTTTCTTTTTCAGGTAATTTGTAATTTTTTAAATCCTACAATAGTGTCAACAGACTAGGAAACTTCACAGTTATAGATTCTCTTAAAATATACAGCAGTGAACGTATTTTAATTTACCTATACCTTGTCTTCTATAAGCCGGCCCCGTGGTGTAGGGGTAGTGGGCCTGCCTCTTACCTGGAGGCCCCAAGTTAGATTCCCGGCCAGGTCAGGGATTTTTACCTGGATCTGAGGGCTGGTTCGGGGTCCAGTCAGCCTACATGATTAGAATTGAGGAGCTATCTGGCGGTGAGATAGCGGCACTGGCCTAGAAAGCCAAGAATAGCGGCCGAGAGTATTTGTTGTGCTGACCACATGACACCTCATAATCTGCGGGCCTGCGGACTGAGCAGCGGTAGGTGGTAGGCCAAGGCCCTTCAAGGGCTGTAGTGCCATGGGGTTTGGTTTGGATTTTTGCCTTCTATAAAGTCCCAGTTGTAATATGGAGCTTCTTTTTAAGCCTGCATGCTTCTTATAATCTCAGTTTGTGTTTAGCAAGTAATGGTAGTTGTGGACCCTACTGAGCCATGTACTGTATTTTCTGTGAGCTTCTAGGAACTATTCCATGGGCAATATATATGATCACAGTGGTGGTAGTGGTGAAGATGGATCCCTTGAAGTTGTATTCAATTTAGTTTATATTTAATAAGAATACTAATGTATTGCAATTTATTTAATATATAATGAATATGTTTAATCCATACTTGTTTCGAAATATGACTTCTTTTTTAAATTTTAAATTTGAAACTCTAGAGATGAATGAGCATCTCCTTCTTGGTAAAGGTAGAAAATATTGTGATACATACTTTTTTCAACAGGCCGGGTGGCAGTTCTGGTACTACGTTGGTGGGACCAGGTTTAAATCAAGTAGGGGTTTATCATCGAGGAGCTGGTGATACACCTCAGTTGCAGCATTCTGGCAAGAAGAGAGCACTTGTGGTTGATGGCAAAACTCTTACGTGAGTATATTGTAATTAGAGCCAGATTGCTTCTTATTCTTGTGGTTGCTAAAGCTGTGGGAATTAGTGTTGTTTTTTTCCATATTACCATAACTCTTTAGATCACCAGTGGCTTTACCCATACATATATTTGACTGCTTTGAAAGGTGTAGTTACTAGCGATGAACAGTTGTTAGATGTTCAAAAGTTCCTTGTTTGACACTTATATGAAAAAAGTAGCAGGAAGAAAGTCCCTTCAGGCCTATGCTTTTTGTTAATGATCTACCGTAGCATTTGCCTTGTAGAGATTGACTGGGCTATGACTGTAGTAGTTGTCATCATTATTCCCTCCAGAATATTTTGAAAATGTGGTTCCAATCTGAGTTTGTTGCACAAGCATGCTGAAGGAATTCCTATCATCTGAAGGTCTTCCACAGAAAGTGGCAGTATTTCTAGCTAATGCACCATCTCACTCTCTCAAACATGATTTGAAAACACCAGATGGACAGTCATCAAGCTCTGTCCCATTTACAGTTGAGCTTTCATGATTTATCTGATTATTTACAAGCCACACTTTTCAGTGCCAGCTTGTTAATATTGAAAATGTAAGAACATTTTTCCAATTGGTCAAACACAATTTATTGCATAAACAAAAGATTAAGACATAAGACTGACATTTTCCTTCCACTTTAGTGGAGTTCTTCAGATTCTTCAGATCACATCAGTGGAAATATATATAATGTATAAAAGTTTAATGTATAGATTCTTTACCAAATTATGATGTTTTTACTGTGCTGGTATTGAAAAGAAGTTTAAATATTTATAAGCTATAAATATGTTAGTGTGGGGTGTTGATTGTTGAAACTGTGCATATTCTGCATTTCCTTTTGCATGTCTTTTCATCATGCCCCATCCGTCTGTATTAACTTACCCCTCAGATCACCACTAGGTTTTCCCAGAATAATGGTTAAGTTCATTACTACCCGGGAAGGGTCAGTTGTATTACCAGTGGTGAAACAGTCAAAAAGAGACACAATTTTATTAGAGGCAATATTAAACTCTGTGGAAGACTATCAGGGAGGAAAAAGGAAAAGGAGACTCCTTGGTGGAACAGCAGGGTAAATGGCTGGATGCCCCTCCTGATGCCACTATTGCATGTTTCTGTAATGGTTGGTAGTGTGGTGTGTTCTGTGAATATGAAGAGGAGAGTGTTGTGTAAACATGAACACCCAGTCCTCAAGCCAGAAGAATTGATCAGACATGATTAAAATCCCCAACCTGCCCAGGAATCAAACCTGGGGCCCTGTGAACCGATGGTATTAATGCTGATCATTCAGCCAAGGATTCAAACACAACCAGGCTGTAATATCCTCACAAAATTATTAATCCCTACTATTCTAGTGCAGTTACATGTTTAAAATTTATGAATACATCTTTATAAGCTCACCAGACAAAAAATCAGTCATCCCTGGAGGTAGCATTACAGTCATCATTTAATACCATGTAACTCTGCCTCTGGACTTGATAATCACCTAGATTTGGTTAGGAAGAGAATCCACAAGATTGTGCAGGTACGTCGCATCCAGGTTAAGCCACTCGATGAGGATTTGATTGTGCAATTCCACCAAATTGCGGGGATGCTGATATTGGTGTTTTACCCGCTGTTCCAACATGTCCCACAGATTTTCAATGGGGTTCAAATCAGGTGATTTTGCAGGCCAGTCATGATGTAATAGTGTGGCAGAGTGTTCATAAAACCAGTCACACATGTGTCTAGCCTGATGAACTTAGCTGTTGTCATCTTGAAAAATCAGGGTGTCGGTAGCATACTCATCATGCAAATGTTTACTGAAAGGCAACACCTGATCATCCAGAATGTTTAAATAAACTTGCCGGTTCATGTTAGTAGTCACCTCAGTGAGCGAGCCCAATCCATGATATGAAAAACACCCTCCAAAACATCAGACCCACCTCTGGCTTGAACCTGACCTCGCACACATCTAGCATGAAATGCTTCACTTGGCCTTCGGTGCACTCGACGACATATGTCATTGGAATACTGGCAAAAACTTGATTCGTCAGACCACATTACATTCCGCCAGTCAGCAAGTGGCCGTGCGGTTAGGGTCGCGCAGCTGTGAGCTTGCATTCAGGAGATAGTGGGTTCGAACCCCACTGTCGGCAGCCCTGCATAAACGTTTTCTGTGACACAATGTCTTCAGAACAAGTTAATAAAAGAAAATGCAACTATCCAGCATAGAAACAAAATTTTCTTCATTTGCCTGTTGTTACGGTCTATGTTGTTCCATATTCACTAACTACAATCTGAATACATATGGTACAATAAATTGCAAATGGTGTCCACCTTGCCAGTACTAAACCATTTCGAATTTCCTGTACCTCCTTTATTCAAATTGATTACAGAAACAAAAGTTGGAATATTTGAAAGATTTTACTCTGGGGAGTTGGTGGCTAGTTTGGCAGATGATATGATGTTGGAAACACGACAATGTGCGACTTCATAAAAGCGAAGAACAGCATCCTGCAGTTTTTCTTATGTTCCGACATACAGCATGGACTTCAGAAGAGGAACACCGTGTTGCAGTGTAGTTTGAGTCTCTGGATGATGCATTTTTCTACAATTTGACCAGAAGTAAAGCGAAGGTACTTCAGTTAATGGACTCAGATATATGAGGAGCATCGTTTCAAAACGTATTAAATGCAGTCGAGGTCGGAATATGTTTTGATGCGGTTTCCCGCCAATTAGGATATGCTCTTTAACGCTGTTGAGTTAGATCGGGTCATTTCCTATTCTTTCCCATAGGAATTCAGTGCTGAAAAACATGATTCGGAACAAATCGTATTATGTGCACCACGGCGAACGGTTCAAAACGTATTATGTTCACGATAATGTTTCCCAGCCTGATTTATCCCGCTCTTTTGTTGGCTGTTCCCTCTATTTTTATATCGTACTTCACTGTGTGGTATTGCTTGCATGACCGTTCACTTTCGATCACCATGGAGGGCTACCTACCCGTTGGAGAATGTTTCCGCGGACCTGAAAGTGAAAAAGTGATTCTTCCAGAATCTTTTCCGTACATAGTTCAACATTGGGTTTGGGACACCATCCACAGATGCTCGTAGTTACTGTGCTCGAATGCTCTTTCAGATTAAATATGAAAAAGGTAGTGATAAAAAGAACCTTTCACTAGCAGATATGGGAGCAGAAAAAATTCGTTCACAGGGTTTTCACAAACTTATGAGGGAACGACTTGCTAACACAATGTTATTCTGCTTTGATTTACAACAGGTACAACCGCTTTCTAAATTATCAATTGGCGGAGCGTTCTGTTTGCTCCAAATATCATTTTGCGCACTGTGTGTTAGTGATGTCAGTATTCAGAATCCAACATTTTATGTATGGAATGAGACTTAGGCTGAAAGAGGGCCAAACGAAGTGTCATCAGCTGTTACTTCGTTTTTAGATGAGATACATTTCGATAAATCGATCATCTGTATCAGGCTGTTTGCAGACGAATGTGGAGGCCAAAACAAGAACATGCATATTATCCATGCTCTAGTTCATGGCTACAAACCAAAGCACCCGCTAACATTACCATGATTGTTGTCATCTTTCCTATCATAGAACATAACTTTTTACACACTGGTGTCCGGTTGGCCATTTTTGTTCTGTACTTAACATCTCTTCAACATGTACTCAATGCACGTAACACAACCTAATAGGTTGAAAGTCGGTTTTGATTACAATGCAGTCGTGAAAATTCAATATTCATAGACTTGGCCCTCAACGGACAACTTAAATGCACTCTACAGTGTGATGGCAATATTGCCAGACCTGTAGCTCAGATCCTTTCCAACAGAACAAAGATGGCCTAGGCCACCATAGCTCAATTGGCAGAGCAACCGACGCAAAATCAGGAAGTTGTGGGTTCGGATCCCACGGGTGTCTGGTATGCCATTTTGGTTCTGTACTTAACATCTCTTCAGCACGTACTAAATGTATGTAACACGACTTAATAGGTTGAAATTCGGTTTCGAAAAGCTGTTTGTTTCTTTCCTCTGACCTAAACATGGTATTTTGTACTCTTTTTACATGCGACTATCCCATCATGTGATAAGATCAGTACTGTCTTTCAGAGTGCTTCCCCACAAGAATGTTTTTCTTTTATGATGTGCTAAAACATGCACGGGTTGCTAAACTTGGTGATGTTGAAGAATCGCAGTTTTGTTCTTTTAGTTTCTTTTTGGAGAAGTTACCTGTTATTTTGTATAACCAAGCTATAAATGATTTAAAATGCGCACAGTTGTTGCATATCTGTGGAGCTGATGGATATTATAAATATGACAGGATTTCTAGATTCATTCTGTCTGTTCTTACCGTATCACATAGTAATGCAGAGTGTGAACAAATTTTTAGCCATATTAAGAAGAACTGGACACAGTTCAGGTCATTGATGTACAATGGAACTCTCAAAGCCATTTCCATTTTGAAGACCAAAAGTTCTGAAGCATGTTATACAAACATGTATTCTATTAATTTTCTGAAGAAAGCAAAGCAAGCTACAACTTCAGCTGTTAAATCAGAATGAAGATGTGCATGTGATGGTGTAAATAATGTAAATAACTTGTGTGCATATAATTATGTGCCATTTTCACACCATTCAAATGCTGGGGCTGTACCTTAAGGCCACGGCTGTTTCCTTCCCATTTCTAGGCCTTTCCTGTCCCATCGTCGCCATAAGACCTATCTGTGTCGGTGTAACGTAAAGCAAATAGCAATTAATTAATTATAATTATGTGCAGCAGCATACGCTTTACTTCAGAGTTTTAATTTGTCGTGTGCATAAAGAAATTATGTTGTGTAAGTAGATTTCATTGATGCATTTTAAAGATATTTGTGTTAGTTTAACTGAGGTGAATTATTTTGTCCCTCATAATGTCATTGGTTGCATATAGTGTTTGATATTAGCCTGATGCTGTTCAATTCGTAATTATCTGAAGTGAAGACAATACATTAATTTTGTCGTTTTTCACTACATTTTGGTACACTGGTTTCCTGCATATTTTGACGTACGGGGATTTTACTGATAGGTCTTTTGGAAAGTTGGCAGGTGTGAAATAAAAAAGTGGGTCTAATACGCAAGGAAATATGGTAACTAGGATAAGCTGTAGGAAGTTCCCTCTCTCATAGTTTACTATTATGTCCAAGAAATACGGACCTTCTTCATGCAGCTACAGCACACCATAAGCCAATTCTTTCACAGAAGGGAACTTTGAAAATTACTAGGTGATTATCAGTATTCATTGAAGCAAAATTCTTTGTCCGCTTCCTTGGCTGAATGGTCAGCGTAGTAGCTTTCAGATCTGAGGATCCTGGGTTCGATTCTCGGCTGGGCCATGGATTTTAATCGCCTCTCATTATCAATTACAAGATATCATTATCAATCACTAATGACCTGCATTTAGGGCAGTCGCCCAGGTAGCAGATTCCCTATCTGTTGTTTTCCTAGCCTTTTCTTAAATGATCGTAAAGAAATTGGAAATTGATTGAACATCTCCCTTGGTAAGTTATTCCAACCCCTAACTCCCCTTCCTATAAACGAATATTTACCCCAATTTGTCCTCTTGAATTCCAACTTTATCTTCATATTGTGATCTTTCCTACTTTTAAAGATACCACTCAAACTTATTCGTCTACTGATGCCCTCCCACGCCATTTCTCCACTGACAGCTCGGAACATACAACTTAATCGAGCAGCTCGTCTCCTTTCTCCCAAGTCTTCCCAGCCCAAGCTTTGCAACATTCTTGTAACGCTACTCTTTTGTCGGAAATCACCCAGAACAAATCGAGCTGCCTTTCTTTGGATTCTTTCCAGTTCTTGAATCAAGTAATCCTGGTGAGGGTCCCATACACTGGAACCATACTCTAGTTGGGGTCTTACCAGAGACTTATATGCCCTCTCCTTTACATCCTTAATACAACCCCTAAATACCCTCATAACTATGTGCAGAGATCTGTACCCTTTATTAACCCATTCACCTCACATTTAAATACCATAGGAGTTCACTAAGAAATCACATTTAAATACCGCTCTACGGCCATCGTCGTCACACTATTATTTAGAAAATCGTACAAGACCAACCAGTAAATATTCCTTTCTGAAAATTTGCATGCATGATAAAGAAGTAATAAACTTACCAATGCCGCTATTTTAGTACGTCTGCTGGGTGTGGTACACCTCAAAACATTTTTTTAAGGGCCGGTTCTACCACCTCCAGGTAGAGCAGCAGGTAATTTGCCCTCCACGTAAAACGATATTTCCGTTCGACCATTCCCGGGTAGCGCTGTCGGCAGCATAAATCGTAGTTACCCGGCGCATAAATTATCGGCCTCTCGAAGCTGCCGATAAACCTTTACCTGCCGGGCAAGTCTTGAGAGCTGAAAACTGTTTATTGTATTTGAAGCTTCTTGCATCTTATTATCTCAAGTTGTTGATAAAAAACAAGATACAGTGACAACATTCGGGATCGGTATTGCATTGCAGTAAGTAAAAACTCGGCAGGATACACTAATTTAAGATTGTATGTCATGGTATACGTAATTTTGTTTCGTAATTCCATATGATTTTAGGTTAGCAGGTTTTAATCATGGATGAGCTTCTTGAGATTGTTGATCTTGTTGATGATTATGATGACGATGAACAGTTAGTACCAATTAGGCGTCCCCTACGCCGGATACGAGAGAGACCAGATCATTTCTGTATCTGGACTGACGCCGAGTTTTTTTGCAGATTCAGGCTTAAAAAGCCGACTGTAATCTACCTTTTGGGATTAATTGAAGATGAACTACGAAACGTCAGTGCTCGGTAAGTTATGTTATTGTATTAGTAGTTCGACATAATTCTTGGAGCCACACAATTATCACTCACGAGATTTAAGAATCGACGCTATATAGTGTTATTCTGAAGTGAAATTTAATTACAGTATTTTGAGAACTTGTTCAGCGAAGATGGGTACCGTATACATTCGCAACAAACCGAGATTTACGGAAAGATCAAACATTTAGCTTGTTCCCTTGCTCATATTTGTGTTCATGTTTGTGTTGAACGACTTTTAGGTTACATGGTTCAACAAGGACAGGTTAAGTTACAGCTTGCAAGGAGTTAGTTTTGGTAGAGTGGTGAAAATTGAGCGGTTCCAGGATTCAGATTATTTAACATATTATTATTAAATTACAACTATTTTTGTCACTGTTACGTGCTCAGATACCATACTTTAAATTATCTTAATACTCATATGCCTAATAAGTTACATTTTGTGCTGAGGAAGCCTGTATGTGAAGTATGGATACCTATTTTCCCTTGAAATCAAGTGTATCCTTTTTCTTTTTGTAGGAATTTTGCAGTCTCACCCATGAACCGCCTATTGCTAACTTTGCGGTTTTATGCAACTGGGACAATGTTCCTAGCAGCTGGTGATTTTAGTGGTGTTAGTAAATCAACAGCATGTTCAATTGTAAAACAAGTCACCTGGGCTATTGCACGGCTGCGACCTCAGTTCATTAGAATGCCACACACCGAACGTGAACTCCAGAATGTACAGATGGAATTTTACAGAATTGCTCGATTTCCCAAAGTTGTTGGGGCATTGGACTGTACTCATATAAGGATTCAATCTCCAGGTAAATATGCAATGTTATACAGTAGTATTCTCCATCTACACATTACTGGTATGTGAGGCTACCTCACTTCTGCTTCTTCCCTTATCCTATTTGCTGCCCTTTCACCTGTTATTACTTTAATTTCTTGTGAATTTAGATTCAGCTATTGTGCATCCATACAATCGCAAATACATTACCATTATCCTTTTCTCTCTGTCGTTATTATGTTTCATTGGTACTGAACATGTAGGCCTGCTGAAATATTTTCACATAACTTAGACCAGGATTAGACCAACTTAGCCTGTTGCTACTTATGAACTGTTGTGGTGAATCAAGGATATACGTTGGTGTACAGCCATAAATTACAGTGAGCCGACATATTGTTCACAATGTTCTCTTACCGTTTCCATCATAGAGAATACCACTCATCCAAAGCTATGTTTACTTGACCTTTTCAAGAAGTCCTTAACAGTATTTAACGTCCCAAATTACCTTGACCGGATTTATCCCATATTGGTACGTGCTTATAAATAAAATAAAAGAAGAGGCTTATCATTCCAAGTACCTGATTGGTTTCATAATTTAACCATGATAATTGTTAATTCTTAGATACCATCTGTACAGTATAGGGTAATCGTACATCTCCTATATCTCTGAACTACCGTAAATGTTGTTGCTGAAGAACATGGTAAGCTATCAATTTTCAACTTATATCAACCCAGCATTATGTTTTACTTCTAGGATATTGTCAGATTTACAAAGTACCTCATGCTGGTGAGCAATATATTGGAGAAAGAACATATTCTCACTGTTTGGGCAACATGGCTCTTCTGAGGCCAGTGATTACTGGGATGAATATTGCAGACGACCTTTGCTCACCTAGGCCTACTTATTTTTACAAATAATCCTACACACTGTCTAGGAGCCTCCGTGCTCAGGCGGCATTGCACCAGCCTCTTACAACTGGGTTCCGTGATTCAAATCCTGGTCGCTCTATGCGAGATTTGTGCTGGACAAAGTGGAGGGAGGACAGCTATTTCTCTGGATACTCCGGTTTTCTGCTAGATGAGGGCTTCATTGCATTGCATTCCTGACCCGGTCGAATGACTGTAAACAGGCTGTAGATGTTCAATCCTAGAAACTGTGTAAACTTGGGTTGCCGAGCAAGAATACCTGCTACACTGATAGTTGGCGATGAAGCTCAGATCTTAATTTACTGTGTTGCAAGTACACAGACACTTTTAGAATATCACATAAATATTCCTGCTCTGATATAGCCTTTTCCAGAGTCTAGATGTAGCACTTTGTGAGAATGAGTTCTTTGATCTAGATATGCCCAGCCTATGGAATATGGTGATATTGGAACCTTAATGCAATGCTGCCATGGGGGAAAGTGTGTCTCATGATTACATTTTGAAGCTGTAAAAATTCTCTTATTTCTTGTTTCTTAACCCCTCCCAACTCCCACCCCCAGGCAGTTGACCTTCTTTCACTTTGTACTTGACATGCTGTTAGTGATCAGACTGTTTCCCCACTGACCTTTATGGTTTCCTCTACCACTAAATAGCTGCTATACACATTGCAGATCCTAGATATACAAGTCACTCAGCACACTATCACATTTTTACCAAGGTTGATCAAATGAAACAAGCAATATCCTGCATTAGGAAGTCTATCAACTGGTATTTATTACTAATTGGACTTGTCAGATCTAAGCATGCTTCTTTCATCTTTACTCATATGTAGTCTAACAAAGATGTAACTCAGTATTATATCTTCTTTGATATTCATGCATATAATTAATGTTTGAGGACCAGACTCAGTATACGAAGAAAAAGGTTCTTCCCTGTAAAAGCATGCAACCTTTATAATAGTTATAAAGTTGTCTGCATTCACAATTTGGTATGCAATAAGCAGCTGAAGAGTACGTATTAAGAAAGCTGTTGTCTCAGATTTCATTCAAGGCGATCATCTGGATGAAT
The DNA here is from genome assembly GCF_040414725.1 of Anabrus simplex. Lineage (NCBI taxonomy): Eukaryota > Metazoa > Arthropoda > Insecta > Orthoptera > Tettigoniidae > Anabrus > Anabrus simplex. The sequence continues at coordinate 1,194,304,939 of NC_090266.1, read as the reverse complement.
CCGTTATTGTATCATACCTTATTATTAGAGGCAAAAATGTGGGGTATTACAAAGCAGTTTTTGTTGCATATACAATATTACTGACAGAAAGTAACAGGTAGGTTACTCAGTATAGGGCTAATACTGTTACCTTTTTTAAGAAGCAGTCAATACAGTGCAAATTAAATCATATATTCCAGATGAAATTTTTAATGGCATCTTTTTAATGAAAGAAACTGTATTGCAATACCCTACAAGGCCTTATGAAATACAATTTAAAGCATTGTACAACCACAACCAATCCTTGACATTAGAGGATAGAAAGCTCATGCTAGTGTATGTTAAAGAAGCCAGAATAGTAAATGTAGAAAAGTTAGTAACTCCAAACGACAAATAGATGTGATTTCCCTACAGATTACTTAAACCAATACCTAAATTACATCTTTTCCTTTTTTTTAGTATACCCTATCCTCAATTACTTAAGAGGTGCAGTAGATGTGGAAAGAATAAAAAATGGCTTGATATTAATGGCATTTTCTTTTTCATTTGCAGGGGGTGATAACGCAGAATATTACCGGAACAGAAAAGGCTTCTTTTCACTCAATGTGCAAACAGTGAGTGATAGAAGTCTGAAAATCCGGGATATTGTCGTGCGATGGCCTGGATCAGCCCATGACCAGGTTGTTTTCAATAACAGCCACTTGAAAGCCAGACTTGAGAGGAATGAATGGAGGAATCTTTTAATATTGGCAGACAGCAGCTATGAAAATAGACCATATTTAGTAACACCATTCGCTAATCCCAACTCAGCCGCTGAGAACCTCTATAACGAAGCACAAATTAGAACGAGGAGTGTTGTCGAAAGGCAATATGGAGTTTGGAAACGGCGATTTCCAGCACTATCTCTGGGAATGAGAGTGTCCCTCGAGAAAGCACAAGCCATTGTCGTTGCTACTGCTGTTCTACACAATATGGCATGTGACAGAAGAGAAGACGAGCCACCAGTTGATCCTGACCTTAGAGTTCTCGATGATAACGTGCCAGTGATTCCGCATTTGCACAACAATGAACAAGGAAATGTATGTTCCCGACAGAGGCTTGTGAACGAGTATTTTTCCCAGTTGCTAAATGAGGGGAGATAATCTGCAAGCTTCTGTGAATTAGCCATGCACCTCTACAATCTTCTCCATTATTCTCCTAGGTAACCTATCCTCCTCTATTCACCTATGACCCAACCACTGCAGCCAATTTATGCATACAGCTTCACCCAAAGAGTTTAATCCTACCTTAGCCATTAGTTCCTTATTCTGAGTACCATACTGCCATTCTTCCCACCTGATTGTGCTTGCTACTTCCAACTTATGAATAAGATATAGATGTTGATTTCGATAGGGAACCTGAAATATTTGTCCCGAATGAGTAAATTTATAATACCAATGTACTTGGTCCAGTATTGGACATTATAAATTTTCCAGCTCCCTAAGTACGGTACCCTATTTTTAACCTTTTAGCAATACTGTTTTTGGAAAATGTGGCATTCATAGAATTTTTTTTTTTTTTGCTAGGGGGCTTTACGTCGCACCGACACAGATAGGTCTTATGGCGACGATGGGATAGGAAAGGCCTAGGAGTTGGAAGGAAGCGGCCGTGGCCTTAATTAAGGTACAGCCCCAGCATTTGCCTGGTGTGAAAATGGGAAACCACGGAAAACCATTTTCAGGGCTGCCGATAGTGGGATTCGAACCTACTATCTCCCGGATGCAAGCTCACAGCCGCGTGCCTCTACGCGCACGGCCAACTCGCCCGGTCATTCATAGAATTCTAGCAAGTCAAAGCCCTTTATTGTACCATATGTAAATATAACATTATGTAAGTATTTTATTAGAATAGTGGCATTCTTGTTTAATTTTAGTAGTGCTTTATCCTGCGCAATCGCTATTAAGCAGGTTCATCAACAGATGATGATGATGATGATGACTTATTGACAGGTCGAAACTGGTACTGTCTTTTAATGTAAATATTCTAGACACTTTGTAAAATAAAGTATTGATTAGGTGGACAACTCATCCTTCGTACTTGTGTGCTCAAATTATCAATACGGACATGAAGCTGATAGATTATAGATCCCTATGGGAATCAACATCTGTATCAGCTGATGGCCAGGCAGGCATCAATTTTTGGAAACGAGACAAAGCATTGGCACTGCGGTAGCCCCAAGTAACCTACGCAGTGGCCTACATGGTATGCACTAGCCATGCGTCTTGGTCGGTGTGCTGTTTACCAACTGATGAGCCCAACTTGGCACACTCAGGCAACCAGGAATGAGTTAGCTGGAAAATTTATAATGTCCAATAACGGGTCAACTACATTGATATTATGAATAAGAAATCCTGAGTCCACACAGCCTTCACTCCCGTTAGTCTAAAAACATACAAATGTCAAGATAGTCTGACCAGGCGAGTTGGCCCTGTGGTTAGGGACGTGCAGCTGTGAGCTTGCATCCGGGAGATAGTGGGATCGAACCCCACTGTCCGGCAACCCTGAAGATGATTTTCCATGGTTTCCCATTTTCACACCAGGCAAATGCTGGGACTGTATCTTAATTAAGGCCACGGACGCTTCCTTCCCGTTCGTAGGCCTTTCTTATCCCATTGTCGACATTGGACCTTAGGTGTGACGTAAAGGAAATTGTAAAAAAAAAAGGAGTGCATTTACATATTTCTCACAGAAAATTGTCCATCACAACTGCAAGCTCATTGCATTTCTTTTGCTGCATCTTTATTCATTTTTACTGAAGTATCCTAGCATCCTGCAAGAATACACTTGTAAAACTTCAGTTTTGTATTTCCAACGTGACACTGTTTTCTTAGGCTTCTTCCCTACTGAGATTACTTTAGTCTTGGAAATGCTATTTTTCATATCATATTTGCTGCACGTCTTTTTAAGCTCCAGAATAGATGCAGAGTTTCAACACAATCTGCAATTAGGACCAAGTTAGCGTAATCAAAACTGTTCAAGCGTTTCTACCCAATGCCATACTCGCATTCCATGCTAATCTAATTACTGTATAAGCCCGTTTTATCCCTGCCTTCCTGCATAGTCCCTGATTTCAGGTGTAATTTCATCTATTCCTGCTGCTTTTCCTTCCCACTTCAACTATAATTCACTGTCATCATTGTGCTGCTCCCCATGAACTCCGTTGTTGGGGACTTCAGCAGAAATATTCCCTTTTGCATTCAGCTCCTCTTCAAAATATTCCTTCAGTATGTCCAGTGATTCCCTAGCACCTACAATGAGTTCACACGATTTCCCCAAAATGCTATTAATTTCCCTCCCTTTCTGACAGTCCACAATACCATAGTTCCCTGCCGCTTGACCAGTCCTTTCCAGTTTATTTCCAAAATCTTCCCATGAATATTTCCTGGACTCTACAATGACTTGTTTCTTTCATCTGTATGCAGTTCCTTACCTACATTTTTACACACTTTCTTTCTACGTTTTAAAGTTGATTTCATGAGGAGGGTTTGTGTAATCACAATGTGGTTCAGCATGGGGGTGTTGAGTGATAGTTCACGCATCACAACCCCTCAATATTTATCGTCTTTGAGCCTGCAAAAACTGCCGTGTGATAAAGTTGTGGGGGAAATACTGATCCGCAGCACATACATCAAGTGCAAGTATTGTTTGACATTACTCGTTCAGAATTGAACCTTAAATGACATAACCTCATTGGCTGAAGTTCACAGTTGAAATATTTTACATAGTTTTTGCAGGCGCAAACGACAATATAACGTCAATTGAAGTGTTAATTTATTTCATATATTACATGTAGAAGCTGGAAGGTTTTCTATGTGGGATATTATTTGTATATATGTGTACTGTACTTCAGAAATTCTAATATATTCACAGATCAGCAATTGTCTCTTAAGATACAGCATATAACTGATTAGAATCAGAATACCATGTGTCAATGTTATGAACTTCAAGATCTGTGTATGCTTATGCAAATTCATCAAGGAGGAGTCGTGTTTTATTTCAGACTTAGCTTTGGTTATATGTTCACGTGTTAGTGGGGAGAAACTGTTCAGTCTTATTTGTATATATCTTACAAGTGTTTGATGAGTGGAATCTCTATGTATAAAGTCATTATAGAATATAAGTTGTTTATTCCAAATTATTGTGGAGGTTTCATTTAAGGTATACCTTGCTGCAGTTCCCGTCCTCCTAGTCATTTTCAGTGGGTTAGGTACAGCCTGAAGCGCAAGTACCAAATCCCTGAGAGAAAAAAAAAAAAATCATGCCTTTTATAATCTGAGGGATCCATTTTTGTCAAATCTGATGCCAACGTTTACAAACATTTATGATTACTATATTTTATTTTATTTATAAATCATTCCACCAAGATGTTCACTTTTTTCTATCTGAGCATTTGATCACCATTTCTTGAATAGTACCCCTGTATGCCACCCACTCTTTGAATCCTGAACTGAATGACTGTTCTTTGGAGCGTTTCAGAAATCATATGTGTACATGTCTCGTTTCCTTGTCCTGAAGATTTCCTATCTCTCTGTGGCCAGACTCTACCCTAGACCCAGTGATACTTAGTTCCCTACCGAGCTCGATAGCTGCAGTCGCTTAATTGCGGCCAGTATCCAGGAGATAGTAGGTTCGAACCCCACTATCGGCAGCCCTGAAAATGGTTTTCCGTGGTTCCCATTTTCACACCAGGCAAATGCTGGGGCTGTACCTTAATTAAGGCCACGGCCGCTTCCTTCCCACTCCTAGCCATTTCCTGTCCCATCGTCGCCATAAGACCTATCTGTGTCGATGCGACGTAAAAAAAAAAAAAAAAAAAAAAAGCAAAACTTAGTTCCCTGAAGATCAGGTAATCGTCAAAAAATCCTTGGAATACAAATACATTCCTATCAGGTTTCCTGAATTCAAATTCAGGTATAATATGGTCTGTTACGGATCTGCTGCCCCTACCCTTCTACGTGCAACGTTGAGTAGCCTTATGCTTGAATGAATTCGTAACCGATAATCCCATACTAGCAGAGAAGTCCAGCAAATGCTGCCATTCCTACTTGCAATTCTTGCATATAAATTACCCATTAGCACTATCCTATCCGTGCTGTTGACCCTGACTACGATGTCTTTCAGTGCTTCCTAACACTTGTCTATTTCATCCTCGTGTGCTCCCTCATGTGATGAATACACTGAGACAATCACGGTCCTAATTCCTCTAACGCTAAATCTGTCCACAAGTAATGAACTTCATAATTGTTCCGCATTCACAGACAAAATCGTTGTACAAAATTTTCTTTTTAGAAAATGTATAGACTTTTCTGGCTTTCAGTTCTATTATATTTCAATTTCTTACTCTAAAAATTGAAGATTTTTGTCCTTCAGCTGAAAAAGGCTCAAAAGAGAGACATACAGTTTGTTTAATTCTAATCATGAGGAAAAGCTCAATTTTTAGAGTACAAGACTGAAATACAATAGCATTGAAAAGTCTATATATTTTCTAAAGATAACATTCTGTACAACAAATCTATCCACAGCATTCAAGTGTCTAACACAGGGCCTCTCAAACGCCCAAAATTTCATGCGTGCAAACCGAGGCGCAGAGGTACTGTGCATCAGTCCAACTCGGGTGGTGTAGTGCGTTGAGAACGACGAAGCGCTCAGTGATAGACAGCTTGTTTATCAGTGAAATAGATAAGTGCAAGACAACATAATAATGGAGCAACCTGTTTTGAAGAAAGCACAGACCTACGAAAGTCCATTCAATCAAACTGGGAACTTTCACATCTTTTTTGTCAGTCATGACAATAAAGCCAAATGCTTAATCTGTGAGACAATTATGTGATCATCAAAAAGATCTATTTTTCAATACAAAGACTTTGCTGATTTCTACCACAATGTGTTGGAAGATTTTCCTAACCTGCATTGAGAAGCAGCTAAGATTGTTTCTACGCTTTGTTCCATATGCACATGTGAAACGTTTTTCTGTTTTGACTTGTACGAAAACTACATTGCGTGCGAGTATTTCTGTGGCTTGGTTCTAAAAGGGCCAATGTCTCTGTTAAATACTAAACGAACAGTTAACATTTAATTAAATAAGCCCTTGCCAATAATAATAGATTACCTATAAAGATTAGAGACCTGGCAATTTTTAAAGAATACGATAGAAAAAAATTAGCGTTTAATAAGGTGACTTCCACAAAGAAAGTATAAAGTTATTTAAAGTTAGTTGTCAAAAAAAAAAAAAAATTGGAAAACTATAAGCAAAACCTCAAATGCTCGTAGCTCAAAAACAGGTTTTTTGACATTGGCCCTTTTAGAAAGAAGCCACAGATTTCTGATCATAAAGGTTGTGCACTGGTGCATGCAACCTGAGAGGCCCTGGTCTAACAGAAACTGTGCATCCTCCTTGCTGACTCAGCCAGTTCTACCTCCTACCAAGATGAGGTTGACTGGAGTCGCATCTTAGCTTGTGAACCACAGGCAATGGCTGAATGGCCTAGTTAATATTTTTTAGAAATTTGTGTGGCTATTGCTAGTCTGGTACAGACCCTTTGAGGATGGGTGGCAACAGCTGTGATGGGAAACTGCAGGTTACTGTAGTCAAGGATAGTGGTGTGAGAGTTGCAGGGATGATCGGGACAGTACACACTTCCAGTCCAAAGCCAGGGTAATTAACCATCTAAGGTCAAAATATAGAACTCTGGACCTTCTTAACCAATGGAGACTACACTGACCACTCAGCCAAAGAGCAGGACAATGGCCTAGTAAGTTTTCTTCAGATTTGGGATGCCAGTTGCTATGGAAAACAGGTGGGCACCTCTGAATTATTCTGAGCCTTGGTCATTCTTGTACACAGGCAGCTACGACTATACAATCCACTGGGGGGTGTCCATAAATCATTAAAATAAATTATCTGTGGAATGAGTAGCATAAAAAAAAAACAAGAAACTTGTAGCACAACAGCCCAGAAGGCCTGCAGATTGTGAAGTGTCGTGTGGTCGGCACGATGAATCGTCATGGCCATTATCTCCTCACAGGTCCTCATTTATAAACATGTAAGCTTAGTAGATCTTGAACCAGCCCTCATATCCAGATAAAAATCCCTGACCTGGCCAGGAATCGAACCCAGGACCTCCAGTTGAGAGGCGGTCACACTATCCCTACAGCATGGGGCAAGCCGAGTAGCATCCTGCTTCAAAGAAAGTTACCAAGCTCAGAATGTTTTCAGTGGGAATCAGTTTTTAAATAAATACATTTGTTTATAGAGTATATATTACACCCTACCGGGCGTCGAATGGATGACCCACGCATAAGAATGCCTCCACGTAACGGGGTAAACACCCACGGATGAGATTGGATTGAAGAGCGGGTCGAATTGCTTAACGAGCTTCGGACCGCTCCCCTTCCTACTTTCTGTGCCGGCCCGGCAGCCTGAGCACTTGGGGAAGTGGTACGTTCAAGAAAAACAAAAACAACAACTACTTAAGATGGAGTCTTAGGTCTATAATATGAAAGTAGGATCTCTGGGTTCAAATGCCTATTGGATACTGCTTAACACTGCTACAAATGACAAGAATCATAAAATAGGGGTTACGAATATGAATTTATTCAAAACATGACAATTAAAAGAAGTTGATACAGCTCTCTATACAATGACTCTCCACATATGGGAGGAAAAGAAAATAATAATCACTTTAAAAATACGAATCGCCCATGGGCGTCGCCTGCATAACGGCATGATTGAGGTTTTGCGACTTGCTATCGTTCATTTGTCCTCATTAATTCATACCGTTCATGAAATTTGTACATTATTCTGTCTATCACACCGTGAGATGATCTGATGTCCCTATACACAAATATTACTAGCTGTTCTAAGCACGAACATAACCGGGGCCTACACTATATAATATCATATTAAAAGACACTTTTGCATAATGCACAAACAAACACAAATACCATTTTTGCTAAACCCCGGACTACTCATCTATCACCAAGACCACGCAACGTGCACATAGGTTCTGTTTGAACTCAAAAATATGTGCACATAATTACGAAACATACACAGATATATATAGATATATACACTTCATGCACACAGGAGGGCCATTCCTAGAAAAAAAAAAACAGCATGGTTATCAATGTCTCCGGCCCAGAGCGCAAGCTTGGAGCAGCTCGCTCAAGGGCGCCGTCATAACCCGGAGTCGAACTGGCAGGCTCCCGACCGAGAGGTACTGTGGGTTTCTGTAGATCCCGAGAATAGCTACAATCTCATCTCGCCGGACATCTGGGGGGGATCCCTACTCATTTATTAAATACCTTTAAAAGAAGTTACCGTGATATTATCGTCATACAAGTATTCTTAGCTAAGCCATTTAACCCAAACCAAAGAACGCGAGCAGACCAGGCTCCAAGCCCTCACACAAGGGGATACGGGACCCCTTTGTCCCGAGGGCGAGAGCTAGACATACACAAAAAAAAAAAACAAGGAAGGGAGGGCGGTCATTCACTTCGCACGGCCGTTCTGATTCTTCTCTCGCTCACACGTCTACCCTCTCATCTCGGGGACACACATATCCATGGCCCGCTTCGTTTGCTTATTCATATCATTATGGAATTCCCATGAAATACTCTTTTTATTCACTCCCTTCTCATTATTATCACTGAGACTGGGGCACGATCACTTCTCAATCATCTCATCGTAAATTCCTATTCGGCCTTCTCACTACGTCTCATATCGCGTATCTTCTTCCCTTGGGCCTATGGCTCTCATGGCTCCTCGTTCATACCACATAAATACACTTATATTTCAACCTTCTGACCAAAGATTAAGGGACTCCTGCCCTGGGTCTCGCCCCGGCTATAGATAACAAAAAAAAAACACTCCCAACCATTTTGGCCAATTAATCAAAATCACGGGAAACTTGCATATGGTTCCACACACCTATCTAAATCACACAACATGTACCTCTCCCGGTCGGGATTTCTTCTTTCTTGCAGTCCATGCACTGATTATATCTGTAAGCTAGGCATGCATTGTCTGACTGACCCATGAGTTTCCCTGGCATATTTGACAACCTCGTGGGACAGTGACTACCAATATTTCGACATGTTTCCCTGCTTGCCAGCACTATTTTTCCAACCGCCCCTACGGGAAACTCAAATATTCTCCTAACCTTGTTCCCATATTTGCTAGGACATTCTACATGTTACTAAAAATATACCCCTCACGATAAGCTAATCATTAAGAAAGAAATATGAGTCGTCCGGGAATTTAGCCCCCTTGAATTTACTCCAACATTATAAAAATCAATAAAATTTCCATATAGGACATGCATTAACTTACAACATTTTAATATTTACAAAAGAACGCTAATCCTATCCCCGGGTTATGTCATGCTTAGAAATTAAATTTGGACATCACTCATCTGTTTGGTGGCCGTTGTTTCTCCCCCCACGGGAGACCCATGGTGAAGTTCTTAGTACTCCATGACCACTCGGTAGGTGGCGGGCGTGCAGTCCTTCATCCCTGGTCCATACAAGTCCGACATCCTGGGGAACTCGTCACAGCTGAAATCTTACAGTAATCCAAGTGGGTAACACTTTTACACTCGTCACACGTCCTCTATTTCAGAGTTTACACCCACGAATAAGACGGCCTTTCAAACCACGGCGAGCGCGTTCACAGTAAGAATCGGGTGGCTCACGAGACTCGAGCCCCTGATTCAAAGTAACACTTTGGGTGATACCTAATTATGAATTTCACTGACTCATTAAACCGGCAGTTTCTCAGCCGAATTCTCATACTTGTTCGTAAAATATGCTCGCGGTTTTTTACTAGTTTGACACGCAGCACAGAAACAATTCACCTAGGCTCGTTTGGCCTCCCGTTCACTACACAAAGGCTTTTGTACAAGGGTTTCTGACTGTAACTGGAGCACCGCGGGACGCAGTGTCCGTCTCACGACCCGTGAAAGAACAACTGTCTCTGCAAGGGCCTGCTCGGCCTATATTATCTCGCCCGCTGGAAGCTTGGGGGTGTAAACCTTCACGGTTCATTAAGAACCAGAGCTCCTTTCACACCAAGAATTGAAGATATTTAAATATTGCATCTTGTAGCCCTCTGTCTCCTCTTTCATTTGAGCCAAGCGTGCTGGACCTACGATCAGCAGTTTTTATCTAATTTGCTTCCCGCCTTTGATTAATTCATTAGCGTCCCTCGGGAGGCGGAGTCAATTTTGAGCGCGACTCTTGGCTTGGGCGACGCCGCTGTATCCACATGTGTTAGCGATATGTTACATCTTGACAGCTGGTGACCTCATTTCTTCCCCTGCATAAGTTATTACATATTTTTAGACTGGGGAACGCAGAAAATTCCGCTCTATTCAATGGTGTGTCTCACATAATTTTCCTATGTCTGGATTAAAAATATCACCCCGTTTTTACGCGCCAAAATCCGACGTTGGCACCCGTGACACGTGCATAAAAAACCGGAAGTTCCTTGTGTTCGTTTGGCACTCTGGGAAGCTAAGCTCCACCTCGGGGCGTATCTGACTACTCCAGCATCGCGTCCCCTTCTATCTCTCTCTGCGAGTTGAGAGCGTATTTCCGCGGGGGCTTGGCTGTTGCTTTGTCCTCCCTTTGTTCGCAGGCGCTCTTTTCGCGGGTTCCGTTCTGGCAGGACGCCGCTCGATCCCCTTCGCCCATACTGCTACCTATGACGCGACCTTTAGGAGTAATTTTAATGGAGTATAAAAGCCCATATCATTCCCATGAGCTGTACAGGACACTGTACGGTTTCAATATATTTAGCAAAGAATAATGTTACATCTGCCTTTTCTTGGCAGCCATATATTTCAATCTGAGCAGCTTCATTCGCATTCTGTGCTCAGCAAGATGTCTCCTATTTTGCTGTTTAAAAATCCTTGCCTGGAGTGAGACCAAGTCCAGCTTTGCCTGCAGGAGACTGTTGTGGCTGGACTTCAAACATTTAGTCTGCTTCCTCGTGGGCACATTCTTTTTGTGGCTGTGGCTGGATGGTGTAATAGGCGGAGTAACTTTATCTGAAAACAAAATGATAATATATTACACCTGTCTTGTCACATTTTGATGTAAAAGCACTTAAATTTGGTAATGGAAGCATGCATGTCTGCCTAAAGTTTAAACATAAATTTTTATCCTTCTTGCCAAAAGAATGGCAATACCAGCCAAAAGTAAAATTGTCAATATACGATACACTGCCTGTTTCTTAAATAATCTCTGTTTACCTATACTGACAAAACCATTGTAGCCCATTAAAGAAGAAAGGACGTACCTCAGAGCAGTACAACCCTCACACTTTATAGTGCGTGTCAAGTGCCTTATTGTTCACTCTCAATATTTTAAGAAGTGAGGAATAACAGACTAACAGTTATTGTATAGAGGGAAACTGAATAACTTAATAGTGGGCCGAGATTAATGCCTAGTTTACACAATGTCAGTTGATGAGCCAACTGTTAGCGATAGCTGTCTTCTAATTATTGCAGGACAATCGCTAGCTAGACCAGTTGAACGAGAACCCGTTCACAAGAGGAAGCTATTGCCACACTAGTAGATGACGAGAAATGGCTGAGTGTGCAGTGTCTGGAGTATCCCGTGAGAAATTAAATTTATTTAGTAAATGTATGTGCCAGGAATTCACTGCTGTTAATTTTATCCGTAATCTCAGAAAGTGCTGGTTGACGAACATTTTTGTCTTTGTACAGATCTTCATGCTGGTCCCACAAACATCATTGTTCTCTATACAGCTCAACAAGTTTTATGTTAGTATTGTCACCCTACTTTGGAGCCATAATAAAAATAATTTAAAAATTAAAGTATTTAAATTATCAAGATCATTCAGGTGGCTGCACCTCTCGGTTGACACAAGTGAACTGGCAAAAAATAAATGTACAGTTACTGGCCTCAGACGTTCACACGGCGCCAACTGTTCCGATTATACTAAGCTCCAGATGGTGGGGGTTGCAGCTGGGCCCAGTTGGTTGTCCTCAGTCTACTCCTGGGGACAATCGATTGCCTGGACAATTGTGAAGGCAATTCACTAGACAACTGTATCGGAGTGTTCACACGAAGCTAGTCAACTGTCCTCTGACAATTGTCTCAACTGGTATCGTGTAAAACTAGGCATAAGAGACATGAAAATCTGTGAGACTGTGTACTACAAATTGATTGTTCAGATCAGATTTCTAACTTATGCGATGTACGGTAGTTAAAAAGCTATGAAAGTAAAAGAGAAGCATGTTCATAGGTTAAGGCGAGTACTGTGTGGAAAAATGTTGACTATGCAGGAGGATTGTGCGGTACAACCTAACGATGCCCTTCCCAACATAGGTCACAGTGTTCTCCCCAGAAATTTTCATCAGCTGGGCGGGGAATACTACATTAAAAAAAATTAATACAATAAAATTTCAATCTATTCCCCTCAGTAATATCAGACAGGCAAACTTTAACAGCAAAATAATGAAGATTTAATATTTAAATAATCAGTTTTATGGCATTTAGGCCTACATTTTAATCTGAAGCATCCGACGAGTCAAATGTGTATTAATGCTATGTAACTAGCACATATAAGCCTCAGTGGCACAGACGGCAGCCTCTCACCGCTGGGTTCCATGGTTTAAATCACGGTCACTCCATGTGAGATGTGTACTGGACAAAGTGGAAGCGAACAGGTTTTTCTCCAAGTACTCCGGTTTTCCCTGTCATCTTTCATTCCAGCAACACAGTCCAATATCATTTCATCTGTCGGTCGTTATTTCCCCAGAGGAGTGCGACAGGCTTTGGCAGACGGCACAAATCCTATCCTCGCCACAAGATGGGGGCTTCGTCAATTCCATCCCTGACCTGGTCACTGATTGGAAAACAGGTATAGTACGCGCACCTTTTAGTGATACATGGACACCCTAGTGCTGAATCGGTCGAACACGGTTATCTTCGAGATTCATACTGGCAACCTTTGAAACACAAACTATGAATCGCTTATGCATCGCTGTGCGACATCTGGCACAGGCTACACTTTATGTACTTGTACTGTTGTTGTTTACACAGCAAAGCCAAACTATAGAATTCATGCTAGGAACAAGATTTGCATCGAGAAATGTTCTATAATGTGTGTGTGACCTAGTTGTTGGATTAAGATAATAAAGGTTTAGAAAATTCATATCGCTCGATCATACTATCGATTCAATTCAGATTTCATTTCTATTTCAGTTGGGAGTATTACCGGAACTGGGAGAGCTCCCTCCTTACTTCTCACCCCTATACAAAAATCAATCGCTAAAAAGTGAGCAAATAATAGTAGGTTTTTCAACTAGCACATATCTCGGTTATGTTAGCCAGGTGGTCTGAAAAAACGGCTGGATGGTGCACTGACTGAAAAGGTCCTAGTGAGAACACTGATCACAATATTTGCAAAGGTAAATCATGTAAATGTTGAAAGAATGGAACCCAGGAATCCACCAACCCCTTTCCAGAAATTGAATTAATTTTATAACATATCACAAATCATAGGGCATTCTCGGTGTCACTGGTGTCTCTAGCCACTATCAATGGCTGAAATTGATGCAATATGATGCCAGACTCAGAATTCAACTGCAGCGTAATAAGTACTACACCAAGGGTGATAAAACTCATACACACACCTTTACTCAGCATACTGTATATGCTGAAAATAGCAGATAAAACTTTACTAATTGGATGCAAAAGAGAGGTTAGGAATCCAACTTAGCATGGCTCGCACGTCACAACACACTACGCAAGGCTGCTGATTTGGGTGCGGCTAGTGACAAGACCACTGGTCTGGTTTAGTTAAATTGGCTACAGAAAAGACCATTGGTCTAGCACGGGGGAAAATGACCCATAGGCCTCTAATATTCCCTACAACAGTATCAGCCAGTTACGAGAATGTTGGTCTGGATAATTTAGACCATTGACTAGTGAGAATAAGAGTGCTTCCTCTCAAAAAATGTGCCCTTTTTGGCCAAGAGCTTGAACTTGCAGGTATGTTTCTGGCACATGAAAATTACTTTACTTTCTCACACTTAAGCTTCCAGATCTCTACCACAAACTTCATTACGATTCAAATCAATTAACTTGCGGCCAAGTAAAAAATATGAAAATTTCACTCATGTACATAATATACCATCAACATGGATACACAGTTGCACACATCACATTCAAACTTCACGGAATCATTATTTTCACGCAGCCCTGGGCAACACGATGCAAGCGCTATCAGAGGCAATAGGAAACTGCTCTTCAGCCAATAGGAGCACAGAAAATAGTCACATTTCACGGAATGACATAGTGTCAGTTTGCATTTTTCTATATACGTAAGAATAGTTCTCGGGGTGGTTAGTTGGTTCTCTGGCGAAAAGCATACAGTAAAGGAAGGATCTCTGCTACGTAAGGTATCGTTTCACATAATTTTTTAATGATCTGCACTCCCGCAAGTGAAGTGCTACAAATAACCATTCCACCTGGCGTATATGTTGCAAATAAACCAATGGTGACATGTTTTCTAACTCTTATGACTAATAAATCAATGTGTCAAGTTATTATGCACACACATACCTAATCTAAACGAGTTATGTAAGCTGAAAATAATCCTACGGTGACAAGTCTTCAACAAGTATAATTGATGGCACATATGTCGAGAAACAAATTCGAGATACTGTTCACAATGGAGATACAACGGCCAGGTTAGGAACTAATATAAACTGTATGAAATCAGTACACTGTGTGTAGAAGAATACTACTACAATAAAATCTACATCTAGTAAATAACTATTCCCAAAGCATACCTGTAGTGGTAACAATTGAATATATTTTATTACTGGCCATGAACATTCAGACCTATGTATATCCCCTCTAACCAGTCTGACGGAGTTAGGAGCTATAAATTAGGGTACATCTCTGCAGTCAATGACTGTGGCACTAATCAGAAGTAGGTATTAAAAATAGTCAAGAATTTCTATGCAAAGGCTAATGTATTCCATTTTCTGTTTTTACCTGCTATCCATCCCTCATTTTCTGGAAATAACTAATTTCTAGTGAATAAATCTTTAACCATTTATAAATTACACATCAAGATCTAAGAAATTAGATTCCCAGGGGCATTATAAAATCCTACATTATCGAACCATATCTCCCTTCCCTACAACAAAATGGTTAGGACACAGCACAGTTTATGAAAATGGTACTCTATGAAGTCACTACTTATAAATGGAATATAAAAATTACCTGAGGATTCTTCCACCTCTGTATGAGGCTGTACCTTCAGAGCGGGATGAAGTGGCATCTTCAAATTACTAGGGCTAAATGCAGTCCATTCCTCCGCAGGTCCAGAGGCCACCTAAAAACATGATAATTTATCTTTAAGTATTGGCTAGTTCGTGGTCGCAATAAAATAAGGTTGAAAGTTATCTCCTTATAACAACGGTAAGGTAAACCAAAACTTCTTTATAACCTGGCGATCATTCACAATTCTTGTACAGTACAGTAGCAGCAAAAGCATACGACCATATATTTTCTTCGGAAATGTACTGTGAATTTGAAAAAGAAAAGAAAAGCCCACACCTTCATTGTCCCTAATATTTTGAGGTACTTACACAGCACTTGAAATATATGTTAAAGAAGGAACTTACCACTTTACTCGTGCATAGTATACTTGATCCCATTACAGTGGCACCTTCCCCGGCACTTTCCTCGATGGGTACAGTAGCCTCTAAAACTGAAAAATAAAAGAAAACTTGTATTAGAAACGCAAGACCAAAATACGTACTTAACCTATAAAGTAAATTTCAAACATTACAGTAATTCAAATCATAATATGGTTACTTTCAATAACTATACCATAATAAAGCTATAACACTGTTCAACTTACTTTCTACTTCTACACCAATGTCATCTGAATCAAAACAAGGCTCCAGTCCACCCACACTTAAGGATAGTAGTGGAGCAAGCTTCGCCTCCCAAGGCTCCACATCCTTCACTTTTGGCGGAGGGCCGCCTCCAGTACCATATAACTGGATTTTTCTCTCAGCTGCATCCTTCCGCATTTTTTTTTTTTAATACACTCGTACTTGGAACGAAGGTTCTTCGCCGATCGCAAAAATCCAGCCGCGTGAAACTCTTGGCTAATTTTTTCCCACTGGCTTTCCTTTTCCCGCCAAGTTACTGCGTCTGTTCTCTTATTCTCTATAATGTCTTTATATTTTAAAACTAAATCGGTTAATAAATGGATTTCTCGTAGAGAAAAATTTGAACCATGCTCTCTTTTTGCCATTTTTATATGCGCAGTAAACGTGGTCACTCACAAGTCACAAACAAACCACAAATTCAAACCAAAGAGAATAAGAGATGCAAACTAGGCGTAATACGGGAAAATAAGACGATCGAAATGAGTTTAATATTCCTAACGATAGAGTGCACGGTAATCGAAGACCAAAATCAGTCTAGCCAATATACGTATTGTGGTGCAATGTTCCAGGTAGTTACCTGGCACTTACGCGGGCGTGGTCGCACGCAAACCAAATTACCAGCTGATTTACACCCCCAGGTAGTTTACCTCCCGCGTAGCTGCCAGCCACTTTACCGGCAGATGGTAGAACCGGCCCCAAGTGAAGAGCTACGCCACACTTTTTGCACTGCCAGCAACTTTCGCTTCTTTTACCCCGGCTGTAGCACACAGCACACCTTCTTGTGACTTTTGATTTCTTCTCTGTAGGGGGAATACACATGGGAAAGTGGGCCCATGATTTAGCTTGTAATCTGGTTGGGGTGGTGCTCGCTGAAGGTCGACCTCGAACCGAGTACTCCGGCAACTGAACAGTCTCTAGTAGCTGCTGCGCAATGCTAGTTCGGAAGTCTGTGTAGCTCGTCTTTCTGTTAGCAGCGATCTTGTGATACACAGTGAAGGAATTGAAAATACACATATCTAGGAGGTAAAAGAATATTTTCCTATATCCTTTCACTGTGCGTCGCATGACGGGGAACAGAGCTGTAACCTGATCCTGAAGGTCAACACCACCCATCCCCTTCTGGTATTCAAGGCCACACTTGGGCTTTATCACTTCTTCCCTAGGGGTTTGTCCTCTCTTTCGTCTGAGTTTGCCTGTCCCTGTCATGTCAGCTGATTTGTGTTTAGTGGTGAGAAAGCAAACATCCTTGTTATCGTTCCACTTCACACACAACATTCTGTTGGCAGTCCACGTCTCATACTCTCCACGTTTTGGTTTAGTCTTACTAATATCGCGAGGCATGTCTTTTCGGTTCTGTCTAACAGTTCCAATGACATTCATCTGCTTGTCGTGTAGCCTTTTGAATAAATCTGGGGAAGAATACCAGTTACCTAAAAACAATGTATGTCCTCGGTTCACACATGTTGAGAACAACGTTTGTACTTGCTGGCAGACTTGGATCCGTTACATCATCACCTACATACATTTTGAAAGACAGATAGTAGCCAGAACTTGATTCACAAATTTTGTAAATTTTTATTCCAAACCTAGAACGTTTAGACCTATTACACTGGACATATGAAAGGCGGCCTCTGAATTTCATTAGACTTTCATCTAGAGCAATGTCTTGTGAAGGTAAATATAATTCTGAAAATTTGGAGCAGAAATATTGTATTATAGGCCTAATCTTTCTTAGTTTGTCACTACTATCGACTTGTTCATCGTCAACAAAATGTAAAAATAGTGAAATTATAATAAATCCAGTATAACTGTATTCTTGACTTTCACACTTGTGACATTAGTATAACTAACGCAAAATATGCCGTAATTTCGTCGGGTGTAGTCTCAAACCATTTGTCATCGTCTTTCAACTTTTTTCTGTCAGGATTGCTCAACTGTTTTGCTGCATATGAATTTGTCTCGACAGATATTTTGTCAAACAAAGGGTTCATGTATTCACAAAAATCTGAGAGTTCAGATAGTGGCTGCGTATCAAACTTTTTCAATAAATTTTCACTAACCCCACTGTATTCACTAAACTTTATGTACAACAGGTTTATTGTCACTTTTTGTCCAGTTCCAGTCAGTCAAGTTAGTCTGTGCCGAGGTACGAGCTCGTTTCGAAAGACTCGGCACACTGTCGTTATTTGCTTCACTTTCCGTGTCATCAGAACTATTATACGTATCGCTAGTACTCGAACTAAGGACTTCAGGGTCTATTTCGTCGTCACAAAAATCACTGCCTTCAATATCACTCTATAAAACACTATCTATTAGCTTCCGTATTCCTTCTTCATCAACACCAGCATATCTGCTTGATGCCATGATGGCAACTGACAAGAGCGAAATTATGTGAAAAAAGATTCTCTTATCACTTGTTCCGGAAACGTGCGAGAACCTGGTGAAAGGGAAAAAACCGAAGCCACATGTGTAAACTTCAGCTCAGAATGCATACAAGTGGCGTCTGTGGGTTAGTGACTAAACTATATGGATTGATGTACAGCTGTGCATCGCCACGAGCAGAGCTCGTCATTTGATTCATATGCCACGAGTAACTATGACGAGCTAGGGTCGTCAAATGATGCGATTGGGTTAACAATCATATTTATATGATTACCCCAATGAAGGTTTTTTCTTATATTAACACCTAGGTACTTACAATGATCCCTGTGACGGGGTTTCCCATGGAACGCATAGGTGAAAGAAGGTGCCGGGGGGAAATGGGTATATCTACAATACCAAAGTTAGTTTAAAACTTTAACAAAGGCTATATTTCTTTAGAACCTCAAACTTAACATAAAAAAAAAAAAAAAACAACAATATTACAGGTACAAGTAGCAATCATTAAACAAGATTGGGAAAAATCCAAGATACAGAACCTTAACACTTTAGGCTTTAAGCCCCTAGTTTTACAATTTTACAGAAGGAAGAGGAATTATTTAATGAGGGGCAGAAATCCCCTAATTCAAGAGCACTTGCTCCCTAACTCACAATATCTAGCCTCCCCAGAGGCACACTTTACAGTTACAAAACTTGGAAGAGAACTAACAGGCTCTCCGTTTCTTCTAGCCTATTCAAGGCAATATCCGAAAATTACAATCACTCGCCCATCAAGGCACAACTTACAAATTGAAAGGTAATGTTATACAGGAGTATCCAGTACCCAACCTACAGGGCCTTTGGGGGAAAGAACAGGTTAAGTAAATGACCCGAAACACAAACTGAATTGAGGCGTATACTTGCACTCCTAGATATGAACATTAAAACAACCTGAGGGGCTCTAGGCTGATGAAATAGGGGCTCCCAAACTACTGAGGTGACTCGTATAGAATTTACATTACCACAATACAGAATGAAGAACAGTTATGAAATGTAGTCACCTCAAACCAAGATGAAGGGGTGCTCGAGAGGGTACATCACTCTATCCCCGATTTAGAGTTAAAGGTTTATGAAGGTTTTACATTTGCCGGCAGAAAGTTACATTTTTAGAAAAGAAGGATACATAATTAATGATTCGGACCTTTCCCTCAGGTTAAACTGCGGAGTTAGCAAGAAAGAAAGATGTCACGTGGCCATTACCTTGTAGATGAACTGCTGACCGAAGAAAGAAGCCGCCCGCCTCCTGCTTTGTTACACACCCTTAGTAAGATGACAATCAATTGGCCCAGAAACGAGAAAAGCCGCAGTTTATAAACCCTCAGACAAGTTTCGAGATCATTCACGATTAATCAAGACACACCCTCTGAATTTTATTGGTAGATTTCAAAAGTAACACTCAGAATCGGAGAAGAAGCCTGTGATAGGTGGAAAATTAATTACAGAAATTAGGGATTGGCTGGATTCAAAACTGGTGGAAATAAAAAGGAAATATTGCCAACCCAAAAATAAATGAACATTAATCAGAAAAAAAACAACTTATGAATACAAAACTTCTTTGAATTATAAGTTCTTACACCTCGCACCAGGGTGCATGATCATAGTTTTAGTAGTGTCATCTGTGGAAGAATGTTCAAACTTCTTGATGGATTGCAAACAAAACTAGTAGAAATTCACTCGGTTCAGGAAACTTCACAAGAACAAAATTACATCTTGTATCTGTGGTGACATCTTCTGAGTAAATTCCTAAGTTGGTGTAGTTTCAGTTTCACGTTTTGACAATAGAGGAGTTCATTTAGGCACAGAATTTGAATGCGCGGCGTTGGTGTGTACCTCCCGGTACAATCCCCAAAAGGAACTTTCACCCCATCAAAGCAGTAATTAAAACTGAGAGGACTTTTCCTATTTGTGAAACTCACAACCTGACTTTTAACCCCGTTTATCATCAACCATTGCCCACCGTCTATCTCACAACACTATCAAGGTCACCCTGCAGCCACTCACAATCTTGTAACTTATTTATTACTCTGTACAGAATAACATCATCTGCAAACAGCCTTATCTCTGATTCCACTTCTTTACACATATCATTGATATACATAAGAAAACATAAAACATAAGGATAAGCTGTAGGAAGTTCCCCTCTCTCATAGTTTACTATTATGTCCAAGAAATACTGACCCTTCTTCATGCAGGTACAGCACACCATATGCCAATTCTTTCACAGAAGGGAACTTTGTAAATTACTAGGTGATTATCAGTATTCATTGAAGCAAAATTCTTCTGGCTTGGAGACTGGGTGTTTGTGTTCATCCCAGCACTTTTCCCTACATATTCAGACAACACACTACACTACCAACCACCACAGAAACACTCAATAGTGATTACATCCTCCATGTAGGGTTGGCGTCAGGAAGGGCATCTGGTCGTAAAACAGGGCCAAATCCACACGTGTGACACAGTTTGCACCTGCAACCCCACAGGTGTGGGAAAAGTGGTAGAAAAAGAGGAAAAGAAGATTGAAGCAAAATTCTTTGTAAATTAATTTGTGGTTAACCAGAGGTAGTTATTTAATGTGCATAAGTATCAATATTTCCTTCCACTGTTATTTCTTCCAGTTATTCTTGGGGGTGGTAAAGTTGCCATTTTCCTTCTCTCTATGATAATACCTTTCTTTTGTCTCTGACTGTGCTCCGACACAGATAGGTCTTATGATGGCGATGGGGTAGGAAAGGGCTATTACTGGAAAGGAAGAGACCGTGGCCTTAATTAAGGTACAGCCCCAGCATTTGCTTAGTGTGAAAATGGGAAACCACAGAAAAACATCTTCAGGGCTGCGGTCAGTGGGGTTCATACCCACTATCTGCGGATTTTAAGCTCATAGCTACGTGACCCAAGCAGCATGCCAAATCTCTCGGTTACCTGTGTCTGGCTGCATAACGTAGTTGGAGTGGGGCTCACCACTATGCTTAAACCTACTGGATCAAATCAGTTGCTTAAATGTCAGTATTGGCATGTTAAAAACTTTTCCAAGGTAAAATTCCTGGAATCCAGAGTTTCTTCAGGTTGAAAATAATTGAAGGAGCATTAAATATATTGTATTATTCTTCTGTCTGTAAGAGCCACCCTGATATCAGAAGTTTACTTTATTTAACAATCCTGTGGTATTTAAGAAATTCTCTAAAAGAAGACTTCACCACCAAATTGGTATGTTTGTAGTGCTCTCCAATTTTAACAGGATGTTAAATGTTAAATGGAAAGGCTTGTGGACCTGATCAGATTTACTACGAACATTTAAAAACGGTGACTCCAATTTTGAAAGAAACGTGGTCTTATTTGATGAACGAGTGTCTTCGGAGAGGTAGAATACCAGATAGCTGGAGGAGATCCTACATCAAAATGGTATACAAGGGCAAAGGGGACATGGGAGATCCAGACTCGTACAGAGGTATCGCACTCGAATGCACTCTTTTTAAGGTAATGACCAAAATTCTCACTGACAGGCTAACAACACTTGTGGATCAATATATACCAGAGCAACAGTTTGGTTTCAGAAGAGGTAGATCTACCCTGCAAGCGGTGGAGTGTTTAAAACAAGATATCGAGGAAGCACTAAGAGTACCAGGTGGAAAGCTCCACGCAATCTTTGTTGACTTCTCTAAAGCTTTCGATATGCTCAATAGGAACATACTCCTGACAAAGTTGGAACAATTAATTGGTAAGAGTCACTACCTGACGGTCATAATCAAAGACATTCTCTCCAACAATACAGTATTTATACAGGATAACATATCAATATCAGATGCAATAGCACAGACCAATGGTGTACTACAAGGAGATCCTCTAAGTCCTCTTCTGTTCTCAATAATCACTTCGGATGTGACGCGATGCATCAAGGATGGTGTAAAGTTGTATGTATATGCAGATGATATGGTTCTCGCTGCAGAACGGCTGGAGGACCTGCAAGAGTCCTTTGATCTTCTGGCAGCATGGGCACATGAAATTGATCTCAGCATAAATGACCAAAAGACTGTCCACATGATTTTCAGAAAAGGGGGAAGACCAGCAGTGACTGACAGAGTCCATTACATTGGTAAAGAACTAACAAGGGTTAGTCACTTCAAATACTTGGGAGTCATATTCCAAACCAGAGGTGATGTTTTCACAAAACACATAGAGCATAGGACTATCTTGGCATTTAAAGCAGTGAATGAAATCAAAGATTTATGTAAGATGTCAGTTAAAGCAGCGATACAGCTCTTCAATATTAAAGTTGTGCCTATAATCACCTATGGTCTACAACTCGTCGGGGAATACCTAAATATTAATGGTCTACGACGAATAGAGAAAGTCAAAGCCGCATACTTAAAGAGAGCTCTGGGGCTTTCGAAGTATACACTATCTCGACTTGTGTATGTTCTGACAAGGGAATCTTTCCTGATCGAAGAGCTACGCTTCAAGATGTCACTACCATCCACGACAAATTACGATCGACTACTTACGGAACTGAAGCAGAAAAGAGAAGACATTTGGTTAGATTTCTATGCAACAGATGCTATGACAACGCGGGGATGGATGGAAGCGAACTACGAATTAAGACATATTGTAATTAGATTGGCTGTTCATGGCTTTCACTTTAAGCTTTGCAAAACCAAAACATTTCATGAACCTGACTTTGGATGCATGTGTAAATTGTGCGATCGTGAATGTGATAGATACCACGTCTTAACATGTCCTAATAGAGGGAAATCATTGACTAAATTCTGTTCAGAAGAATGAGACCTATGTGGAAATGTTAGAATTAATGTACTTACTTACATGGCCATTTGGCTGCAATAAAACTATTCTTATAAATGTCCCTTTTTACCGGGCTGAGTGCCTCAGACGGTTAAGGTGCTGGCCTTCTAACCCCAACTTGGCAGGTTTGATCCTGGCTCAGTCCGGTGGTATTTGAAGGTGCTCAAATATGACAGCCCCGTGTCGGTAGATTTACTGGCACGTAAAAGAACTCCTGCGGGACTAAATTCTGGCACCTCTGCGTCTCCGAAGACCTTAGAAAAGTAGTTAGTGGGACGTAAAACAAATAACATTATTATTATTATTATTATTATTATTATTATTATTATTATTATTATTATTATTATTAAATGTCCCTTTTCTGTAGGTTGTAAGGATTTTAAGAGTTTTGTGGACCTTGTTGAAACGCTGAATTTTGTATGACTTTCAGGTGAACTTTTAAGGATATTATACTGCTTCAGATTGATTAAATTGTTTACCTAATATATTTTCATATATTTTCTCCTTCATTTGAACTCATTACTGTAAATACCGTGCTCCATCAGAGCTTATTTATTTATTTGCTTATTTATTTATTTATTTATTTATTTATTTATTTATTTATTTATTTATTTATTTATTTATTTATTTATTTATTTATTTATTTTGGCTTCTTTCATGTGGTGAAGTTAGGGCACACGACCCTCTCTTACACTTAACCGCAATACAACAAATAATATTAAGGCTGTCTATTACTAATTATACTACTTATACTATTTCCTAATTAAGTTTAAGTTACACACCCACACAATATGCAGCTTATTAGCTCGTTAATTCAGTCCTCTTTTCTATCTCACACAGACACTTGCGCACACACACACTTACAATGTACACACTTATCAACTACCCTTACGTTTACATTATATAAAACTAACAGAAACAATTTTTAATTTTACAATTACCAATCACACACACACACAATACACACCAATATACACTTCAGTTGGTAACTCTCAACAGGAAGTCTTGCAAGATATTTTAAATTTGAGAGCTGTAGTATATATGATACAAATGTCATTGTTATAAGAACAGTTAACTGGCCTTTCTAGTTTGTGGTTAGTAAATTGAGTAGAGTAACTTATAACACAAAAAGTAGAGCAATGTTGTTGTTGTTGTTATTATTATTATTATTATTATTATTATTATTATTATTATTATTATTATTATTATTATTATTATTATTATTATTATTATTATAAAGAAAGAAGTAATTAAATGATCTGCTGATGTAAGAACATGGTGGAAATAAACTGAAGAATTGAAGAACATTGTAAAAACCTGAACTAGTTCAGTGTGAGTGCATGCTGTTGGAATCGTGAAGGGGTGGAATAGTGCTCGAGATGTACCGTATATGGTCTTCTGGTAGCGAAGTGCTTATTAAAGATATTGTTAGAGTAAATCATGAGCAGTGTTGGTATAGTTGCATGTGTTGGTATTGTCACTAAAGTTAACAGGGATGTAAGCATGAAATTAATGTAGTAAGCAGGGCAGGACTTAAATCTACTGCCCTTTCCACCTTTGTGAGGAATAGTAAGAGCATGCCAGTGACTGAGTAGTTAGTGTGTTAGCTTCTTGTAACCAAGCTAATGGGTTCAATCCTGGATGAATTTGGTGGATATATGAAGAAAAGAAAAATGATCTGCGGTGCTAAGGATTGTGGCAGTATAAACCTCATGTACTTGCAGTCTATGAAAACAGTCTTCCTTGTAGTCAGTACTTTACATTTTATGTTGCTGTGTTGGCTCAAAAGACTGAACCTTCATCGTTAAAACAATCAATACTCATGTGCATGTTCGGTGTTCAATTGGCAAAAATTCTCTCAGTATCCTTATCCACCTGCATAGAGTTCTAGTTTACTGTGTTAGGAGCACTGACTAGTTA
This sequence comes from Anabrus simplex, assembly GCF_040414725.1. Classification (NCBI taxonomy): domain Eukaryota; kingdom Metazoa; phylum Arthropoda; class Insecta; order Orthoptera; family Tettigoniidae; genus Anabrus; species Anabrus simplex. Next base: position 1,194,279,845 of record NC_090266.1, on the reverse strand, counting down.
ACTTCAGTAGCATGACCTGTTAGCAGGAATAAACAAACAGTCCAATGACCTTTGCTTGCCAAGATGACTGCTGCCTAGCCAGATGGGCTGCAGTACTTGAGTGCCACATTGTCAGTGTAACATCACCTTCAGCCTTATTGCTTGGCTTTTGTAATCAAGTCTGCTGTCTTAGCAGCAAAAAAAAAAATACCTGTTTTTTTTTTTTTTTTTCAGCTTAAATCATCTTTTAATTATTATTATATATCTCCAGCACTGTTCCATCCATTCACCGAATCGAGCAGCATGTGCTCATACTGAACTTCAGGGGAGAGCAGAAGTGGTCTAAATATTATAATAACTTCACTCATTTGTGCTTTTGCAATGACTCCTTTGATGAATACTTCACTGGTAGACGGTATCTCGCAGCACCATTCCCTGCCATTAGTACACCAGCTTCTGACTGGCATATACCATATGAAACACATGCCATAGGTTCGTTTTTACTTCATGTCTGTTCTTTGGCTCTTTCTGGTTAGGTTTTCACATCAAAATATTTACATTTTCATTATGTATTTACTTGTGTGTGTTTCTGTGTCCTTACCTCAAGAAATATCTCCTTTTCCTTTATAAAGTAATTGTATGGCTCTAGGACTAGAACAGTAATCATTTTTGAAAAATGACTGTGCATTAGTAAGAATCATACTTTAAAAAATGGTTTCATTTAGGGCTTTATGATCAAAATAATATTCACTGCTAACTTAATTTTTTACCTTGCTAGATGTGGACGTTATTTACCCTGTGCTAAGCAGCAGCTATTTCAAGATGATCGTGGGCTTGAAGGAGGTTGAGGATGCTCATAACAAAGATCATACTGTGAAAGCTGGTGCTGTGTTGGCTCAAAAGACTGGTATCGTTTCCTACTTAGTTACTGAGAAGTGAAAAACCCTGTTTTCTATTAATCACCCGTGTGACCTATCATTTTTAAATCTTACATCAGCTTAGTAACAACATTTGTTTGAGAAAAAGCAGGTGTTGAAAGGTAAATTCATTAACAAAAGTGTTGGATGATAGTGGAATGTATGTCTTGTTAAAAATTTGTATGGGTGTGGAAAGGAAGCATGTAGTGGAAGATAAAGAGGAACAAGAGAAATAGCCTACATCAAGAGACATGTCTATATCAGTATGGACTTTGAAGAAAAACAGATATACACATCTGTGCCAAATTTTCCTAGATAATATTTCTTTTCAGAGAGCTCTTTTTTAATGTATTATTTCAACATATTTTTAAAATAAGAACTTTCTAAATAGAAATGAGAAAATCATTAAAAAATCATTCAGCTTTGCAAATGAAGTACCGGTAATAGAAGTGAAGAAATTGAGGAAGGAATATCAAACTACCAAGATGAGCCTATGGCTAAAAGTTTCTGCTTTAAATAAAGAGTTGGTATAGCTTTAAACTACATAATTACCATTGATCTGTCTGTCTTATCCTTGGCTTTGACAATATAAAAGTGACTGAGGTATGAGTGGTGCTAGTAATGCCATTCCTTATGCAGCCAGTCCCTGCTATGAATGGTGTGAAAATGTTGCTCACAGGGTCAGTTGATGCATGCATTTCAGTGGGCTTGGCAGACTGATATGTAATAGCAACTTCTGGCTCAGTGAGGAAAGAACGGGAAACTACCTTGCTCCTCATTTCTCTAGTTCGGCCTAGGCCAATCTATGACAGCTAATAGTGGAGCTGTTGAGGATCCAACCAGCCTTCGGGCTGAGAACTTAACATACAGTTATATTTCTGATGAAGACTTTCCCAGCTCAGAGTCCAAGACTTCGAAGGTCTTACAAGTTTATGCTTTATAAGTAATGCAAACTACTATATTAGACAGTTTTACCAAGAGGTATGTCTCGAGTTCTTAGCAGAAATCATGGCTGTTTGAATAATGCTCAAGGTGTTAATGTAAAGCATAGCCCTTTGAGATATATTTTGAATTATTGTCATTTTGTATGTTAATGATGGCGTAACCAAAATACTATGTCTTTTAAGTTAGTGTGCATATTAATTCAGAATTTTTTTTCCCCTCCTAGTCAGTATGGGGTGCGTTGGTTGGTATATTGCTCTCCTAATCCCAAATGCCATGGCAGCACCTATGTCTTGACGAAGCTAGTCTCACATTTTTATCCAACAATTGAGGGGCTCAGGGGTAAATAATTATAAGGGACATGGCATTTTTAATAGCAACCACAAATGAATCACAACATTGTTAAGTTTGTGGTTGCTATTAAACATGCCATTACCTACTCCTGAGCCTCTCAGTTGTCAGGCCAGCTCCTTGTGATTGTGTATAAATGTTGTTTGTAACTTACTGTTTATCATTCTAAGGAAATATTCCTTGTTGACTTGTACATTGATTTAACCCAGCACTCCTTAGTATGAATTCCAACAGTTTACAAGAAGATAGACAACATTCAAGTTAAAAACTTCAGATGATAATAATAATAATAATAATAATAATAATAATAATAATAATAATAATAATAATAATAATAATAATAATAATAATAATAATACATTTTCTGTATTAGTGTTGTTTTAACATATTATTTTAAAGTTATGAAGTCTTGATCTGTTGTTTTCATTTGAATTTTGTCCACCTCTGTAGTGTAATGGTTGACATTATTAGCTGCCGTCCTCGTAGGCCTGGATTTGATTCTCTGTACTGCCAGAGATTTACGAATGGCAGGAGGGCTGGTATGTTGTTAAAATGGTACATGCAGCTCATGTGCCTGCAGGGCTGCACCATCTCGGGACGAGGACACCAACTTACGATTTGAATTTTTTGAGGTTGAACTTTCACCGACCACCATAAATTTTGTAATAAATTGCTGAAATGGTAGCACAAGACCTGTGATGGTAGTATAGAGAGATACATGGATATGGATTGATAAAAGGAACAACCATAAAGTTGTTTATCATCTGTAAATTCTGTAGGCACATTAACAAGAATGTGTATAAATCTTTACAGCAATTTGGGTATAAGCATAAGTGTAAACTGCTGAATAACAGAACAGCAAAGTAAGTACAATCCAAATACTGAACTAAGGTACAAACATTGGAGCTCTGAAGAGTTAATTTAGCAACTAAGCCAAAGTGGAAAACATCTATCCACCCTATATGTTGCAAACCAAAGATATTCAGAGTGGAATGTAGTGTGTTTTTTATTTTTTTTCCCCAAGGAAAATTCACTTAAAGGAGCATACTGCCCTGACATTATTCCAGAAGCAAAAAATAATATTCTGCCAAAACATTCCTGCAATAAGGGCATGCTGGGTTACAAGCCACATACACATCATGCCAACACAAGGCACATAGACACTTACCCATTCATGCGGCCAATCGCTGACACAAACGCCAACCTTTCGTACAACATGCACACAAAAAGAAACTTACATTCCAGTACACACTTCCAGTGTCTGTAGAGTTTCTTTGAGATATTCATTTCAGATGGTCCAATAATCATTGCAAGTTTCACACTTGTACTGTCATGGAAAATACATCCTTGACATTACAGGTAAATATCATGTATTGTGTGATAGTTACTGCTGTTTTCTAAGATTTCTTACCACAAAAAACACTGTGTAAAATTGCCAACCGTAGGCTGTTCTATCTCTTGAATTTGTACTGGGGTATGTTAGGCTAAATCATTGTAGATTTCAGAAAGGAATATATATTTTAAATTATGCATGTTAAGTTACAATCACCTGAATACAAGACTCTTATGTGTATGGTTTTGTGTCAAATCCATCACAAGCATGACTCTTGCTCTGGAATCAGAATGTCAAGAACTTTCCCATCAAACTAACATGGTTTGAAGATCATAGACTCTTTGTCAGAAGCAATCATCAAAATGGAATTACCCTTTACAGAGGCAAAGGGATGAATTTTTTTAGTCAGAACACCACATGTAAATTATCATATCCACACTTGGTATGTAATCATGTGTTAGTGCAGTCTGATGTGGAATATGAAATATGTTTTGCTGTGTTGCAGAATTTCCTTTTGTAGCTGTTGCAACTGCTGCTTTAGGCTCCTAATAGTAATGATGGCTGAAGCTGCTGTCCTGATCGATCTCACATATATTCATTTGGCAAATAATCCGGAGAATGGACAAGACGGGAGGTATTGACAACATAAATGTAGTTCAGGGAAGCCCATCTTGTTTGTGGGTAGGAGTTATCCTGCTGGAAAATGGACATAATGGCTGCTTCATGAAGTGGAGAAGTCCATATAATTCCTAATCGTTCTGCTGCACCTTTAATGCTCTCTCAGGTACAGCCAATGGAAACAGAATCGTTGGAGATTACTGCCCATACCATAATACCGGTAGTCCTGGATATATTGCTCGCCAATAAAGTTCATACTTATGCACCTCTGTACTCAAGGACTGTAATCCATGTAAAGCAAGTGTGAATTAGTCTCCAAGCATGATATACTACCAGTTCACATTGTTTTTAATTGTGCAAGTAGATGAAAGGGGCTTTTTTAATTATTATTATTATTATTATTATTATTATTATTATTATTTTTATTATTATTTCTTGAAGCTCTTGGTGACAGTGTCTTGCGTGATAAGATTCAAAGAAGCTCAAAGAATCCAAGAGCACAATTGCTTGATGCAGAGTCTTTTAATGCTGCCTCTTTTTGTTGGTCTGAAGGAACCAGATGCCATCCATTCCCCATAATAGCGGCAGAGATGATCTTCAAATAGCTCATTCACTGAGATGTCTAGCAACCGTAAAATTTATGTTAGTCCGCCTGGTATTATGATGGGAATGGTGTTAAGACAGGACATCTCATATTTAACGGGCTCTGCTAAAAGTCCTCGAAGAGTGTCCAGAATAAGCATGGATTATTTATGAACTAAAGCTCCAGGGCACCGATCCCACACAACTTTCAGTCAGTCATTCATTACACCAGACCCCCTGTGGGTGGGGGGTGCAGACGAAGAATACACCCACGGTATACCCTGCCTGTTGTAAGAGGCGACTAAAAGGGGCAACCAAGGGATGATTATATTAGAACCATGAAACTACTTGTGATTAGTACCATCACGCGGGGACACCATGGGTTGCCTTTACATGTGAGTAGTACCACTACTGTATGTTAGGTACGCAATAGGTTTGTGATTAGTAGCAACGGAATGAGAGTCTGTATGGGTTTTCCAGTACCCATGATTAGTACCACGGGTCTGGGCGTTCCCTGTGATTAGTACCAATATATCAGCGACACCGTGGGTGTGCGTTGCCTGTGATTACTACCCACTATATTAGGATCACCACGGGAATACCGGCGCCTATGATTAGTACACCTAGGTGAGGAACACCATGGGTTTGCGTTGCCTATGAGTGGCGCCATTAGGTGAGAAACACCATAGGTCTGCGTAACCTGTGCGAAGTACAAACTTGTGAGTAGTACCATAATGTGTGGAAAACCGTGAGTCTACGCTACTTTTTATCAGTATCGCAACATGACAAATACCATGGTTCTACTTTACTAGCGATAAGTACCATTATGAGGGGCCGTTGACCTGGATTTTGGACCCCTTTAGAAATTAAGCATCCTCAGTTCAGGATTGTGCTTTAGAAGCAGTCCCTTGGTCAGTAATACTATTGTTTATGATAGTTTTTGGGTCAGATCCACTGATTGTTTTAAATTCATGTCCATCCATTCATTCTTCATCATCGCTTTTTTTTAAATTCTGGTCAGTGGATGATTTTGAACTTTTAAATTGTCATTCCATTTCGTCTCATTTCATACCATTAGGGGCCGATGACCTAGATCTAAGGCCCCTTTAAACAACATACATCATCATCATCATCATCATTACACACCAGGTGACATCCATCCTTGTTCCTGCACTCGAACGACAATGCCAGCTGGAAGATCGCACTTCAGCAGAGTTTTTCGTTTGAAAATGACAAAGGGTGGTAGTTTTCTACAGTCTGCCATAACAGCCAGTATGATGGTACAACATAATTTCTCTGCTCCTGTTATTTTAATGAATATGCTAGACACGCCATTTGTACACACTTGTCATACTTTATGGCATATCAAAATAAATGAGAGTTTGGTCCGTGTTTCAATTTGAGAAGGAAGAAAACCATTTTCTCATTTAAGTTTGATGCCAAACTTATGAGATTCGATTACTTTGTCTGTGTAATCACACAGTAAACGCTGAGCCAGCATGCTTCGTCTTTGCGGACTAAGTCCCTGTCTCCGCATAAAATGAACAGCCCATCCCATGCTCACCTTAAATTGTGCACTTTTAATGCCACGTTTTTCTGCTATGTCCTTTGCTTTTGTCTGCATCATTTCATACGATATAGCAGTCCTGTCAGTTCCCAGTTCCGCTACATAGTCAATCACTTCTTTCTCGACCTCTGGAAATTTTCCGCATGTTAGGCCACGAAAATATCGAGACATGGATTTAGCTTTCTTGAATTCTTCTTTCTGAGCCTGCCAATAGTGAATTAATGTTGGTTCTGCACCAGACTTTCTTCTTGCGCAACTGATTCCATGTTTTTCTTCAAAATAAACAACTGTATGTTTAAGCTGCACAATATAATTACTATTCTTTCATCTTATTTTGCACACCACTTTACAACACACTCATCTTGCTGCTATAAGAGACAATGCAGCTGTTTGTTTCCTTATCTCTGGTCCTGGCTGCAGGCAGGCCAGTGTAGCAGCTAATTGGAAGGGATGGTTAATGATCTTGGACTTTTTGCTTGCAGGGGTATTTATAGATGTTTGGAATCCAGAAAATAGGCTTGTTAGATGCAAAGGGTGTCCCCATTTTCTTGCCAAAGATGCTAGTGGAAATTACCTGGCACACGAAAATGCAAGAATAATAAGATTCAGAAAATATGTCCTAAAAATTTTGGAAGGTGGGGTGGGGAAATTGCTGGGAGAGGGGGGGGGGGGGGGGGCATAATGCAAGTACATACGGTAGTTGTCTTGGGACTTATCTTCAGCTGAGCATTTGCTGCTTCTACTTTTAGAGTGTTTAACTTTACTTCCATGTCTGAAATTATTTGCCAGAAAGTACAGGTTATATGTGAATTCAAGGTCCTCCAACTAATCTATCGGTCCTCAATGGATTCCTCTGCATCGATTCATTGCCGTCCTCATTGCCAAGATCATGAGGAATAGAGCAGGTGATAACAAGCAGCATGTTGCACCAGATCTTACTGGTCGTAAAGCAGTCTGTCTGGCTCTGGAGAGTCAGAGGTTACCTTATGGATGCTCTTGCAAAGAAATGTGGTATCTTCTGTCACAAGCTCTTAGCTGCTTCCAAGTTCACTGAAGGTCGACTGTCATACCTGCTGCTGATGCCAACCCTTCCTGGGATATGCTCCAGGCCTTGGTTGTTCCATTCTGCTATGGCATTCAGGTCTTCTTTCCAACCTGAATGTCTTTCTTCTTTTTCACCTTGACCATGATTTGGTTTAGTTCACCATAGAACACCTCATCCTCCTCCTGATACTCTTCTCTGACCTTGGGTCACTATGGTTGCTGGTCTGATTCTAGAAGCGAATAATGGCTCTTTGGTCCTTGCTGATAGTGGACACCAGTCCAGTAGTCTCTCCCTTGTTTTCTGAGCAAGCAGGAGACTGACTCCTTTACCATGTTGCTCATCGTCTTCTCCCCCTGAGAACAGCAGTGTGTGTGCTAACTCTGCTACTCTTGTCTGCCATGTTACCTGGAGATTCCATATCCTGGTTTGAGTTTCTGTTTCCATGCTAATGGTTAAATCCTTTTTATCTTTCAAACTCATTTCCATTAATTTTTCTGCAAATACTGTATTTGTTGTTTTGAATGAGTGGGATATTAGCCCTCAGCTTTTATAACATGGTAGAGGGGTTACTGTTGATAGTATCTAAGCCTTCTGTTCTTCTGTCATGGTTCTTTCTCTCACCCTATGAAAATCCCTCCTCCTTCATCCTAGGCAGTGGTGGTCTTGCCTATTAGAGATGGCATTGCGGTTTCCAATAATGTGGATATGGGGTGGGCTTGTAGTAAACCTACTTCTTTTACTTATTCATAATAAATTGTGTATATTGCATCATTGAGGCATGTTGATCTCTTACTGATTTGCACCATAACCACAGTGAATATTTAACCAAAAAATTTGTCTTTTGAACATTTGTGTGGCCATAATTCTATTAAAAATACCCTTAATAGCATTTGTTCGTAGATAATGAGTGCCACACTATAGTATCAGGAGAAAACAACCAGTAATAATGCTGTGTGCTGTATATCACATTTCTTCTTTTTAGCCTTCATCCACTATTGAATGTAGGCCTCTTCCATTATTTTCAGTCTCTTCAATCTTTAGCCACCTGATACCACTGTGTTCCTGCTACCTTCTTTGCATCATCAAGCCATCTCATCAGTACTCTTCGTGTATTCCCACAGTTTCCAGTGAGCAATCGTTGGGATCCATGTGTTGGGGTCTTGTCTTGCCACGTGTCTCACCCATTGCCATTTAAATCTAACAGTTCTCTCTAGAACATCTGTCACCTGCATTTTCCTTCGTATTTTCTCCACTCAAATTTTGTCCCCAAGATTGATACTCAGCACCTGTCTTTCTGTAACATGTGTGCGTTGCTTTAAAGTGCTTGCCTTTGTTAGAGCCATAGTCTCTGGATCATAAGTTGTAACTGGTAAGATGCTTTTGTTGCATGTCTTGGTCTTCAGGCTAATTGGAATATCCTTGTAGTTAGGACGAATCCAAGGTTTTTAAACAGTAGCGACGATAAGGGATTTGGGGGGGGGGGTACTTTTTGTAGGAAATATTACAATTTTGTTCGCATTTTAGCCGGCTGAAACTAGCAATTATAGGAATTATTTAAAAAAGCAATTTGTACAAAGCCTATTGTTTTATCAGCTAATTCTTTCCTTTATTTTCTTCAATTGTTAACAAAATTATTAGCAGAAATACGCACAAAATGTCGTTTGTCACGGCTAACCGATTTGTACAGCGCTACAGCAAGTAGTGTAGACATTGTACATGCTTTGAGGAAGGGTAACAGGGGTATTTTCTTCTTTTGTTTCACCCTCTTTGGGGTACGTTGAATGGATCATTTCTGTGTGTTGTTCTTTTCTTAGTGCCCAGTATTTCTTCATTGTTTCTGATCTTAGTTTTCTCACATCTTCCAAGATATCAGATTTGGTTTATAACGTAGATTTGTCTTGGAACCTTATGTTTTCGTCTATAGTCATTACTTTAGTAGCTGTTCGATCAAATAGTGAATTTTCTATAATTTTTAATTCTACTAGGTCTTTTTCTGTTTCTTTACTAGTCGGGTTTTGTTTTGCAGTTACGGAGGTATGATTCATCCGCTTGCCGCGCGCATTCATCAGTTTGAAGTCTTTAGTGTCTCTTAGTTTCTTAGTGTGTAGTCAAATACTAAATGATTTTAATTGTATAATTACACCATACTTCTATTTAATTGTAATAAACGTATAATATTATTCCTTTGGTGGAAGTTTTATTGTGTAGTAAATCACAAATTGAATCAAAATCTTAAAAAAAAAACTATTATTACCGCACTTAAATTGGTAAACTGTCAACCTTTACCTCTCTGACGAAATTTACTCAGAGAGCACCAAAAAACTTATAATTTGTTTTTTTGGTTATGGGCTTTACGTCGCACCAACACAGATAGGTCTTATGGCGACGATGGGATAGGAAAGGCCTAGGAGTTGGAAGGAAGCGGCCGTGGCCTTAATTAAGGTACAGCCCCAGCATTTGCCTGGTGTGAAAATGGGAAACCACGGAAAACCATTTTCAGGGCTGCCGATAGTGGGATTCGAACCTACTATCTCCCGGATGCAAGCTACACAGCCGCGCGCCTCTACGCGCACGGCCAACTCGCCCGGTACTTATCATTTTGTAGCTTGCTTCTTCAGTTTTGATGTATATAACCCCAACCCATGCCTTTGCTGGCAGGACCTAGTGTTTACACTGCACTATGTCTTCTGGTATTGGCTAGAGCAATTTTGTTACTTTCATTGATCTGTCGCTGTCTTATCCTTGGCTTTGACAATATGAAAGTGACTAAGGTATGAGCGATGCTAGTAATGCCATTCCTTCTGCAGCCAGTCCCTGCTATGAATGGTGTAAAATGTTGCTCATAGGGCTGGTTGGTGCATGCATTTCAGTAGGCTTGGCAGACTGATATGTAATAGCAATTTCTGGCTCGGTGAGGAAAGCAACGGGAAACTACCTCACTCCTCATTTCCCTAGTACGCCTCTTCAGTGATGCCTAGGCCATCTATGACAGCTGATGGCGGAGCTGTTGAGGATCCAACCAGCCTTAGGGCTGAGGACTGAACATACATACAACCCCAACCCCCACCACCCATCTGCTATATCCCGTAACCTGGGTACTGTTTGTTGTCGGTATATTTTTTGCCCCAGCACTTTTAATTCCCAATCGCCGCTACTGTTTCTGAACGCCGACCAAACTCAGTCCTGTTCTTCGAAGAATTTCTGTGATTTGGTTGTTCCTTCCTAGTTGGATATTGTGGCCAAGGTAGATTCATTTATCAAAAGCTTGGATGGCTTGATGCCCAATTTTGAGATGTTGATTCGTGTGACTTAGGGTAATATTTTAATTTTCTCAACATTATCAACTGTACTGTACTGTACTGAGCATGCAACCTATTTGACAAAACAATTTGGTAAAAACAATAGACACCACTCATAAAGTGACTTCTTCCTCCTGCCTGTCATGTATTGGTAATGCACTGATTTTGAATTGTTAGTGAAAACTAGAGAATGAGCAGGCTTTTTGTAGAAAAATAAATAAAAAATGAAGTATTTTGGTTGAAAAACAGGAAAGTTATAGGATTCTTAAAATGTTTTAAGTACAGCAAAAAAGTTAATGATCTTGTGCATGGAAACCCCATCTTAAGGGGATACAGTGGTACTAAGATACTTGCAGTCTGGCATATCAGTAAACCTGTAAAATTGTAGCGTGAAAGAATGGGAAAAAATGTGAAAGTGAGTTAGTGAAAGCATTGTATATTTCTTTAAAATTTTCAGAAACCCCCCTCATTTTTGATGGTCTGTTTAAAAAATATAAATTTGTTCCCGAATGTCATTTCTTCCTAAACAGAGACGTGTATCAATCAGGCCACGAAAACACCATATATTGTTAACAGATCCTAAAATATTGGAAGTTTTTTTGTGAAAATATACATACATACATACATACATACATACATATTAGCCTTTCAGCAGTCTGTAAGTCCCTCTAGATGAATATTAAGCATATCTATGATCCGCTGTTTGAAGCTATAGCACGACAAGTTGAAGTAAGGCCCTGGTATGTGAGCAATGTAAGCGCTAGTTTCGTCAGTAGGAGTGACAGAGGGAGGATGGTGGGTATGCCTGGTTTAGACCTGGCTCACGCTCGGTGTTGCCAAGCCGTGCGCAGTGATAGACAAAGCACGGAGCTAGAGCACTTCAATGCTGACATAACGGAAACGTCTCCCTTGAGACCTAGGCAAGCACTGAATTGCAGTCGCTAATCAGCAACATTGGGTGATGTTCACTTCTATTGGCTCGTGAGGAGACACACCCTTGTACACACTATTGGTCGTGCATGACTATGGACAGAAGGGTAGGAGGGAGTTATTCCAAGTTCGCATTCCTTGCGGGGTCTCAGTTGGAGTTGCCGAGTTCTAACATAATTTTTTGACCGGGCGAGTTGGCCGTGGGGTTAGAGGCGCGCGGCTGTGAGCTTGCATCCGGGAGATAGTGGGTTCGAATCCCCCTGTCAACAGCCCTGAAGATGGTTTTCTGTGGTTTCCCATTTTCACACCAGGCAAATGTTGGGGCTGTACCTTAATTAAGGCCACGGCCGCTTCCTTCCAACTCCTAGGCCTTTCCTATCCCATCGTCGCCATAAGACCTATCTGTGTCTGTGCGACGTAAAGCCACTAGCAAAAAAAAAAAAAAAAAAAACCCCTATTTTTTTTTTCATCAGACTGAGAAATATTTTAATATTGTTATTGGCATGTTACTGTATTTGATACAATGTTTTGTGATAAATTTGTACCCTTTCTAAAAGTTTACAAACCATAAATAACGTCTTCTAGCTCATGAATGTCCTTCCTATTTCTTAATTTTCTAATAATGATTCCAAATGTGATGATGCTTGAAAATCTGCTTGTAATTCCTGTTGTACATGAGCTTTTATGCTTTACTTCAACCATATGTTTTAAGGGCATTTTACAGACTGCTAGTTTGTAGTATGTTGATATTTCTATGATGAGTAATAATAATCCAGGTCATTTAAATCAATTTTTTAAAATAATAGTTTGTATATTTCTTGCAGGTACATCTTGGATCGACGTTCAAACCTACAAAAACCATTCTTGGAGCTGACCAGATACTGTAGCTCAGTTCTGTGCTGCCGATCGACACCACTTCAGAAAGCTTACATTGTAAAGGTGGTTAAAGAGCAGCTTAGGATGAGGACCTTGGCAGTAGGTGAGGTTCTAGTCTTAAATTGCAATGTGGGATCATTCCTGAGGGGATGTTATAATACATGTTATATGACATCCATGTTAGGCATTCACTAGTTCTGTGGATATTTTCCTTTTCTTGCATTACATGTGTATTTGCCTTATACACAAGCTAGGCTGCCAGACGTTCCGATTTGGCAGGACATCCCCTCATTTCCAGATAAAATTCCTGCATCCCTCTTCGAATGTAGGCGTGATTCAAAATGTCATGCATTTAGAAAACTATCATATTAATATGTTTGTCATCCCCTGTAACATTGCAACTTCTTTCATAATTACAAATATATGTCATCACATATCTAATTTACAGAATAATGAGCATTTAATTTTTTTGCGATTTTGCACTCTCTCAAATTGTGTCAGAGTTCCAGATTTAAAAAAAGAAAGGCTTCATTTGAAGAATACCTAGCTTAATTAAGTTTATCATTAAAATAAATCAAAATAAAGATTTTGTTGGGAGGAAACCGGCATAAAATGGATGCTGTTTCTTTCTAAACTTGAAGCTCCGTATAGGTGGGCTGGCACAAGGTTGCACTTGACAGTTGTAAGTCATGTTGGTACCACTACAAAAATGAAATGAAGAACGTCACCCGTCAGTCAGAATCACCAATCCACTACTTTTTATGTCACATACAGTTATGCATTTTATTCATGTTAATTCGTATTTAATTCTGTATAGTGTTCATAATATTTTATTTGCTTACACAAATAAGAGCATTTAAAAGATATTATAAGGTTTAAGCGAGCTACAAAATTAATACGAACTATTTTCAGTTGATTGTTGTTGGCAATATAGGTAGTATAGTGATGCCATCTATAAGTAGCTTGACTACTGTATTGAAGTGTTGCTGTTTTGTCTGTCGCCGCTAGCACGTGGTCAGGTGTGATTCGCGCGTTTATGAAAGTTTTGTTTTCATTGTGAGATAATTGTGAAATTTTATTTTAACGAATGCAGTGCAATGTCTCGGAAATGACAACATAGTCATGAAGTGCGAAGTGATAATCCTTTGAGCTGCGGAGTGTTCCTTAATAGTCAGGCATTAAAATTAGTGCAGAGAACTCGTGAGTTTTACGAGAGGGAGACGAAATTCGTACGTTTGTATAGCCGTCTCTCCGTTCCTGTAGATCATGTTGTGGATCGCATATCTCAAACATTAGGGCTTTCAAAGCGTACTGTCATTCAGACAGGTGTTCGCCTCCAAGAACAGAAGGAAAAAGTGACTGGGGTACATAGCAGTAGCAAAAACGGGGCTGATAGTAGGGACTTGTTTCACAGCACTCCGGGAAAGAAACGAATTAAGCTGTCTCCTGTAACAGGAATTAATTCTTTCCAGGCTGATGCAATACGAAGACACGAGTACGATTTTTACAGCTCAAAGTCCCTTCTGTCATTGTTATGGACAATGCACGTAAAGAACTGTAAGTGGAATGGCTGCAGTAAAGAAATATCCCAGCGCATATGTGTATGTCTAAATTAGTCAACACTGGGCGAGTTGGTCGTGCGGTTAGGGGCGCGCAGCTGTGAGCTCGCATCTGATAGTGGGTTAGAATTCCACTGTCGGCAGCCCTGAAGATGGTTTTCCTTGGTTTCCCATTTTCTCTCCAGGCAAATGCTGGGGGTGTACCTTAATTAAGGCAACGGTCGCTTACTTCCCATTCCTAGGCCTTTCCTGTCCCATCGTCGCTATAAAACCTATCTGTGTCGGTGCGATGTAAAGCAAATAGCAAAAAAAAAAAAAGAAAAATAGTCGACGAGGTAGCGAAGGAACAAGGGTACGAGGTTATTAGGTTGCCACCGTACTACTGTCACTTCAACCTCATTGAGTTGGTACGGTCTGGGGTGAAGTTAAACATTACTTACGCACTTATAACACGTCCTTCACAGTTACTGAAGTGGAAGGACTGTTCCGGGAGAGTTTTGCTTGAATGGATGCAGCTTTGTGCAGGAAGAAATTTAGCCATGTCGCAGCATTCATTAATTTGGCAATGGCAATACATGGCTTCATCAGTGACTCTCAGGAGTTGATGATCTGCCTGGACGATGCTGACAATGGCAACGAAGGCAACGGTAGTGATGGCAGTGAACTGGAGGGTATCGAGCCTCTGCCTTTGTGAATCAGGTATGAAAATAAGGTTTCTGAATTTTCGTAAATTTTATAGATTTTACTTGAAACATTTTGTGTTAGCACCGGTGTATATTATTCTAACATTTATTGGTGTATTTGAAGTGAGATCCTTGTCGGCCGATTTCTTCCGTGTTTTCTAACATCGCGATAATAAGAACTTCGCAGTGTATTTATCTTGTATAATTTTTGTGTGATGAATAATCGGTGAGTTGAAAGTTCAATTTTTGTCAGCAGATTTCATTTGTATTGTGTATCATCGCGATGACATTAAAAACATTTCTCCCATGTTTTTAAAGACCCATGTGTCGTGCAGTCAGCTGTTGTTACGGCGGCAACATCGCTTCATGCGCCATTGCAGTGTGACCAATATTGTGCGCAGCTGTCATGCGCAACCTTACGCTGGCCCACCTATAGTTATGGAAAATTGTTTCCTTTGCATTTTCCAGACTTTATTCTAATGTCTCTTCAAAAAGAGTTTTCAGTTGGATAAATATGGTTTGGAGAAAAGAAAGGAATGTAAGCATAGGCAGTCTTGATAATGAGTTATTGGTAAAAGTTAAATACAATTTGTATTTAAGCAATTTTTAAATTCTGAGAATGGAAAAAAATACCTTTTAAAATGCAAAGTACAGTGATAAATATGTACACAGTAAGCTCTGAAAGTATATGCTATTATTTTAAGCAAACAACAGTCCAGATTAATATAAGTACTTCATACATAGAGAACTGTAGATTATTGTGTTATTTATTATTTATACAAAGGTTTTATTTTAACTGTCAACCTTGTGCATTACCAATCTTAAGTATATGTATGCTGGAAAGTATCCCTTCTTGGCATTTCTAAAATCTGGCAACACTGTACAAAAGACTCGTGATAGTTTGCACATTAGTTGTTTGCACTGTGAATACATCCTTTTTTTTAACCCCTATGCACCCGTAAGCGGACTGGTACGTGCTCGAGCGGCTAGACCAGGACTCTACAAGCAGACTGGTACGCCGGGATGCAAGGTCGCATACTGGAGACATTTGTGACATCTGTTGATTTTTTCCGGAAACATTTCTAATTGAAATCTGTTCTTGGTGTCTCAAAGTGTCACCAGAGTGCTCTGGTATGCTTCTGTGGCAAGGAAAATTGATTAAAATATCGATCGAGAAATCTGTATTCTGTTGTTGACAAGATGGCTGAGAAGGAAGTTGCGAAATGCTCAGTAATAGCGAAATTCAAAGCATATTTGATGTTTAGGCTCTGATTTCAGCAGTGTTAGTGAGGAAGAAGTTATTAGTGATCCTGTGCATGAATGAACACGAAATATATAACCAGAGATCTTTCGCGTAGTAATATGGTACGACATGGAATGCCGAATGAACTTTCTCCCGCCCCTCAAGATCCGATTGCGACTGCCGGATTTGAACCTACAATCTTGGTACCTGGATGTGAACACTTTACCACTGATCCTCAGACTGAATCTTAATAATAATAATAATAATAATAATAATAATAATAATAATAATAATACACCAAGTGAAACATACGGCTGTAAGTTCGTATTTGGGATATAGGTTCGAATCTCATCATTCGCTTACTCGTGATTTGTTTCCCATTAGTTCCTTATTTCCAAATCAGACAAATGTTAGGCTCATGTCGTATAATTAAGGTCATAACACACACTAAAGAACTTCCGAGGTGAGATAAGTTAATGAAAAATTTAAGATTTCAAAGGGATTTTTTGTGTGTTATATTTCTGTATTCTTCTGTTTTTTGTGACATGAACAATAGTGTGGAATTTCTCAATAATATAAAACAGGTCCCGTGATATTACGCGCAGTCGATCACCCACTATACTGTTTTAATCGAAAGCTTGTAACACCCAGGTTGCATACTAAAAAGTTGGCGGATTCCTAGCAGTGTCAGAGCAAAGGGTGGGTGGGTGTGCATATGCATTAATTTCAAGGAAGTACATACAGAATATTAGTGCACTTGATTGTACATCCTAGGCATGTGTTGCAGATTCCTACCTCATAAACAGTAGATATAGTGTAATGATGATAACCTTGGGTGTTGCTGCTGCTTTTGGCTGCAGTTTTCAGTTTATTTCAATTCAGAGAGTGTTTATCTACAGTAGACCATATTTGTTGGTTTCAGATAGAACCCAACGGTGAGTAAAGAACGTAAACATGTAGTGTTGATGATAATTCACAATTATACAGAAACGTGAAAGACTATTCTATTGCTTACAGCATGAATGAATATCTAAAATGGCAAAGTTAAACTAGCATTTTTGACTTTTTGAGTGACTAGTTATTTTTGGGGTCTAACTCTTTATCTTCTGATTGCAAGCCAACAGCTACATGACCCAAACAGTGCAGCCGACTCCCTTGGTATGAAGTTATCTATTCCCAAGACTTTGAAATTGGTGCCAGCATGTACAACTGGATGTCCAAGCAAGTTAACTGCATGGTACATTTTGTGTAGCTTTACATTTGCATTTGGGAGATGGTACGTTTGAATCTTGTTGTCTGCAGCCCTGAAGGTACCTTTTTGTTGTTTCCCATTTTCATACCAGGCAAATTTCAGGGTCTTGACAGCCACCTTCCCTGCCCTGACCCTTTTTCATCGCAGTATCACCAAAAACCTATCCCTGTTAGCGCAATTTTAAATTGCTAAAAGATGGGAAGGAAAAAACCTGGATATTTCTTATTAGTTAAGAGTAAAAAACATGAAAATAAGTGGCATAATAATATGTGTCAAATAGATCTTTGGGAAGTTTGGTGAATTTAATGCATCATGTTATTGGTTGTGACAGTATTTGAATGCCTTGTTCAGGATGTTTCAGTGTGTTTATTTCCTGCATAAACATTTACTTTAGTAGATATATTATGCGAAAGAAAATTTATTTTACAGTGCTGACATTAAATAATTGTGTGACAATTTGTGAATTTTAATCAGATATTTCTCATAGATATTGTATATTGAAATGATCAGCTCCAATTTAATGTTCAGACGTGCCAAGTCTCCTGATTTGAGCGGGAGACTCCCGATTTTTCATCGTTCCTCCTGATCTCCCGATCGCTAGGTCCAATCTCCCGATTTTCAGAGCAATATCCGTAATTTTCGTATTATGTTAAACTCCCGCAGATTTCCTCGTTCTATCAATATATGGCTGAGTATGGCTGATCGATAGTAGTTCTAATAATGATACCAGATGGCAGTACGGGGCACAGTGGCCAGTCATGTGTTGCTCTTTGGTGTATATAATACAGTAATTTTCTTTGCAAGTGAGTCAAGCGAGTAACATTCTCTTTGGAGTAACCTAACCTCAGAAGTAGCACACCATATTCGTTCTACCTGGGGCAAGACCTGCAGAAGTGCTCGTGTTGTGCCTTAATATTTGTTTTGGCCAAAATGTCAAAAAAGAAATATGATGCAGTGTTTAAAAGTGCTTATAGGGAAGAGTTTCCATGTTTGAGTGAATCCAGAAAGGGACCAACGTTCACATTCTGTACTATATGTAGGTGTGATTTTTCAGTTGCACATGGCGGGAAATGCGATATACTCAACCTTATGCAAACGAAAAAACATAAGGAGAGTGTCCAGTGTGTAGAAAGAAACCAGAAACTGAACTTTTCATGTAAAACCCAAGATGTAAATCCTGTGACGAATGCCGAGGCGTTATTTACGTCATTTATAGTAGAACATAACCTGCCTGTAAATTGTGCCGATCACGCGGGACCTTTGTTTCAAAAAATGTTTCTTGATTCGGAAATCGCTAAACTATATGGGTGTGCTAGAACAGAAACGGCGGCTATCATTACAGAAATGTGCATGGAAGAAAGGGCGAAAATTGTATCACATTTGCAGGTGAATGCATTTTCTGTTGCTACTGATGGTAGCAATAAAAGCGACTTGAAGATATATCCAATTGTTGTAACAATTTTTAGGCCTGAACTCAATGAAATTCAGAGTTGTCTACTCTCTGTGCCTAATTTAGAAGGGGATGCTACTGGAGCTAACATTGCCAATCTTTTGCTCTCAACTTTTCGGGAATTCTGCATTCCATTAAAAAACTGCCTAGCTCTTGGTGCTGATAATGCTTCAGTAATGGTGTGGCAGGATGTTTGAAGCGGGAAAATAGTAAGATAATTATCGTAGGCTGCTCTTGTCACCTAATTAATCTTGCTGCCGAGAAGGGTGCGGCGTGCTTGCCCGTAAATGTAGATGAAGGTATAATTGATATATATTATTATTATCTGGAAAGGAGTTCAAAGAGGAAAGAAAAGTTCAGAGAATTTCAGACTTTACACAACACAGAGATCAGGAAAATTCTGAAGCATGTGCCTACTCCGTGGTTATCACTAAGAAGGTATTTAGATGGGATTTTGCTTCAGTGGGACCCTTTGGTTACATTATTCAGGAGCGAAATTGTGAGTAAGGATTCTCAGATGGGAACTTCGAAGACTTACAAAATTCCAAAGCACAGTTTAAGTGCAGATGTGTCTTCTTTGTCTGAAAACATTAAGGATTGTCATAACATTTCACCTCACTCCTTAGAAAAAAAGGAAAACCCAGTCATCAGTTTCACTTAAAAAAAATGAAACTCCTTATGACACTAAGAGCCATGCATTGTCATGTGAAGAATGACTTTTCATGTTCCTTTCATCAAATTTACATAAATCTTTTTGCATTTTTCTCTCAAGTTTTATGGATATCTTTGAGAATCCAAACGTAGCTCTTTAGTCAAGTATGCCGCACATCCACTTATTGAGGTCAGTTTTGGAGGAACTATTGAAGAATGTGATGGCAAGATTTGTGAAACCAGACGTTATTAAAAGATCCTCCTCTCTCCTTGATGTAGATTATCATACTCCAGCAAATCAAAAGGATGATTGTGATCTGATGATAGGGAACTCTGCGTTTGTTTTAGTGAGCACCTTGAAGTCTGAGGAAAAGTGCATATTTTTTAAGTCTGTTTTAAAGTGTTTCTCTTCATTGTGTGACTACATGGTACACAAATTTCCATTCAAAGACAAAGTTTTAATTAATTCAGAAGTTGCAAATATTTCTGCTATAAGTAAGGCATTAACAATTAACAATTGTCCGAACATTTTGACTAGTGAAACAGAACATTTGGATAAAGAAACTGATATTCTGCACTCCTAGTTCTGTAACTTTCAGCTCGAAGAAACAGACCTGGCAAAAGGAAGAATTGATGTTCCGTGGGCATTGGTAGGTTAGATGAAATCGGCTGATGGTGTACTTAAATATGACAGACTCTCTAAGGTAATGCTTGCTGTTTTATCAATTCCACATAGCAATGCAGAATGTGAAAGGATTTTTAGCAGAGTTACAAAGACAAAAACACAGTTCAGATCCTTGCTGTCTGAACAAACTTTGGAGAAACTTTTAACCTTGAAATCAGTTCAGCAAAGCTAGTGCTTTGAGCAAAAATTTAGTTCTGAGTTTCTGAAGAGGGCTAAGTCAGCTACTGGTGTGTTGAACAACAATTAGTCGTAATGTGATCACCATGTTGAAGGATGAGAAGTCACATGTTCCTACAGTTCAGGTATGTCCAGTATTTAGTATTCACATGTAAA
The DNA here is from genome assembly GCF_040414725.1 of Anabrus simplex. Taxonomy (NCBI): domain Eukaryota; kingdom Metazoa; phylum Arthropoda; class Insecta; order Orthoptera; family Tettigoniidae; genus Anabrus; species Anabrus simplex. The sequence goes on along the minus strand of NC_090266.1, from coordinate 1,194,259,550 downwards.
TGATGAAAAATATATATATGGGCAAATAGAATTGTTAATGAATTGAATTATACTGAATTTGTACATGTTCTGCCATCAGTGATGTGTCGTAATACGTCGCGATTCGCTGCAAAATTTCTCCTGATTTTTCACTTTTGAAAGTTGGCATGTCTGAATGTTACACATTATCCGTTGTCTTCACTACACTGTCTGATCAAAAATATGCGGGCATCCCTGTACGCTAGTCAGCAACAATAAATGACACTTCATACCAGTATAAAAGGAGGCAGGGGGGTTTGTATTGCTCAGTACGACTGTGGAACAGCAACATGGCTACGTATTCATTGGTTGCCACACAAGCAAGAAAACTGTAAGAAACATTTCTAACCTTACAAATGTACCCAGGTCGATTGTCGGTGAAGTAATTGTAAAGTGGAAATATAAAGGTACAACCATGATCTGGTTGGCCACCCAGAAACTAATGAACTTTAAAGAGGGTGGTGCGAGAAATTCGTTGATTGTAGAAAGAACACCGGGGAATTTCAAAGAGCAACGCAAAGTACAGCTAGTCCTATGACTGTGTGCGGGAACTGAAAAGAATAGTTGCAAGTTAAAAAAGAAAAATCTCCATTCATGTTTCCACTTGTTCATCGTATTCACAAACACCCACGAGATGCTATCAATTGTGTACACTGTTTTATTTACAAATTATATACACATTATACACACACATTAATAAACCTCCATCTTGAACTGAGAGTTTGAGGTACATTATGAGAATATGGTGGCCAAAACCATCTCAAACAAGAACCTTTGGGAGGCCACAAGTCAAAGTCCCATACAGGAACAGATAATGAGAAGAAAATGGAGATGGATTGGGCACACCCTGAGAAGACCACAAGAGAGTATCACAAGGCAGGCATTAAGTTGGAATCCACGAGGCAGTCGCAGGCAAGGCAGACAGAGGATTACCTGGAAGAGAACCATAGACAAGGAGATTGCTGGAGTTAACAAGACATGGAGGGAGGTGAAAGCATTGGCGGCAGATAGAACAAGCTGGAGAAATTTCTATAATAAAAATCTTCCGCTGGATACAGGAGAGCGTATCTACACGACGCCACAGAAGATGAATACCGCAGCAACAGTCGAAATGTCTGGGAGAAGCGAGAGGAGTGGACCACGGCATAAAAGCCCGGAAGATTTTTATTATATTGACACCGGCCGTGAAAGCCCTCATTAATGGAGAAATTTCGTCGAGGCCCTATTTTCCACATGGAATTGAAGGAAGTAAGTCAAGTAAGTTGAAAGAAGAAGAAGACTGCCACATTAGCATGTCAACCCACTACTACCACAACAAAATCACAACATGAGTTCACACACTTGACTAACGACTTTCACTAGCAACAACTCGCTAATAACTCAACTCAACTCCCAAGACTGTCTCTTTATATACCTTGCCTGGCCAGGTTTCTATGACACAACATGATTTCTCATTTATCTTCTTGATTCTCCTATAACCTAGGTACAAATGGATAGAATATTCTGTAAAACTCTAGTGAAAAAGATGCATTGTTCTGGACTATTACCCTGTGTCGCATAACATTACATTGGATTTATACATCTTATTTACTGGTAATAATAAGTTATGTACTATTAATTACATGTTCTTACATTAAACAAAGTCTTATTAATATACATACAGTAGACATATCATGACATAACCTCACATGCTTTGTTACACAAGGCAGATCATACAACACACAAATAACAAATGATAGACCATGATTTATGCCAAATAAAGTCCGTACATAACTATGTAAATAATAATAATAATAATAATAATAATAATAATAATAATAATAATAATAATAATAATAATAATAATAATAATAATAATACATTATTCCCATTATTTGCTTTAGTATAATTAAGGGAGAATGTACAACAGTCAGCTTACAAAGGAAAGGACATTTGTAAAATTTTACTGAAGTACTTTGGCCATGTTGTGCTTTTTGCTGGAAGCTGACACATTTGACTGTTTCTTTTACTTGCGTTTAGCAATCAGCTGGCAAATTTCGGATATCCTTTATCACAACGAATAGTGGCTGGGTAAACCACAATGCGAAGCCCAATAAACAAAAGAAAAGAAGAAAAAGAAGCTGGCAAATTTGAAAATTGTTGAATATGGTAGGCGAAAGTAGTGGATTACGTATAACCCTGGAATTTGGCGGTGGAGCCAAGCTGCTGTTCAACAAAATAAAGAAACAAGTGATGCTGCCAGATAAAGATAAATCATGGACTGTACGCTCATTATTGGTGTGGATAAAGGACAATCTACTGAAGGACCATCCTGAACTCTTCCTCCTAGGAGACTACTTGTAAGAGATTTCATTTGTGTAATTCATTACCAAAACATAAGTATAGTTTCTTAAAGTTTTCAACACTTTTAACTATGAAACAGGACTGTACAGATACTGTATAACAAAAGTAAACTTGATGTTTTATGTACTGTACATGTTAACCCTCTCTCCAGGAGTCGTAAAGATGGAGGGCCCTTGCCCTGGGTTATGGCTGAAGACCTCAACGGCATCTATGGTGGAGAAGATGGATTTCGGTACGGTGGAGATGGCGGAAGGGGCAAACCTGTACCGTCTGTACCCCAGAGGACTGCTACAAAAAGCGTCTGACTCCATGTTGGGGGCGGCCTAATTTGAACCTGGCAGAAAGTAATAAAATGCCTTTGGGAGTGGCGAACCCATTGTACAAACAGCCTATAAAAAGAGTGCAAGTGAATTGAGGCCTCAGAAAATGCTAGGGCGTCACCCTGAAGTGATGCGCAGTTCCCAGTGCTCTGGGGGAACTGTGAGAAGTGGGCTACCGGACATCACAAGAATCGGTATCATCATTGGCATGACTTTGAATGGCAATGTAGAAAAACTGATAGAGTATATGGAGAAGAAAGACCTAGCAATGATGGGAATAAGTGAGACAAAATGGAAGGGGAAAGGTCAAAAAGAATTGAAGAAAGGGTATAATTATATTGGAGTGGAGGAAAGATGGCAACAAATAGTGTTGGTGTTATATTGAGAGAAGTCCTAGCGCAATATGTAGACAAAATTGACCAGATCAGTGACAGGATAATTACCGTTGGAGTTGAGAGTGGAATCAAGGATTTTATACAGGTTTATGCACCCCAGTCGGGGAATGCAGATGAATGTTTAGAAGAGTTTCTGGAAGAACTGGAAAGTTGTATCGAAGACAAGGAGGTTATAATAATGGGAGACATGAATGCACATGTTGGAACAGACAGACAGGGAAAAGAAGAGATAATTGGCCCCTATAGTTATGGAAACCAAGAAGAAGAAGGAGATTTGGCAATAGATTTTTGTAGAAGGAATGGATTAATTGTTGGCAATACTTGGTTTAGAAAAAAGAACTCACGAAAAATAACTAGATATGGTTGGGGAGATAGAAAGACAAAGACAATGATTGATCTTCTTCTGATGGAGAGGGAGAAACGTAGACAACTGGAAGATGTGACAGCAATGCCAAGAGCAGATTTCAAAGGGGACCATAAAGGGGTGGTAGCCAAATTAAGACTTGGTAAAATAATGAAGTTAATAGAAAAAAAGGAAAGAAAAATAAAGGGATGGACGTTAAAATAGAAAGAAATAAGGGAAAAATTTCAAGAGGCTCTGAAGAAAGAAATTCCCAAAGATGACTTGAACAGTGTGGAAGAGGAATGGATATGTTTCAGAAATGGATTTGTAAAGTGTGCAGTAAACACCTGTGGAAGACTATCAGGGAGGAAAAAGGAAAAGGAGACTCCTTTTAGGAACAGCAGGGTAAAGGAAGCAGTTAAAGAGAAACAAATGGCTTGGAGGAAGTGGATAGGCAGCAGTAGTACAGAGAATTGGCAGAAATATAAAGAAGCCAAAAAGGTATGTAAGAAATAATAAAAGAAGAGAAACAGAAGAGCTGGGAAAGTTTCACAGAAACTTTACAGGAAGTATAAAGGAGAGTAAAAAGGTTTTGTATGGTTTGGTGAAGAATAGTTTACAAAATAGGGAAGATACAAAATTTGTAAAAACTGAAACAGGGCTGATATTGATGCAAAGAGATGACGTACTAAAAAGATGGGAAGAATACTTCTCAGAATTGTTAAATATTAAATACTGTCAACGAGTAGATGAGAAGGAGCAAGAAGAAACAATGGGGAAAGAAATAGAGGAAGCCATACAAAAGATGAAGAGCAGTGAAGCAGCAGGAGTGGATGATGTAACTATGGAAATGATAAACGCAGCAGGACCAATAGGGCTACAGTGGCTGTATAGATTAGTCAGAATAATCTGGAGGAAGAAAGAGATCCCAGAAGAGTGGGGAAAGAGTTTAATTTTCCTGATATTTAAAAAAAGGTGATAAAAAGGATTGCAATAACTACAGAGGGATCACCCTTATTGCCCATGCAGCTAAGATATTTGAGAGAGTATTGGAAGGAAGACTGGGGAGGAAGCTAAAAGGAGAAATGGAAGAAGACCAGTATGGTTTTAGGAAAGACAGATAAGGTTTGACCTGATATTTACATTAAGACGTATGATGGAGAAAAGATGGGAGTTTGGAAAAGACATAGTGATGACATTTATTGACATTGAAAAGGCTTATGACAGTGAGTGCAGACAGTTGGACACATTAGGAAAAAACAAGTTAACAGAGTGGAAGTGCAAATGATAAAAGCTATGTACAAAAATTGTGTTAGTAGTGTGAAGACTAGTATAGGAAAAACAAAATGGTTTAAAGTTGAAACTGGTCTCTGATAGGGAAGTGTACTATCCCCCATACTATTCATCATAGTCATGGATGAAATTCATAAGACATTATACAGAGATTGGGAAGACAGGCAACAAAAGCCATGTTGTTTGCAGATGATATTGTGATATGGGGTGGTGATGAAACAGAAGTGCAAAAACAAGTAGATGTATGGAATCAAGAGATAGAAAAATTTGGGATGAAAATAAGCACAGAGAAAAGTAAAACAATAGTGATGACAAGGGGAAGGAAGGAAGGAAGGAAGAAGAAAGATAAAACTGAATGGTAAAATTCTGGAAGTGGTAAAAAGTTTCAAGTACTTGAGAAGTGTGATCACAGAAGATGGAAAGATTACTGAGGAAATTGGAAAAATAAAACAACAAGGAAACAGCTTCTACCAGAGTGTAAGGGGTATTTTGTGGAACCAAGATGTCCCGAAGAAATGTAAGAAAGTATTATATTCAACCTGTTATGAACCCATTACTAACTTATGCAGCTGGATCATGGACTACAACAAAACGAGAGGAGAATAGAATACAGGCAGCGAAGATGAAATTCCTAAGAGTTATTGAGAGCAAGACCAGAAAGAATAGAATTAGAAATGAAGAGATAAGGAAAAGGACAGGAATCTTGAAACTTCAAGACAGCAAAAAAAAAAAAAAAAAAAGAGCTTTTTCAGAGAATTTAACAGGAAAGAGACCACGAGGACGACCCTGAAAGAGATGGACAGATTCAGTGTGGGAGTGCTTAGAGAGGAGGGGAGGAAAACCAGAAGATGTACTTAAAAATGGAGAAGAGTGGTGGAGAGGCAGCCAGCGATGGAGGTCCTTGATTCACAAAACGACCCGGGAGCTGGAAACGGGAAATGAAAGTGATGATGGAGTTGCATGGTTGAGCAGCTGCCCCATAAACCAAATAATTTTCCGTCTTAGGGGAACCTCTCCCAGTACCTGCCACCTAATAATTTTTCTTTATTGTTCGAAAATGGAATGGTCAGCAATAAATCTAATGAAGTTAAAAGAAGCCTATTACAGTATTGTTACTATTGCTGTGAGTAGACACGAAGAAAATGAGTGTGCATGTCCATTACAACAAAATATAGAATTCTTACAAATCCTCAGATTACAAAAATTTGTTTAACAGTATCGGCCAGCCACACAAATTTGCTTATTGCTTAAAAATGTGGAATTGATATCTTACAAATACCCATTTTAAACTTCAGTGAGACATTATAAAACAATTATAATTAACAACAAAAATGCATAAAGCAGATTTTATACGATAAACAAATAATCCTACAGATCAAAGTCCAATCAAGATGTTATAAAACTTCAATGGAATACACAAACAATTTCCTAAATGTAATGGTCACATTTTTTTTTTTTTTTTTGCTAGGGGCTTTATGTCGCACCGACATAGATAGGTCTTATGGCGACGATGGGATAGGAAAGGCCTAGGAGTTGGAAGGTAGCGGCCATGGCCTTAATTAAGGTACAGCCCCAGCATTTGCCTGGTGTGAAAATGGGAAACCACGGAAAACCATTTTCAGGGCTGCCGATAGTGGGATTCGAACCTACTATCTCCCGGATGCAAGCTCACAGCCGCGTGCCTCTACGCGCACGGCCAACTCGCCCGGTAGGTCACATTTGTAAAAGTCAATGTTCTTTTGATCTGCACATTAAAGATGCACACAACCCTGACAAGAAACACACTGAATCCAAGCTTCGTCCGTTGTTTCCAGAAAAATGATTCTTTTTGTTTCTTCATCGCCCGATTCCCATATGCCATTCCGATTTCTCTCTGACTCGAAGTTCAGTCTCTTCACAGCTCAATTGTCTTTTTGAAAACACTTTTGTTTTTCTGTTGTTTTGTTTTTTCCCGTCAGTTTTCTCCTGTGTTTCTTTCAATCTCTGGTCTTTTTCTTCCAACATTTTCTTGTAGGGAGTGGATGTTAGAATTTCACTCTTTCCACTTCTCCTCTTTCCTTTCTGTCAAGTCTGATTGCGGGGAGATTTCTTCTACAATCTTCATCAAGTCTTGAAATATAGATGGCATTTCAATTCTGGAAGAAGAAGTTGTTTCTGCTGGAAGATCTTTTTTTAGCATCATTCATTCTTGGAGTTGATGTGTCATTTGCAGATGTTCCTGGAATTAGAGCATAACGTTGTTGAGGCTCTTCTCTATCTCTGCAAAAATAAGATGCTGTGATGAAGTTCAAGTCTGGAAAAACATGCTTATTCAGTGGATACAATCCTATACAGTTGTACAGCTGCCTTTGATTACAATGGAGAATCTTTGTAGCATCAAAGATATATTTAATGAGAAGCTACTCATATTTGCTGAAGAATAAGCCCACTGAGGCTTTGTTAAACCCGACAGTTCTCTGGAGACTTGTGGATTCTCTACTGCGGTGAGACATTCCTGGGTGACAGACATAAATTCATAGTAAAATTTCTGTCCTGCAGTTATTTTATGTTTATTAAATTGATAGTTAATTTTCAGGTGTTTAGCCAGTGCAAAAGGAAATTGAAGGAACTGTTTTTTGTTTGTTTTTTTTTCTTTCATTAATATACTGTCCAAGTGTTTCAGATACTCAAGTTGAGCCTCTAATTCTTTCGAAAATGTCCTTTTAAATGTTCCTATCTTGGAGCCACAGTCATATCGCCACCAGTTCTTATTGCTCTTTCTCTATTTCCCAAAATGTTTCTTGGAAAAGAATACTGCGTTGAAACTTCCCTGACAATTTTCCATCCATAACCATTTGAATTGCCTCTTTCATGTTTTCTGCTAAATATTTCCCTTTACATTTGCCTTCCATTATCAATAAAATAGTTCTGGAAAGCAGGAAAATACGATATTGCAATTATACGATAAATTAATTTTATGGCCGGTACTGGGGAAATGACACGTGGGTGGTGTTGGGCAACATACACGCCAACATATACAGTGGTATTTTAAATTTAATCACATGTCTTCCAATAATGCAGTTATGATTACTATGTATACTTTATCTAACTACAAATAACATAAACATGAATAAATGGAAATCAGCTCACCAGAGATTGATACACAAAGATTGAAAGTTCAGCAAATACAGACTGAAAACACAATGACAACTTCTCATCACTACAGGTCTCAAGCAACTGAATACAGGCGCAAGGGATTCTGAAGGGCATCCCTTTGTCTTTGTATCTAAGTAGTAGACACAGTAAACATCTGCCATTTCGCAGCATTTCAAAAGAACACTTGGCGGCCATTACTGGGAAATGGCCGGTACAGGGAGAGGTTCCCTTAATAAAAATTGCCACCTGGCGTGATGTAAGGAGCGACGCCTCTGAACTCTGGAACAGTGGAAACTGGTAATTTGGAATGATGAATCACATTATAACTTGTGGAAATCTGATGGGAGTATGTGGGTATAGAGAATACCCAGGGAACTCTATCTACCCGAATGCTTAGTACCAACAATGAAGTTAGGAGGAGGTGACATTATGGTGTGGGGATGTTTTTTATGGCATGGATTCAGCCTTTTTATAGGACTGCATGACACTGTAAATGCAGAAGGATACAAACACATTTTGAATGTTTTTGTACTGCCTGTCATGAAAAATAAGTTACCATTGTTTATATCAACATGATAACGCTCTGAGTCTTAAAGTAGTCTCTGTAAGCCAGTGGTTTAAAGACGCTGATCTACAACTGGACTGACCCACCCAGAGTCCTGACCTAAAACCATAGAACACCTGTGGGATGATTTAGAACAGCAACTTCATTCCAGACCCCAGCATCCAACATCAACACTTCCTCTGACTATAGCTCTTTGGGGAGAATGGGATGCCATTTCCATGGAAATAGTCCAATGCAGGGTGAAAAGTATCTCCAGCAGAGTCAGGGCTGTGAAAAAGGCAAAAAGTGAGTGAACATCACATTAGTGTCCTAGAGAGTATGTTTCGAGCAAACTCCGTCTTCAGTGTGATGTAGGTGTCTGGATATTTGTGATTGGATAGTGTATTTGCAGTTTTTGTGCCACTAATTGTCACTGATAACAAGAGTGTAGTGTAGTGTGAAGAAAGGAGTTACACACTCCTTCTGAAAAGCTGGGGTTTTTCATAAATTCTTATCATCCCACTTCCCTAGATATATGACTAGTTAAGCATGGAATTGAACCTAGACTTAAGGTGATTACATATTATGGACTGTTCCCTCTCCCTTCTGCTAGTAGAACTTTCCTCTGTCTGGTGCCAAGATGTGAAGAACATCATATGCAGCACTAATTTTTATTGTGGAGTGAGGATTTTCTAATTGTTTTTATTTTGCAGGTGATGGTGCTAATGACGTGTCCATGATTCAAACAGCAGATGTGGGTATTGGCATATCCGGTCGAGAGGGCAGACAAGCCGTAATGGCATCTGATTTTGCTATCTCACGCTTCAAACATTTAGAGCGATTCCTTCTTGTTCATGGCCATTGGTGTTATGACCGGCTTGCACGGATGGTGCTTTACTTCTTCTATAAAAATGCTGTAAGTGGCTTTGTCTCCTCAATTTTGTGTGATGTGTTCCAGAGTGGTTGAAGTTTATCCATTACATGCAAAAGTGTTCACTTATGCTGATCAAGAAGTTATGCAATTCCACCCTACTAGATACTTGCCAGAATTCAAGTACTGATATATTGTGTAGTAGAGAATGTGGCCAGGTGTGAACGGAAGTAAATGGTTTACTGTAAAACAATATGCTATGGACTGGGGCAAACACAAAATGTTTATTCCTGCTTTCCATGCTTTTATGTTCTGGATTCTTTTATAGTGTAACAGTTAAAACATAGGTGTTTTGTGTGAATCCAAGGTTCAAATCCCAACACTGTTTTGTATAATTTTTATTTATGTCTATAAAACATTTTCTTGAATTTTTCAAGTTGAAAGATGTACCTTAACATGTCTGTCTTCGTTCAGAGCATAACATTTCTAGCAAGTCTCACAACCTCATTCCTGAGCAAGGTGCCTAGTGGATCATTTAACAACCCTTGTGTTTATACAGGACCTAAATGAATGAAACAATTTTAATTCATATTGATGTGAGTAGCAGTCAATAATTGAACTCAACGGCTCCAAGTATTAACATCGTAATTTCAAATTCTCGAAACTATGTAAAAGAGGTTTAAAAAAACATTGTAAATCCAGCTTTATTACAATTTTATTTAGGGGAGTACGTACTACCTATGCTGACAATGGTAATTTCTCCATTTTTAGGTACGATCAGGTTAAAGATCCTTTGTCCTACAGATTTGAAACTTTATTGTGTTATTGTATGAACTTTGTACTTTACATTTCTGTCTTTAGTTTTAGGATCAGGTGCATAGTTGTTTTGTTTTTTTGGTATTTTTTTCCAAACTTCAAAAATTTTGATGAAAAATTTGAGGAATAATAATTTTTTCTGGTCTCATATGTTAACATATCTAAGATAAACTGGAATCTTTACAGGGAGAAGGTATGGAAGTATCACTGATAATTATTTCAGATTTCTACATTTTATAGTTTTTGACTGAGCATACCTATATAAGGAAAAAAACAAAAGCAGAGAAAATTAACTTTAAAGTTTAGATTATATAAATCTTACTTCATAGGTAGTCTAGAACCCTCCTGCTGCGTATTCTTCATCCTCCTTGTCCTCCAGACTCCTTTTCATTGCTCTTCTTGACTTCCTTATGTTGGCTTCCAATATAAACAGTCTTTTATGCTCCATTTTGATCCGACGAACATCAAAAACTTGAAACGCACCAAGCGAATTCCACCCTGGTTGGATCCACAGCTGTTCTAGTACCTTAATTCTGCCTGCATTTCCCATATTAAATGATAATACAGCATCACATACTCCTAATTTTAAGGTTTTATATCCAACAAAAATATTTTTGGGTACACGGCTCCAAATAACTGTTAAAACTCATTTACATTTTGGGTTTTCCCATGCAAACATTTCTTCAATAAATCGGGATGGGCAAGATCCTTATAAATGGACTTAATCATAAGCATCACTTCTTCAGAAAGTCCATGGTGTTTGTAGGTTTCCTTGCCTTTATTATACTTGCACCAAGAACAGCATAGACTATGTTGGGGCTTCTCATCAGTAGAAATCTTATGAAGAAAAGTTGCCCACACAGTCTCCCTCATTTTCTTCACGTCACCAACATTCTCTCTTATAGCTTTGCCATAGTAATTTTGTAGCCTGTCTATTTCAGAAGAAGTGAGTCTGTTTCTACCCCCAAGTGCCCCACCATCCTGTAATTTCTTCCCTTTCATGTCATGGACTAACCTCCGCATTCTTGAACCCATCCTCTTGTGAACATGACCTACACATTCCAACTTGGTAATTGCTACACTTTCACCATATGGTTTTTCAGACAGTACTCTGTTGAAGGCTTTACTGTCTCCATCTCCCAAAAACTGCACATACCTCACACCCCTTGTAGCAACTGACCTCTTAAAAATCCTTAATGCACCCTCAGCTTCCATGCCCCCACTAGACCCAGCATAATTTGTCATACACACATGCTTAGTTTTCGATTTGCATGTATGGCAGTGTTTACTGAGACACTCCACATCAATTACTTTACCAGTATCGACACCAGTAACAGTAACCACACCATTCTGACTGGTGTGGCCTCGCTTTTGCCAGCTACCATCAAGAGCAACAGCTATGTCACTAACACCCTCATTTTCTATTACTGCCTCCTGAGTGGCTTCCTTCAGGCTGTGTCCACTGACTTCCTCTACTGCCTTACTAATAATGTTTGCAAACCTATTGAATCTAGTGGGAGGACTAGGCAAATTCATAACAGCACACAGCATGTCACCCCGTGCTTTGCCCTTACCATATTGATCTAAGGCCATATACAAATCGAAGGTTCACCTCATGCGCACCATTCACATATTCTGAGGTGGAAAACTCTGTTTCTTCTCCACAACTTTCACATGAAAGAACTATGGCGCAAGCTAGGCCTTTATGCAATGAAGCCCTTTCAGACAGTCACACACTCAACATTTTTATAACATTTACACTGCACAAAAGATTTCACAGCAGCACACAAGAGCTGAATATCTATAAACTGGTATCCTACTGAAATGTTCTCAATATTTACACCACTAAATGCACTACCTGAGTCATATTCTTTATATACACTTTCGGAAGTGGCCAGTTTTCTACGACACGAACTTGGAGGAGTACTACTTGGACTTGCGTCACTGTTGTTTGAGGTTATGGGAGTGGTGGGTAAGTACTCACTACTCCTAATAGCAACACCTTTAACATTCAAGCATGTCTTCCTGTTCTTATATTGATTCCCATGGCACTTACTTCTGCCGAACTTTTTAATCCTCGGCATTTTGAAAGTAAACACGCAAAGTAAAGGTATCTCTCAACATGTGCTAAACTATTAGAATATAAACAAACACAGCAGCATGACACATGGCTCACAGTAGTACAAATAGCTAAGCAACAAATTACCTTCAAAATGAGACCATGTTCACTAATGTACTTGCGTTTCCTAGAAAGTTATCAAAGAGTAAAGTCCAGCCTGCAGTCCCATTTGTAAATGGGGGGGGGGGGCATGGAATATCCAAATTATGGGCACTTGTAACACAATTTTGCTGAAATAAAAAATGGTACTGTATTGTACACCTACCAAAGAATACTAAAATGCATTAAAATGAAACACTTAAATTTTTGCAAAAATTTGGGTACGTACTCCCCTTAATGTTCATAGATGATCAGTTACAAATGTAGGGATTTAAACAACCTGTAAGCATTGGCTCTAATAATTTTCAAAAATGGACTTTGCAGACTTACAATGTTTTTCTCAGGAAATACGTGGAAAATATGTAGATTGTAACTAGTGCTAGGTCGGTTTCCCATTTCTCTTTATGATAACAACATTGTCAGACATCGGCATCCACTTTTTACAAGAACACGCTCATTCATCAACACTGTATTCTGGCGTACCAATTTGTCTTGAAACTGAGCTTTGATAAAAGTGATGATAAGCAGTTGGGATGCATTTGCTATCGCATAAGGATAACAGATCCTTCAACTTCTGATCACTGATCGGCAGGAACCCATGGTATGCCTGTTCAAGAATGTTGCAGGTGATGGCTGCCTTCCACTAGACCGCTTCTGGACAAAAATGCACTTTGCTTCTTTCCCTTCTAAGACTGAAATTTCCTGTACTTTACTCTACACCATCTTAATTTTTCTTGGTACCGGGCGAGTTGGCCGTGCGCGTAGAGGCGCGCGGCTGTGAGCTTGCATCCGGGAGATAGTAGGTTCGAATCCCACTATCGGCAGCCCTGAAAATGGTTTTCCGTGGTTTCCCATTTTCACACCAGGCAAATGCTGGGGCTGTACCTTAATTAAGGCCACGGCCACTTCCTTCCAACTCCTAGGCCTTTCCTATCCCATTGTCGCCATAAGACCTATCTGTGTCGGTGCGACGTAAAGCCCCTAGCAAAAAAAAAAAAAAAAAAAAAAAATTTTTTTTCTTGGTGTTGTGCATCCAGTTTTGCTTCTGCACTTTGATGTCCTGTATCATTTCTTGGACTGTTTAGGGCTTGATAGTGACCTTGATAGTGATCTGGAACATACACAGTTTGGTTCTAATTTCAGTCAGGGAGTCCTTCATTCTGGGAGTGCCCTGTTCTAAGAAAGCGATGTGTGATTGAAATTACAAAGCCTCTGCATGCAACGATGAACACAGAAAATAGGACTGTCTGTTCCTGTTTTGCCCTCTGCAGCTATCCGAGTAGAGTTTGAATATTTCACCACCGTTGCCAGCTTGCATCTGTTAAGAAATGGTAAAGGCAGCTTGCTGTCTCATATGGACCTCGATGAGCAGTGGCCTTATACCAACATGGCACTGGCCTTCCTTGTTTCTGGTATCATTTGCTGTGAAACTGTAAGTGGAATGTTTCCATTTGTAGTAATATAGACTCACATCAGACTGAAGTGTAGCCACAACTTTCTGCAGAATGAAACTCGCACTGAAAATGGACTTACCTGAGACTGAAGTGACTTTATAATTTTCTTCCAGTTCCTGACAATTTCTTTATTTTCAAGGAGAGAAGCATATATCTCTGCCAAGTTTTCTTTCTCCTCTTCCAGAAGAACTAGTATAAAGTGTGCATAGTTCACACCAATCTCTTTTTTGGCTGCAAAAATGCCAAATTACATTCTTGGTTGAATATATCAAGGTATTGCCTTAATGTGGCAGAATTCACAGAGGCTTATTTACTTTCCTTGATCCACTCTTGGTACATTGATCCACTCTTGGTACATTCTGTGCATTATTGCAATGCTCAGTTCATTATTGTCTGAGAGAATGCAGAGGCTTTTAAAAATCTATCCCTGGTGAAATAGCTCTTCAGGGTGGGTTTCTGCATTATCCCCATCAACATTACAAGCCCTTAAAACACAGAAATTTCCTCCCCTGTCACTGGCTCCCACTTCCTGGTGCCTGATCTTGATTTTAAGGGCGTGCTAAGTACACATTCTGCCGCAGACCTATTTGTCTCTTGAACAATTAGGTCAATCACTTTGTTGCAAAAAAAAAAAAAAAAAAAAAAAAAAACAGTAGAAAATCATTTAAAACAGCCTCAAAATGGTTTTTGGTATTTGAGAGTGATATTTTGTGTGCTCGTGATGAAATCTACCTCTTGCCACAACCAGTGAACAGTAGATGAAGTTGTTACAGCTTAAGCTGTTTCTTCTTCATTTGCGCTGTTTACCAATTCTACAGTAACCTCTTGCTTTGCATAGTCACTGTCGTATCACTACCGAAAATATCGCTTCCCAATACATTACTTCCATTACCGTCATGTATCAAAGGAGTGATCTCTGCGCCCATAAGAGAATGAGACTGCTCGGCCATTCTTCTTCAACTGAGTAACATCTAACCTGTGAAGCAAAAAGTACTTGCAAGGTAGTTGCTTTCAGTCAGTCAACTTCATATTAGTTCTAATTATGATCATTATAAAATATCAAAGCCATATTAACAACAGTGTTGATGATAGTATTTATTAATATATTATTAATTACAACAGTCATGTCAGCACACTAATATTATATAACAGTTTTCGAACTCGAAGGTCCATGATCAGTGTTAAAACTATTTAAACATTAAAGTCCACATGAGTATGTCATCAGATTTAATTAAAAATGAGTTTACCGGGCGAGTTGGCCATGCGCGTAGAGCTTGCATCCGGGAGATAGGGGGTTCGAATCCCACTATCGGCAGCCCTGAAAATGGTTTTCCGTGGTTTCCCATTTTCACACCAGGCAAATGCTGGGGCTGTACCTTAATTAAGGCCACGGCCGCTTCCTTCCAACTCCTAGGCCTTTCCTGTCCCATCGTCGCCATAAGACCTATCTGTGTCGGTGCGACGTAAAGCCCCTAGCAAAAAAAAAAAAAAAAGTTAAAATGGAGCCCTGTTGAGATCAGTACATAGGGAAAGGTTGACTGGTCCTGTAGCTAAGGTTGTTTCAATTTGACACACTCATGTGGACTTAAATGTTTAAATAGTTTTAACACTGATGATGGACCTTAAGAGTCCAAAAACCAGTTATGTAATAATATAGTGCACTGACACGACTGTTGTGAATAATAATAATAATAATAATAATAATAATAATAATAATAATAATAACCTAATTACAAAACAGAGGTGGCAGGAAAGTACAAAACTTCTCAATTCATAAGGGGGGGGGGGGGAAGTCTCAGAAAAGAGCAGTAATGCATGCGTAATAGGCGTTCTAACTTCTCACTGTACTGGCCGTTCGTGGTATGTCAAACAGGCTGAACGAGTGCAGTCCACCAGACATACAATTGATGTTGAACCAGCTTGAGGGTTTAATACTTGAAATCACATATAAGATGGAAATGGGAAAAGATTTTGGGCAGCAATTGAAGTCCTTTGTTTTGCTCACTGCTATGGCATAGTTTTCTTTAATATTTAAGCCAGACCATGACAATGCTGACAGCTTTTCTTTTTTTAATTGTTTATTTCTGAAGCCTTAAAATTGATACACACCAGCTGAAAGAAAATGAAGTAATGAAAATGGAACACACAAGTTTACAAATAAAAATCATGACAGATAAGAGCTAGGAGGAAGGATAAGAACATACAAAAGATAAATACCCTAATTGTCAGTATTGGCAGAGGGAATAACAGATAGTAAACACAAGGACAAACATGAAAACATATAAGAACAAGGGCGAACTCCTCGTCTTCACACACTACCATCTTCATAGAGGGGCTCTCCCCTCAGCAATCCCAATTTTTGTAGATCTATTTGCCCTCGACTCCAGAGGAGCTTGTGTTATTTCTCTTTCATTCAAACTGCACCGTGCCTTGTTTGTATGCTATGCAATATATTTCAAATTGATGGCAAGTCAAGTAATAATGTACATAAGAAAATATTTATTATTGTACCACCTATTCAATACAGTGCAGAATGTTAACATACGAGTTAAAACATTGTTGATATATAATGAGACAGGTTTCGCCTCTTCTTATGAGGCATCTGCAGTCAGTATCAAAACCTTATTTTACCAGGTACCTGGTTAAAGATTATTCTAAAATGTATTGTAAAATGATGTATGTAGAATAAAATTTACAGTTCATATATAAAAATGTTTCTGAGATAATTAAAACTCTAATACAATGATAAATTTGTGCGTAGTTTCCCTTGAGGAAGGAGGCGTCATTTGACTAGAAATAACATGATTGATGGCTTGAAGCCGTAGTCAATGTTTGATATAGAAGGAAATTGCCAAGTTAACACATTGGAGACTGAGCCCAAGTGTGCATCGGGGTGGGGTAACAGCGCAGACTAACCGCGCCCGATGCTAACTCGGGCAAGCATATTTCGTATATTTTCAACACTGCCAGGACGAGAATCGAGCGGAAACTATACATACTACATTAAATAACTTTTATAACAGCTATACCGTGCGTTCATGTCCTCTGTCGTTATTTTTCTCGAATTTATAGCAGCTTATTTTTGCTCAAGTTCACTTCTACACTCCATGCTTCCAGCCTTGCTTCCGGCTGCTCAAGGCGCACGCTTTAAGAGTTTTGTTTACATCGTACGAAGTGTTTAGACTGTGTTTTTATTTTTCTGCTATTTTGATTAGATCATTGAATGAAAGTGGAATTGTAGAGATTTTAGAAGAGATTTTTGATGACAGTGGTTCAGACAAAGAGGCAGATGATTCAGATCTAGACCCTGATTTCGAACTTCATGTTAGTGGTGAAGGTATTTATAACCTATTCTATCATATTTCACCCAGGTGTGATTTTGCACTTTGTAGTTTATTTAGCTAATGTTTCATGATCTTCATATGACTGGAGATTCATTTAGAATGAAGTGACGCAAGTGATAATTCAAAGGCAAGGACTGATTCACATTCGCCGGGTATTTTTGGTGATTTGGATGCACTTGCAAAGTCTGTGCAGATAAATGAAAAGTGTAAAAGGGGAAAGTAATGAGAAAAGAGACATGCTGGTGGTATTCAGTATGTTCTGTAGCACTTTGTGTCTCTGAATGCTTCAAACTATTCCACACTAAAGCTCATTATGTGTAAGACTTTGTTGTCAGACTTTTTTTGTTGTTGCAAAAGGTATGCTGTTGGAAATTGTGTAATGTGAAAAGTATTCAATAGATCTTAATGCAACTTTTTAATCTGTAGAATAGACCCTTTTAATTTTTTAAATGATATATATCTGTTACAGTTGCAACCTACCTACTATTTTCTACAATGTTTTAAAAACCTTCAAAATATGGCGGTCTGCCTGCCAATATGCCACCTTAAGACACGGTCTCCAATGTGTTAATACATAGTAGAAAAAGTATAAAATAGGTTCAATGTTGAGTGTAAAATGGGAAGGAAGAGCATTCCATTTATTGAGCCAATGTCGTTATTTGACATTGGCGTGTATTACTCGAAACATTTATAAGAGATTAGTCAACAGTTCATAAAGTTTGTTTATAATTTAGCCCCACAAGATTGTGTTCAACAGATGCTTGTAGTTGGACTAATTTCTTGTGAGTCAACCATGCGAGTTTGCTGAAATAATAATGGGCCGTCACTCGCTACGTTGGTGTGATTTGATGCGAAGAGGGTGATGATATTCATTGCTTCAAATGGAATGTTTTGTAATTTAGTTGATATCTCAAAAACGGTTGTTGAATAGTTGTTGTTATTTTCTTCATCCAAATGACAAATTTTAACATTGATTGTAAAACTTACGCTGTTGAAGAATATTGTATTGATTTGATGGTTGAATTGGGGCTGTTGAATTATGCTGCAATTATTGTTAGTGGTTGGTTTTTTGGTGTTGTTGGACTGTTGACTTATTGTGTGAAAATTTATTGGGACAAGTGCTTTTTAAAAAAAAAAAATGTGGTTGAAGAACATTTTTTGGTTTGAATTTTGGGTTTTTAAAAGCTATTTTAATTTCTTGTTTTTTTTAAGGTGTTAGTTATTTGGTGTATGCTCGGATTGGTGTAGGTAAAGGTTGCGTGAATTGATTTGTTATTTTTTATTGGGGAGAGGTTTGTGGTTAGTTTTAATTTTACTTTATTAACTAGTTTGTTTATGATTGTGAAATTATATCCATTGAAGTTGACTATTTCTTTTATTGTATTTATTTCTTTTTTTAAATTGGTGGTTGAAAGGGGAATTCTTAGAGCTCTGTACACCAGACTGTAAAAAGAAGCTTGTTTGTGTGATTGTGGATGTAGGGGATTTTGTTTAATGGTTGTGGGGGTGAATGAGGGTTTTCTATAAATTTGGAAATCAAACGTACTAGTAGTTCTTGTTATTGTGATGTCGAGAAAGTTAATTGAGTTGTGGTCCTCATCCTCTTTAGTAAATTTAATACTATTGTCTTGGTTGTTTAAATATGATAGTAAGTTTTCACTATTGTTGAGACTTTTGTCAATTATTACTAGCGTGTCATCAACATAGCATAGCCAGAGACTTAATCTATTGATGTTTTTTATTATTTTGTTGTTTTCAAGGTTGTCCATATAAATTTTGGCAAGCATTCCTGAGATGTGATCTCCCATGGCCAGGCTTTCCTGTTTATATATCTTATTGTTGAAAGTGAAATAGTTATTTTGTAAGACAAAATTTAATAATTTTATGAATTCTTCTATTTCTATTAAGCTTAACGTGCTGTGTTTGGAAAGATTATTTTTTATTATTTCTATAGTTTTTTTTGCAGGGATGTTTGAATACATGCTGGTGACGTCAAAGAAGCACATTGTGTGATTAGGTTTTAAATTAAATTTATTAAGGGTTTCGCATAGTTCTATTGAATTTTTAGAGTGTTTGTTGTCAAATTTAAAATGTTTTTTTAAGAAATTTTTGTCGAGGAATTGTGAAGTTTTTTATGTCGGGCTATTTCGGCTGTTTATGATAGTACTATTATTACATGTGATAAAATTCATTTTTGGGTCCGTATTGAAAGTATTTGTATAAATAACACTAGTATGTTCTTATTGTTCTCCCACCTATTCAATACAATACAATCTTAAAAATTAGGACTTTGTCCTTATCAAAATGTTAACATAAAATTAATACATTGGATGGTACATGTTTTGCCTATCAATAGTAGGCATCATCAGCCATTTTTTACCTTAGGAATAGATCAGGTACCTGATTGGGAATGACTTATGAATACTGTTAAAAACTATGCCTCTAATCCATTTTACAAGACATAGCATTCCAATTATTGAGCCAATGTCATTATTTGACGTTGGCGTGTATTACTCGAAACATTTATAAGAGATCAGTCAACAGTTCATAAAGCCAGGCTAAATTATAAAGAAACTTTATGAACTGTTGACTAATCTCTTATAAATGTTTCGGGTAATACACGCCAATGTCGAATAACGACATTACATTGGCTCAATAATTGGAATGCTTTTCCTTCCCATTTTATACTCAACATTGAACCTATTTTATACTTTTTCTACTATGTATTAACTTGTCAATTTCCTTCTATATCAAACATTGACTACAGCTTCAAGCCATCAATCATGTTACCTCTAATCAAATGACACCTCCTTCTTTAAGTGAAGCTACGCACAAATTTATCATTGTATTAGAGTTTTAATTATCTCAGAAACATTTTTATATATGAACTATAAATTTTATTCTACATACATCATTTTACAATGCATTTTAGAATAATCTTTAACCAGGTACCTGGTAAAATAAGGTTTTGATATTGACTGAAGATGCCTAATAAGAAGAGGCGAAACATGTCTCATTATATTTCAACAATGTTTTAACTCATATGTTAACATTCTGCATTGTATTGAATAAATGGTAAAATAACAAATACTGTATTTTCTTATATACATTATATAATACTTTCAGTACGAACCAAAAATGATTTTCATTACTTGTAATAAGTCAAGTAATTATGAATTATAAGAGGTTTCAAGGCATTTCCTGTCCAGGGACAGGTTGTGAATTAAGACTGCATTTGGATGTCCAGCAGTTGTTACATTGGACCATGGGCTGATGAAGACATCAGTAGATCTGTTGCTTCTGTCTATAGGTGTAATGACTCGTATCAGATGTAGTCACTGAGACTTCGGGTATTCTGGGGTTTCATAGGTTTCTGGGTGGAGAAAAACAAGAATGATTAATAAAAGTAAGGATATCAGTTGGTCACTAATTTGTTGATCTTTTACATTCTTTAAATTGTCCAACATGATGCAGATGTCTTGGTGCTATGTCCTATCCATTGTATCTCTACAGAATAAAAGTGTTCATCTTATATCCCTTTGGGGTCCTTCCTCTGCGTTAGTAGAAAGGTTGACGCATCTTAAAGTCGTTCCCACATCCGGTATTCGTTATTATTGTTAGATATTTAATTTTGTTGTGTACTTTGCTGTTATGTGGTGCGATAATCACATGGAAAATTAAAAGAAGAATACAATGATGTCCCTGTTTAAGGAGATGGAAATCTTATTTAGATACATTATTGGTGGTATACAGGTCTTTCGGGATCTATGGGGACGATGTTTGAAGGGTAATTAGCTTATGAATAGCCATGTCTCCACCAATGATCATGCTCAATTGGAAAGCCAGCATTTCTAGCTATAGCCAACAATGTAATTTCTATTGCAGCAGACTTTTTCGCAGAGCTAGCATGTCTATCTTATCCCACTCCTGACAGGTTTTCAAGACGCCATTGATAGTGCGTAGACATCTATTTCCTAAGGCCCTTTTTAGGAGTACAAATGCACAGAAGTCCATGGGTGACCCATTGGGTACCTTCACCAGAATGTCAGTAAAAGTAATTGCACGGATTCCAGTTTCCCTCTCTATTCTAAGAACAGACGAGTCGAATGAGAGGTGTGGCTAGATGCTTTATCTTTATGTACCCCTACCTGATTTTTTGCCCTCCCAATACAGTGTTGGGATATCTGTGTTGTAAATGGATGTTAAAACCTCTTGCTGATAGTATGTAGAGTTCATCTTCACATTATTAGCAGCACGGCAAATGGTTAACTTGCCATAGTAGCAATATCCAGCAGTGATCATGAAACCCCTTGAAAAACTTTCTTGGCATTCTTTATAAGTTTGTTTTTTGTCTCTAGGGTGGTAGTAAATTGAGTTGGGTTTGTTACAGTCACTAAGGTACACATATGCTTCATCTAATGTCACCACATTTTTTTCATCTGTCCCCTGCCAGATAGCTCTCATACAGCTTTCTTGCATTAATGCGATGTTCCGAAATGTGACAAGGCAACAGCTTGTGAACTCTGCGCTTATGCTGCTTTCCTAATTGCAGTTCCTTGTTGAATATGGTGTTAACTGTTAAAACAGACATCCCTAACTTATGTGCAGTAGTGCTTTGGGGAGCAGGGTTATCACTTGAGACGAGGGCCTTCACTTTCCTCACCACTTCTGATGCACAGGTGGTGGCTGGTCATGGATTTGCCTGTTGTTTTCCCCTCTGGAATTGAAGCCCAGTCGGTCTTTGCCTGTTTTATTCAATACAACACTGATCCAGTTCTTTGATATCAAGATATCATGCTTCTTGCACATTCCTTGGATTGCAGAATAGCTATATTTAGCATCAGAAAGGGCTGTTATGTAGCCCTCCCAGTAACGGTCAGTTTGCTTTGGCAGCTAATGTCATGAAACTCTACACACACATTCTCAGTACTGATGTGAATCATCACTCCGCATTTTGATGTGCTCAAGTTGACAACAGTGCCACCAGTAGCCTTCAAACTTGTCACCAGAGATCCCGAATGACTTTCTGAATACCATACTCAGTTCTGCACTCAAGGCCATACTCAACCTTGTGTTGGAAGATTCCTGCATGGAAATTAATGTAGAGGTTATAGTTATCGTCCTGTGGAATGGAATTCCATGTTCATCTAACCTGGTGATACATTGGGCAAGGTTTGTCACTGACTAGGCCAGTTGAAGTTCCTCCTAGTTCTACATACACCGAATGGACAAAAGTCATGGGAAGACTCTGCATGTAATGTTAATAACGACTTGCTCCTCCACGAGCCCTCAAATTGGCTGCAATACGGCGAGGCGTTGACCCTACAAGGTGTTGGAATCGTTCTTGAGGGATCTGGACCCACGCATCTTGCACTGCTACTCACAATTGGTCTTGTGTAGTTGGTGCGGGGTTCATGGAGCGTACACCAGCCATGACAGCATCCCATAAATGCTCAATTGTATTAAGATCGGGGGATCTGGAGGGTCAATCCATGGTCGTAACTTCACTGGAGTGCTCCTCCAACCACCTGCCACAGAGCGGTGACATGGCGTTTCCATCAGGGTACTCTAGGGTCAAAAAGGGATGCAGATGGTCTGAAAGAATATCCACATAACGTGCACCTGTCAGCACTCCCTGCAGCCAGACAGTGGGGCCTAATTGCAGCCATGAGAACGCCATCCAGACCAGAACTGAGCCACCTCCCATCTGGACACCACCTTGTTGACACGCAGGATCCATAGCTTCATGGGGCATACGCCACACTCTCACGTGCCCATCAGTTCGATACAACTGGTGCTGGGATTCATCAGACAATACCACACGCTGCCACTGTTATATGGTTCATTGCTGATGTGTTCGTGGGCCCATGCACGTCGAGCTCTGTGTCGAGGTGTCAGCAAAGGGACATGAGTTGTTCGTCAGCTGGTGAAGCCTATGCGGTGCTGCTGCCTCCTTTACAGTCCTGGTAGAAATGGGTTTCTGACTCTCAGCATGCAACTAGGCGGTGATCTGACTCTCAGTAGCCCGTCGGGCGTCCAGTATGGTTCTGCAGAGGCAACACGATCCGTTCGTTAAACACCTGTTTTCTTCCCGTACGGTGGTTTACGTGGGTGGCAACATTCTCTCTGCGATATTGAAGATCCACCCTCGACACTGTTGACCTTGGAAACCCGAATGCGCGTGTAATCTCTGCAATGTTATGACCAATGCACTGTGCGCCGATGATCATCCCACTTTCAAAGTCGGTTAACTCACGACGTGTTGACATCTTCACGACACTGGTGTCTGTGACAGGCTGCTCACCTACGCCACAACTAGCCACAATGCTCAGGGATCATACACGGCACATTTTCTAATGGAACATCCCTTCCCGTGACTTTTGGCCACTCATTGTATGTTCAATAGCGTACAGGTCTGGTGATTATGTTGGCCGGGGGAGTTGACAAAATTTTGGAGAGAATGTTGGGTTGCACAAGAGAATATGGATGAATATTGTCCTGTTGAAATGGCACATCTCCCTTGTTATTGCATGAATAGTAGCAAAGCTGTATTCTGGATGTTCTGTACTCTGTTCATTGTTCCCTGTACAAACACCAGAAACAAAGATTATAGGCCACGGTACTCTACCTCATATTCCGAGCATTGAATGGATGTATTGTTGCCATATACACTGTGGTACTCTCCTGTTTTGATGCCACACTTGCAAGATTAAAGATTTGTTCAGTGTTAACACCCATTACATGGTGGTGATAAATATTGTATGAAATTAAACTGACTTCACCACTGTCTTATAATGTTAATGCATCATGTATTCATGTCCTGATGTTCTCTCTTTGACTGCTGGGTTCTGCAGCAGTAGGCTGAGAGCATTCATTCACTCAGTCACTCATTCATTAATGATTACTCTCTCCTCAGTTGGTGGCTATTAATGACTGGGTAAAAAGAGTGTTCATTCATTCATTCATTCATTCATTCATTCATTCATTCATTCATTCATTCATTCATTCATTCATAATGTATGTTGTAATTGTAAGAAAACTCTATGAGGATTGTGGCACAAAAGTAAGCACTAATGCAACTTAGTGTGTGTAAGATATATGTTTATCCTAGACTACCCGCCCTCTTAAAGTCTAGGACAAAAGTGAAATAAATACATTTAAAAAAACTACAATTTAGAAATTGGGTAAAAATAGTTAACAAGTTTAATTGTAGTGTTTAATGTAGTTATAGATAAATTGTAATAAGGAAAAGAATGCATGTATCAGAACATGTTTTTAATAACAGTATTTTTTGACTTTTACCCCTGCTTGCAAATGGAGCATTTATAATATGTTTATTTGTGAGTTGATTGGCAGTTCACAAAGACATTGTTCGATGTTCATCGTCCATCTCTTCTTGTAATATGTCAATTTCTTTAGAGATGATATGTTGTTTAAGCTTCCTAATATCCATTGTGCTGGTATTATATAGTCTTCCCTTTGTTTTAATTATTTTGTGCATTTTTTTATTTTTTTAGACTTTTGTTTTTCTCATCTTCTGGTACCAACTCTATTGTGGCTTCTCGGGTTCTGTGATGATAGACCAAATGTACCTGATGCTCTATAACTTGCTCTTTACATCGTTGCCACCAATTGTAATCGGTGAGTACATACCAAGTAGCGTATTGTTTTATAGTTTCCACAATTTTGTGCCTTTGAAGAATTCTGAACTTAGTGATTATTATTATTTTTGTTTATAAATACATTGCAGTTGAGAAACATCCTGGTAGCAGTGCCTACTTAAAATAGTTGGCCAATAGCAGCAAAATTCAATTAAAACATAAATTACATAACAACAACTTAAAATAAACTTATCTTTCATTCAAACTTCACCGGGCCATGCTTCTGCGCCACACAATATCATATTTCAAAGTGACAGTGAGTCAAGTAATTAATAGTTGTAAAAGGTTTCAAGGCATTGAAAGAATTATGAGAATCCTCACCAGATGATATCAACATACATATCGGTGAAAAGATGGTGATGAATGCTATCAATATACATAAGGAAACATCATGTAGTGTTACATCCATCCATTAGAATACAGCAGAAATTTAAGTCTATATGCTCTCAAATGGGAAGAGGTCAGAATATTTAAAACTCTTTAGAAAGAAAAAACACACACTGATTTGGGCTGATTCATACATATAAGGCACGCACGCACCTTCACCTTCAAAGATATACCATTTCCATCTCGACAAGTTTAAAACTTTACAAGCTAGAAGAAAATTAATTTAGGCCAACGGGGGTCTATATCATGAATGGAGGTTGGCAGGATGTGAAGGAAAGGAGGTCTATACAATGTCTGGGTGTCTGTGTCAAGGGGTTTAAGTGATTTAACAGAATCCGAGGATGTTCTTGTAGAATGAAACATGTCATTCTTTGTTTAATAGTGTGTCATTTTTTTTACAGGTATACTATAGTGTTATATGTATTATAATTACTGTTTTCGACAGACTGAAAAGCTTTAAAGTTACATTAACTAAGTTGACGCTGGAAAATATGTCCATTCGGTTATGGCTTCCTGTCATTCTCATTCAGCACCCAAGTGGCCAGTGGGCCTCCTTGCATCTGAAGATTGTAGAAAAAGTATTTGCCTGTGAAATATTGATATCAGTCACTAAAATGAAGTTGAAGGTTGATGGCTGATGTTGGGATGTTTAAAACAACAATTAAATGGAGTTGTGCAGTTCTCCAACAGGTGCCACCACTTAGATCTTTGATAATAAATAGTTGGAAACTAGCTCTTCTGTAGCAAGTGGATTAACTTTATTTTAAAATGTTGTTCTAAGTGTAATCACACAATATTTTCTTGTTCTTCTGAATATTGTCCAGCTACCAAAATGGTATTAATTGGCAAGGAAGGAGGAAATTTTATATTATGCTCCTCGTCTCCACTGTGTATGGTAACTGAAATATAATGCGATCATTCACAGCATACAACTGGGATTCTAATGGACCTCACCCTATTTTCAGATGAGGTTCATTGAGATGCCCTCATAATAGAAGCTATGGCAATTGAGCCTCAAAGAAGATTTATGTATCTTGAGGCCTATAAGGGATAAAGTAACAGCTTGATGTTGAATTTCGATGCCAAACACTGTGGTGGCAGGGTTATCTGAAATCACAGTCTAGATATTCTAGATATTATACCATAAATTGGGTAGCAGGTACAGGCTCTTCTCCCGTAGGAAATAATTTCCGGACGCGATAACACACAACCCCACCTCCTTCCTGGTACTTTCATGCTTCACATTCCACTTTTCCCCTCATCCTCGCCTCTAAATATCCCCTCCAATTTTATTGTTGTTGTTTGGGTCATCAGTCTATAGGCTAGTTAGATGCAGCCTTCCATGCCACCCTGTTATGTGCTAACCTTTTCATTTCTATGAACTACTACTTCTATTCTAATGCGTTTGTCGTATTCATACCTTGGTGACCCTCTGTGGGTGGGGGACACAGATGAAAAAAACACCCATGGTATTCCCTGCCTGCGGTAAGAGGCGACCAAGGGATGATGGAATAAAAACCATGAGACTACTTGTAGTTAGTACCATTACGTGAGGAACACTATCGGTCGACTTTACTTGCGAGTAGTACCACTGTGAGGAACACCATGAACTGTGATTAGTACCACTATGTGCGGAACGCCATGGGTTTACGTTGCCTGTTGTGATTAGTACCACTACGTGAGGAGCACCTCAGGTCTGGGCATTACCTGTGATTAGTACCATTATGTGAGAAACACTACGGGTCTGGGTGTTGCCAGTGATTAGTACCACTATATAAGTGACGCCATGGGTCTATGTTGCCGAAGATTAGTAGCACTATGTGAGGAACACCCTGGGTCTGTGTTACCTATGAGTGGTGCCATTATGTGAGGAACACCATAGGTTTGTGTTACCTGTGAGTAGTACATTACCTGTGATTAGTACCACTATGTGAGAAACACAGTGACACTCTGTTTTCTTATATATATAAATGAAAGAAGTGAAATCAGAGATAAGGGTTTTTGCAGATGATGTTATTCTGTATAGAGTAATAAATAAGTTACAAGATTGTGAGTAACTGCAAAATGACCTCGATAATGTTTTGAGATGGAAAGCAGGCAATGGTATGATGATAAACCAGGGTTAAAAGTCAGGTTGTGAGTTTCACAAATAGGAAAAGTCCTCTTAGTTTCAATTACTGCCATGATGGGGTGAAGTTCCTAATGGGGATCAATGTAAATACCTATTTGTTAATATAAGGAAAGATCATCATTGGGATAATCATGCAAATGGAATTGTAAATAAAGGGTACAGATCTCTGCACATGGTTATGAGGGTGTTTAGGGGTTGTAGTAAAGATGTAAAGGAGAGAGCATATAACAGAGTATGGTTCCAGTGTATGGGACCCTCACCGGATTACTTGATTCAAGAACTGGAAAAAATCCAAAGAAAAGCAGCTCGATTTGTTCTGGGTGATTTCCTACAAAAGAGTAGTGTTACAAAAATGTTGCAAAGTTTGGGTTGGGAAGAGTTGGGAGAAAGAAGACGAGTTGCTCGACTAAGTGGTATGTAAATTTATAATAATATAAGAAATTTATTTTAACTCAACCTATTCAATACAGTACAAGATGTTAACATATTAGTTAAACATTGTTAAAAATAGTTGAGACATGTTTCGCCCCTTCTGTGGGGCATCATCAGTCATATCAAATACCTCAAAATTCTACCAGACGTCCGGTTGGAAATTATAAAAATATGTTGCATGAGTGAATACATTAAAAACATTTACAAGATCTTATCATTAACAAAATATCAAATTGATTAAAAAATGTTACACTAGTGAACATGTTGGTGAATTTTCACTCAAATCAAGGCCGTCATATGTACAGTATTGACAATAGTGGTAGTTAGTCTTATTTGATGCTAAGTTCGATGACAGTTTAAAATGTATATACAAATATTGAGAATGAATGCAGAATACATATAATTACAATTTACTGTACGCGTATTTTACATTGTAGGGGCAAAACATGTCTCAACTATTTTTAACGATGTTTAACTAATATGTTAATATCTTGTATTGTATTGAATAGGTTGAGTTAACACTTTGAAGACGATGTCACCCCATCTGGGGTGACGGACCCTCATACAAAATATAGTATGTCACCCCTCGTGGGGTGACACGGTAGTGTGTCCAGGCCTCTCAACTTCAGGCTGTCGCACGAAACTAGCGCTACCATTCGCTGTTGTAATGCATTGCTTGTTCAGGTAAGGTGTTGATGGAGTGCAGCGCAGTGCCCATTCCTTTCTCAGCATGCTGTGCATTGCACAACAGACAGGGGAATTTCTCTGGACATACGCAACCATCAGAATTCAATTATTAATGGCAAGGAAAATAATGTGGATTGGAGTTTATTATTGCTTTATTCTTACATACTGGTTGAGATTTAGCACTCAGATGAAATTGTAAACCGGGACTACGCGTAAATAAATACAATGTTCCTGCAAACCTGAGAATGTTCCCCAGTAATTGTCACTGGCTGGTGATGTGGTTGAATCATTGCCCGATGCAGCACCGGAATCTTTGCAAGTGTCCTCACTACACAAACTACTGTCGAATTCCGACTTGGAAAAGGTGGCATCACATAGCAAATCCTAAATGTTAACATCTCTTGATTCAACATTCGAACCCTTTTCAAGTTGTTCTTCTATCTCTCCATCGGTAATCATGGCTTACTCAACACAGAAACACATAACATGAATTAAATTCTTGTCACAAAACTGTAAATTACAAGGAACTCGTTGAAATGCGCGTAAATCAACAGCTCACAACACAGAGCACAGTGTTCCACAACAACAAAGGTAAAAAGGCTGTCACCCCTGTAGGGGTGACGTGCGCTTTCTCTGTTCCATAGTCAACCTGTTAACCGTATGTCACCCCAATGGGGGGACACAAAAATAGTAAATTTGAACATGAACTATGTCTCTGATTATCATCTACGAATGAAATTACGAACATCCGTAGCCGACAACAACCTGAAAAACGTATATCGCATTTCAGCAGTTTACCACGAAAAAAGCAAATGTACACGTCGACGCTAAAGTGTTAAAATAAATTTCTTATATTATTATAAGTTAAGATTCTTTCAATGCAGAGAAAATGATTTTCGTTACTTGTAATGGTATGTTCCAAGCAGTCGGTGGAGAGATGGCGTGGAATGACATTAGTAGACGAATAAGTTTGAGTGGTGTCTTTAAAATGGGAAAGATCACAAAATGAAGATAAAGTTGGAATTCAAGAAGACAAATTGGGGAAAATATTTGTTTATAGGAAGGGGAGTTAAGGATTCGAATAATTTGCCAAGGAAGATGTTCAGTAAATTTCCAATTTCTTTGAAATGATTTATAAAAAGCTAGGAACACAACAAATGGGGAATCTGCCACCTGGGCGACTAACCTAAATGCAGATCAGTAGTGATTGATTTGATTTGAACTTGTGATTAGTTCCGCTACATGAGGAACACCATGGTTCTACTTTACCATTGATTAGTACCATTATGAGGGGCCGGTGACATGGATTCTAGACTCCTTTAGACAACATGTATCATCCATTTAGGAATTTGCTTTGGAAGCAGTCCCTTATTCAGTTTATACCATTGTTTTAAGGTTTTTTTTTTATTTTTATTTTTTTATGGGAAGGTGCGGTATTGTGGTTCAGATCCACTGATTGTTTTAAGTTCATAATCCAATGCAGTATTAAAGAAAGAAACCTGGACTGGGACACAGTGTTGGAGGAGTGGTGGAAAGACCGAAGGAAGTGAAGAGGAATCATATTTGCCCCTATCCGACTACACCTGGATAATGTGAAATGATGATGATGATGAGGATGATGATGATGATGAAGAATAATAATTGTTCATCGTGGTCTTTATGAATTCTACTCATTGGATGGATTTTGGAATTATTTTAACTTTCAGTATTGTGAGTTGGGTCTGCTGATTATTTTTAATTCATTTTCATTCATTCATTCTTCATTATGTTTTGAATTCTGGTCAGTGGATGAATTTTGGAATTTTAATTCTCATTACATTTAGTCTCGTCTTGTACCATTGGGGTTCAATGACCTTGATGTTGGGTCCCTTTAAACAACAAGCATTACCATCATCATCATCTCCCCCCCCCCCAGTCTACTTCTGCCATTCGTACTGCCTACACTTCCCTCAAAAACCAACCGAACAAGTCTTGGGTGTCTTAAAATGTGTCCTATCATTCTATCTCTTCTTTGCCAAATTGTTCTCCTCTCATCAATTCGATTCAGTATCTCTTCTTTCCTGATTCAATCTACCCATCTCACTTTCAGCATTCTTCTGTAACACCACATTTCTAAAGCTTTTATTCTCTTTCTTTCTGAGCTTGTTATTATCCATGGTTCACTTCCATCCAATGCCACGCTGCAGACGAATAAAATCGTGCTGTAGAAAGCATGCCAACCCACCAGCTGATAACTAGCACATGTTGTGAGTTGTACTTCCGAAAGTAACACATAGTGACTGGAAGCATTCTTTGGATAACTGCGACTGTTAAAAGCTAGACCTTTATTTATGTGTACATTTCATGCTTGTTCTCTAGGTCTATCACATCAGGATTTACCTAAACAGCTGTAATTGAGATAAGAGAGACCGCTTTCTTAAGTTAGGTATGCTATCAAGTGCCCGGATAGTGCCAGAAGTTCCATGACAGAAAGAATAAAAATAACAGGAAAGCTTGCCACATTTATGGATATCTACAGGTGTGGCGGTAATGTGTTTTAAATGTGTTTTATTGTCAAATGTTTAATTTGGTACATTTGTCATCTCCATTCTTTTCATTAACGCATAGTATGTTTTGTTTGGTGTCTCCAAAGATCATGAATGTAGTTAGCGGGGATGTAAGATCAATAACATTATTATTATTATTATTATTATTATTATTATTATTATTATTATTATTATTATTATTATTATTATTATCTGATATACCCATGCTTTGTTAAGGAATTGTATACTGTATACAGATTTCTAGGTCAGGTAGTGTACACATTGTGAGTAAGATTGTATTAAATTGCATAGTTCTTAACATTACCCTAAAAACATGACAGGGAAATCACCAAACTTTTCTTATGCGAAGACTGGGTTGGAAAATTGTCATTGTAATGGTAGGCCCTCTTACCTACCATCAATCACAATCAAGCTGGGGAGTTTTCATTATAATGGCAGACACTTACTCTCCCCCTGCCTTTTTACATCTTCAGAAAGACTGTCTTAGTGGTTTTCCCTACTGAAATCCCCATAGGTCATCTAGTTATGTAGTATTTATCAATAGGACAACTAATAACGTAAATATTTGAGTATTACATTTCAGGCCTTCCCCTAAATTACCATTTCACTCAGCGTGAATAAAATGACTTATAGCCTAGATTGTAGTGGCTCATTCCCCGACTTTACATGCTGATTTTTGTTTAAATTCTCTTCAGCCGTTTTTTCGTGATGTGCGTATATACATACAGACAGACAGAAATTACGGAAAAGTTATTGTGGACATGACCAAAACAGAAATACCATTCTTTTTAAATTCTGAGCCATGTACAGACAAAACTCTTATTTTACATGTATAGTCCTAGATTATTTAAGTACATTGGTGAGTAAAACAATCGTTATGATTGTATTGTTTTTATAAGCCATAAATTTCATTTTTGTTCCGTATTGAAGTGCAGTTATCTCATCATCATCATCATCATCATTTTCCCTTATCCAGCTCCTGCCAGGTTGCGGTATTTATGGCACTTTTCAATTTTCCTCTTTCCTTCCACCACTCCTCTTCCACGATCTTGTCCCAGTCTAAATTTTGTTTTCTTATGCCGCTCTTCACTGATTCAATCCACCTTGTTCTAGGTCTTCCTCTTGCCCTCGCACTTTGCCTCCAGCCTCTGTCTTGGAATTCTATTCTACTCCATCCTCTTTACATGTCAGACCACTTTAGTTTATTCTTTCAACTCTCTCATTTAGCTTTCCTATCCCAACTTCCTTCCTAACGTCTTCATTTCTCACTCTATCTTTCCTTGTCTTTCGTATCATACTTCTTAGGAATTTCATCTCACTTGCTTGAATTCTACTCTCTTGCCTGCTAGTCAAAGTCAGTCTCAGCTGCATACGTCAGTATGGGTACATAGCACATTTTGTACATTATCTCTTTACTTTTCCTCGGTACTTCTTTGCTCCAAACAAGTTTGCATACACTTTGATAGAATACATTACTCTGCTGTACCCTCCTGCTAATCTCCATGTCCACCCTAGCATTTTTGCATTAATTCACTTCCTAGGTATTTAAAGCTGTCCACAATTTCCAGACTCTTGACTCTCAATTTTCATAGTGTTCTTTCCTTGCCTTTTCCCTCTCGACATCACCATAGTCTTGCTTTTCTCTGTACCGATTTTCATGTCATACTTCTCAATTTTTTCATTCAGTACATCTAGTTGTTGTTGCAGTTCTTTGCTGTCCTTTCCACAGATCACATCATCATCTGCAAATAACAGTATCTTCATCTCTTTATCTCCATAGGCTTCCTTTGTTTCCTTTACTATTTTGTCCATGACCATAATAAACAAAAGAGGTGACAGCACACTCCCCTGTCTTAGTCCAGTCTTATTCCTAAACCATTCTGTCTTTCCAACTGGGGCCAGTACTCTGCTAACATATTTGTTAAACATTGATTGCACCATTTCTAACATTTCTCTTGCGAGTCTCTTTTTAACCATGGTTTCCCAAACCTTCTCTCTGGAGACACTATCATATGCCTTTTCTATATCGATGAAAGTCATAACCAGATCCTTTCCATATTCCCAGTTCTTTTCCATCAGCTGTCTCATGCTAAAGATTGGGTCCACTGTAGATCTTCCATTCCTGAAGCCATATTGTTCCTCTTGTAACTCGCCTTCAATCTTTCTTCTCATTCCTCTTTCCAATATCCTTTTCAGTGTTTTAACTACCTGCGATATAAGCGTGATTCCTCTATAGTTACCGCAAACTTTCTTGTCCCCTTTCTTAAACACTGGTATTGTTATCCCTTTTTTTTTCAGTCTTCTGGTACACATTTGTTTCCATATACACTTTAGTAGGCAGTACAGCCATTGCATACCAACAGGTCAGCAGCCTTTATCATTTCCACACTGATCTCATCCATCCCTGTTGCACTTCCCATTTTCATCTTTTGTACCGCTACCTCCACTTCCCGCATTGTTATCATCCTCTGTTGTTGAGTCCTCACACTGTATTGCTTGTATCTCCCCTGTACAGTTGTGTATATTTAATAGCTTATCAAAATACTCCTTCCTTCTTCTTTTTATCTCTTCTGGGTGTGTTAACAATTCTCCATCTTCCTTTTTCACTAGCTTTGTGGTAACTCTGTCTGTCCACTTACTTCTTATAAGTCCATACAGCATCCTTTTACTGCCACTTACATCCATTTCCATTTTTTGTGTAAATTCTTCCCAACTCTTTTTCTTTTCTTCTCCTACCACCTTCTTACATCTCCGTTTGCTGTTGAGATAACTTCCTTTTGCTTTCTTCTGTTTGATCTCGGTTCCATTCTCGCCAGGCTGTCTTCTTTTCTTTCACCACTTTTCTCACTTCCTCATTCCACCATGGTGTCTCCTTTTCCTTCACTCTTGTAGATGTTTTGCCACAAGCACTCTGCTGCACTAACAACTGCCTTTTTAAAATTGGCCCTTTCCTCTTCTACATTTTCCACTTCAGTAACTGGGATTTGTTGCTTCAATCTCTCCTGAAAATCTTCCTGTACATTTTTGTCTTTTAATTTCCATACTTTTATTTTGTTTTCTCTTATCTCTTCTAGTTTTTCCATTTTTCCCAACTGTAATTTTTCCATCACAACTCTATGGTCCCCATCAAATGCTTCTCGTGGTAAAGCTGTCACATCCATCAACTTCCTGCAATTAGTCCTTTCCACCAAAAAGTAGTCGATTACTGATTTTGTTATTCTGTCACCCCACCCATATCTCATAATTTTCCTGCTGTTTTTCTTTCAAAACCATGTATTCCCCACTAAAAGACCATTTCTTTCACAGAAGTCCACTAGTTTCTCTCCTTCTCGATTCTTTTTCCCATATCCATATGGTCCAATGACTTCTTCCTTTCCTTTTCTCTTGTTTCCGACCTGTGCATTCAGATCTCCCATAATCACTACTTCCACATGTGAAATTTCTCTTTCTACTTTCTCCTAGAATCCCTCAATATCTTCTTCCCTATTTCCCGTCTTTGGTGCATACACTTGTATGAAGTCCATCACTTCATTTGTCATCTATAACCTAATCTTCATTTTTCTGTCACTAACACATTCTACTACTTCAACATACTCCCCCAATTACTTTGAAATGATTAGTCCCACTCCATTTATTGCCTCTTGGCCACCACTCCAGTATAATGTGTGTCCGTTCCTCAGTTTCTTCCTTCTGTTACCTTTCTATTTCACTTCACTCAGCCCCATCATTTCCACCTTCTCCTTCTCCATGAAATCTACTACTTCCTCTGCCTTTCCTGTCAGGGTCGTAAGATTTACTATTGCTGTCTGAATGTTGGTTACTGGTTGCCCATTTCTCATAGTTCCCCCAGTATCCTGAGAACTGCATGTCACTTTAAGGAGGGGAAACCCTAGCCTTTCCCAAGGTTGATTTCTAGTACCATACCATATATAGGCTATTATTACGATGGGGTCGCCACTCCCAAAGATGAAGTGTAATTATCTATATGTATGAAATAGCATGTCCTGACTGACTGACTGACTGACTGACTGACTGACTGACTGACTGACTGACTGCTTTATTATTGCCGAGCCAAATCTACTGGATATATAGAAATGAAATTTTGGGGATACATTTATATTATAGTGTAGGTGGTCACTAAAGAAGGATTTTTGGATATTCCATCACTAAGGGGTTGAAAATGGGGTGAATTTTTAAAATGAGTATATCTATGTCTCAAAAACTTAACAGTTTAAAGACGTAAATATTGGTATTTGGAATCTCTTTAAAAATAAAGAAACAGGTATTTTTTTGTTTCCGGAAAATCCGATAAAGGGGGATAAAAATAAGTGATAAAGGGGTTGAATCCAGTTTATGAGGATACATATATCTCAAAAACTGAAAATGTTACAGACATAAAAATTGGCACATAGAATCTCCTTTCTGTTTTTCTGTTTTTGGAAAATCCAATTAATGGGGGTGAACAGGAGTGACACTAGGGGGTGAATTTTAAAAAAGACAATATCTACAGTATATCTCAGAAACTTAACACGTTACAGACGTGAAAATTGGTATTTTTTTAAAATAAACATTTATTTTTTGTTTTGGAAAACTACTTACAGGGGGTAAAAAGGACTGAAAAGGTAGTTCAGTTCTTTTTATTAGGATACTGATATCTCAAAAAACCGAAGATGTTACCAACATGAAAATTGGTATTTGGAGTCTCCTTTAAAAATAAGGAAATACATATTTTTTGTTTTTGGAAAATCCTCTTAAGGGAGGGGGGGGGGGGTGAAAGAATTGAAAAATTAGTTGAATTGTTTGCATGAGGATACTTATATCTAAGAAAACTAAAAATGTTACAGACGTGAAAATTGGTTTTTGGAATCTCCATTAAAAATAAAGAAATGCGCATTTTTGGGGGAGGAAATCAACATAACGGCACAAGGGGGGGGGGGGGAGGGATTGAAAAAGGAGTTGAATTCTGTCTATGAGGATACTTATATCTCAAATCTGAAGATGTTACAGGCGTGGAAGTTAGTATTTTGAACCTCCTTTAAAAATTAAGAAACACACATCTTTTGTTTTCGGAAATGGCACTTAGCAGGGGTGAAAGAAGGAAAAAAAGAGTTGAATTATTTTTATGAGGATACTTTTATCTCTAAAACTGAAAATGTTCCAGATGTGAAAATTGGTATTTGGAATCTCCTTTAACCCTCAAATGGTGTTGTGGGATCTTTAAGGAAACGAGGAAAAATTTACACACTTAGAACTCCCTCCAAATTACTGCTCTGCCCTTTCCTTCAGTTTAAGGCCAACTCACTGCCGGAATGAAAATGCTCAGTAGTCAGTAGTTATCTCGGTGATTCTATTTAAATACTGCATGGTGCCGTTTAAGACCGCACAATGCCATTTACGTTACAAAGTTTGTTTTGACAGGGAAGTTTTGATAAGTGTTATTAATTTCATTTGAAGCGTCTGTTTTGGTACTTTTTTTGTTAATGTGAGGCTTCTACATCTTGGACTGGTAAGCCAATGTCTGATCCTAGGATCATAGACTTCATAAGCAATGCTTTAGAGGAAGATGACTAAGGAAGTGGCGCCAGATATCTCGCGTATTAAAATGATCCGGATTATTATTCTGAGCATGATACAGTACCAATTTAGATGAAGATGAGAAAAATGATGAAGAAGAAGAAGAAGAAGAAGAAGAAGAAGAAGAAGAAGAAGAAGAAGAAGAAGAAGAAGAAGAAGAAGAAGAAGAAGAAGAAGAAGAAGAAGAAGAAGAAGAAGAAGAAGAAGAAGAAGAGAGTTCAGTAGAGAATCTACATGGCCATAATACCAAAGGGGGAGTGGATATTCTTCACCAGAAGTGTTATCCATAACACAAGTAAGACCTGCAGATGGCGTCTCGCGATTTTCTTTACCATCCCAAATATTATTGGGGTGAACTCTTTCATTATCACTCAAGAACTACACGTCTTTCACCTGCTTCGAATTTCTGAAAACATTGGCCAGGCAACTAATTGAACCCTATCTCAATCAAAGACTTCGTCAATGGTCAACTTCCGAATGAACTACGAATGTTAACCTCAAGAATTTTGAGAAAGACTGTTCCAAAGGAACTAGTAAACAAAGACACTTAGGAAGTGATGTGCACTGCGTCCCCGTTCTGCTGAAAAAAGATTATTTTAAAATATTTGCTTTACGTCGCAAAAGACAAATCAGTATTGTGTGAAATGTGAACGTCTAACCATTGTTCCGCGGTGTGCGACGAGCGTGGAGAAGACGAGATATAGTATTTGTGAAAATGACATGTCATTGAAATTTGATAATTCCGATTTGTTAATAGGCAATGGTATTTTAACATAATTTTCAATATGTCTCGGAGAAATGAAAGGCTTAAATTTGGTTTCATTTAAGTGTGGTTCATTGAAGTGTGATTTTTTTTTTTTTTTTTTTTTTAATTAATTTCAGTAACATGAAATCAAGAGTTCGTAATCCAATTTTGCAAACATTAACAATATTTTGTTGTCGGTACTTATGCTCTAAAAAGTTCAAATTAAAGGAATATGTGTTTAATTTCCATAAAAATATGAAATAATAGTTATTTGTGTTTATTTTCATGTGGTATCTTTTAGGACCCTACAACATCGTTTACGAACCAAAGTCCCCACAACACGGGTTGAGGATTAAAAAATAAAGAAACATGTATTTTTTTGTTTTCGGAAAAGCCACTTAAGGTTGTGGGGGGCAGGGGAGACTGATAATAAGAAGGTTAATGGAGGCAAATCAACTGTTACAACATTTACAAACAGGAGCTTTAAAACTGAATTTGAATATACTTTGAATGAGGTAGTTATCCCAAAAGATGGCAAGTGCAAATACTTAGGTGTGAGATTTGAAAGTAATTTGCACTGGAAGGGTCGTGTGGATGACATTGTTGGGAAAGCATACAGATCGTTACATGTCATAATGAGGCTAATTAAAGGATGCAACAAAGAATTAAAAGAGAAAAGTTACTTAAGTATGGTTCATTCATTATTGGAATATGCAAACAGTGTTTGGGATCCTCACCAAGAATACCTAATAAAAGAAATAGATAGTGTGCAGAGGAAAGCAGCAAGATTTGTAACAGGGGATTTCAGGAGAAAGAGTAGTGTATCAAAAATGTTAAAGGAACTTGGGTGGGAAACTTTAAGTAAGAGAAGGGAGAAAACTAGACTTACAGGATTATATAGAGCCTATAAAGGAGAAGAAGCATGGGGAGATATCCATGAGAGGCTTCAGTTGGAAAATAATTATATCGGCAGGACTGACCACAAATATAAAATTAGAAGGAATTTTAGCAGAAGCGATTGGGGTAAATTTTCATTCATTGGGAAGGGTGTGAAGGAGTGGAACAGTTTACCAAGGGTAGTGTTTAATCCTTTTTCCAAAATCTGTACAGGTATTCAAGAAGAGAATAAACAGCAACAGGGAAAAATAAATGAAATGGGCCGATGACCTTCGATGTTAGGCCCCTTAAAACAACAAGCATCATCAGTAGCAATAAATGAAATGTTAGAGGGCATTCGACCAGTGCAGGTTAATGTAAATAAAAAATGTGTGTGAATAAATTAATTCCATCCCCTGGTCTAAGGAGTTTGGACAGCCAAAGTAGTGGACTGCCTGTAGGGGTGAAGTACAGTGGGGACTTCGAGGGCCCTGGGACTGCTACGGTAGCTGTGAAGGCCCTTCAGGAACTCTGAAAAGTGGTGGCAAAAGGGGCTCTAACTTAAAATGAATAGAAGATTTATTGCTCCACCTTCTCAATACTTAAAATCATACAACGTTTAACAAAACATCACAATATGATAGTGTCAAGTACTAGTTTCGGTCCATATCCCGGACCATCATCAGCCAAGCCGAAATTGCAAGTAAAAGACATAAACTAAATTAATATGGATGAACAAGAGGATTGATGGTAGTGGAATGACATACAAGTAAAAACCTTATACATAAGTTACAATAAATATTATCAGAATGTTAAAATTAACAAATGAATAAAATAATTGTGATGTTTAAAATTTCTTGATGCCAAAGTCTAGGTTGACGGTTGGACTCGTGTTGCACATTTAAATTCAAGTGAAGTCTTAGTTTTCTGGAAAGTTCTGAATTGAGACTTCCTTTAAACACAGCATTTGCTTAAGCTACATAGAACAAGTCCAGCTTTCTCAATTCGTCAAGTCTATATTGGTCATATTGGACAATTCCCTTTGCGCCATCGTGGAACTTGCCCTCAGAACTTTCCAGAAAAGTTTATTACTTTAAAAGGGCCTCTGGTTAAGACGCAGCAGGTCGTTATGCTACTTACGTTCCAGAATGGGTAAAAAAATAAGTAAATAAATGGAATGTAAATTTTAAACTTATACCAGTTGTATAGTATCATTTGAAGTAATTCCACATACTGTATATCAGTTGACTATATTTGTAATTAGTCCAGGAGATATTATAAGTAGAATTTTGTAAACAATATAAATTTATTAAGGATGAACTGTGTTTTTAATAGAAAAAATTGTTAGCGTAAATTGTATAATATTGTATTGTAGGAAAATTTTCTTCTTGTTAATTTAATATTTAGTGCTTGACAATGAATGTATTTTAGTGTACCATTTGCCACCGAGGTAGACACCTCATTTGCAAAGAAAGAGATTTTTGATTTTATATATATAAAGGGGTAGTATTATTTTTATGGGGATTCTTATATCTCAAAAACTGAAGATGTTACAGGTGTGGAAATAGGTATTTGGAACCTCCTTTAAGAAT
Organism: Anabrus simplex; assembly: GCF_040414725.1. NCBI lineage: Eukaryota > Metazoa > Arthropoda > Insecta > Orthoptera > Tettigoniidae > Anabrus > Anabrus simplex. Next base: position 1,194,219,825 of record NC_090266.1, on the reverse strand, counting down.
AAATACACAAACCTGTATATTTTATTTTTAATTTTTTTTTACTTGAGAGAAGACTGTTTCTCACATGTACAGTTCTATATCACATGGTCATCTTAGTCCCAGAAGGGAATACCATAAATGTGGTTTGCAAAGAGTTTCTGTGGTAAATGAAACTCAATTTTTTGGTGAGTTTTTATACTTTAGGGATTTTCAGATAATGTCTTAGTACAGTACCGAGGAATGATTACTTTGATCAAATAATGAAATCCATGCAAGTGAAGCTGCGGGTAACTGCTAGTAAGAAATAAACGAAAGAAATTGAAAAGGAGAACAATTATTAATGAGACTCACCTCTAATGTCTGATGTAAAAAAAAAAAAAAAAAAAAGCACTGACTTGCTGGATGAAGCAGGCAGGCCATGTAATACAATATAATATATCAAGTAAATAATATTACATCAGTCTTGGAACTAGTTTCAGCCACTTTGCGGCCATCTTCAGCCAAATAAAAATTAAACAGATAATATGATAACTGAAACATATGTATACCAGACAAAGACAGTGTTGCATGAATAATTATAACATTAAAATACATATAATAACAAATATTATGGTTATGATCGTCGTGTCATAATATGTCTTTAAGTTGACTTAGGACCTCAGGCAAAGAAGTAAATGTGGTAATGATAGCCAGAATTAGGAATGAATAAACGTACAAAAAATAAAAAGGAGAACAATTATTTATGAGACTCACCTCTAATGTCTGATGTAGAACAAGCACTGACTTGTTGTAGGAAGCAGGCAATGTAAACAAAGGAGTAGATAAGGAGAGGAGGGAAGGTTGGGGAGGGGGAGGGAGGGGATAAGGAGAGGAGGGAAGGTTGGGGAGGGGGAGGGAGGGGATAAGGAGAGAAGGGGTGTCTAAGGTGGGGCTAAAGGATGCAGAAAGAAAGACTGCCGCTGAGAGGGGAATTTAAAGAGAATATATAAAAAAAAGAATTATTTTTATCTGACACATGATTACTAAAGATAGGAATTGAAAGGTCAAATGAAATGTTGGATTTCTCTCAAATACCATTTAGATTGAAGTTGGGATTGAAAAAAAACTGTTCCATAATATTGAGCAGGGGGCTTGTGTAACTTTGAGAATTTTCATGTCTTGGTTGATATTAGTAAACTTATTGTTTGTATCACCCATGTGCTGTCCCATGGCCTAAAATCTGTTATATTTCAGGGTGTTTAATATGCTCCAAGTATCTTGTATGGAAGCTCTTGCCTGTTTGACCGACATAAGATGCTGTACAATTATTACAATTGAGTCTACAAACACCTGACTTGGTGAACTAATTCAGCATCAGCTTAAACACTAAAAAAAACTCATCATGTTTATTAACAGACAAAGAAAGAAATGAGTTAATATGAACCCAGGCCTGCCAGAGCACAGGTGAGCGTAGTAGTTGAATGCGTGGGGCAGCGGCGACATGTTCGACAAAAAAGCAGCATGCAAGGTAGGGAATATACGTAATGTAAGCGGAGATCTAACATATTCCCCACGTGCCAGTGAAAGCGGAGCGTCGAGATGATGCAGAGACGATAGCGTAGCGGTCTTCACAAGGGGTGCCAACTTGGAAGAGCGAAGAACGTGCACTAGAAGGAGAAAGCAGACTGGCGAGAAAAGGTGTACCCAAATGAAGAAAAAAAAAGGGGGGGGGAGAGAAAGGAGATGGACCGGTCCAAAAAGAGGAAAAGGGAATAAGAAGGAGGAAAGGGATTCAGAAAATAGAGCGGTGATATATAAACGATACATAAGTAGTACAATATAAAGTATACAATATAAAAAATATATGTGGCACAGAAAAACATAATATAAGTATAGTTAAGAATACATAGGTTTCCAAAATAAATTCCATGAGGGCAAAGTAAGAAAGAGAAAAGAAAATTATTTAGCCTCATGGGGAGTCTGGGTCGAAACGTAGTGATGGAGACCAGAATCTGATGAGCAAAAGATATATTAGAAAAAGGTCGGAAACCCAAGGACCCAAAAAAAAGGAAACATTAAAATAACCGAACAGTGCTAGGACCAAAGAACAAGGCCCACAAGAAAAAGGGGTGGTTGAAAGGAAACAATCACTCCGGGAAGAAAATCTTTCCCCAGAAAAAAAGGAGGGGGAACAGAAGCATAATATGAAGCATTACTATAAGAATTGAAAGTGTCCATTTGAGCAATATGATAGAGGTGAGAAATAGATGTGGGAGGAGAAAAAGGGTTAATTAATTGCCGAAATGGAGGAGCAGCATAAAAACGAACCAGAGAGATGATTTCCTGAGGATGTTCAGATATAGCAAGAACATCAGCAAAGGTAATGAGAGAATCCAAAAGTCATAAGTCGTTTCATCAGAACGTTGATGGTGACGTAAGAAAACAGAGCTTAACTGTTGGCGAATTTCATAGGGAAGAAAGTAATTGTGTAAAATGGAACAAAATTGAAACCAATCGTGGCAATCAGACATGTGTTGTAAAAGAAAATTACTAAAATGACCAGAAGTTTTAGAATACAAAAGGGAAAGTAATTGAGAAAATGGGGCCAAGGTCAGTTTTAAAAATTTATGAGCAGCAAACAACCAGAGTGTAAGTACTTGTGGATGCGTTGAAGTGAGGTGGGGGACTAAGGGCCGGTTCTGCCATCTGCTGGTAAAGTGGCTGTCAGCTGCCCGGGAGGTAAACTACCTGGAGGATGTAAATCAGCTGGTACTTTGCCTTGCGTGCAACCAGCTCTGCGCAAGCGCTGGGTAGATACCCGGAGCTAGGCACCAATATACGGAGTTGGCTAGACTGATTTTCAGAGACTTCTCGCTTTCGAGTGTGGTGCTATCTATCGTCAAATGTATGAAGCTCATTTCGATTGTCTTATTGTCCTGTGCTTGCATCTGTTGATTATCATCAAACAGCCTAATAATGGGAGTCTTAAGAGTAATGGACAACGATTTATGTCAAGCTTTCGTGATTTTAATCTATGAGCTTCAAAATCAATACCTAATTGGGATTAAAACCTCGAGATTATATTTTCTTATGCCAGTTATAATCTGTCATGTAAGCCAGCGTTTTTGGAAAGTATTCTTGTAGTAGATTGGTCAAGTCGCTCGCTCCGTAATAGAAGGTACGCAGGTTTTCAGCGTCTTTCTAATTGACATTTAAAAATTTATTTTCGTTCCCTGCCGTTGTTCTTAACTCTTTTTTACGCGCTTCCATATACGTATACACGCCCACATCTTCCTTACGGACTTATTGCCTTTGAGCATTCTATCTGCAGGCTTCTGTGAATTGATTAAGTATTTCAACGATGCTCTATTTGCAACTAGCTCTGTGACATCGTTTAGTTCCACGTGCTTCCATTTATTGATAATGCATTTCATTCTAATGTTTAACTTTATGAAGATAAAGTTGGAAGGTACTGTTAAACTAATCGCAGTAAATATCCATTCCCAGGAAGAGGAATTCTGGAATGGAATAGTTTCCAATTTCTTCGAAATCATTTACAAGAAGACTACGTAAACAATTGATAGGGAATCTGCTACCTGGGCGACAGTCCTATATGCTATATTAATCGTAACATTACTTTCCATAAGTAGCACACATATAAAGCATTTTCCTAGTAGACATAATATTGTGATTAAACATTTCAATAAAATATATTATTAACAAAAGAATGTATGAAAAGAGGCATACAGATTAATAAAATGCTAATAATGAAAATAAAAAAGATTCGTCGTAATTAAATTTGAACCTGCAAACCTCGTATTATGAACTGAGTGCGTTAGCCATTACGCTACGAGGAAGCTTAGGGTAATGGGGATACATACACTGACTTATACCTGGTTTTTGAAAACTGAAAAAGTAGAAAATTAAATCTCATTTTAAATTATTTCCAAATAGGTTTTGATTTTATATCCTTTTAGAGTTTCTTTGCGAAAACGTGACGTATAAAATGTGTTACCTACACTACCAATGCGAGAAGGCTGGTGTAACCGTTGCAACTCAAAGGAAGCATTAATGTTCAAAATCGTGCAATACAATATCGATCACTGTTACAGTATCATGCTTTTTTCAGTATACTAAGCTAATTTGAGTATGTCACCAGAAATACATCTAATAATGTTCAGCTCTCAAAACTTGCCCAGCAGGTAAATTCTTATCAGGCACTCGAAGTGGCCGAAAAATTACGCGCCGGGTAACTACGATTTATGCTGCCGATAGCGCTACCTGGGGGTGGTCGAACGGAAACATCCTTTTACGCGGAGGGCAAGTTACGCGCTACTTTACCAGTAGGTGGTAGAACCGGCCCTAAGTCTAAAGTTTTCTTAATAAGATGGAAGTTAATAGCTTCTGAATGAGAAGAGATAGAAAAGGGACTAGGAGATTCATACAAAAATTGTGAAGACGGAGTAGGCGGTGGTGTAGGCTGGGGTGGGGAAGCGTTTAAGAAAAGTTTGGGAGGGGGAGGAGGCGATTGACATAAAGGGGATTTTGTAGGAGGAATAAAGGCGGTATAATCAATAGATGGTTCGTTCGGCGGTAAAGAAGTTTCGGAAGAAGGTAGGTCAGAAGACAGCGTAGAATCCGTAGTGGAAGAAGTAGTATGAGAAAGTAAATTATAAGCAACAAAAGGGTTTGGAGCCGAGAAATTGACAGGATTAGAAGAAAATGTAGAAGAAGTGTCGGATTGATAAGGAGAAAAATTGTCTGAAAAGTAAGACATAGTAAGAAGACAAGCAAAAAAGCAAAAGACGATACCAAAAATAAAAATAAGATACGGGAATCGAACCAGAGTTACTCTGCTACCATACAGTGGGGAGCTCTGTTACCATATTGTGGTGTAGCGTGCGATATTACAGAGCTGGAGCCGTGCGATAAACAATAATATCAACTGAACTGCACGGCAGTAATGGTAAATGTACATACGGTAGTGATATAATATAGTATAGAGCTTAGGCAAAAAGGTCGTAGAAAAAGGAGGCTCGGATAATGATAATAACAATAATAATAATAATAATAATAATAATAATAATAATAATAATCATCATCATCATCATCATCATCATCATTTAAAACCATGGAAACGCGCAGTAAGAAGGAGTAGGCCAAGAAATGAAAGAATATGAGAACAAGAGGAAAACCAAAGATTAACAATATGGATAAGATATATTTAACAGTGAAACATTTTGCAACAAGATAAATAAATGAAGACAAATTTTAATAAATAGTGAAAGATATATATGTATAACCTGAGACAGTAAGAAAAATGTGCCACATTTACAAATAGTAATATCAGAAATGTATCAAAGAAAAGCCTTATGACCAAATACAAGTATACATTGAAGAATATAGAAGCTGAATAAGAAAAGGAGGAGCGAAACCTGAAAGAAAAGAGGTACGAAAGGAAGGGAAAAGGGAAGTGGGAAAAGGATCAAAAACGGGGAAAGGATTTTGTTCACCGGGTATTACTATGTTGCGGGTACAGAATTTATGATATTAATAATACAAAATAGCATACGTCTTAGGAGGCAACTGAAGTGATTACAAAGTTTTGCATTGTCAGTAGCGCAGTTTGTAATTAAAAAGGTGTTGTAGAAGTGAAGTCTTGCATATGAGATTTGAAAATACGAAATTTAAGTCGGCGGAAGAAAAGTTCAGCAGTGGCAGATGGCCCAAATGAAAAATTAATGTCCCAATAATGATAAATCTTGCTCACCAAATTGCTTGAAGATTAACAGTCCAGATGGAAGTGACATAATACAAAGTAGCACGGTTATTTTGATGCTCCACCATGCCGAGACGAAGGCAGACTCAAATTGTGGAGCAGCGGAGTGGCAATATATAGCGGTATATAAAGATCTAGAAAAGTAAGGAGGCTAAAGGCCAGCAAGTTCCAGAAGCGTATTTATCACATGTCCAATAGGAAAGCACCAGCACACACATGACGGAGCAGGTAAAGCATAGAGAGGATGACGTCAGAGTCACGTGATGAATGGAGCAGCCAAAGCACAGGTGAGCGGAGTAGTTGAATGCGTGAAGCAGCGGCGACATGTTCGATGAAAAAGCAGCATGCAAGGTAGGGAATATACGTAATGTAAGCGGAGATCATAACAGAAACACAGATATTTTGCACAATACCAATTCTATTAATCATAGCAACAAGTTCACCAAGTCAGGTGTTGTAGACTCAGTTGTAATAATTGTAACGCACCTTATGTCAGTCAAACAGGTAGGAGCTTCCATACAAGATACTTAGAACATGTTAACGCCCTGAAATATAACAGATTTTACCCATGGGACAGCACATGGCTGATACTAACCATAAGTTCGCTAATATCAACCAAGACATGAAAATTCTCAAAGTTACACAAAAAGGAAAATTGTTTTATCCATCTGGAACAATTTTTCAATCCTGACTTCAATCTAAATGAAATTTCAGAGAAATCAAACATTTTATTTGACCTTTCAGTTCCTATCTTTAGTAATCATGTCTCAGATAAAAAGAATTCTTTTATAATCTCTTTAAATTCCCCTCTCAGCAGCAGCCTTCTTTCCGCATCCTTCAGTCCCACCTTAGACACCTCTTCTCTCCTTCTCCCCTCCCACAACCTTCCCCATCCCATCCCCTCCCCTTTCCCTCCTTTCTTTACCCCCTCTTCTCCTTATCTGCTCCTTTGTTTACATTGCATTTTTCTTGCAACAAGTCAGTACTTGTTCCCTATCCACTACTTTTACATGGCCTGCCTGCTTCCTCCAGTAAATCAGTGCTTGTTCTTCATCAGACATTAGAGGTAAGTCTCATAAATAATTTTTTCCTTTTAAATTTATTTTCTATACGTTTATTCATACCTAATTCTGGCTATCATTTCCAGATTTACTTCTTTGCCTGAGGTCCTAAGTCAATTTAAAGACATCATATTTTGACAAGATCATCATAACCATAATTTTTGTTATTATATGTATTTTACCGAGCTTGATAGCTGCAGTCGCTTAAGTGCGGCCAGCATCCAGTATTCGGGAGATAGTGGTTTCGAACCCCACTGTCGGCAGCCCTGAAGATGGTTTTCCGTGGTTTCCCATTTTCACACCAGGCAAATGCTGGGGCTGTACCTTAATTAAGGCCATGGCTGCTTCCTTCCCACTCCTAGCCCTTTCCTGTCCCTTCGTTGCAATAAGACCTATCTGTGTCAATGCGACGTAAAGCAACTTTTAAAAAATGTATATGTATTTTAATGTTATAATTATTCCTGCAACATTGTCTTATCACATAATCTGTTTAATTTTTATTTGGCTGAAGATGGCCACTAAGTGGCTGAAACTAGTCCCAAGACTGATGTAATATTATTTACCTGATATATTCAATTGTCATTATTTCTTATATGGATTGTTTTTGTCGCATTTTAAATCCTACTATCCTCCAAAAATTATGCATATTCACTTATTGGCCTGAGTTACGAGATATTAAATTATCACTTTGGTAATGATCTCGCCTGCTATATTAATAGCAACAACTGTGAATATTTCTTAACTAAAGTAAACTAATTTCCTCATTCCGAGGTGGTGCAGCTCTTTTTAGGCATGCCCCCAATGGTGGGGAGCTGTATTTATCATTTTTACTGCATATCAACCTTCCTGCCATTTTTAAATCTCTGGCAGTACGGTACCGGGAATCGAACTCAGGCCCCCAAGAATGGCAGCTAATTGTGCTAACCATTATGCTGGCGGACAATCTTAACTACATAAAAACAGACATACAGCATGACTGATGCGTGCTTGCAATTCATGTGTCGGACACGAAACTATTCGTCTACTGTATTTGTGCAACGTCATCAGAGCTGCAGTAGGCCTACACTACAGGGGCGGACATTTCTTAGCTACAAAACACAGATGTACCGCATGACTTTGACACGTGTTTGCAATGCACGGGTCATACGGGTGAAACTATTCACAAATGTGTGTTAAGTCGTCAGAGCTGCAGTAAAACTTATACCCGCTTCGAAGCGGAATCGTTCTTCTCTGACGAATTACTTTGGGGGATCTTGAATGCGAGATCTTTTTTATTTTTATTATTCTCAAAAAGCCAGGGGGCGCGGGGGGGGGGGGGGTTCTAATACATGAGTAAATACGGTAGTCCTTGTTTAACATGTTCCTTGAAACAATCCCTCACACTCTTTTCTTTCAACTTATCTAGATCCTGTCTTCTTGCATTCCTTCCTTTCTTCAATTTCTTCAACTTTAGATGACATTCCATGACCACAGAGTTGTGGTCAGAGTCCATGTCTGCTCCTGGTAAGGTCTTGCAATCCAACATCTGGTTTCTGAATCGATGCCTAATCATAATGAAGTCCATTTGACACCTTCCTGTGTCTCCAGGTCTCGTCAGTGTGGACAGTCTTCGTTTGTGGGGTTTGAACCAAATATTAGCAAGGACTAAATTATGTTCAGTGCAGAATTCAACCAGCTGACTTCATCTTTCATTCCTTTTTCAAGTTCCTATTCTCCTATGACATTACCTTCTCTTCTTAGGCCTACCACTGCATTCCAGTCTCCCATCACAATTAGATTCTCGTCTCCTTTTATATATTGTACTCGCTTTCGCTCGTTGGGGGCTGCGCCCCCAAACCCCCCATTCCTCTACATTACAAGTGGTCACATGGAAAATTACTGTGACGAACAGGTACTTCGTGGATTGCGCCACCAGACTGCCCATATATTCGCGTACATGTTTGGTCCTCTAATATTTTCTCGTACCGTACATTCACGTTTTATAGAAAAGATAGCGTTAAACGTTTCGACGTGGTGAAAATTGCGTACGATTCTCACAAGATAAGAAATTATTTTCCTAATGTAACGGGGAGCTGTAGTCTTGAAACTTGGTAGGTTTATCGTGGTTGAAACGCTCTATATTTCCGTTATTTGATGTTTTGTCGTATCTGCAACGTTTTCACCGTAGATTGGTTTAGAACCTTGGATTAGGCGTACAGTGTTTCCGTTTTACTTTCGCGTTTCCATTTTTACAGGGTGTTAGAATAATGTATTTTGCTCACGTGTGACCCACGAACGTTCCAGTGAGCCTGCTTAATTTCATGAATCTATCGGTCTTATAAGTGTGTAACACAGTAAAATTAATTACGCAAAATGTAAAAAATTGACGTTAAATCTGAAAAATGCAGCTCTATGTAAGGCATAAGGGAGCAAGATACGACTAAAATTCCCGGTCAGTAATTGGAGATCTCTTCATGATCGGATCCGTACGTCTTGTCTATTTGGTGGTAGGAGCGTGCGTAATTTCGTTCATCTACCCATCATATGAGTGTGTGAATCAGTAAAATCATTTATGGAAATTTAACAAAAATGACCAAAACCGGGAAAATGAAGCTCAATCTAAGGTAGAAGGAGTCGAGATACGACAAAAAGTCACAGGACCAAAGTTGTAGATCTCTGCACTTTAGCGTACGAAAGTGCAGTCCGTTTATTGATAACAATTACCGTTTAGCCACAAGAAAGCTCGAAACGAAAGCCTGCACCGTCATTTAAATTGGCTTAATATTTGGAACTTTTTAGTGGATAAAATATTAAATATTTCAACTTTTTGCAATTTCTACGTCGGTTACAGGCTAGGAGCTAGAACTTTGCCAAATATCAATTTTATACGGCACTGCATCACGGTGTCCGCAATCTTGTTTGGGGGGAGGGGGCAAAAATTAAAAATTTAAACTTTTTGGAACTTTCCCGTAGGTTACACGCTAATAACTATCACATTGCCAAATTCTAAGTTGCTAGCTTACCTGAAACGAAAGGGTCTAACACGAAATTTGAGTACGATATTTTGATTCGATTGAGGGGGCTAAATATAAAATTTTGAACATTTTGGTATTTTGCCTTGGGTTTCAGTCTAATAGCTATGAGATTGCCGAATTTAAAGTTCCTAGCTCGTCTGGAAGTGTCTAACACGAAATTTTAGTCCGATATTTTGATTGGGCGGAATGGGGGCTAAATATGAAAAATTTCAACTTTCTGGAATTTTCTTGGGTTGCAGCCTAATAGCTATCAAATTGCCGAATTTCATGTTCCTAGCTCACTTCGAAGTGGGCAAACATTAATGTAAATCAGTGAGACAGTGGGTCAGCCTTGTGGCTTTATATATATATAAGATAGAGCCAGGCAATGTGCATGGTAAATAGTGCAGGCTTTCATTTGAAAATTGATTGCGGACAAACGGCAAGTCGTATCGAGGTACGGATTGCGCCCTCAGACCTCCCTTTTATTCGCCTACATTAATATATCAAGCATTTTCTCGTATCTCGCATATTTATACCATGGAAAGAGGTGAACGTTTCGATCCATAGCAAATTTCGTCCGCTTAACACCAGTTGAAAAACAATTTTTCCAACTTCGCAGACAGCTACAGTCTTGAAACTTGGCAGGCAAGTCGTCAATGAAACGACCTAGAATTTTACTTATTTGAGGTTTTGCCGTATCTCCAAGCGATTCACCATAAATTGCTTAGGAACATTAAATTAGGCTGAAATTTGATTAGTGTTTCCGTATATTCCTTCCATTTTCATATACATTCAAGGCAGCTAGAATAATGAATGTCAGTCTGCATATGCCCAATAACCGTGCCAAAGAGCGTGCTGAATTTAGTGCATCTATCTGTCTTATGAGTGTGTGAATCAGTAAATTAATTTATGGAAATTGAACAAAATTTTCCAAAACCGGAAAAATGAAGCTCAATCTGAGGTAAAAGGGGTCGAGATACGACAAAAAGTCATATGACCAAAGTTGTATATTTCTTCATTTTAGGACATGGAAGTGCAGTCCATTTATTGATAACAATTACGGTTTAGCCACAAGAGATCTCGAAACAAAATCCTGCACCGACTTTAAATTTGGCTTAATATTTCGAATCTTTTAGTGGATTGAATATTAATTATTTTAACTTATTGCAGTTTCTACGTCGGATACGGTCTAGGAGCTAGAACTTCGCCAAATTTTAATTTTGTAAGGCGCTGCATCACGGTGTCCGCCATTTTGTTTGGGCGGAGGGGGCAAAAATTAAAAATTTATACTTTTATTAATTTTTCCGCCGGTTACACGCTAATAGCTATCACATTGCCAAATTTGAAGTTCCTAGCTCATCTGGAAGGGTCTAATCCGAAATTTGAGTCCGATAAAATTATTGTGCTTGGAGGGGGGGCTAGATATGAAACATTTGAACTTTTTTAAATTTTTCGTTGGGTTGCAGCTTAACAGCTATTAGACTGCCGAATTTCAAGTTCCTAGCTCATCTGGAAGGGTGCAAGCCGAAATGTGAGACCGACATTTTGATTCGTAGGGGTGGGGGCTAAATATGTAAATTGGACCTTTTTGGAATTTTTCCTTGGGTTACAGCCTAATAGGTATCAGATTGCCGGCTGGAAGGGTCTAACACGAAATTCGAGTCCGATATTTTGATTGAGCGCGGGGGGGGGGTCAAACTATTAAAAAGTTGTATTTTCCGGAATTTTTCCTTTTGTTACAGCCTAATAGTTATCACATTGCCGGCTGGAAGGGTCTAACACGAATTTTGAGTCCGGTAATTTGATTGAGCCTTGGGGGGGCTACATATGAAAAACTTGAACTTTCCAGAATGTTTCCTTGGGTTACAGCCTAATAGGTATCAGAAAGGGTCTACGAAATTTGTGTCCGATGATTTGATTGGGCGGAAGGGTGTAGCAGGAAATTTGAGTCCGGTATTTAATCCAGTGTGGGATGCTAAATATGAATAATTGGAACTTTTTGAAATATTTCCACGGGTTATGGAATAACAGCTATCAGATTGCCGAATTCCAAGTATCTAGCTCATCTGGAATGGAAGGGTCTAACCCGAAATTTGAGTCCGATATTTTGATTCGATGGGGGGCTAAATACGAAAAATTTGAACTTTTTGGAATTTTACCTTGGGTTACAGCCTAATAACTATCAGATTTCCGAATTTCAAGTTCCTAGCTCATCTAGAAGGGTCTATCACGAAATTTTACTACGATATTTTGATGGGGCGGAAGGACGCTAAATATGAAAAATTTCAACGTTTTTGAATTTTTCCTTGGGTTGCAGCCTAATAGCTATCAGACTGCCGAATTCCAAGCTTCCAGCTCATCTGGAATGGAAGGGTCTAACCCTAAATTTGAGTCCGACAATTTGATTCGACGGGGGGCTAAATACGAATAATTGAACTTTTTGGAATTTTGCCTTGGGTTACAGCCTAATAGCTATCAGATTTCCGAATTTCAAGTTCCTAGCTCATCTGGAAGGGTCTAAAACGAAATTTTACTACGATAATTTGATGGGGTGGAAGGGGGGCTAAATATGAAAAATGTCAACGTTTTTGAATTTTTCCTTGGGTTGCAGCCTAATAGCTAACAGACCGCCGAATTCCAAGTTTCCAGCTCATCTGGAACGGAAGGGTGTAACCCAAAATTTGAGTCCGATATTTTGATTCGATGGGGGGCTAAATACGAAAAATTTGAACTTTTAGGAATTTTGCCTTGGGTTACAGCCCAATAGCTATTAGATTGCCGAATTTCAAGTTCCTAGCTCATCTGGAAGGGTCTAACACGAAAATTTACTACGAAATTTTGATGGGGCGTAAGGGGGGCTAAATATGAAAAATGTCAACGTTTTTGAATTTTTCTTTGGGTTCCAGCCTAATAGCTATCAGACTGCCGAATTCCAAGTTTCCAGCTCATCTGGAACGGAAGGGTCTAACCCGAAATTTGAGTCCGATATTTTGATTCGATGGGGGGCTAAATACGAAACATTTGATCTTTTTGGAATTTTGCCTTGGGATACAGCCACATATCTATCAGGTTGCCGAATTTCAAGTTCCTAGCTCATCTGGAAGGGTCTAACACGAAATTTCCTTGATTGGGCGGAAGGGGGGCCAAATATGAAAAATTTGAACTTTTTGCAATTTTTCCTTGGGTTGCAGCCTAAAAGCTATCAGACTGCCAAATTTCAAGTTCCTAGCTCACCTGGAAGTGGGCAGACATTAATGTCAGTCAGTCAGTCAGTCAGTCAGTCAGTGAGTCAGTTAGCCTTGCGGCTTTATATATATAAGATATAGAGCCAGGCAATGTGCACGCTAAATAGTGCAGACTTTCATTTGGAAATTTATTTCGGCAAAACAGTACGTCCTATCAAAGTACGGATTGCGCCATCAGACGACCCCTTTAGTCGTCTACATTACTCTCTCAGGCATTTTCTGGTATCTTGCCTACGTATACCAAAAAAAGAGGTGAACGTTTCGATTCATGTCAAATTTCGTCCGCTTTAAACAAGTTGAAAAATTATTTTGCCAACTTAGCAGACAGCTATAGCTTTGAAACTTGGCACGTTGGACGACAATGCAACGACCTACAATTTTGGTTATTTGAGGTTTTGCCGTATCTCCACCGTCTTCACCATAAACTGATTAAGTAACATACATTATGCTGAAATTAGGTTAGTGTTTCTACATATTCCTTCAGTTTCCCATGCATTCAAGGCAGTAGAATAATGAAAGTCGGTCTACATATGGCCAATGGTCGTGCCAGGGATCGTGCAGAACTTAGTGCATCTATCTGTCTTATGAGTGTGTTAATCAGTAAAATAATATGTGGAAATTTAACAAAATTGACCAAAACCGGGGAAATGAAGCTCAAATTAAGATAGAAGGGATCGAGATACGATAAAACGTCATAGGACCAAAGTTGAAGAACTCATCATTTTAAGCAAGAAAGTTCAATCCCTTTATTGATAGCAATAGCCCTTCACACACAAGATTGCTCGAAACGAAAGTCTGCAACGTCATTAAATTTGGCTTCATATTTCAATTTTACAGTGGGTTAAATATTCAAAATTTGAACTTGTTGAAATTTCTTCATCGGTTACAGGCTTGGATCTAGAGCATTGCCAAATATTAATTTTGTAGGGCACTGCATCATGGCATCCGCCGTATTGCTTGGGGGAAGGGGGCAGAGGAATTTGATTGGGCGGGGTGGGGGCTAACTATGAAAAATTTGAACTGTTGGGAATTGTTCCTTGGGAAGCAGCCTAACACTTATCAGACTGCCGAATCTCAAGTTCCTAGATCATCTGAAAGGGCCTAACTTGAAATTTGAGTCAGATATTTTGATTGGGCGGGGAGGGGTCTAAATATGAGAAATTTGACCTTTTTGGAATTATTCCTAGGATTACAGCTTCATAGGTATCAGATTGCCGGCTGGAATGGTCTAGCACGAAATTTGAGTCCGATAATTTGATTCAGCGGGGGGGGGGGAGGTAAATATGAAAAATTTGTACTTTTCGGATTTTTTCCATGGGCTACAGGCTAACAGGTATCAGATTGCCGGCTGGAAGGGTCTAACACGAAATTTGAGTCCGATAATTTGATTTGGCGGATGGGTGTAACATGGAATTTGAGTCCGATATTCTGATTGCCGGGCTGAGTGACTCAGACGGTTAAGGCGCTGGCCTTCTGGCCCCAACTTGGCAGGTTCGAACTTGGCTAAGCCGGTGGTATTTGAAGGTGCTCAAATACGTCAGCCTCGTGTCGGTAGAGTTACTGGCACGTAAAAGAACTTCTGCGGGACTAAATTCCGGCACCTCGGCGTCTCCGAAAACCGTAAAAGGGTAATTAGTGGGACGTAAAACAACATTATTATTATATGATATTTTGATTCGGTGGGGGCTAAATATGAAAAATTTTAACTTTTTGGAATTTTTCCTTGAGATATAGAATAATAGCTATCATATTGCCGAATTTCAAGTTCCTACTTCATCTGGAAGGGTCTAACAAGAACTTTCAGTCCGATATTTGAAGGGTCGGAAGGGGGGCTAAATATGAAAAATTTCAACTTTTTGGAAATTTTCCTGGAGTTGCAGCCTAATAGCTATCAGATTTCCGAATTTCAAGTTCCTAGCTCATCTGGAAGGGTCTAAACGGAAATTTGAGTCCGATATTTTGATTCGGTGGGGGGCTAAATATGAATAATTTGATCCTTAAAGAATTTTCCCTTGGGATACAGCCTAATAGCTATCAGATTGCCGAATATCAAGATTCTACCTCATCTGGAAGGGTCTAACGAAACTTCAGTCCGATATTTGATTGGTCGGAAGGGGGCTAAATATGAATAATTTTAACTTTTTGGAATTTTTCCTTGAGATATAGAATAATAGCTATCATATTGCCGAATTTCAAGTTCCTACCTCATCTGGAAGGGTCTAACAAGAACTTTCAGTCCGATATTTGATGGGTCGGAAGGGGGGCTAAATATGAAAATTTTCAACCTTTTGGAAATTTTCCTTGGGTTGTAGCCTAATAGCTATCAGATTTCCGAATTTCAAATTCCTAGCTCATCTGGAAGGGTGAAACCCGAAATTTGAGTCCGATATTTTGATTCGGTGGGGGGAGCGTAATATGAAATATTTGACTTTTTTGGAATTATTCCTTGGGTTACAGCCTAATAGGTATTAGATTGCCGGCTGGAAGCGTCTAACACGAAATTTGGGTCCGATAATTTGATGGAGCGTTGGAGGGGGGAAAAATATGAAAAATTTGAACATTCCGGAAATTTCCCTTGGGTTACAGCCTAATAGGTATCAGCTTCCCGGCTGGAAGAGTCTAAGATGAATTTTGAGTCCGATTATTTGATTGGGCGGAAGGGTGTAACACGAAATTTGGGCCCGATATTTTGATTCGTTTGGGGGCTAAATATTAAAAATTTGAACTTTTTGGAATTTTTCCTTGGGTTATAGAATAATAGCTATCAGATTGCCGAATTGCAAGTTTCTAGCTCATCTGGAACGGATGGGTCTAACCCGAAATTTGAGTCCGACATTTTGATTCGGTGGGGGGGCTAAATATAAAAAATTTGAACTTTTTGGAATTTTGCCTTGGGTTACAGCCTAATAGCTATCAGATTGCCGAATTTCAAGTTCCTAGCTCATCTGGAAGGGTCGAACACGAAATTTCAGACCGATATTTTGATTGGACGGAAAGGGGGCTAAATATGAAAAATTTCAACTTTTTTGAATTTTTCCTTGGGTTGCAGCGTAATAGCTATCAGACTGCCGAATTTCAAGTTCCTAGCTCACTTGGAAGTGGGCAAACATTAATGTCAGTCAGTGAGTGAGTCAGTTAGCCTTGTGGCTTTATATATATAAGATTTATATATATAAGATTAAATCTTATGTCTCTTCATACACTCCTTTGGTTTCGTCATCTGTTGAACTAGTAGGGATATAGACCTGTACTATTGCGGTGCTCATTGGCTTGGTGTCAGTCTTGCCAACAATAATTCATTCACTATGCTGCTTTTTTCTTATTTATTATTAAACCAATTCCTGTATTTCCCATGTTTGATTCTGTGTTTATAATTCTGTAGTCGACTGACCAGAAATTCTGCTCTTCCTGCCAACATACTTCACTTATACCTACTACATCTAATTTTAGTCTATCCATTTCCCTATTCAGATTACCTAACCTACTACAATGATTCAGACTTCTAACATTCCACACTCCGACTCTCAGATTATCATTATAAATCTTCCTGATGATTTTCCCCTCCCATGCAGTCCCTTCCTGGAAATCTGAATGGGGGACTAGTTTACCTCCAGAATATTTTACCCGGGAGGAAGCCATGATCAGTACAACATTCATTCAGACAGAGAGAGCCACATGTCCTCTGGAGTTAGTTAGTTAGTTAGTTAGTTAGTTAGTTAGTTAGTTAGTTAGTTCCTGTTACTTTCAGCTGTGTAGCAGTATTAACACAGCTGAGCCATGTTAAATATTATTACAAGGCCACATCAGTCATTCAGACTACCACCCTTGCAACTTCCAAAAGGCTGCTAACCCCCTTTCGATGAACCATTAGTTAATTTGGTCTCTCGACAGATACCCATCCGAGATGCTTGCACCTATGGTTCGGCTATCTGCTTCATTAGCATGGGCAAGCCTCCCCACCGCAGCAAGGTCACTTGGTTCACAGGGGAGGCCAATTTTAATATAATTATGTTATATTCATTTGCAGTACATTAAACTGCATTTACACTAGTGAAACTCCCTCGCCTAAGTTGCTCGGGTGAAACTTGCTCACTTTGAGTGAAATTTCGCACTTCCCAAAACAGAGCGCAATTCAGAGCAAAACATAGCACGAGTGGGGAGAGCCGCCTTCGACAAGCCTGAAAGCTTCAGTTCTGGTTTTGCAGCCAACATAGAAACTTGTTTTGTCCCTCCAGCCGCTGGAGCCGCTGCAGCCGCATTTGACATCATATGAATGTCATTTCTGATCAAGAAAGGGAAGAAGAAAATCAGTTTTTGTAAGAAATTGCAGTGTTGCATTTTTCGTACCGGTCAGTGTAAGTTCTTCACAATGACCCAAGAATGCTTCAAAATGGGTACTGGTTGGTTAAAAAAAGTAATGAAATGACACACTTTTGCATTGTACACCAATAGTAATTGCTTACCTGATCCAGGAGTGCTTTTATCTTCCCTTTCACTGTAGAAATAGGAAAGTTTAGTTGAGAACTAATTTCCTTCCACGTATCTTCTCTTTTATTGCGATTGAAAGAGTTTTTGTTTTTTGGATTCCACATAAAATCTCGATTTTTGTAGAGCTCGATGAGCTGCAAGCACTGTTCTTAATTCATCCCTCGTGCAACTATGGGGACCACATTTACACTGCGTGAAATTCGTTGAGCGAAACCATTTGGTGTGCGGACAAAAACCGACTGAGCTCCGGCTCGCAGCGAGGGCCCTCACTCCGCAGTTACTCAGCTTCTCAATTAAACTGGTTTTAGTTACCATGGTAATATGGTGCATTCAGTGACCTTATACAACATGTTTGTGAAAGTTGCATGTCATATATTGAACAACTGATAAATAAATAAAACTTACATTCTTTGAAACTTTTGAAGCTGAATACAAGGCTGTGGAATTCCATGTATGAAACATAGGGTATCAGTTCATTAACTAAGTATGAGAGGATATACTGCATGAAAATAAAAATATCAAAATTGTAATGCGTTGGCTTATAAAGTATGTACTTGGAGAAATAGCCGTGCACCATGGACACAGCAAAAATATGTATATACCTGTAGGCTGAAGACATGAGATGCCTTGGGCGATGAAAAGCAAAGATTAGGAAATACTGTATCAGGAACAACAGAAAGCTACTGGGAGTAATAGCAAATACATTATTGACAATACCAGATATTTCCTGCTTTAGCCTCATTAAACGGGAGACAATTCGCAACTGGCTGTCATCTGGTAACCTGGCACCAAATTCAAATTTCAGTGCAAGTTCACACACAGAAATGGATAGATGTGTTACATCTAGAAAGGAAGTGTTATTCTGATATTAACTTCAAAGTTATAGTAGCAATTCTGGATACATGGAAGGACAATAATTTTTCAGGATAGTATTTAAAAAAGACTGAAATGAGACATATATTCAGGATATGAGGTACACTGTTGTGAAAGCATTACTTGCATTCATGCATTACTTTTTTGCTTTAGCATTCATGGTTAGATTGTTCTTTTTCCTCATTAAAAAACATTGTATCATCATAGTAAGGCTCTTATAAATAAACACATTGGCACATTCCTTACACACATGCATTAGTGAATCAGCACCCATAAGCTGGGTTACCTTCCTTTTAATTTGAAGCGTACAGTTAGAAAGTATATGATTTTAGTCCCAAAACATGAGAAATTTCCTTATAAGCAATACTTGCTGTTACTTATGGTAAATAAAAATGACATCATACTGTTTGAACAAAATATGTATTCTATATTTTCTTCAGTGCTTGACAGTACATTATGCTATTTTAAATGGGGTAGTTTAACACATAATGAGCTGCACACATATGCTTACAGTATCACTCAGAAATATTGTGAATATGATATTTAAATATGCTTTCTGGTACAACAGTCACATTTCATTGTGTCTCCTTACTCATGGACTACCTGACCACTCAGAATACTCACTGCACCTCATTAGATAGGTAAGTTGCTCCTTGAGTGTACCGTCAAGAAAATGTTGCAAGCAAAAATCTCTGGACATGAACATGGCTGCATGCTATTGCAGAGACTGTCCATGATCAAACCGTTTGTTGTTTGCAGGTTAAGACTTGCAAAAGCTGACATCATGCTAAAAGTTTCTCTGAAGACCTGAAAATGTCTGTAATCACTGCTCTACAAGAGGGCTGTTCTCTAGCAAATGTAGGTTGCAATTTCAAGCCAGTTTGTAAATATAAACATCTGTTCAACAAGAGGGGTACGGTTTGCAATAAGCCAACCTCTGTAAGGACAAATAATTTCATCAGAAGGACATCTGTGGCAAATCCAGGCCATGATGCTGTTGACATAAGGATGATCTGGAGGCAAATTGTAATTTAAACTTGCATATCTTCATGGCACAAGAGCACCTGCAGGAAGCTAATTTAAATGGTCAGTGACCAAATAAGAAGCCTCTCATATCTATGAAGAACAGGATGGGCTGACTTAGCTTTGCTCAAAATTGCAAATACTGGACTTCTACAAAGTGGCCTCATGTGTTCTGGAGTGATGAGAGTAAACTCAATTTACTTCCTTCAGATGGAATTCATTATGTTCGAGGTCCAGCAAGTATAGAAACTAATTTGTAATATCAAGTTCCTACCATAAAACATGGTAGGGCAGTGGTCTGGTGAGCGGGTGTTCCCATCATGGAGCAGGTCCCTTGGTGCATTTCGATGGCACAATGGATCACTTTCAGTATTGGAATATACTGAAAAATCATACGTTGTCACATTCCTAAAGAACCTTTTGTGGAAAACATGACAGTGATCCCAAACATACATCACAGTTAATGGATCACCTATTAAAAAAATATTTAAAAAATTAAAAAAATGTTTCAAGTTCTGAACTGCCCTAGTTACTTAAATCCCATTGAGCATATCAGGATCAAAGTTAGACTAATGTGTTTGATGCCACAGTTACACCAATCGAGGTACCTTTTTGATGCCACAGTTACACCGATCGAGATACTTTTTTGATGCTTTGTGTTATGCATAGAAAGCGTTATCTACTTGCATCATGAAGAACGTGACTGACACAATGTTAAGACAATGCATGGGTGTTATAACTGCAAATGGTTTTGCTGGAACATATTAAATAATAGAATAGCACTCACTTTAAGAAATGACATTATAATTACAGTTACGGTGACTGTCAAAATATTTATGCTGATTATTTTCACTTTTCATTCTTAAAATCCAGAAAGATTGTTTTTTTTAAACTGTTTATACGTTCTGCACTGAATTGTATTGTTATACAGTAAGTAGTATACTCGTGTCCTCATCCCAAGGTGGTGCAGCTCTTTTCACATACACCCACAATGGAGGTGAGCTGCATGTACCATTTTAACTACATACCAGCCCTCCTGCCATTCTTAAATTTCTGACAGTACCGGGAATCGAACCCGGGGCTTCAGAGGACGGCAGCTAATAGCACTAACTATTACGCTACGGAGGCGGACGTTATACAGTAATTACACAGAAGTGCGCCAAATTATTTGTCAAAAATTTATGAGTGCTACTGTACGCATTCTTCGGAAAAGTAGCTTCTCAGCGGCATATCGGATAACTTCCACTCCATTCACCACAGCTTTTAACAACACGCTAGCCTCCAGCACGCATCGGCATCAACATGGCGTGCCACTACAGCTCCACTTCACAGACAGAAATGAAGATGACTCATCCTAGCCGTGACACCCGACTCAGTCGTGTGTACTTTCATATTTGATCCCTCCACTGCGGATTATGCCAAATTTAAACTCCATTCTATTTCACTAGGCCAGCATTACAAACCAAAACTTCATCCCGATGTTCTTCACGTTTTCAATTACGACAATACTTCCGTTTAAAGTCTCATCAACCATTCTCACGCTGGTATATTTCACATAGCATTCAAAATTATCAAGAAGTTAACAAAACTCAATTTAAGAGAGTGATTCTAACCCTGCAAGATGTTCCCTGAAAATACCATTATCAACAGATAATGGCCGTCATTGTTGCCATTCACAATACACCACGTACTTAACGACCTTTCTTTTAAACTACACTGAAATTATGCCTAAACATTACAACACCCAATCAAATTTCCTTCCACGCCAGCCAAATTCACCGTTGCTTATGGAACCATGTTCACGAACCTGGGACTCCAACCAGACAACTTTCAGCAGACTACTCTCCTAATAGAGCCTCATTTGGCAATCTCAAAAAACGTTGGAATATTGTTCCTAGCTTTTCCAAATAATTATGACCTGAGGTCAAACACTGCTACATATTACTGTGTAGTTGCCTTGTCAATACTGTGACGTCAACCAATGGCAGATATTAATGTTATGCACATAGGTGCCAGACATTTTGTATCCTTTCTCCCCAAACTTCTCCCATGTAAATATGTTATTATGAGCTTTGTAATTTCCCAACTTTTCAATAGAGTAACGTCGATATTACTGTGTAGTAGGGTGGGCCGAAAAAAACTCTAATTCTTTTTTCCAAGTCGTAATACCGCTGAAAAGTTGCGAATTGGGAAGAATAAAACCGGGTAAAAAATGAATCAAAATAGGTTTGTTTCTTTCGGTCGCGTACGTGCTCTAAAGTTTGCCGAAATTCGGAAAAATGTATATTTTTATGATAATTTCCTACCTTGCTTAACTTGTCAATATTTAAATATAATAGCTCTAGTGGACTATTACTAGAGCCAATAATGATTTAGAGAAAAGAATGGTTCAAATCGGTTAAGGTCTTCCGCTCGCGCAACAGCTGTCAAAAACCTAACAAAATCTCGCGCTCGTCGTAACTCGCTTGGGTCAAAGACTCTGACGCTCAGCCCACCTACCACTCTCGCCACCATGCCGTGCCATTGTTGTGTCAGTCTGCACTTATCCCTCGTGTTTGATGTGTGTTTCATTCGCTCTTCCAGTTACTATTGTGGCATTTGCACCTACTGTATTTCGATGTTTGTTTTGTGTTATGACATTTTTGCGTAATTTTGTGACTTAACGGTGGTATACTATGGCTGTACCTCAGAAACTCATTGCAAGACAGGTATTTGATTGCAGTGTATTTGCTGCACCTAAAGACTTTTCATCAAACAAGCTAAAGTTAAATTTGTTATCCTTCTAGTAAAGGTAGCGATAGTGACCAAGATATTGGTCTTCAGATCATCAGTTTCAACAATATTTACATTTGAATATGAGCACGAGGGTTTCAGATGAGATTCAGAGTCATCATCCAGAGTTAAATGGCTGTCACGCGATCTCCTTTCCAATGATTTGATGCGTTTCTTTGTTTTGGACACGTCCAACCCTCCAATTAAACCTATTCCGTGTGCTGGTAATAAGTAAACAAATCTTAGCTCAATAGCAGGTATTTTGTGTGATTTTGTACATAGTTGACAGTTATATCTCATTTACATAAATCAGGGGTTCTGTTACAAATGCAATTAACAACAAAGGGACATTTGAAAGCCGATACGTCGAAAAGCAGTGAGCATTTTTGCTTAAACTCCTCAATTTTCTGCTTAAACGAATCTTTATTCTTATCCCGAGTATATGATTTTCAAATGCTGTAATATTTATCATGCAACGCTTTTGTAAGTTGCACAATTATCTTATCTGTAACCATTGGAATGGATGCTTTCTGATACAAACCAATTATTTTGTTAGCTACTGTACTTGCAACGTGTGAAAAACTGACTCTCTTATTATTAACCTTAAGCACCAAGTGGTATCTCTTCTGTGAACAACACCAGATCACGTCCTCACCTGTAAGAAGCTTGTTTGATGAAAAGTCTTTAGGTGCAGCAAATATAGGGCAATAAAATACCTGTCTTGTGATGAGTTTCTGAGGTACAGCCATAGTATACCACCGTGAAGTCACAAAGTTACACAAAAATGTCATAACACAAAACAAACATCGAAATACAGTAGGTGCAAATGCCACAATAGTAACTGGAAGAGCGAATGAAACACACATCAAACACGAGGGATAAGTGCAGACTGACACAACAATGGCACGGCATGGTGGCGAGAGTGGTAGGTGGGCTGAGCGTCAGAGTCTTTGACCGAAGCGAGTTACGACGAGCGCGAGATTTTGTTAGGTTTTTGACAGCTGTTGCGCGAGCGGAAGACCTTAACCGATTTGAACCATTCTTTTTTCTAAATCATTATTGGCTCTAGTAATAGTCCACTAGAGCTATTATATTTAAATATTGACAAGTTAAGCAAGGTAGGAAATTATCGTAAAAATATACATTTTTCCGAATTTCGGCAAACTTTAGAGCACGTACGCGACCGAAAGAAATTAACCTATTTTGTTTCTTCTTTTACCCCACTTTATTCTCCTCAGTTCGCAACTTTTCCGCGCTATTACGACTTGGAAAAAAGAATTGGAGTTTTTTCGGCCCACCCTACTGTGTAGTTGCCCTGTCAATACTGTGATCATCAACCAACGGCAGAAATTATTGTTATGCACATTGGTGCCAGACATTTTGTATACTTTCTCCCCAAACTGCTTCCATGTAAATATATATTATAAGTTTTGTAATTTCCTCAATTTTTTAAGAGAGTAGCGTCAACAATTCATGTCAGACCACCACTGCTGGACACTGTTAAAATGCCCTGTGGCTTTACGCATCGATGCCGAATACTTTTTTTTTTTTTGGTCTTAGACTGCCCCCATGTAAATATGTTAATATAATCCTTTTTAACTCCATATTATTAATGAACATTGTTTTTCTCATTGAAATTTTATTAACATTTTCCTAACATTTCTGATAGTGTAACGTCAATATTTCATACGGACCACTGCTGTTGGACACTGTTAAATACCCTGTGGTCTTACCTATTGGTGCCAGTCACTTGTCTTTCCCTTAGACTGCCCCCATGTAAAATGTTAAGTTAACCTTTGTAAGACATACCCTAACATTTTGACGCTGTTATCCTTCACAACTGGTAATTTACAGCCAACGGCTGATATGTTGGTATTCATATTATCAATGAACATTGTTTTTCTCATGCCGGGCTGAGTTGCTCAGACGGTTGAGGCGCTGGCCTTCTGACCCTAACTTGGCAGGTTCGATCCTGGCTCAGTCTGGTGCTATTTGAAGGTGCTCAAATACGTCAGCCTCGTGTTGGTAGATTTACTGGCACGTAAAAGAACTCCTGCAGGACTAAATTCCAGCACCTCGGCATCTCCGAAGACCGAAAAAATAGTTAGTGAAACGTAAAGCAAATAATATTATTATTATTATTATTATTATTATTATTATTATTATTATTATTATTATTATTATTATTATTATTATTATTATTATTATTATTATTATTATTATTATTATGTTTTTCTCATTGACTGTCCCTACTATAATATGTCAATATTATTTCTTAGCAATTACAATTCAATTACAATTCAGGTACCTGATTTCAGGTACCTGATTTAATCCTTGAGGTAGTACTGTGACTGATGATGCCTTCAATGAAAGGCGAAACATGTCTCATATGGAAATAAAGATAAATTCCTAATTGTTTAACATTTTTTATATTTTGAATAGGTGATATTATAAACTAATTAGCATCCTTCCAGTGATTGTCGAAATATCTTCACAGATTTTTTCACTGTTCATTATACTTAATGGGAATAGATATAGGGGAGAATGTACATTTTCTAAATTAGATTTCATTAGCAGTAATGTACTGCCATGTAATGAACAATTATGATCCTCTGAAAAGTGTGATAACTAATTTGTCATTGCTAACTTTGAAGCAGGTCTAAACTTGCGTGAATCGGGGGTCACATTATTCCCAACTTTACTTCAAATTACAGAAAGCATGTTTTCTGTACATTCTTGGGTAAGCTGTTTCACCAAAGATAGAAAAACTCATACTTATTCCTTAAGTCTGTGACACAATGGAAGGAAAAAAGACAAGGTTCTTCAGCACTTCATAATTATTGCAGCCAGAGAAAGCACATATCTTTCCTTTCATATTGAGAGGAAATATAAATGACTCACCCTCTCAGTCAGTTACTGATTTTAACTTACTTGAAACGCATAAATAATATCATAAACTTTACCAACATGATGTACATGCTGTTTCAACAGGGAAAGTTTCACCTGGATATACTGCTCACATTGCTGTCCCTCAATATCTTGCAGTGTGTCCTGTATTACCTCTAATGTATTTCATAATACATTAACCAAAGAGCCCAGTTGTGGTGGTTTGGCCTCATCTTAAGGATGACTGAAACATGACCACCATGCAGAGAATGGGAACTGTAAGCTGCATGATCATCATCATCATCATCATCATCATCATCATCATCATCATACAGGGGCAACCAGGCAATCTGTTTGCTAACCTTGACACCAAACATTACAAAACAATATTGCCTAAGTAATACAATTGCAAAATTTGCTTAAGTGTGGCCAGTATCCGGTATTCGGGAGTTAGTGGGTTTGAACCCCACTGTCGGCAGCCCTGGAGATGGTTTTCCGTGGATTCCCATTTTCACACCAGGCAAATGCCGAGACTGTACGGTAATTAAGGCCACGGCCAATTCCTTCACACTCTTTAGCCCTTTCCTGTCCCATCGTCGCCATATGATCTATCTGTGTCAGCGCGACGTAAGGCAACTTGTTAAGAAAATGCAAAATTATTCAATTTCCAGTCCCTAAGGTATACACAAACAAGAAATTTGTTTGTGCAAAGGCTGTTCCAGAAATGCAAGAGGAGAATGAGACAAACATTTAAGCAATACCAACTCACTGAAAGAGAATATAATCAACATTTTGAAATGCACAACTTAAGATTTACAATCCCATTTAGCAATCCCAGCTTCACATGTTCGTAATATTTCACACCCCATTGCAGATCTTAGAATAAAAGCCCAGCTGTAGCTTTTAGTCAACCTACTCGTGGCATAGATGTGTAAATTTCTAATGTATGGCTATAATGGTGCATAATCATTTAAGTCCAACAGTAAACACTTCATATTAGCCATTTCAGAGCCTTAGCTGTGGCCTTATTATTATTATTTTTATTGAGGAACGTTTGTTAATTAAACAGATGCTGTTCATTGTCTTTTGAACAACTAAAACCTCACAAGCTGCCTCCAGATATTAGTTCATTGACAATGCAGGTCTCCATTGTGTCTATAGACATTCTTTCCATGACACCTTGTCAAAGAATAATAGCAGTGTTTTACAAGGTCCAAGATATCTTTGAGTACATCAGAAATTCTAATCTGTAGGTGATCTTTAATGCTGAACATTTAAAAAAAAATCTGTTAAATGGCATAGGTTAATGGTTATTTCCAGAATTTTTCAAGTCGGAGTAATTTGAAGAGTTCCTCCTCATCCCTTTCTCTGCCCTCCCCTCAAAAATAATTTCAATGCTTGTTGATGATGATGATGATGATGATGATGATGATGCTTGTTGTTTAAAGGAGCCTAACATCTAAGGCCATCGGCCCAAAAAGAATTTAAGTTAACTCTGTATACATTAGGAAATAGAATGATCTCATGATGGCTATAGGATACATTTTCTTGCCTTTCTACAGTTTCCAGGTAGGTCTGAATCCTCAGAAATGAACCTCCTAAGGTATTATTACACTTGTCCATTGTGCTGACCTTCCCCTCTACTGCACTTCAAAAAAACAAAGGTTCAAAATTTCTCATGGAATGATAGCAGCCATTGAAATTAATAGTAGTAGGTTGAAGCACTGTCCGGCCAGTATCCAGTAATTGGGAGATAGTGGGTTCGAGCCCCACTGTCGGCAGCCCTGAAGATGGTTTTCCTTGGTTTCCCATTTCCACACCAGGTAAATGCCGGGGCTGTACCTTAATTAAGGCCACGGCAGCCTCCTTCCACTTCCTAGGCCTTTCTTATCCCATCGTCGCCATAAAACATATCTGTGCGACGTAAAGCAAAAAAAAAAAAAAAAACAGCACTGTCGATCAATGCATCAGAGACATGTAATAATTTTTTTTTTCAAATATACAGTATCTCAATGATGGGCTTAATTGATGCTTAAAGTTGTAACAGGAGATGCTACTGGTAAATACCTAATATGGTATGTGATCTTAGGCACTCATACAAATCTTCAGTTCCATACTCAAACACTTACCATTTCAATAGCTCTCTCTGTAGATCACTGGTGGAAAACCAGACTCTGAATCTCAGGTTTGCAGGTTCAAACCCAGCAGAGATATTTGGATTTTTGAAGGGCAAAGAAAGTCCATTCGACACACTATCTTATTGATATCTGCAGTGACTTCTATCACATTTTGGTGGATCCTCTAGCCCACCACCTGAAGCTGACATATGATTTGTAGCCAACACACTATCAGACTTTCACACAGTTATGTACAGCATGTATGTAGGCAGTAAGAACGGTAGGGTTAGACCGAGGTACGAATATGACAAGCAAATTAGAGCAGATGTAGGATGCATTAGTTACGTAGAAATGAAAAGGTTAGCACAGGATAGGCTGGCATGGAGAGCTGCATCAAACCAGTCTTTGGCTGATGACTCAGACAACAACAACAACAACATGTACAGCATTCTGGAGATCTCGTCAGTCTTGATGTGGGAAGTGTAGGACGAGGGGAAAACCAGATAAACACAAAGAAAGAACAAAATGATCAATGGTTTACGCAGGTGGTACTAGGGGAGGAGCACAGCAAAAGCACAGTAAGAGAAAAGCAACCCAATAATTTTGACAGAGAGAGAAATTGTGCATAAGCTACATATGACTCCTCTAGCTTCTCATTTAATGATTAGTTGACTGTATTACGGTATTACCTCTAGAAAGACTGTTACTGAGCGAGTTGGCCATGCAGTTAGGGGCGCACAGCTGTGATCTTGCATTTGGGAGACAGTGGGTTCAAACCCCACTGTCAGTAGGCCTGAAGATGGTTTTCCACTGTTTCCCATTCTTCACACCAGTCAAATGCTGTACCTCAATTAAGGCCACAGCCACTTCCTTCCCACTCCTAGACCTTTCCCATCCCATCATCGCCAAAAGACCTATCTGTGTCAGTGTGATGGAAAGCCAATTGAAAAAAAAAATTAAAAAACACTGTAACACGTCAATTTAGTCTGTTCATTACAAACATTTGCCTGATACTTTAGTGTTTTGTATACACACATTCTCAAACTTAGTGGTCAGTTATGCCTTATGCATGTAATATGCAAATAATGGACTAGCATGTAGATCAGTGAGACTAGCCCTAATCTAAAAATTTGTTGAGAGATTACTCTAATGGTGGTAATACATTTTGTTCCAGGTGTGTATGACCAAGATGTTCCAGAAGATTTGCTTTTGGCTCAGCCTTTATTGTATAGGCAAGGACGTTTAGGTCTTGTGTATCAACCTCATTCTTTTTGGTTGACAATGGCTGATTCACTCTATCAAAGTATAGTCATCTTCTTCATCAGTGAAGCTGTATGTATCTCATATCTTATTTAGATAATTGTTGAGTATAATGTATCAGTGTTATGAAGCTAATTGTTCCATGTCCTTATGTTGCCAGGCATACCATGATACAGACGTTGGTATTTGGGAGTTTGGGATGACTGTTACTACCTCTTGTATGTTTGTTATGCTTTTCCATGTGGCCATTGAAACAAGGTCTTGGGTAAGTAGAAAACCTAATGATCAGAAATTTGGATGTGATGATACATCAGTGAACAGAGAATACAATAACAGTGTGGTGGTACTTAAATTGGGAAAGTAATCTAAAATATTTTGTTGTTTTTCTCATGTGAAATGATTTTTAACAATTTTTCTTCTTTTTCGTGCTGTATAATACATTCTTATTGTACTATGGATAGTCCATCATTCAAATATCATTTCATCTTATACTCCACACAATACCACACTTGCTGTAACATATTAAAAATATATATAAAGACTTGTCTCCTATTTTTATTGAATACCAACCTGAAAGTTACACAACTTACTTTAGTTTTCATATCTATGTAGCTTTTTTGACTCACATACTGTATATAATGTACACTAATAATCCTGTACCCTAATGTTAGAAAGCTGAAATTGGAAGGAAAAATGATGTATTTGTATAGCTTTGTTAAATATTTATATTGACAACTGTACAGTACAATAAGTTGTAAATTATGGAGCAACTTGTCGCATCGTAATCGTCATTAGTCTAGTCCAGCGAAGTTTCGAGATATACAGGTGTCTGGTCGACATTACCAATGTACGAGAGTAAATACAAATTTCTATGGCTCAAACTTTACATTACATTTTAAACATTTTTATTCACGATCATATCATACATATACATACAGAGGTAGTAAAAGATACAGTGTGAATCTCACATAAGGTAAACTTTTGTGTGGGCTCCAGAAATACAATAGCTAGATTATGTACATCATGGCATCTAGTGAATATAATTTACTCCATTATCATTTTGGTGATATTATACTAATTTTATGAACAGTTTTTCTGCATTTGGTGTAGGAAGCTGGAAATGAGAGACATGGGTTAAGGAGAATGTTGGTTTCTTAGTAGAAAGGAATAGTGTGCTAGTTGATTTAAATATTATAATGGAAATTTATAAGTTGATCTACCTTGTAATAACTGTTAATGAGCCATGTGAATAGCCTTTTCTTCAGGGTATTCTGGTTGCCACTGATCACTGATCCGTGGCCCTAGACAACTTAGATTTCTTTGCCCAAGTAAAGTGTTTTGGCGTGGAATACTTATTCCAGTTCTGTCTTGCAGCCTAGTGCAAATTTTTGACTTGTGTTCTTTGCAGAAGAGCTTTAAATGTTTATGCATGTATAGGGTCACTGACTGCACAAATAGCTGCTGTATGTTAAGTACCATGCATTGCTGGAACAGTTCGTATGTTGGAAACATCAGTGGCTTTTTGTACATGACTTTCAGTATGTAGTTCTGGCATGTATTTACCTGAGCCAAGTGTGAATCAAGTATTCCACCCCAACTGTTAATTCCATATTGCAGTTGCGATTGAACTAAGGCAAAGTAGACAGACTTCAAGGCTTTTGTTGAAATAACATTTCTAATTCTGTAAAATATATAAATAAGTTTTTGAAGTTTAATGATCAAATTTGTTGCATGAAAATTCCATTTCAGATACCTGTCTACAATTATTCCTAGATATGAAACATTTATTGATTTCTGTAAAGTATAACAGTTACAGCTTTCAGTATTTTTGCAAGTTTGTGTGTGGAGTCTCTTAGTGTTAGGTTGTCTGAGGGTTGCATTGTTCTACTATGCAAGAAGCACAGAAATTTTTAAAAATTTTCATTTAAAGTAAGTAGGTGGTGGTTTAGCCATTTCTGAACTATGACTAGTGATTCTAGAGCTCTCTTGAAGGTGTCCTCTGATGTTTCACCCATGACTGTGAATACCTTGTCATCAGTATATGAGTTAATTTTTGCATTACAGTTTAGCTCACACATATCATTGATATATAACAAAAAAAGAATTTGTCCTAACACTGTTCCTTGGGGTACTCCAATTTTTTACTTGAGCTCTTTTACTTAGGGTATCCTTGATTCTTACCTTTTGTATTCTGTTAGAAAGAAAGCCTTTAATTAGATTTTGAGGAATTCCATGAATGCCTACTTTTTCAAGTTTTCTAAGGAGTATATTGTGGTCTACAGTATCAGATGCCTTTGTTAAATCCAAAAATATAGAAATAGTCCTTTTGGAGCTATCAGTGGTTTTATACAAATAATCTGTCAAGGAGAATATTGCATGTTGAGGGCTATTTTTTGGTCCAAAACCAAACTGGTTTGTCGACAATATATTATACTTATTCAGGTAATTAGGTAATCTGGTTTTAATGCATTTCTCTAGTAATTTTTAAAGGTGGGTTGTGGGAGAAATTGGGTGATAATTGTTTAACTCTCTCTTATCGCCTGATTTATGGATTGGGACTATGATAGCAATTTTGAAGGGTCTGGAAATTGTCCTTTCATTAGTGATAGATTAAAAATATATTGCAGAGGCTGTAGAATACGTGAACTAATTGTTTAAAGTGTTTTACTTAAGATATTGTCATAGCCATTGGCTGAGTTATTTTCTAGTTCAGCTATGTGATTCATTCTTTCTGTTTCTGTTATGGGAAGAAAAAAGATTGATTTTGGTTGAGGTATTGCATGAATGTCATATATATTGTGGCATTAGGTTCTTTGCTGGTATTCATTATTTTGTCAGTAAATTCTAAACCTATACCACTGAAATAATCTACAAATTTGTCTGCAATGATAGTTGGTTGGGTTGTTTCTTGTGAGTCTGTAAGATTTATGCTGTCTATATCTGAATTTTTTTTCTCCTTCCTACATGTTATATCATTTATGCTTTTCCATAGGATTTTAGAATTGTTTGAGCTTGACATAATTTTATTAGAGTAGTACTTCTCTTTTGCTACTTTAATGAGCCTGTTTATCCAGTTTTGGTATGTTTTATGTTTCTTAATAGCATTTGTGATCTCGTCATTATTTGAGGACCTCATCTTTTGTTTTACAATTGTCTGGTGTAATTTTTCCCTTATTCTGATGGAAGTTAGGATTCCAGTTGTGATCCATGGTGTTATCTTTCTGAATTTTGATCTTACATGTCTTGTGTTAGTAGAGTGTTCAGAGATATGTTGAGTTAATAGCCCAATAAAACTACCAGTCGCTTTGTGGACATCATGTTCATTCAGGACTGATTCCCAATTTTCCGTTTTTAAGGTTTTATTTAAAGCTTCATAATTTATTCTGGCATTATTCAGTATTTTTCCTTCCATTTGTGTTATATGATATTTCTGGGATTGTTTTTGTATGAGAAAAATAGGACTGTGACTGTGATACTAGTATATAGAACATATGACTCAAAATTGTTATTTCTATGGGATTTAACGTGTATGTGATCTGTACATGTTCTAGATTTTTGGTTTATCCTTGTTGCAAAGTTGATGTATGAAATGAAACCATTAGCACTTAAGGTGTTCATGTATTCCTTTTTAATTTTTTGAGCATACTGACCAGTTGGGTTTAAAATGTCTGTTAATGTCTCCTATTGTTATATAATGTGTGGCTGCAGGTAGCTGCTGAAGTGTATTTCCTAGTTCTTCTATAAATATCTTTGGGCTTGTGGAGGGTGATCTGTACATAGCAAGTATCCAGTAACTTTCTTTATTATACCGGTACTTTAAGTTGGGTAGGCTACCATTTGCTACTTTTAGGGTTTTCAAAATAGATATTGCAACATTTTGTATGAGGGTTACATGTGTGTATATCTTTAAACTGTCATGTGTCGAATTTTGTGGGGGTATGAAGTACTCATCATATCCTAAAATAGAGAAGGGTACAGTCCTAATGAGTTGGGTTTCAGATAGTATTATACTATCTGGTTTATGGTCCAGTTGATTTAACATAACTAGCATGCTTTCAAAATTTGTTATCTTGCCATTTATATTCAGGTGCATAATTCTCATTCCTGCAGTATAGTTGATTAATTTGTTCAAGTCTTGAGGGGTGTTAACAATGCCTGTGGTGATATAATCTTGTAAGGTAAGCCCTAATTCATGATCTGGTTTCATATTCATAGCCTATTGTCTAGTATTACTGTTTGTAATTGCTTGGTGCACACTTCGAGAGAGAATTTCAATGCAAGTATATTTATGAATCACTTGGCTCAGGTATACATACCCTAACTTGAATCCTCAGTCTCTCTGCTTTGTAGGAGCTGCTGGTAAGTCAGCTGCAGTCTTGATTTGCAGTATGGGGCTGTTCTCATTTTTCCTCATGAAGATCTTCCCGTTCTTGGTCCAAACAAATTTGTAGTTCGTGGAGTGTTTCGTACTTCTGGCTAGCCAATATAGATTTTGGTTCTGTTTTGTTAGATGTTCATTTAAATATACAGTTGTGTCCCCACTGACTTTGATGATGATGATGATGATGATGATGATGATGATGATGATGATGATTGTTGTTTAAAGGGGCCTAACATCGAGGTCATCGGCCCCCCACTGACTTTAATATCTGCACAGAGAAGTTTCCCATGCTTTCCTTTTTTTGTCCTTGATCATGTTTTTTATTTTACGCAGATAGAATTTCACAGTTATGAGAGGAATCTTCTTCCTTCCATCCTTATCTGTAGCCGCTGGGAGTCGGTGGCAATATTCATTGTCCCAGTCAGGTTGAATTTCCACTCCAACTGCACCTGCAACTTGAGTTACTATGTCATACACATACTCATCCTTAGAGAGAAGTATGCCAGCGATTTCTAAATTATAATTCTTAGAATACTGTTGAAGGTCATTGATTTGATCCTTCAAATGATTATATTGATCTTTGAGAGCACTATTTTCAGCCTTGCTGCTGTTCACTTTGCTGGTTAAATTGTCTATGCACTTTTTAAGTTCACCGTTTTGTTGTAGCAGTTCATAAACTTTTCTGGACTGAAACTCCAGTGAGCTGGAGACATCTTTCAGGATTTGCTGCATGTTGTTCACAGCTTCACATAGGCTTGTATTGTCTGCTTTGACTTTATTCCGCTGAAAAGTGTATGAAGGCGATTTAGCAGTAGGCTTATGTTTGCATTGTTTACAATGCCACAAAATTTCCCCTGGATTTGACAGCATTGCCTTAAAAACAGCATTTGAAACGCGTGCACAGTTTAAATAGAGCGTTTCACTACACTTTCCATCACACTGTACATAATTTTCGTTCTCCTTGAGCGACACCTTGCAGGAGCTGCGCATAACATTGCTGGTATTGGGCGCCATGATGAACTAATAACGAATCTGTAGAAATCCACTATCTTTTCTTCATAATTAGCTGGGAGATATTGCTCAACACTAGTTTTCCTGTAAAAATTGAAGTTATTTCATTCAAAAACATCTGTGAGCAATCTATGGCTAGCCTTATAATCCATAGTTTTTAACTTTCTTGCTATTGTTGTAGCTTTCAACAGACACATTTCACTCATGACCACACATCCAAACTGTTTCTTTTCAGTGACATATTCACATATCCTATTTTTGATTTCTGGAAACTCTGCATTTTGTCCCTGGAAGTGTCCGGTGGTTGTTGTTCGACTGTTTGATACAAGCTTTATTTCTCCTCCAATCATACCGCAACTCTCATATACATCATATTTTCTTCACACCACAAGATTACCAATTTGCTTCGCCTCTTCAGTAACATCTTCAGTAACATGGAGCTTTTCTTTAAATGTAAATGACCTATTTACAAAGGAAAATTTAAGTGTATTCTCCTAATTCAATACATCATATAATTCCATCATTAGATGGAGTAATCAAATTCAAACATGTTTTAACTCGTTTGAGCCATCTTCAGTAAAAAAAGGGGGGGTAAAGTAATTTACATAATACAAGCTAAAAATGTGCCAAAAAACATAATGAAGGAACAAATGAAAAAATAAAAGACACATGACAGAAATAAAAACAGCACAATATACAATATTTACATCACATAATATAGAGCAATAAACAACTCGCTGCGATAAAATGCAGTGAAGAAAGGGGTTAATACAAAACATAATTCAATTTTTTGTTGCGACCCTCCCGACCTTTCAAAATAAGGCAAACAAACCAGCATTGTAATGGGGACTACATAAGTCTTAGTGAAGTACATGCCTTTGTTTTAAAGTGTCATTCGGCATCTCACTGTTTTGGTTTCCGAAATAAATAAATAAATAAAGAAAGAAAGAAAGAAAGAAAGAGAGAAAGAAAGAAAGAAAGAAAGAAAAAAAAGAAGGGAAGAAAGAAAATAGTTAAACTTGCTTTCTGACTTGTCCAAATGAGTTAGCCCAGAGAACTTGTCTGTGGAGGAAAGGTTGGACAACAGATTCAAAAATTTATCTTTAGGTGATCACTAGATGCATTGTGTTTCACTCTTCAGTTTGGAAATAATATGGGAAATGTTGGAAAAGTTTATTTTGTATTCCATTTAAGAATTGCTAGATGAAAATAAAATGATTATTTTTGTATGTCTGCAACTATGTAACATATGTTTTTAAATGTGATTTACAGACAGTGATCCATGTGCTCTCCATCCTGGCATCCATCTCTGCATTTTACATCTTTTCTGTGATTTATAATACAGTGTGCCTCCAGTGCTTTGGCCTTCCCAGCAACTATTACGTTGTGCAGCAGACTATTGGCTCAGCTATATATTGGGCTGTTGTGGTGCTCTCCACTGTCGTAGCATTGCTCCCCAGGTACAGTGTTTTCATATGATGATGACCTGTGCTTTTAGAGATAATTACAGTTATATTGCAGCTAATGATATCATTCTCATGCTTTAGATTTGTTTGGCGTTCAGTAGAGACATGTCTGTTCCCTCGTGATGTAACCCGTGCCGTACTGGAGAAGAGAAGAGCCACTCGTCGAGGTGAGGACTTTCTCGTGTCATGGTCACGCTCCACATCCACTTCATCCATTTTCAGGTACAGTATGGTCCTAATATCCAACCTGCAGTCTGCTGTCAGTTGGCGAGGAGGAGTTGAGCATCACCACAAGCAGAGGACAAAGTATTTCACTGACCTTTCAAGATTATCTTCGAACTTGGAGGCTGCATGTTGTGTATTGCATTTACATGCTGTAGCATGCCTTGAACCTGATTGCTCTTCCACCATTCTACTCATCAGTCAGAAAGTTGTGTAGTATTCAGAATAGCTGATACGCTTTGCTTGAGATTGTATATTCAGTCATAATGCACCGTATTTCCCCTGTAGTGATGTTAGAGATATTGATGGTCTTTGAGTATGGCTGGGAGTAGACTCACAGCATGGCTGTTGGCTTGGTCTTGATCATAAGGCCATACTTCCTCCAGTTTGTATCATGTATCATCTTACCATAAACTCTTTAGAAAACATTCAGATGATTACTGTATCAACCATTATCCACAGTAGAGTATACTTCAGGAGAAATAGGGAAATGGTTAACATTAACTCCAGCAGTTAAATTTCAACAAATAATTACATACAACATTAACACTGCAGCATTTTTATGCAAATATTCACTCAACAATTGAATTCTGATTGCATCGTCTAGATGGTAGTATTTTCTGACATCATCATGATATTCAGTTAACCCTTCACTTTTCTGGGTTTTACTGTAAATATTGATCTAAAAATGTTCCATGGCAGGTGTGCTTGTATTCTGCCACAAGGTTACAGGTTTACCAAACTTTCCAGAAGGTGAATACCTAGGTTTCTGATATAAATTAATTTGGCTACAAATTGTCAACAGAGAAATTAAAACCTGATAATAATTGTAAATCAATATATTTTTATAGTATGGCTTTCATGTTTTTGTATTATTGCAATAATAATGCTATATACATAACAAAAAAAAATATAATAATGCTTGTTGTTTAAAGGGGCCTAACATCTAAGGTCATCGGCCCAAAGAATAATATAGTGAGCTGATGACACGGGCTAGTTCACATGTTCCACCGCTGCAGAATGCTAGTTTTGTCGATAGGTGATTGCTGAATGTAAACACATGGCTGCCATGAGTTTTTATTTTATTTGGTAATATTGCTTCCGTCCGCCTCTGTGGTGTAGTGGTTAGTGTGATTAGCTGTCACCCCCGGAGGCCCGGGTTCGGTTCCCAGCTCTGCCATGAAATTTGAAAAGTGGTACGAGGGCTGGAACGGGGTCCACTCAGCCTCGGGAGGTCAACTGAGTAGAGGTGGATTCGATTCCCACCTCAGCCATCCTCAAAGTGGTTTTCTGTGGTTTCCCACTTCTCCTCCAGGCAAATGCCGGGATGGTACCTAACTTACGGCCACAGCCGGTTCCTTCCCTCTTCCTTGTCTATCCCTTCCAATCTTCCCATCCCTCACCAAGGCCCCTGTTCAGCATAGCAGGTAAGTCCGCCTGGGAGGGGTACTGGTCCTCCTCCCCAGTTTTATACCCCGACCCAATGTCTCGCACTCCAGGACACTGCCCTTGAGGCGGTAGAGGTGGGAACCCTCGCAGAGTCCAAGGGGAAAAAACCAACCCTGGAGAGTAAACAGATTAAGAAGGAAAGAAAGAAAGAAAGAATGAATATTACTTCCCCTGTCTCTTAATTTATAAAGTAACTTATTTTTGCTAGTTTTGAACTGCATGCCAAAATAATTGTGTGAAAATGGCATTTGTTAAGAAGGAAGTCATACTTTCCATTTTTGACTCAGTTACATGTAATTTAAAAGCTTTTCGGTCTGTCACACACACAAGTTAAAGATGAATATTACACTATAACATACATTCTGTGTTAATGCAGTGGAAATTCATATGGAAAAATGAAAAAATTGCCTCCAATATATTGGAAGCTAAGAATAGTATAACCATAATACTAAAACGTTCCAGTCAAAATTAATCACACACCAAGGATAGCATAAATATAACAACAAAACATCTATTCAAAATTAAGCACACTAAGAGAATAGAATAACCTAATAACTCAATCATAGCAGACTATAAACGTAATAATAAACCCAAACTCTGTAAATAGTATCACTGTAATTAAAGTAAGTCAGATTTAAAAATACGAGGGGAGATCGGAAAGTAACACACAATAATTTTTTTTTCTTCCCTGGTATTGCAGCTGGAATGTTGAAATTTTACGACAATATAGTTTGAAGTTTGTGCTGCAGAGGGTATTTTGTTTTCATGTGCAACTCTAGCGAGAAAAGCCTGCACAATGAAACAAGCATGGCGTGCATGTTTCTGTCGTCCACGTGTGAAGAGCAGCGAAGTGTAGTTCGATATTTGTGGGCCAATGGGCATACACAGAGTGAAATTCACAGAGACATGCATGGCGTGTATGGGGATGACCGTCTGGACCGTAGCAATGTCTCCAGGTGGTGTGCATTCTTCCAAGAGTGCCATGTGAACCTTAGCGATTCGCCACGCTCCGGGCGGCCGGTAACAGCTTTAACTCCACAGAATGTCTGCGCCATTGAGGCAGCAATTTTGAATGACTGGTGTGTGCATCTGCGAACCTTATCCCAGACTTTCAACATTTCCTATGGTGCGGTGTATGACATTGTTCATGACACGTTGAAATTCCATGAAGTTAGTGCTCGCTGGGTGCCTAAGAACCTGACAGACAATCACAAGGGCCAGCAAATGATGACAAGCATGGATCACTTAATGCGTTATGCCGTAGGAGGGCATGACTTTCTCAAGGGAATCGTCACTGGTGATGAGTCATGGACGTACCACTACACGCCTGAAACCAAGCAGGCCTCTATAGACTGGAAACATGCTGATTCCCCAGTATGAAAAAATTCATAGTGACTCAATCTGCTAGGAAGGTGCTTGTGACAATATTCTGGGACATGCTTGGTGTGTTATTCATGGACTTTGCTGAACACAGGACTACATTGAATGCTGCAGCCTACATTAAAACTTGGTTAAGTTGCATCGTGCCCTTCGTAACAAACGCTGCAACATTAATGCCGACGGTGTCAAACTTTTTCATGACAATGCCCGTCTCCATGTTGCTGCTCCTGTTCATGAGAAACTCGCCAAATTTTGGGTGGGAGGTGCTCCAGCATTCACCATACAATCCGGGCCTGGCACCGTCAGACTTTCATCTGTTTGGTCCCATGAAGAAATTCCTGGCCAGCTAACACTTTGCAACAGATGCGGAAGTGAAATCATCAGTCTGCAGATGACTTACACTCCAACCAAACGGACTTCTACGAACAGGGCATATTGAAACTGGTATCACAATGGGAGAAATGTGTTGAGAGACTTGGTGACTATGTAGAAAAGTAGGCTTGTGATTTGTTTGGCCTTGGTATATATTGAATGTTTTGGGAAAAAAATTTGTTATACATTATTTGCTGATCTGCCCTCGTAAAACCCTGGGAATAGTAGCACTGAAATAATAAAATATTGCAATAAAATGAAAAAAATTTATGTACTCGCATCAACTATTCCAAAGGGAATAAGCCACACTTTAATGAAAGCCAAGTTCTCTCGAGTACTGTACTTAACCTGGTCTTTCCTCCACTGAATAAGTGAGATTCCTCCAAATAGGAAAGTAGTTTCTCATGTGTGGGAAATTCCCTCCTCATATCATATTAAATGTCACCTTATAGCATTCTTCTGAAATGCATCTAGTGATGTCTTGGTCTATGTTTTTCAGGAATACATACCACTTCAGAAGGTGTATTATGATCCACTGGACACTTTTCTTTCGTTACACTTTTCACAGTCATCTTACCTACTTTTAAAGAGTCACAAACTCAATCCATCACTTTTGTAACAGAAAGAAGTGACCCACAGTTATCACCCTCTTTCTCAAAATATTCACGTACCCGGCATATAAATTCACGGCTTTAGCTTGTATAATAACTGATTTTTAAAAATCGTTTCTGATGATCCACTGGCCATGATACACTAAGAAAAAAGAATGGTATACACAAAGCGTGAACACAAGCACTTCATGCAGGCTAGAGAGCAAATGAGGCCATATGTTTATCTTCAAACCGATGGCATCACCGCACCGGCAGTAGACGGTACCCTGGCAACTTGAACGGTGATTCTTGCTTGCTGTTATATCTTAAATCTGACGGTCGGCAGCTGTGAAGATGGTTTTCCGTGGTTTCCCATTTTCACAACAGGCAAATGCTGGCGCTGTACCTTAATTAAGGCCAAGGCTGTTTCCTTCCCACTCTTAGGTCTTTCCTATCCCATCATTGCTATAAGACCTATATATGTCAGTGTGCAGTGTGACATAAAGCAAAATTGTAAAATAATAATAATAATAATCTGGCATGGCAGTGACGCCAGGCATTGCAAACCGTGACAGTTATTCTACCACTAGCAGAACTCTTAGTATATTTTGCTGTAAAATAACTTAATTAAAACAATAACATCAAATCGACGAAGGGTGTTGGCTTCAGTGATTTAATATTAAAATCATATGGCACAATGATAATTCATAATAGTGTTTTCAAGGTTATGTCTATAGTTTCAAATTGCCATAGGTTGTAGTGATGGGACATTTGATTCATTTTACTGAATCGATTCATTTGATTCCGTTCACTTTACTGAATCAATACAGTGATCTGATTCACGGCTCATTGGTCACCGCTCCTACTGCATCTGTATAGTATGTGCTGGTAAGACAGCAGCAACAGCATTCAGTGCTCGCAGCTGCCGTCTGGTCTTCATACTATGAACTCCTTTCTTAGAAAAAATGCTAGTTACTTTAATACATCGAAGCCTTCCGGCGACGCAGGGTGGGAAAGGTTAGGATTAGGAAGGTAGCAGCCATGGCCTGAATTAAGGTACAGTCCCAGCATTTCCTGGTGTGAAAATGGGGAAACTACGGAAAACCATCTTAACGGCTGCTGACGGTGGGATTCAAACCCACCATCTCCCGAATGCAAGCGCATAGCCACGTGGTATTAACCGCACGACAACTCACTCAGTCATTTCTGAAAATATGTATTTTTCTATCAGCTGAGGATTTTTTAAAATCATCATATTTTGTATAGGCTACCCGAGATGTACAGTAGCCCGCTGGTTTTCTGATTCAACATACTGTTATTGCGTCTGTCCACATATGATTGAAGTCTTGTGCAACGATGTGACATATGAACTGAGAAAATACTGAGCCGTTCTTCCCAATATAAAATAGGTACTTTTGAGTGGTCATGAGCATGACTCATAGTCATAGGGCAGGCTAGAGTCGAGTTTAATTGTCAAATGCCAACTACATTATAATACTAAGATTCATTAAACTAATAAATAGTATAACCTAATAGCCTACCTACTTACTAGCTACTTCAGAATTATGTTGTGACTACCTTTTTAACACTGCAAATAAATCCATCTATTATTTAAACCTCCCTGTAAGAAGAGGACAGTGAATGCAAATGGGTATTATTTTCAAATGAGCCGAGCTCGAGAGTCCATTATAGCATACGATTCTTTCAGTGTAGCATGGCTCACTGTATGTCTCGCTGCAGTGAGTCGATAAGGAGCCGTGCATATCTTGTGTCTCACTGAGCCGGGTCGTTCACGATTCTTTCCGTGTGCCATGGCTCACTGTATGTCTCGCTGCAGTGAGCCGATAAGGAGCCGTGTGTATCATGTGTCTCACTGAGCCGCGCTCGTTCACGATTCTTTCGATGTGCCATGATTCACCGTCTCGCTGCAGCGGAAGCTCGGCTCTCCGCGTGTCCAGTGAGCCGATAAGGAGCCGTGTGTATCGTGTCTCACTGAGCCGCGCTCGTTCACGATTCTTTCGATGTGCCATGATTCACCGTCTCGCAGCAGCGGAAGCTCGGCTCCCCGTCAACGTCCAGTGAGTGCGCCACTCAGCACTGTCCGCTGGGAGTAAGCTGAATCGTGTGCCGTGAGCTCGCCGTTCCTGTGAATTGATTCACTCGGACACTTGAATGAATCGATACACTGCTTCGAATCATGCATTCAGTAGCCAACACTAATAGGTTGGCAATACTGTTCTCTCCTCTCTTTTTTCTTTACATCACAATAAGTCAGAGCCGGACAGCTGGTGGCTCGACTATAGGAATGAATACTTTTTAAAGAAATGCGTACGCATTTACTACTCCAGGGGCACAATATAATGGGAATGCTTATAGTAAGATCCTTAGTGAGAAGCTAGAAGTTGGAATCAATGGAGGACCTAGAAATGGGCAGTAGAAGATCCATTGCCTCATTCATGAGACATCATGATCTCAGCGTAAACGAGTATCGAAGTGGCATGTAGAAACCAGAACATTCGTTTCTTTAAATTTTATGTCCTGATCCAGATCGTTCAGTTGTTGCTTAGTAACAACCGATTTCTCATACTGGTTCAGGTGACATTGATGCTTGTGTTCTTCAATTGTGGTGTTGTCGTACTGCACTTGGTAGTCCGATTCATTGGCTGAATGGTCAGCGTACTGACCTTCGGTTCAGAGGGGTCCCGGGTTCGATTCCTGGCCGGGTCGGGGATTTTAACCTTCATCGGTTAATTCCAATGGGCTGGGGGCTGGGTGTTTGTGCTGTCCCCAACATCCCTGCAACTCACACACCACACATAACACTATCCTCCACCACAATAACACGCAGTTATCTACGCATGGCAGATGCTGCCCACCCTCATCGGAGGGTCTGCCTTACAAGGGCTGCACTCGGCTAGAAATAGCCACACGGAAAAATAAAATACTGCACTTGGTAATTCAATTATACACCATCCCACAAGAATAAGGAATACAGTAAATTCTGGAGCTGGAGGAGGGGAGGACCAACTGTCCCTCAAAATAAGTAAACTGAGGTTCTGACTGCCGTACGCCTTGTCTGTGCTCGTTTATATCTAGAGTTGATTGAAGTAGAATACCATTGCTGCATCTTCGGTTGAATCAAAGAAGGCCTGTATTTGACCAGAGTTTGGCTCCCAGTACTATAAATCAAACAGTATCTTACCCATGGTATGATTTCTCCAGGAATACAGACTGAGCAATGAATGCTTCCTCCTCCACCCACAGTATGTATATGAGAAGAAGTCAATTGTGTCTTGTGTTTTGACAAGGCTTACATCAACATGCAACCCTCGCATAATGGCCTTTGAAGACAACCGTTTTCATAACTGTGAGTTATTCTTATAAAGCAGGGCCTCTCAAACGCCCAAAATCTCGTGCATGCAAATCAAGGCGCAAGAGCTCCGTGCACTGTGCATCGCTCCCGCTCGGCACGGCTCGGACCAACACTTCGTCTCTGGGCTACTCGGGTAAGCTCAGCTCAATTCGACTCGGATTTGGAGCGCTATGCAGCAAGTGAGGAAGAGGGAGACAGGAGGAGCGAGCGAGACAGGCGCGGGGAAAGAGAGAGACCGCACTATTGCTCGAGGAGTGGGGGTCTGCACTCTGGTCAACCAAGCGGTCGTCTTTTGCACAGTGCATACACAAAGCGCATGCACCCTGAGTGGCCCTGTTATAAAGTATTAGAAAGTTATTTTCTTTTAAAAACCTTCTTAATCACTCCCTGAATAATATAGCATTCTTGCAGAAAACAAAGTACGTGTGGAATAATACCCTTAATTTGTGATGCCTCACCTAGGGCTACGTAGGACTTTTAGTCTCTGTTGATCTTCCGGCCTCTTTCGGTTATGATCTCAGCATGATGTATGTGTTCTGTCATCCTATGTCCACAATACTGGTTTACATCCTCATCCGTTATTTATCATCTGGACTTCATGATAAATCTGTTGTTCCTTTTATAAGGCAGTTTTTCCTTTCATTCTCTTTTTATTTTTCTCTTATTTAATTGTAAATCAATTTCTAACTTTTGTGAAC
This sequence comes from Anabrus simplex, assembly GCF_040414725.1. Classification (NCBI taxonomy): domain Eukaryota; kingdom Metazoa; phylum Arthropoda; class Insecta; order Orthoptera; family Tettigoniidae; genus Anabrus; species Anabrus simplex. The sequence goes on along the minus strand of NC_090266.1, from coordinate 1,194,176,425 downwards.
TATGTTTTGGCCCTGTCTTATGATACTCTCTCATGCCATCATCTTTTTTCTTTGTTTTTAATTTGCTGCCATATTATTTGTCTTAGATTTACTGCAATATTCTAGCTTGAAGGCTTATTCCACATTTTCTTATCATTTTCATATATGAGCCGCTGAGAACCAAAGTGGTCTAAGTCAATTTTTTCCCATTCTGAGAAATTAAAGGTTTTGCATTTAGTTTCATGTAAATTCAGGCTTTACAAGAATTCATGATTCATTTGATGAAATATGCGGACGATATATTAAAATTATATTTAATAAAGACATTTTAGTTATTTGTTCCTTAAATTGCTTTTTATCGTTCCTAAAATTTGGAGTACATCTTTTCCTGTCAGCAGTTTACTCATAGCGAAAGGTAAAGTGGTACAAATCAAGAGTTGTACCACTCTTTCGATAAATGTTTTGGCGAAGTTGAGTAAAAGGAAAATGTATAGGTTGTGTTTTAACATCTAATATGGCAATGTATTTATAAAGTAATTGTTATAGAAACATAATGTTGTACAGTAGATGTGAAAATGCACATACGGCTTCCATTACAACTTTTTCTCTCGCAGATTGAGTTAAAATAATTGCTCTGTTGTTAAATGCTAGCTACGCAATCTAGTCTAATAGTTCATCAGTACGGACACTCATAAATTATAAATAAATTGTTTTGCCCAAATGTCAAAATTTCTGAAAATTAAATTATCATGCTGAAATTTAAACAGACTTTATAATGGGAGATGGCAGTTTACTCAATTTAACAATCTCTTGTAATGGATCGACATAATCAGGTCCATACTCCACAGCCGAATTCACAGTTGTCAGTTGATTGAAGAAAGTGTGGTGTACCGGAGGGATGTATGGGAGAAGGGTCATCGTGTCTCTCTTGTTAGCCTCGGTGACAGGTCGCACAGCGTTGTTGAGAGGGATGAGTTGAACACCAGACAAACAAGCATGGCCATGAACACGATGTGAAGGAGTAATGTCCAATGTTTTGAAAGGGATTCCTTGTAGAGAATGAGATGAGGAGAGTCTTTCTGAAAACGAAGCCGTCGAACATGAAGCCAACTGAACTTTTCATTTTGCGTGTTCATCTTTCTAAATGTTACACTTTTCTCTGTCTTTATTGAGACAGTCATTCAGAGCCATTCTATAAACGGCAAAGGGTTGTTTTCTTCTTGCCTTTTGAATGGTATTACACCAATCATCCGCAGTGAAAATTTGAGCAGTTCTTGAATTTCTCTCGATAACTCCAAAATCCCAATCGTTTGGAAAAAAGGAGTGTCCTGATAGCATGGTCAACCACTTGGATTTCATTTCTTGAGTTCTTTACAATCTCTATCCAAATTAGTGCAAGTTTTGAATTCCGAATTTGACCAGTTGCTGCATCACTGTATGCTATCACATGATGAGCATCATGGGCACGGAGTTCAACATGCTTTAGAAGGCAGGACCCTGCTTCTTTGGGAGCCTTTTGATGCCAATTACTTTAATAACACCTGAATGTTAAAAATCTAAATAAAGAAAAGAATACTGATACTTACTAGCACAGTTACCAGGGCTTTTTGATTTTAGAACCTAAATAACAAGGTTAATGAACACAGAACAACACAACCACATGGCCATGACGCTCGACTTATACCACTATTCCTGTAAATGCGCTCCACTCTGGCGTGATGGGAAGAATGCATCTAGCGCTCTCAGCGTCTCCCATGAAAGTTATCGTTATACCACTTCTTCACAACAAATTTTCATGCGTTATAAGTGTATTGAGTAGTATAACTCAAAAACTGACATTTCTTGACTTGACCACTTTGGCTCTCAGTGGCTCATATATTGCCCATTTTTGTTTGCTCTTCCTGAGGTTGATGAACTCTGCCAGTATTGTCATTGATTTCTTCACATTCTGCTCACATGGCCATGATTTTGTTTTCTAAATACTTGATCTCTCTTTCCCATAGCCCTGATGGTTGTGCTTGTTTTTTGGAGACACAATCCCTTGAGTTATGCTTTTATTATTTTTGTACCATGTGGGAACATTATACACATAAAACAATAACATAATAATAAACAAGAGGAAGATAAACAAAATACACAAAACAAGGACGACTAAAAGTAATATGAATAGATGGACAACAGGATGTGGAAGATGCTGGACAGCCCTACCGTGACCATAACTTGGTAGTGCATTCTCAAGCAGAACTATCAGGTTTCTTAAAATATCTTTTATTAAACATAAAATTCCTTAATAACCTTCATAAATTTGTTGTTAAAACTTACATAGCTTAACTATATTAACAGACATTGACACAGTGCTCGGTGGCACTCACAAAATGATTTGAAGATATTATTTATGTTATTAAACCGAAATCATTGTCTGCCTTACGAATAAGATGACAATTGAGGTCTAGGATTATAGAACAATAAATATAACATTAACATACTACACTTTGAAAAAAAAGAAAAAAAAAAAAACAATTGAAGGCAACCCATCAACTTGAGCCGTGCTTGCAGGTGTAGGAGGGTTGATAGTCGTGCCTTCAGAACCCGAGTGATATTCCATGCACCAAATAAATGCAGTCAGGTTTAAAAGTGATAAGAAAGGAATTTAAAATTTTAGAAACAAAGGTTAAACAGTAGCAAATTAGAATACACAAGTAAGCTAGCAGGTATTAGGGGGATTCTAATAAACATGACCGTGAAATTACTTCCATATAATGGATACGTACTGTGAGGCGGCGGCATATCCAGTTACAGACCTAGTTCGGAATTGTTCTTTTATTGCAGTGGCTAGTCCCATTCTACTAGAAACAGGCAAACAAAGAAAACTACAATAACATAATTTTTGTTGTGAGTTGGGTAACTTAAATATTACAATGTGTATGGGAAGGTTGTATGCCCCCAAATAAAAATGCATCAAAGCGCTGAAAAGCACTTTTTTTATTAAATTAAATCATCGAAGATGCGAGACTGCCCCGCAAAATTCCTGCAAGTGAAAAGATTAAGTTAAGCTGTGTAAAGGAAAATAAAACTTATATTATCGCGTTACGTAGGCCGGAACTCCCCAGGTGGAATGAGAGCTTGGAGTGGATGAGTCTGCCTTGACAAAGAGAATCAAGATCAGAATGAAAGGTGCTAACTCCTGCCTTAGGATATAAACTCCCAGTTTGCATGCATCACCCTTCCAAAACAAGGGGACCAGTCAACCATTCACATGCGGAGTTTTGCCAGGGCAGCATTCGCATTGTCTTAGATGAGGGTGGAACATTCTCACACCCTCTGGCAATTGCCAGAACACTCTGACACTTTCTGGCATCATTCTCACGCGCTCTGATATTCTCCAGAACACCAGAAACAAGGCTTCCTTCTGGCGTCGGCAAGGCGTGAGATTGAAATAGCCAGGCCTGTTGTAGGGTGTTCAGTCAGTCATCACCACCATTGTATGGCCCAGAACCAAGATTCTTTTTTCTTTATAATAATAATAATAATAATAATAATAATAATAATAATGATAATAAACTGCAGAAGAAAGGTTCCCTCCTTTACAGATGCAACCCCAATGATAATTTTATATGCATTTTATAAACTGGTACTATTTTTGTAGATATCTTTAATTATTTCACCTAAATTAGCATATCTGATGATTGACCATATACTGTACTAATGTATATTAATAAATTGTGGCTATTCACTTAGTTATAACACTTTATACTGCTTCTTGTAGAGAGGTGGCGGGCTGTTATACTCCACATTTTCCTTAAAGGGACACTATCACCATGAAGTCATGCATGTACTAGAGAAAAAACTGCAGCTGTTCTGTCCCTTGCTTTTAGTTTTGCGCTGATATCGATATAGTTAAACTTGCATTTCTAGCCTGGTTTCAGTCAGCAACTGCTGTTTGCAGCAATTTTATTTCTCAACATGATATTAAATAGGGTTAACTGTGATATTATAGATGGTCATTTAATAAGAATTTTAATAGAATTCAGTGCTGTGCTGTAGAGAGGTGGCGGGCTATTGTACTCCAGATTTTCCTTAAAAGGACACTATCACCATGAAGTCATGCATGTACTAGAGAAAAAACTGCAGCTGTTCTGTCCCTTGCTTTTAGTTTTGTGCTGATATCGATATAGTTAAACTTGCATTTCTAGCCTGGTTTCAGTCAGCAACTGCTGTTTGCAGCAATTTTATTTCTCAACATGATATTAAATAGGGTTAACTGTGATATTATAGATGGTCATTTAATAAGAATTTTCATAGAATTCAGTGCTGTGCTATGGGATTTGTTGTCCGTTCCATTAGGGTAACACAGTGTACTCAAGAGTTCTCACAATGCTTTCTAGCGCACTAGTGCATCCCACTTGTGTGCTTGTCAGTACTTTCATATTTTCAGCGATCTTGAGGAGTAAGGACAAACAGGTAACTTTCACGTAGTCTCATCTCTTGTTGATTGTTCTATTATCTTACACTGTGGTAGGTATTTAGCCACTAAAAAAAACCTAGTTGACCCATCTTCCTCCAGCTAAACAAGTCTCTTTTATTCAAAGCTCTCTTTTTCTTGAGTATCTAATTCTACTAATAATACATAAAATGCAGCTTCTGTCATATTAGTAATCATCAGGTAAATTACAATTTCCTGTAGCCAACTTGGCATTGGATTCTGTAGGAGGTTTTTATGTAACTAATAATTAGGGATGAAAGTTCGGACACCGAACATATGAAATTAAGTACACCATGTGTTATACAAATTGTGTTGTTTACATCAACTCGGGGTGGTACTGGGACATATACAGAGCGCCTCTCTACTTGAATCGAAACATTGGTTAGTGTAGTTAGGTGACTAAAATGATTAGGGTATGAGACACATTCACAAAATGACTCGCCTCATTCTCTTATTTCTAGAAAGTGGTGATACATTTTAAATGTAAATGAATGTTGTACTTTCAATATCACCAATATTGTTGCAATGTCCAACTGTGTACATTAAACTTTGAATGAACAGAATGCCCTTCGCGCAACATCCTTCATTTTGCATTTTAGCCTTAAGGTACATCATTAAAGTAAACTGACATCAATCCTTCAACTAGCATTCTTTGTACCTGTACCTGCCTTTAGGCAATGCTTTGGTGTCCGGACTTCATTCCCTACTGATAATATGTGCTTTGAATTACATTCTGCTATGTTTTGTCTTGCGTATGTAAAAGGTCATAAACATTACATTTACTTGAATATACTTCCAAGAAATCCTGGAAATAATGAAGGTGTGTTTATCTAAAACAAATCTGGTAACTTGTCTTCCAAACCCTCAACTAGAGATTTTTGCTATGGGAAACATCCTACCTTTATGTGTACCAACAAAATATTTTCATTTGATAGCAAATGATAAACACTGTGTTTCAGATTAATGCTTTCACAGCCTAAAATAATAGGCATAATATTTCGTCCATGTAAAGAGAGAGAAACTGCAGGAAATCCTTGTTTTGCAAGGATTTTACTATACCACCTTAGAAGTGAATCGCAACCAATCAAAAATGCTCTAATAATTTCAAAAAGTTTGAACTCAATTGACTAATACTCTGTTGATAAAATAGGTATCCTTTTGGTCACCAGATGGCGTTATTACATTTGAAAAAGTAGTTCATGAAACTGTGTCTCATTTAACAGTAGTTTGTTGTTTTCTCACCTGTGAGTTAGAAAATATCATCTGACTAATAAAAGAAGGGGCAGTAATCCATGAAAAAGACAGAAAAATAGAATCAGGATGGTTTAAGGGGGAACAAGATATTAAATAGGTGGACAGAAACGATGGTAAGAATAGGTAAAAAGTTAAGAGAATTAGGGAAAGGAGGCGGGGGTAATGAAATCACCAGTACATATAGAAATGAATCTAAGGGCATGAAGCAGTGCCCTGGTGTTGTACTGCAAAAATTCCAAACAATAAGATCCATTGGTTGTGGCAGATTCAGATTTACATTTTGGTTGAGAGAAAAAGGAACTGGATAGCTGATGCATTCTTCTGAAATAAAAAAAAAAACAATCAGTAAGAACAATGACACGTGTGTTGTTTCCAAACTGGGATATTTCCAGTTTGTCATCTCTCTTTATTTTCTCCCTCTGTCTCATTTCTCCAGCTTGAGTCATTTACATATGTTGTGACAGAGTAGGAATTTGTATCATCTCCCTAGCATTGTCCTGCTCAGTGCTCGATCGGCTCTTTATTTCTTTGCTGGGGCACTTCACTCTGTTTGAGGAAGTGTATATCAAAAATATAAAACTAAATCTGTATAGTCCTTATTATCTGCGCACCTTTTCTGGATAGATTTACACCCTAGTGCTGAATTGGTCGACCTCGGCAATCTTCGAGATTCGTACTGGCAACCTTTGAAACACAAACTATGAATCGCTTATACATCGCTGTGCAACATCTGGCGTACACTTTACGTACTAGTACTGTTGTTATTTACACAGCAAAGCCAAACTATAGAATTCACTCTAGGAATAAGATTCGCATCGAGAAATGTTATGTAATGTTATATAATGTGTGTGTGACACAGTTGTTGGCTTAAGATAACAAAGGTTTAGCAAAATTCATATCGATCGATCATATTATCGATTCAATTCAGATTTCATTTCCATTCAGTTGGCAATACTTACGGAACCGGAATTGCTCCCTCCTTACTCCTCAAACCCGTACACAAATCTATTGATAAAAAGTGCTCAGATAATACTGGTTAATGAAAATCTTTTTAAAATATTTTCATTACTTTTGGCAACTTACAAGGAAATTTATAAAAGTCCAGCTCTTTGGCTGAATGATCAGCATACTGGCCTTCAGTTCGAAGGGCCTTGGGTTTGATTACTGGCTGGGTTGGGGATTTACTATGTATGGTTAGTTTCTTTGGCTTGGGGGTCTAAGTATGTGTCTGTTTGTCGTAATACATTCTCTTTATGCACTCACAACACACCACACTACCAACCACTAGAGGAACAATAGTGGTTACATCCCACCATTGATGGTTGGTGTTAGGAAGGGCACCCGGCCATAAAACTGGGTCAGATCCACATCCCAATGCCAGCCCCAATAAAGGCCATGAAGTAGTAGTAGTAGTAGTAGTAGTAGCAGCAGCAGCTGCTGCTTCAGCCTTCCAAAGCAATGGTAATCTGGGTATATGTGTTGTAAATTTATAACAACGGATTACTTGTTTTTCTCTAGCTGTGACAGTGAAATATGACTGGAGGAGATCCTTTGTAGATTTAATCAAATCACTTCATGAGAAAGTGTGACAAAATTATGATTTATTGTGGGGAAATAATGACGAGCAGTAATATAAACGCATTTAAAAAATTCTTGCATCATCCCTGTGTGTCATTTAATTGTGTTGCCATCTTTGACTGGCACGTGCAGACCTGAAAGATGACCGTTAGGATGTTTGTAAACATACTTGCAACTGCACATACACCAACCCACAGGTAAATGCCACGCTCAAATGGGAGGTAGTATTTCAGTTGAAGTTCTAGCGCTAGTTTGGAAGCATTAGAGGTGTGTTACAAGCTGTGTAGTGAACGTCTTGGATGGCACAACGTGCATTGTCGACGTGTGAATGTGTACGCATAATCACATTATATCAAAAAGGATGGTCAACAAGGGCAGTTGTTAAATGTGTATGCTGTAATCAAAATGATAATATTTGAATATGGAAGCAGTACAGGAAGACGGGAACTTTTGATGATTTGCCTTGTACAGGTAGTCCAAGGGCTACGACTGTAGTAGATAACTGTTACCTTCGAATTTCAGTTCAGAAACCCGACTGCAGTGCCACTACGCTGAACAATGGTCTTCAAGCAGCCACATGCCTCTGTGCTTCAACTCAAATGGTGAGAAATAGGTTGCACAAGGTAAAACTTCCCTTTCGATGCCCATGTCGAGATTTAGCTCTCAAACGTATACATCATGGGGTGCACTACATTTGATCCCAACATTATGCCGAATGGTCTATTCAGAATTGGTATAAGGTCTTTTTCACCGATGAGTGTCGCATAAGCCTTGTTTCTGACGACTGTCGTAAACATGTTCGAAAGCATTCTGATCAGGCTTTATGTCTCGGGACCCTGTCCGTCACATGCAGCAATGTGGTGATTCCCTGATATATTGGGGTGGTATTATGTGGGGCCACTATACTCCACTCCTACTCATGCAGGCCATTGTCACGGCTGTACAATGCTGGAACGACATCCTCTGACCCATGATGACACCATATCACCAGCATTTTGGAGAATTTGTCTTAATGGACAACAATGCATGCATCCATCATGCAGTTCTTATTAAGGACTTCCTTCGTAATCACAATATTATTTGACTTGAATGGCCATTGTGTTGCCTGGACATAAACTGTATTGAACATGCCTGGGATGAATTAAAGAAGTCTGTGCATGGACGCCACGACCCACCAACCACTCTGCGAGGTATACACCAAATCACCATTGAGGAATGCAGCAATTTGGACCAACATTACCTTGATGAATTAGTGATCGGTATGCCAAGACAAATGCATGCATCAGTGCATGGGGACGTGTTGCCCAGTATTAAAGGTACTGATGTATGCTGTATTCAGTAACTCAAATTGAGAAACCAATGCTATATTGTAGTAAAGGCTCTCATTTGTTGTTTTGTTGAGTAATAAATAACACTGATATGGTACCTCTGTAAGCCTCCATGGCTCAGGCAGCCGCACGCTGGCCTCTCACCACTTGGTTCCGTGGTTCAAACCCCGGTCACTCCATGTGAGACTTGTGCTGGACAAAGCAGAGGCAGGACAGGTTTTTCTCCGGGTACTCCGGTTTTCTCTGTCATCTTTCATTCCAGCAACACACTCCAATATCATTTCATTTCAACTCAGTCATTAATCATTGCCCCAGAGGATTGCGACAGGCCTCGTCAGCCAGCACAATTCCTATCCGCACCGCAAGATGGGAGCTTCACTCATTCCATCCCTGACCCGGTCCATGACTGGAAAACAGGTTGTAGGTTTTCATTTTCATTCATGGTACAGTACCTCTGTATGCCTCAATATGTTTTTTTAAGTCAGGAAATCTTTGGTCCAAGGTGAGGCAAAACTTTTTTTGATGTATGCAATTCTGAATCATAAGAGAAGATATGGCACTGTTAAATGTAAAAATTACATTGAAACTTGTATTTATTGAAACCTATTTTAAACAAGAGCATGTCCTTAACAAACAAAAGTATTTCTTTAGTCCATTGAGATTGTATTTTAAAACTGACCTCTGATGGTGAAATATGTTTCAGTGAAGAATTAGAAAGGAATTGTGACTGTGTGCTATGTGTAGTTGTTCCAATTCTGCTATTGTTTTCTTAAATCTCACTCGTGAAATCTTCTCTTCAATTTTGTTTGGCAATGTTAGGTCACAGTTGCACATTTTGACATGAGATGGAATTCTGGAAAGTTTCAGTATAAAACACGTATTCCCAAATCATGGTTAGACTATTATACTATGTTAATATTGAAGGTCTTACACTTGCTTCATGTTGGCCTCCAACTTATGATGTCAAAGAAAAGCAAACACTGCTTTCTGTTTCAAAATCATACAATTTATTGTGTGCTGGACTGAGTGGCTCAGACAGTTGAGGCGCTGGCCTTCTGAGCCCAACTTGGCAGGTTCGATCCTGGCTCAGTTCATTGGTATTTGAAGCTGCTCATATCCTCGTGTCTGTAGATTTACTGGCGCATAAAAGAACTCCCGCAGGGCAAAATTCTGGCACCTCGGCGTCTCCGAAAAACCTTCAGAAGTAGTTAGTGGGACATTAAAGCAATAACATTATTATTAACTTATTGTGTAAGGGACAGGGAAAATGGATGTCTTATTATCCATCAGACTGTCGTCCATACAGCTATTTCAAATTGATATTATTTATTTCAACCCGTATTGAGTGAAAATGATGGAAATAAAAAACTGGACTAGTCTCACTGAATTAGAGTTCTGGATCATAATTGTTACAATTCCATTCTTTCGTCACCTTTTTCTGAAAACCTGAATTTCAATTACAAGTTGAATATTAACTTAATGCAGTAGAAGCTTTTAAGAGTCCCTTAAAATAAAGGGAAATAAGTTTATCACTGATGATTTGTTAAAAGAATAACCCTGAGAGAGATGCTGGATTATGTCATGATGGTCCAGAGAGAATGAGCAACATTATATACTGTATAAAAATAATACTCCTTATGTCAAATCAAAACATATATAAAAGGACTGCCATCTGGTATTTGGTGTAATATTTCAGATGTAGACCTTGCAAAGGATTCTATCTGTTTTGGCCCTTAAGCAATGTCAGCATCACCTATGCAGGGACTGTTGAAGTAATGACCACAGAATATGTTGGATAAATCTCTGAACTGCTCCTGGTATTGGCATGTGTGGTCTTTGTGTTAGAGGACGACTTGCTAGGCGGAACATAAGCCTATTGAAAATTGAAACCTGAATAACTGTGGATTGGATTCCTTTGAAAATAGTCACTTTTGTGGCTAATAACTCATGAGATTACAAGTTGTATAGAACGCAATTTAGCAATGTAGGGAGGGTATCTTTATAAGTAATAACTTCTCCTCTGTAAACAGGATGGCTTCCATTGACGCTTGACATGTACAGTGACATTAGGAACGCCATTCAAATGTTCGCCTCTAGCACTCCAAATAACTGCAATCTCAGAATGAACCTCGCAGTGTTGATTGAGTAATATGTGGAGGATAGTCAGACTCCAATGGTAGAATTTCAAAGATATTGGCTAACTGACTAAAGGTATGTTTGCTTGCAACAGTGCATTCCTGAAAAAGTTCCATAATATTACAGTGGTTGGTTCATTAATTTAGAACCTTTATCATTTTTAAAATTGATTATGACGGGTAATTTTGTGATCACACTCGCCACTTGTTGATACTTAGCTTCTGCTTTCCTGAATTCATTTGTTGTTCTACTGAACAATGAAGCCTTCCTGGGTTTCACTGTATCATTGACATCAAGTACCTTATCTACAGACATTACTTGATCCAAACACAAGAGATGAACTTTCAATTCTGAGCATGATACCAGAGTGGCATAGTCACTGGCTTCTCACCAGGGGCGACTGTGGTTTGAATCCTGGACAATGCACATGGGATTTAAAAAATAAAGTCACATGCCTATTGTTTGGATTCCACGTAAAACTGGAGGTACCGTGACTATGATCACAATATCAATAGTAGCATAACCAAGCAAGTTGGCCTTGCTGTTAGGGTCACATAGCTGTGAGCTTGCATTCGAGAGATGGTGGGTTCGAATCCCACCGTTGGCAGCACCAAAGATGGTTTTCTGTGGTTTCCCATTTTCACATCAGCTAAATACTGGGGCTGAACCATAATTAAGGCCACTGCCCCTTACTTCCCAATCCTAGCCCTTTCCCATTCTTGCATCGCCAAAGACATTTAAAGTGTTGGTGCGACGTTAAACCACTCGCAAAAGAAATATATATAGCCATGTAAAACTACTGTATAACCCTTCCTTCCTTCCTTCCTTCCTTCCTTCCTTCCTTCCTTCCTTCCTTGAATTTCCAACTCTCTCAGGAATTTTGAGAGCCTTTCTATCTTGATAACTACACAGTTTCTTAAAATAATATACCTAGTCTATAAATCCTTGTTTTGGCACATTTTTTATCTGATTTATGATGTCAAATGTCAGTTTACAAAATTCAGTTTTCATTTCTTGATTCCTTCTTTCTCCAAGCTTTCTAAGAACTTTAATACTTTAATCCTTTGATCCACTGAATGAGCTAGCTGTGTGGTGAGCTTGCATTCTGGAGATGAAGTGTTCAAACTCCATTGTTGGCAGACCTGAAGGAGGTTTTCCATTTTCACAAAAAGCAAATACTGAGGATGTAACTTTAATTATGACCACGGTCACTGCCTTCCCAGTCTTAGCTCTGTACTATCTCATTGTCCCCATAAGACCTGTCTGTGTCGATGCGACATAAAATAAATAGCAATAAAATAATTAGAATCGTTTTGGTCCTGAGGCAGAGTTGACTCTGCAGTACAGGTCATGTAACTGTAAGTTTGCATTTGAGAGATGTTTGTTTGAGATCCGCTGTTGGCAGCCTTGAAAATTGTTTTCCATGGTACCCACTTTTACGCCAGACAAATTTTTAAATAAAGCCCACTTCTAGTCATTCCTTTCCCACCGTTGCCCAAATCCGGTTGTGCTAACAAATAGGGTAAAGAATGAAGTTTTTTTAAATAATATTATTTGCTCTTTTCTGTAATACAGTATCAATTATAATAATGTTACTGGTTTTATATCCCACTTATTACTTTTATAGTTTTCAGGGATGCCAAGATGTTGGAAATTTTGTTCCGCTGGAGTTCTTTTATGTGACGGTAAATATGCTGACACAAGACTGATTAATATATTGCTTCACGTGCCCACGCGATTACACAAAGTGCAATGCTAGTGTTGACTACTCGGCTCACCAAATTTATCAAGTTATAAATTAAAATTCACCAGAATTTTGTCTAAATGGCAAAGTCACTAGCTTTGAAATTCTGTTGCTAAATGACTTCAAAAGGACTCCAGATCACTACAGTTGGTCATGATGATGATGATGATATTTTGTGACATTGGTTTTTTCCCCAGCCAAGAAAATGTGTATATGGTCAATAAAAATCAGTAAGGGTTGAAAACAATGAAAGAAAAGTTGGTGGCAGTGATTAGTCTACTGTTTTAAGAGGAAGTACAAATGGGCAACCATTCTCTATTAATACTAGTCAGGGGAAAAAATGGCCAATCAATCAATTAATCAATCATCAATAAATCACCACTGATATGCATTTAGGGCAATCACCCAGGTGGCCGATTGCCTATCAGTTGTTTACCTAGTATTTTCTTAAATAATTTAAGAGCGCCTGGGTTCCCTTTTAATCTCCTCTTATGACAGGCAGGGGATATTGTGGATGTTATTCCACCGCCCCAACCCTCAGGGGAAAATCATCATCATCATCATCATACTTTTCTGTGACATTAAAGCTGATATATATATATATATATTCCTTTTACATAAAATTAAGGTAGATATATTGCTTACTGCTAGTTAAAAGAAATTGTCAATTGGTAGTACTGGGACTTACTTCCGTTATGTACTCAGAATATGGCATTTCCTTAAATAAGGAGCTTTATTTTACAGATATTAAAGATTAAGACAGTTCATTTAATAATGTAGTTTCAACATTTGAAGATTCATTTGGAAAAAGAAAGGGCATATATCTCCCTTTTTCATAAGAGTTCATCTGTTCATTTATTTCAATCTTTTATCTATCCGACTCACTTAAACTGAAAACTTTATTCATGACGTATACGATTATTATGTTCAATACAACTGAATGATATTCAAAACTCGTTTGATCATTTTATTTTATTTTTTAAAGTTTAAGGGGCAGTCAAATGAAAACCGAACACATGCTACAACGTGACCATGGAATGGTTTTATTCAAAAGTAATTGCCAAAAGCGTTAATACGTTCATCCCACTGGGAGACAAGATGATCAATTCCAGTCTTGTAGAAAGAGGTAGGTTGCCGACGGATCCACAACTGCACCCACTCTTGCACTTCCTCGTCTGAATGAAATCGACATCCTCGAATGTCTTTCTTCCTCCATGATTCATCAGTTTTCCCGGATAAGGCTATCAGTCTGCCCTATCACATCAGGAGTAATGGCTCGATGGACCTGTCCTGAGCGTGCATCGTTTTGCAGTGATCTGCGCCCTTCTCGGAATCTCCTATGCCAGTCGTGTACACTCGTCATGGACATGCCGCATTTGCTATACACAGCAGGTTTGTGATAAGTTTCGCATACTCCAGCACCTTTGGCCACCAGAATGCGAACCACACTTCTCTGCTCTTCTTTGCTTGCCTCCATTTCTACAGCTGGACGAACACACTAGACCAATCCGTGCACCAACAAAGACATAACCCAACAACTGCATGCACCTGTGAGTTGTCACTATATAGTTCTGCTACCACAGTGATGGCAGTATCAATATGTAACAACATTGTTGCCACCTTTCACACAGAATGTGTATTATGGTGGGTGTTCAGTTTCATTTAACTGCCCCTTATACAATATTTGATTATTCCATCACTAAACTGAATGATATTTGAAACTCATTTGATTATTTAAATAATTAGAGTTTATTCGATTATTAAAAGTATTTGATTATCCCATAATTACTCTGCACCCTGCATGGTTATCTCATATTCCTTATCACCAAAATATTAGCTCAGCTACTCTCGAGCATTGCCTTTTACCATTGACATCTAATAAGTTCTCAATTGCCTGTTTGCCTTTTCCTACTGTTAGCTTTATAACTGTGGGAGAAGATGTCGACAGCACCCATACTTTCGAGTTCTGTATTTTTTATTACCTCAGAAGCTTCTCTAGATCTCAGGACCAAAATATATTGTGTAACTCCTGCTACTAAAATAGTACGTTACTTTGCCTTTTTCAGTTTAGTTCATCATGCATTCAAAATAAACTGGTCTCCTGCAGTACATGATTTCAGTAGTTTTCTTCCCTGTATTTATTTTGCTCTTTACTTTGATTTGTTTTAGTTGCTATTGCTCTGGCTAAGATTGCACTGCTGTTAGCTGTAGTGTCTTCACTAATTCTTGCTCTCCCATCTCCCATAATTACTGTTACTACATTTTCAAATTTTTCATACATATTATGTATTTCCTCAGTTAAAACTTTAAACTAATTAGCATCAACGGACTCCTCTGGACAATTCTACACATGGCCTATATTACTTTTCTGTCTACCATTTGATTTAGTTTTGTAAATGTAATAGAAGTCTATAGAATGTTAATAGATATTGTTCTTGGTATGGGTTACCGTAGTCATGCCCTAATTCGTGAAGCATGGGCAATGGCCGAGTGGCCTAGTAAGTGGTCCTGAGAGTTGTGATACTAAATTGTATGGAATAGGAGTGGTATCCCAAACATTCTGAATCCTGACCCTCCTTGTGCTCAGTCAGCTGGGACTATACAGTCCATCATGGTCCCTAACCCGTTAGAGGAGAGATTCTCACTGGGGCTACATTTAAGTAGGGTAGCATCCTGCTTCACGGAGTGTACTGAGCTCAGAATAGTTTAAGCAAGCCTGGAACTGATGGGAGTAACAAAGCCCCACTTCAGTTTGACAGGTGAGGGACTCCTTGAAAACAACTTGGCAAACGAAATTGAATTCGTTTGGGAGTTTTCAGTATTAATGGAGGTTATGAAAGAAAGTAGAAAATAGAATGATACTCAGGTAAGAGAAGATAATGAGGAACAGATAGGATCTTATAAAGTGTTCTTAACAGATGATAAAAGGGAAGTGCATAATGTGATGTTAGGAATACTATAGCACGCTACATAGTTTTTGTTAGGCATGCAAATGAGTGAATGATTTGCGTAGATTTAACAGTTGGAGGAATTGGGATGAGAATTGTCTCAGTCTATTCACCAAGCGAGGGTGCAGATGAGGGTAAAGTTCACATTTTTATGAAGCACTGAGTGACATCATAGTCAGGGTCAACAGAAAGGATAGGGTAGTGCTAATGGGCAATTTCAATGAGAGATTTGGAAATAGAACTGAAGGATATGAGAAGGTGATGGGTAAATGTAAGGAAGATATGGATGCTAATGGGAATGGGAACTGTTTACCGACTTCTGTGCTAATATAGGATTAGCAGTTACGAATACGTTCTCAAAGCATAAGGCTATTCACTGGTACACATGGGAGGGTAGGGACACCAAATCCGTAATAGACTATACCATGACCGACTTTGAATTCAGGAAATATGTTGGGAATGCGCAGGTATTCTAAGGATTTTTTGATAATGCTAACCTCTATCTGATCTATAGTGAACTAAGTGTGTCTAGGTCTAGGATAGAGAAAGTGAAATCTGTCTGCAAACAAATAAGGGTAGCGAATCCCCAGAATTAGGATATTAGAAGTGCATGAATATGATCAGTGAAATGTTCCAAACAATAGATAGTAAGCAGGGTCAGGATATACAAGTAGAATGGGTTGCATACAGGGATGATATCGTAGAAATAGCAACAGAATGTCTACGAACATGTACGTGTAAAAATGGGAAAAAGAAAACATCTGGGTGGAATGAAGAAGTGAGAGCAGCTTGTATGTGTAAAAGAGAAGGCATATAAGAATTGGCTCCAAACAAGGACTGATGCGGTTAGGGAATTGTACGCAGATGAAAGAAATGAGCAAAACAAATAATTGTTGAACCAAAGAAGTCGTGGACATCTTGGTAATAACATGGAAAGGCTTGGTCAAGTGGCAAGGAAACCTTTCTGGATAGTAACATAAAATCTTAGAAATGGAGGGGAAAATGAAATCATTAGTAGTTTCAGGTAAATCAGGTGAACTCATAGTAGATCTCTCTCAGAGAATCACAGGACAGGTGGAAATACTTCAAAAATCTTCAGAACATAGAAGGAAATCTTTCTGTTGACATTGTGAATAACCAATCTCATGTTTGTGAAATTACACTTGAGAATGTGAAAAGGGTGGTAAATAAACTCCATTGTCATAAAGCAGCAGGAATAGATGAAATTAGACTTGAAATTGTGAAATATAGTGGGAAACGAGGATGAAATGGCTTTACAGAGTAATATAATTAGCACAGAATATTAGTAAGGTACCTTCTTATTTATTTGAGTTGGTCTTAGCAAGCTCATGATACTGTGTGGGTAAGAATTAAGAAAGGCAAGAATTTAAAAATCTTCTCGTATAAAAAACACACACACACGCACGCACGCGCACACACACACACGCACACACACCTACCTCCCAATACCTACCCATTTCCACTTCCAGTAGACTGTATTTTCACATGAGTGTGGTCCAGCACACCCAGTACATTGGGGAACCCAGCAATTCTGTGAAAGCTTTCCATAACATCTCTTTGTTCCCATTGCATAAGTGGGAGTTTAATGAACTGTGACAATAACAAGGCAACTACATCAGAAACTTCATGTATTATGCGGCATGCTGTTGTTCTGTCAACATCACAGACATCACCGATCACTCCTTCAAATGTTCCAGTTGGATAGAACTGCAGTGCTATTAGAAGGCAATTTTTAGGTGATATCGGATAGCTTTTCCGAGTAGGGAATTCCAATTGTTCACCATTTATATCTAAAATATAACACTGTTTCCTTTCATAATCGAAATATTCTCTGGAACAAAGCATTGCTTAGTTCTTCAAATAAATCCTGCCTCTTCTATAATTCTCTCTTCATTCCTTTCAAACTGATTAAGATACTTGGAGATATAACCTGTAGCTGTTAAGCTCTATTTTGGAATCTTTACCACAGAACACAAATAATTAAAACTTTATCACGGTTTTCTTAGATAACCGCTCCTTCATAGGAGTTGGTAAATTTGAAACCGAGCTTGGTGTAACAGAAATACAACTTTACCCTGGTAAATTATGAAGTTTACCATGGCATTCTCTTTACTGATGTTGGTGCACTTAGGGATTAGTTATGCCAAAAACCTTGGATGTGATAGTGCAACGTTAAACCAACACCAATCAAGCTCGGTTTGATTTTTCAACTCCTCCTCCCTCCTTGTGTTCTTCAATCAGGTTTCTTTCATTTGTAGACGATTCTGTTCATTCATTTCTCATGAACTTAAAAATTTGTTAAATTCTAGGATCATTACCCACCCAAATCCATGTTTTAGAAGTCTAGGATAGGGGTAGTATATCCGAAATATGTAATGATCCAACTTTATAATTCAGTGAGTAAAGCTTCTGTATTTAAAAAGTTATATTCCATATTATCTACATTTGGCTCTTTTTAAATCAGCTGCACTTTATGCCTTACTTGAAGCAAGTATTGACTTTCCTGTTAGTATTATGCCTCTGTGCAATGAATCCTTGTCCACCTTGCTTGACAGTTCTCCTTCCCATCAGGTCCCTTCCTTTTAAGTACTATTCCTTGTATCAATCCTCACCCATATATGTGGAACTGGAGGCACTTCCACCAAAATTTGGCTGATTGGTTTGAGTTAATAAGCCAGCATGTTCTTTTAAACCTCTTAATTCCTTAGTGGAGAGAAGTAAGTTTCTCATTGCAGATATTGTGGGATCCACTGTCTCCATACAGCTTACTGGGGCACTCGAATATCAGTGTTCATTCCCCTTTTCTGTGCAGTCATCTGAAGCTGGTTTACAGAGAATGAATAATCTTTTCCAGCTATCTCCCATCGTAACTGGTCACTTACCCATTACGAGAGATCTTAGGCCTGTATTTTGAACTGCTCCTGAATGGAAGTTTATGTATCTTCTTTCACTGAATTTTTTCAGGTCCATCTCATTATCTATACTTCTGTGCCTTGGAGAGGTTTCTTCATTTTGTTCATTTTCATTGCTGGTAACTGTTTGATGCTTGTCTGATTTCTTGCCAGTTTTCCACAGTTCTCCAGTAGCTGAATCCTTGCATTTTGTTTCCATGTCTTTTGATATCTCAAGGACAGTATTCAGAAGAATCACTTTTTCTCTCTTCTTGTGTATTGTAGACAATGATACACTTCTAAACTTCTTTTTCTCATAAAACAACCTTTTAGATTCCTATTCCACCACACTTCTCACTTTTTCATCTTGGGATGTCAGCTTTTCTGAGAGTGAGTGAGAGAGATGCACACATACATAATGAATCCAAGTTCATCTTTTATGCTATCTTTTAAATCCTTGATCTCTGTAGTTCGTTTCTGTAACAATTCTTGGTTCTGTCTGCCTGATGTACTTTCACTCACTATAATCCATATTCACCCAGAAGGTGAATTACTGGAAGGCAAATTTTTCTCCCCAAAAATTATGTGGTGTCCAGAAAGGATCCAGTTCTAAATCCCAGGCTAAAACCTAAAATTATCTTCGATAGCTATGGCAATTCAAGTGGTAACTGGGATATGCTGAAGTTCTGCTTTAATTTATTTGCAGGAACCAAATGCAGATTTCTTATATTTTAATATTGTGACCGTAAGAATTGAAGGAGGGACTTTCCAGTATACTCCTTCATGAATACATTGTGAACAAAAATGCTGTGTCTTTCTCTTGGAATATGTTGCATCCTTTCTTAATCATTTTTTCCTTAATAGGTGGGGCTGATTTAGTATTTATCCAATGTCATTTTTAGGGGTTAATAGTAGTAATGAAAATTAACAATTAATTGTTCTAATAAAAATCAATCAGCAGAGAAGTTAAGGCTCCTGTCATTGTCTAATACCATATATACATTCAGTTAATTGATTTTGTGACATTATGTTGAAACCTTGTAATGGTTAATTTGTTGCTGAATGTTTCTCTCCTGTTTTTATATGGCTGTATCATGAAAAAGGCAGCTTATGTTTAGGGATCAGTCACTTTTTGTGCTTGTACTCCTGCATAACTTATGGTTGTTTCTCTCTTGTTTTTCTTTTAGGACCACAGATTATGGACCTAAGGATGTGAATCCAAGGAATTTGGCTGTTGTTGGATAAGAAGTAACCATTCAGCATTTATTTATTAAACGTTTGCGCGTAGCATGGCTGTGAGGTTCAAGTGGACCATTGAAACAATTGCTAGATAGCGGCAAGCCTTGTTTGGATAAATCAAGAGGAGGATTGAAGCCTCCGGCTTTTAAAGCTGGAGGCTCATGTTAATCAAGGTCACTGTTGCTATTGTTATTTAAATGATGAGCTGAATGAGAGAGAATATGGGTTATTGGGTGGCCAGCCGGCTGGCTGGCTGGTTGTTTGGTGTCTGTGTGAATGATTTTGTGTGTTTGTGTACATAGTTGCTAATGTGTTTATATATAAATATTTTTGATCGAATATAAGTAATGGGTGCTATGAAAAACAGTTTCTTTGTGTTGAAAAAAGATGAAGTTCCTGCAGTTATATGGTATTGTGTACCATAGCTAATTACTTTATATCAAAAGAGAAACAATACACAATGATAGTGACAGACTAAAGGTGTTGTTAACTTACCAGTTTGCCAATTATGAAACCATATGTCGTATTAAAGCAGTATGAAGAGAATAGAGAGAATGTGAATACAGCCAGTTTGCAAATTAAGGTGATGATAATTCTCCACAGCTAATAATCATGGCCATATTCTCCCTATTCCCCATAGTTTAATTTAAAGGTATACATATAATTTCTATGCATTTATCTAGTACATTGAATTCGATAAAAAGTAGTCCTGACCTGTGAATGAGTAACATCCATTGCACTGAAGGAAATATTAATTTCAAAGTAGATATATCTATTATTTGAAAGTATAAGTTTGCTTTTGATGAGGAAGTTAATTTATACTTTATCTGAAAAATATGGAAAAAGAAAAAGAATTGCTGTTCTATCCCTAAATTCATACATGTCATTCTTTGCCTGCTATTGTTTATATTATTGAACAGATCTCCTTATTTTGATCTGTTTCATGTTCTTTTTGGAAGTGTTATCCTGAGTGCAAATAGATCAATATTTTTTGAAATAATTGAGAATGGAGTATGGTTGAACAAAACAAACTGAGGACGTGTAATCCTGAAGTGCAGTGGTGACTGCCCTTGATCTGTGAACACATTATTTTTCCTTAATGACCTGTTGTTGTTCATTGAATGGAAGTTTATACATCCACAGGATGTAGGAAGGGTCAATTTTAGATAGATAAGATGATTCACTTGAAGTATATTTAAAGCTATCACTGAAAAATGAACAAAGATGATTTATTATAAAACCCTTGTGATATTGGTAAAGATAATCTACTGGCATCAGATTAAGCTGTCTTAGTACTTGCAATATTTATGTAGAGTATTACCAAGCTCTCCTAATCATTCCCTATATTCACAGGTTTGTGACTTCTCTTAATAGATAGTTAAGGATGGATACTGGTATGAGGTATATCCATTATGTTTTGTTGTAGAAATCATCATTTTTGCAGTCATGAAAATGGTCATTATTTCTTCATTCTTCAAGACTCTCCATGAAGGCATTTCTTTTACTTCGAACAGAGCCATTAAATATTTATAAATTAGCTTGGGTGTCACAGTCATCAGCATTAAACTTACAAGAACAGGACTTAGTAAAGTTACAGATAAGTACTTACTGTTAAATAAGTTCTTATTTATTTGTTTCTTCAAGTAAGAGCTGCTGATTTTATTTTTAATGATTTTCTTTTTATAACAATGAATTGTTGTTTATTATTATTTTATATTCAGATGTTGAAAACATTGTTCATATACAAGTCTAGCAATGAAGGATTATTTTAGTTTGGTGTCACACAATGTAAATATGGTAAGTGAACTAAAGATTCCTTGCTGTCATATTATTTTATTTTAAATTTTGAGGAACATTACTGAAAGTAGACTATACTTTAATCAAAATATAATATACTGGGTTTAATTCATTTTTGACGTTAATAGTATCAATATTCTTGTTTATCACAGCACTTCATAAGTTCTCTTGAAGTACATACTGACTTCTCATCTGATAAACAAAAAATGCAATCCATGAACTGTAGTCTGTTTGTGCAAGATGAGGATCTCCCATAATCTTCCTGACAATAAGCTGAGTGAACTGGACAGAAGTAGTTCCCTATTAGAAAAAAACCTTACTCTTTATTATTACAAGGGATCAGATTTTTATGTGCTAAAAATGTGAGATTTATATTTTATGTGCTAAAATACGTAAACATATTTGATAAAAATTTTAATCACTTGCATTCAAGAGGTAAATAAATACCAGATGTTCTCCTTAACCCTTTCCGTGTCGGTCCCTGTACCTGCGAAGCCGAGTGTGAATCTAATTCATTTTCAACAGCACGCACTTCCTTCACTGTTTTGGAACATAGGTTAGTGGATTTCTCAAGTATATCTATGGTTGTACACAAGAAGTTTAGATTAGGAAATATAAACGCCAAATTGTTTTACAGCAAGCTTGTTTTCAGTAAATCTTGGAAAATTTCAATTGACGATGCATAGTTTTTATCTCGTGCATTCATAATGGTTGTGAAACATTCAAAATTGTCTGCATAGTATACCACAGCGCTAAGCCAGGTACCCTACTGCATGACAGTAGGCGGAGGAGGAAGCGCAAGACCTGGATTTTTCTCTTTAAAAGATCGATTCTTGAGGGTGCTTTGACTGTTTTTACAATTGGACACTAATTTATCCACTAGAGGATACTGAGCCTGTACAGTTCCACATAACCTGTAGAGCATGAACTATACTCCGCACAGCCTTACTTCTAAATTGAAGTTTCGCAAAACAAATGAGCATCGCCTTTTCTCTGTTGCCAGCGCGCTACACCCGCGAGAACAGCTGATGCAATACGACCGCGGTAAACAGCCCTTGTCAAATGTAATACCGTACTCAGAAAAACTAATGAATATGGATTGAAAACAAATGCACAAAAAATACACTTACTAACAACATCTGACACTAAAAGAGAATATTTTATTAAGAATAAAAGAGAATGAGGAAATAACACATCACTCACCGCTAATGGCTGGCACAGGATGGAGGTTATGACCTACAAAGGGAACACACTACTGATCTCAGAGTCACTGGAACCCTCCAACAATATGAAAAACACACTAATTATTGAAGGAAAATGCAAAAGATCACGAGCCGTACCGAATACCATAAACGCTGAGCGAGATAGGTTAACCACGTGGTGAATGTAAATATTAGATTTGGCAACTAGGTTTCGAGATCGTACTCTGCCGATATAAATCGATATGAATGGCAGCTTGGGATTGGTTGGATGTCTATGCTTCAGCGCATAACCACCAGACAGAGCCAAAATCTGCCAAAACGTCAATTTAGGAGTAGAGCCATGCGGAGTATACGCAAGTGTACCCAGCTACCTAAATTGTTAGATAAAATGGCTGTGATCATGGTTCAGAACGGACCAAAAACTGTCCGGATCCAGGCTCTTAGGACCCATGCTAAGCATCAATAAACTGGTCTACTTGATAGAAATGATAAGATGAAGTCACATGTATTTATTAAGGCACCAATTAATGATCATTCAGTTGAAATTGAGAAAAAAAAGAAGCCCAGTAATTCTATTACTAATATATACAAACACATAATTGAAAGATTGCAGCACAGGGCCCGTGAACACTCATTAATAACATGGCATACACAGGATAAACGATACAAGGATGGCGGTAGGCTAGAACTTACGGACTCTGATTCCTTTATTTATTGGAGTTTTAAGATCATAAGAGAGAATTCTTTTCACCTGAAATTCTCCCTCTCGAAGTCACTCTTGTGATAGACGTCGTTGAACAATATTAATCTAATTTAAGTTTCTTCTCATTGTCTTTCATTCTTTTTTGTTCACCACATAATCAGTTATTATTCTCGTTTCCAAGACAACGTTCCTGGTGTAAAGCCTATTTTGGAACGGGGCGGGCAAAGCACCACAAGGAGTAAAATGAAAGGGCAATGAATAAGGAAAATGTTTACGTCTACCCAGATGTTTGACATCACAATAACAAAATGTCCTCCCAGAAAAGAAAAGGGAAGGTTAAGTATCGGCATAAAAAAGTATTAAAATTAGAAGGTGAGACATTAACACAGTCATTCAAATCTCATTCACACAAGTTGGGAGATAAGCAAGACAAGAAAATATCGGATTTGGTACACAATTATATCACACACTAGCAGTTACCTGTGGCTTCGCTCGCGTGGATTTCAAAATTTGATAAAAGTAATTGTTCCTTGGCAGTGTGCTAAGACATTATCTGAAACTACCAGAAGTATAAAAATTCACCGAAAAACTGATTTTAATTTACCCCACAAACTCTTTACTAACCCCATTTGTGGTATTGCCTTTTGGGGCTAAGACAACCATGCGACAGAACTGTACATGTGAGAAAGTCTTCTCTCAAGCCGGAAAAAAAGAGAAATGTCTTTATTTCTAAAGGAGGTGCCAAATGCCTCTTTATTTCTAAAGGAGATTCCAAATACCTATTTCCAAGTCTGTAACTCCTTCAGTTTTTGAGATATAAGTATTCCCATGAAAAGAAATCAATCCCTTTACCAATCCTTCCCCCACACTCACCTAAGTGGATATTCCGTAAAAAATATATGCTTGTTTCTTTATTTTAAAAGTAGATTCCAAATACCAGTTTTCATATCTGTAACATCATCAGTTTTTGAGTTATATGTATCCTCATAAAAAGTAATTAAACTCTTTTTTTCACTTCTTTTCACCGCCATTAAGTGCCTTTTCTGAAATTAAAAAAAGGTACATGTTCCTGTATTTTTAAAGTACTTTCCAAATACCAAGTTTCTTGTCTGTAACATGTTACGTTTTTGATATACCATACCGGTATACTGTAGATATACCAGTACTCATTTTAAAAATTCATTTGATTTTTCAATTCTTTTCAGCCCCTTAAGTGGGTTATCTAGAAACAAAAAATAATTGTTCCTTTATTTTTAAAGGAGATTCCAAATACCAATTTTCACGTTGGTAACATCTTCAGTTTTTGAGATATAAGTATCCCCACAAAAATAATTCAACACACACACTCTCTCTCTCACTCTCTCTGCCCATTAAGTTCATCCCCCCCCCCCCCCACAAAATGCGTGTTTCTTTATTTTTTAAAGGAAAATCCAAATACAAATTTTCACATCTGTCACCTTCAGTTTTTGAGATATAAGTATCCTGATAAAATGAATTCAATTTTTTCACTTCCTTTCACCTTTCCCCTGAAGTGAATTTTCTGAAAACAAAAAATACAAGTTTCTTTACTTATAAAGGAGATCCAAAATACCAATTATCACGACTGTAACATAGTCAGTTTTTGAGATATATGTATCCTCATAAAGAGAATTCAACTCCTCTTTAACTCCACCTCCCCATGCGTGTTTCTTTATTTTCAAAGAAGATTTTAAACACTAATTTTCACGTCTGTAACATCTTTAGGTTTTTAGATATAAGTATTCTCATACAAATAATTCAACTAATTTTTCAATTCTTTCAGCACCTAAGTGGATTTCCTGAAAGCAAAAGAATGCGTTTATTTTTAAAGTTGATTCCAAATACAAATTTTCATGTCTGCAACATCTTTAGTTTTTGAGATATAAGTATCCTCATACAAGGAATTCAACTAATTTTTCAGTTCTTTCTCCCTGCCCCTTAATTTTTTTTTCCTAAGACAAAAATTACATGTTTCCTTATTTTTAAAAGATTGAAAATAGCAATGTTAAGTTTTTGAGATATACTGTAGATATGATCTTTTTAAAATTCACCCCCTTTTTCAGTTCCCCTTAAATATCCCCCTTTAACACTAGAACCGCCGGAACATATTGTATACCTAGAACCACCGATGCGGTCATTTTGACCGCTGTATTGGAATTATAATTTTTATTCTAAATATGTATAGTAACTCATTGTCATACTTTCAAATATGTGTTACTAAGTTTATAAAACATTAATTATGGGATCTAAAGCAGAAAAGAAACAAATTGTTTCATTGTATTGCAAATGTAATATTTTCGTAATTTATTACAAACACAGATATGTTTCTCTAAAACACACTTATCTTATAAACAAACATTGCTTTTACTTCAAATTCTTTTAGTCTAAACTGTAAAATAGTTATTACACATTAACAGAAAAGAAAATTACTGTAACATTTTATTTAGTGTAATTTATGACCTGAAACACGTTTGCCAAATCCACGTAACACACCATATTTTTGAAACACAGTCTTTCTTTTCCTTTAGTGTATTTGCACATGCTGATGCAATTCTGCGTCTTTAGAAGCAGGAACTACATACCACGACCTTAGTTATGTCCTTTGAGCCAGAACCACACACTCGCTGTTTGCACTTTCTGCACGTAAAGTTTGTCTTATTCCTGCATTTCTTCATTTGGCATTGCCTCCTCTGTACATTTCCTTCCACAGGCTCCCTAAATTCGGGTTCTCTTTCCACATACTTAGGTTTCGATACCATGTACACCATACGAAGCTTTTCTGCTAGCTTCAGGATGTAATTTCGGCGACTGATCTTCTTCCCGGTCACTTTTTTGAAAATGATCCAGGAATTGATTGCTGCCAAGTCAAGAATATTATGAAATACATGAACAGGCCATCTTCGGGTAGTGGATTGAACAGTATATTTTCTTCCCATTTGATCCACCACGTCCACACCATATTTTGTATTGTTGTAGAAGTCTACTGTTTCGGGAATCCTTTTGGGATTAGCTTGAATTTCAACTTCTGAGTGCAAAGTACTGTATAGAAGGACGTTCTTGTTTCGTTTACCTTGATAAACAGTAAGTGTGTCATTGGAATGTTTCAGGAGAGTTGAGTCGTAAAGACTAGCTTTCATAGCCTTCACAGCTTTAGGTATTTCTCTCCTTGATCGTCTAATGGTTCCAACAATACTCGTACCATTACTTTTCAACTTCTTACCAAGTTTCACTGTTGTAAAAAAGTTGTCTGTAGTCACGTTTCACCCCTTCTTTTGAAATGGTTCCATCAACTTCATTACTACACTTTCGGGAAGAGTCTTGTCACGTCCTCTGAGATCGTCTTTTCCTAGGTATGGAAACCCATTGCACAGAAACTTTGAGTCAACGTCCACAGGAAGCCAAAACTTAATTCCAAATTTATCTGGTTTGTTCGGCATGTACTTTAAGAATGGACACCTTGTTTTGTTTGGGAAAAGCTGCTCATCAGCCGTCAGATTTTCACCTGGAATATAAGTCAATTGACAATTTTCAATGAATTTGTTCCATACTTTTGATACTAACGCAAATTTATCAGTCTTCAAACGTTCTGATCTTGTAGTTCTGACGTCGAAACACAAATTTTTTTGAATTTCTCGAAAACAATTCCTCCCCATTGTTTCACTGAAGAATGGTGGCCCCCACTTTTTAGACCAGAGTTCATCAAGTTCAGTGTTACTGGCTCCAAGAACACCACGAGCATACACTAAGGCAATGAATGCCTCCAGTTTCTCTAAACTTACACTCCACAATTCATCACCTAGAATACGTTTTGCTTCCGTTTCCGTACAGTGTTTGATGTGTTTCAATGTAGACTCATCAATAACAAGACGCCATGCACTCGCTACACTGTCGTCAGAAACATACCGCTTTGAATATGGAGTAGGTCCTGGATTTTCTTTCAAGATGTTGTGACAAGCCATCCTGCCAGGTGTAGTCTTCCCAAACTCTCCTACAGTCCACTCCGTGATGCCGTCTGTACCTAGTAACGTATTACTTGTTCCTGGGAGGCTTGTGTTGATTCGTCCCCTCTTATTTCCAGCTTTTCGTACTACAATTTCTGCTGCTGTAATAGAACAATTGATAACTTTCAGTTCTCGGCCTATACCAGGCATAATTGCAGTCTAAATGTTGAATTTCAGTACCAAAGTTGAAATGTTGACATCAAGATAACGTATATCATTATTGTAACTTACCTGGTTCAACAATTTGGTATTCAGCATCATCAGAATCACTGCTTTCAGAATGGACACTTGGTTGGTAGTAATCTTCGTCCGCAGCTTCTTCTCATAGGTCCTCTACATCTGGGTCACATTCAACTTCAGACATATCATCTGGAATGTCATGCAGTGGAGTGAGTAATTCTTCATCGGTAAGGGTCGGTGGTCTACGAGCCATGGTCTGTGACAAGCTGACGAAGCTGTGGCTTCAGACTGACGAGAGAGATTAGTGGACAGTTGTCCCAAGGTAGTGTTTGCCTCACGGAGAGAGGAGGGATGAGGGAGGCCTTGAAGGGGATTGTGAGAGCGGAAGAATGTTCGCTACTCTCAGAGGAGAGTGACCCATTAGCCCTCGTAGCCGCCTTTCAATAAATGAATAAAGAGGAAATTGAACAATGGCCGTGCATAGACCATCAGAGTTTTATTGTCGTGCTTACTTTATTGCAGGGAGAATAATTATAAACAAATTTTATCTCAACCAGAGGAATAAGCACATGTTCTAACGCATTTTATTATGATAATCAATACAGCGGTCAAAATGACCGCTCCGGCGGTTCTAGGTATACTCGTTACCTACGTCCTATCCAATGACTCAAAATTAATTAAATTTAATACGGATGATTCTGACCGGTAATCAGGAAAAGTCACTGAAGCTCTTTATAATAGGACAAAAAATGTGGTCAAAATAAGGCTTTGAAAATGTGTAGCGGTCATTTTGACCGCTCCGGCGGTTCTAGTGTTAAATGATTTTCTGAAAACAAGAAATATATGTGTTTCTTTATTTTTAAAGGAGATTCCTAATACCAATTTTCATGGCTACAATATACCTCCGCTTTGGAGATACCAGTATCCTAATAAAAATAATTCAACCCCGCTTTCAGTCATTTTTACCCCCCGTTAAGTGTTTTCCCAAAAACAAAAAATATGTGTTACTTTATTTTTAAAAGAGATTTTAAATGTCAATATTAATGTCTGTAATACATAAAAAATTTTAGATATGCTGTAGATATGCTCATTTTAAACATTGATCCCCTTTAACACTTCTCCTTAAGTGGATTTTCAGAAAACTTATTTTGCGTGTTCCTTTACTTTTACAGGAAATTCCAAATACCAATTTTCACTTCTGTAACATGGTACTTTTGAGATATATTGTAGATATACTCATTTTAAAAATTCACCCCTTTTGTCACTCCTTAAGTAAATTTTCCAAAAACAAAAAAAATATGTGTTTATTTTTGAGGAGATTCTGATTGCCAGGTTTCAAATCAAATCAAATCAAAATCTCTTTATTTGCAAATGAGGTGTCTACATCGGTGGCAAATGGTACACTAAAATACATTATTGTCAAGCACTAAATTTTAAATTAACAAGAGAAGAAAAAAAAACTTTCTAGAATACAATAATATACAATTTATGCTAACAATTTTTTTCTATTAACAAACAATCATCCTTAATAAATTTATATTGTTTACAAAATTCTACTTATAATATCTCCTATACTTACAAATATAGTCAACTCATATACAGTATGTGGAATTACTTCAAATAATACTATGCAACTGGTATAAGATTAAAATTTACATTGCATTTATTTACTTTTTTTTTTTTTTACCCATTTTGGAACCTAAGTAGCATAACGACCTGCTGCGTCTTAACCAGAGCCCCTTTTGCCACCACTTTTCAGAGTTCCTGAAGGGCCCTCACAGCTACCGTAGCGGTCCCAGGGCCCTCGAAGTCCCCACTGTACTTCACCCCAACAGGCAGTCCCCTACTTTGGTTGTCCAAACTCCATGGACCAGGGGATGGAATTAATTTTTTTTAAACACACATTTTTTATTTACAATAGCCTGCACTGGTCGAATGCCCTGTAAAATTTAATTTATTTTCCCTGTTGCTGTTTATTCTCTTCTTGAATACCTGTACAGATTTTGGAAAAGGATCAAACACTACCCCTGGTAAACTGTTCCACTCCTTCACGCCCTTCCCAATGAATGAAAATTTACCCAGTCGCTTCTGCTAAAATTCCTTCTAATTTTATACTTGTGGTCAGTTCTGCCAATATTTTTCAACTGAAGCCTCTCACGGATTTCTCCCCATGCTTCTTCTCCTGTATAGGCTCTCTATAATTCTATAATGTCCGATTTCTGGAATGGTGGGATATCTTTCCGATAGCTATTGCTTTGTTAGACCTGTCGACTCGATAAATCTTCGCTGCGTTGCACAGCGGAACGACAGCTAACTTATCGAACTGTCAACTATTGGCTTGTTGATCAAGTTTCATAAATACACACTAGATGCCACCCCTCGTACTGCTTTGTTTTTGTGCGTTAGGTGTGTTCCCCATATTGTCAGGCGCATGCGCACAAGTAATGCATCGCATTTGAGCTTTCTGTGCAGCTCCTATTATCCCATCTTTGCCATGCAGCGAGAAATGGGTACGGTATTCAACTAGTTCTTGCAGACGTGGGTGTCAGTTTCGTGGTATTTAAGGACTGTCAGAAGAATTTGACATTGTTTGAGGATTCCTAATGAAATATGCACACGAGTGACACATGTCACGCGCAATCCAGTTTGCACTGAGCCTTATAAGTATACCGTATATCTTTCCTGTTATTACAAAATATGGACAGTGTTTGATCACAGCATAAGGATATATATCGGGTAATATAACCTGTTAGTACCTTGTATGTAATATCGTTAATTAAAAACAATCACATGATAAAATTACCATGCTTACTGCCAATGCAAGTAGGCCTGCAGTAGGCCTACTACGATAAATGTGCAATTATCGGTTATACTCAGTTACTGGTACCAGTGCTTTCATGGACACGAATGCAGTCACAGATACAAATACGATAAGACTCAGTAGTACTGAATCTTAAAGGGTATCATAATTAATAATTGATCAACAGGGGACAATGGAAAATTATTTGTCACAGGACGCAAATTGTCGCCTGTAACCGCTACCAAACCTATGACAGTAATTTGTTTAGCCTCAATCTGTCTTTGAATTCATTTTCACTACTGTATACTTCATTAGATCATTAGGCCGACAATGATATAATCGTGGTCGTTCTACAGTGTTCGTCGGAAGAAGATGAGGAAGCCATAGAAAATTTTAACAAACACAATGTTAGCTGCTGATACTGAAGTACTGCGCACGCGCCCAGCAAGTTAACAAATAGATATCTCCTGCTCAGGGCCCTCTAAGTTAGCAAGCGATTTATCGAACCGATAGATCTATCTTACGTTCGTGCAACGCCAAAACACAAGTTAACCATTCGATACCGCTATAGGTTCGATATCTCACGTTCCGGAAACCGGGCATAAGTCTAGTTTTCTCCCTTCTCTTACTTAAAGTTTCCCACCCAAGTTCCTCTAACATTTCTGATACACTACTGTTTCTTCTGAAATCCCCTGTTACAAATCTTGCTGCTTTCTTCTGCACACTATCTATTTCTTTTATTAGGTATTCTTGGTGAGGATCCCAAACACTGTTTGCATATTCCAATAATGGACGAACCATACTTTAGTAACTTTTTCCTTTTAATTCTTTGTTGCATCCTTTAAGTAGCCTCATTATGACATGTAACGGTCTGTATGCTTTCCCAACAATGTCATCAACATGACCCTTCCAGTGCAAATTACTTTCAAATCTCACGCCTAAGTATTTGCACTTGCCATCTTTCAACATTTTCACTTCCTTTTGCACTCACCCCTTAAGTGAATTTTCCAAAAATAAAGAAAAAAGTGTTTATTTATAAAAGAGCATCCAAATACCAATTATCACAAATTATCACGATTGGAACAGCTTCAGTTTTTGAGATAATTGTATCCTCATAAAAAGAATTCAACTCCCCCCCCCCAAAGTTGTTTCTCCCCCAAAAATGTGTTTCTTTTTTAAAAGATATTCCAAATACCAGTTTTCACGTCTGTAATGTCTTTAGATTTTTTAGACATAAGTACCCTCATGCAAATAATTCAATTAATTTTTCAATTCCTTCACCACTCCCTGTTAAGGGCATTTTCCGAAAACAAAGAAATACATTTCCTTATTTTTAAAGGGGACTCCAGATATCAATTTTCACGTCTGTAACATCCTCGGGTTTGAGATGTGACTATCCTAATAAAAATAATTCAACCCTCTTTTCACAACTTTTTACCCCCCTCTTAAGTGGCTTCTTCCGAAAACAAAAAATACATGTTTCTTTATTTTCAAAAGAAATTTAAAATACCAATTTTCACATCTGTAACATCCTCGGGTTTTGAGTTATGACTATCCTAATAAAAATAATTCAACCCTCTTTTCACACCTTTTTACCCCCCCCCCCCCCACCCCACCCCTCTTAAGTGGCTTCTACCTAAAACAAAAATACATGTTTTTTTATTTTCAAAAGAGATTTAAAATATCAATTTTCACATCTGTAACATCCTCGGGTTTTGAGTTATGACTATCCTAATAATCATAATTCAACCCTCTTTTCACACCTTTACCCCCCCCCCCCTCTTAAGTGGCTTCTTCCTAAAACAAAAAATACATGTTTCTTTATTTTCAAAAGAGATTAAAAATACCAATTTTCACATCTGTAACATGTTAAGTTTTTGAGATGTTCAAGTGCTCTTTTCAGAATTCACCCCCCTTTTTCAGTTTCCCTTAAGTGGATTTTCCAAAAACAAATTATCCATGTTTCTTTACTTTTACAGGAGATTCCAAATAGCAGTTTTGAAGTCTGTAACATGTTACATGTCTGAGATATATTGTAGGCCTACATATATTCTTTTTAAGAATTCACTCAGTTTTTCAATCCCGTTCACCCCCTATTCAATGGATCTTCCAAAAACAAAAAGATAAGTGTTTCTTTCTTTTTAAAGGAGATTCCAAATACTAATTTTCATGTCTGTAACATCTTTAGTTTTTGAGATATAAGTATCCTCATGAAAGGTATTCAACCCGTTTTTGTTCCTTTTTTCACCCCCTTAATGGTATTTTCCGGGGAAAAATTGGTGTTTCTATTTTAAAAGGGGATTCCAAATACCAATTTTTACATCTCTAAACTTTTAAGTTTTTGAGATATAGATATCCTCGTTTAAAAATTTCACCCCCTTAGCGATGGAATACCCGAAAATCCTCCCTTAGTGAGCACCTACACCCTAATATGAATGTATCCCCAAAATTT
Organism: Anabrus simplex; assembly: GCF_040414725.1. Classification (NCBI taxonomy): domain Eukaryota; kingdom Metazoa; phylum Arthropoda; class Insecta; order Orthoptera; family Tettigoniidae; genus Anabrus; species Anabrus simplex. The sequence continues at coordinate 1,194,143,671 of NC_090266.1, read as the reverse complement.
CATTTTTTTATCTCCATTAGTTTTGGCTCGGCGATGATGAATACCAATATAATGGTCCATTATTGGAAAACAAGGACACCGCCACTCGGAATGGACTGGCTGAATAATGAAAGAAAGAATAAAATCCAAATGACTAAAACACCTTGCATAAAGTAATGTCAAAAGGAAACAATAATTCAGGTTATTGTGCCTGGCATGACACCCGCATAGACGAGAAGGAAAACATTAACTCCACGTCAGATGAAGAAACTACTAAGCATACATTATGAGCCTTCCACCTGGAATAATGCCTTACATGTCATACAAATATGGAGGTTATTAGAGCATCCATCCTAGTCGGATTATGAATTGTAACATTCAATATAAGGAACGCAATCCTCAATCGGGACAGCAAAAGACAAAATCAGTTAGCAAAATTCACAGAATAGTGTAGCTCATTCCTGCAGGAGACAAAAGATATTCCAACAGAGACAACAGAGATCACAAGAATGATCTCACTGCCATCTGTTGTGACCACCATATTAAAATCTCACAACATTAGTAGGACAGAAAATATAGTAAAGGGTCAAGAAAAAAGTTTCTTGGCTCTCAAGTTACATGTACCAATTTCGGAAAGCTTACAGAAAGGCCTTCAGCTATGTTTTCCATTTAAGCAGCACTATCGGTAAGTAGAAGCAATACATTGTCGTACTTTACAGCTTTTGGTCAAAGTAAGTTCATGGCTTCATTCAACAACTTAGCTGGTTTGCAACAGGTATTCCTTTACACGCTAGCAATTAAGAATGTTGTCTCAAACCTTTCATAAAGCAACGACATAATCTTGAAGAAGCTCTAAATAAAGTAATGTGTCTCTCAGCTTAGTATATGCTGGGACCATCTAAAATAATCCTGCAGGTAAAGTTATTACTTACTGTAGTGTAAAGTTACCAGATTACTTACCTGAAATCTGGGGACACTTGTCAGCTAGATGTTACGATCACTATATCGCCAGTACTGTTAATTTAGTTATTATTCTTTCTGCTGCTATTACCGACATTCTTGCTAATATCGTTATTCTTTTTCATTATTATAATTTTATTACTGATCAGACATTAAACCCTATAACATGCATGTAAAAAAAGAAAAAAAAAAAATTATAATAAAATCTGAAAAACAGGGACATTTGGTAAACCTATGTTAGGGATTTACTGTTTTGTTTTACTAGGTTTCTCTACCAGTGTGTATTTAATTGGGACTAGGGTCGAAAAGGAAGCAAGTTGAGAGCTACATGACCCAAACCACACAGCCACTCGCTAGGTTTTCTTACGTGATACGGAAATGACTCTCTATTAGTTGGTATTACAACCTCCATTGTTTTCACTGCTGCCTAACGAAATGGACTGGTGGGTAAATTGTACACTGTAATTAGATAGTACAAATAGTACAACTGTTAACGGATTTGAATATCTTTGGATTTTTTGTATCTTGCTTTCGTTTATTGGTTTGTTGGTTTGTTTGGAGTACGGTCAAATTTAACTACATATAATGTTTTAGATTACAATAAACTAATACTCTCTCCCCAGTTGGTGGTCATCCGTGACTGGGAGAGAAGTGTATTCATTCATTCAATCATTCATTCAATTAGATAGTACGTAGTATTGCACTTATAAGATGTGAACATTTTTATATCAAACTATGTATTTTTGTACTCTTTGGAACATTAGTTCCCACTTCTCTTCTGGTAAATGCAGGAATGTTACTTCATTTATTGTTCCTTGGTTATTATTCCCATTCTGACTACAATTAATTACACATCCTCTCAAGAGTATGTAAAGCACAATAATATACGGGAGATTTCACAACTGCCACACTTTGCAAATACATGGAACTGTAAGCATGTAGTTCCAAGCATCTAAGAATAAAATAATTAAAAAGAATTACAACTGTATCTTAATTTTCTCGTGATGAGTTTTGTTTTTTGTTTCCATTGACTTTTCTTCACATGCTCCACATACATAATGCTTCACATTATTTCATGATATAATGCTTGGAGAAACTCTCAAAATTTTCTCGAAGGAACATGAGAATTATGCATTTGGAAAGTTTTTAAAATTATTATTACCGAGCTCGATAGCTGCAGTCGCTTAAGTGCGGCCCGTATCCAGTATTCGGGAGATAGTAGGTTCAAACCCCACTGTCGGCAGCCCTGAAGATGGTTTTCCGTGGTTTCCCATTTTCACACCAGGCAAATGCTGGGGCTGTACCTTAATTTAGGCCACGGCCGCTTCCTTCCCACCTCTTGACCTTTCCTGTCCCATCGTCGCCATAAGACCTGTCTGTCTTGGTGCGATGTAAAGCAACTAGCAAAAAAAAAAAAAAAATTATTAGAATTTTGCTGATGGCTGTGATGTCACATACGTATGAACATTTTCATGATGGATTCTAGTACCTAACTCATAATCATAATTATCAGTATATTCAATCCAGTGTGAAGGTTTTGAATGTATCTAACGATTTCATTATCATTATATAATTTTGTGATGAATGTCATTCCTTCCCTTTAATCAAAATTTGATAGGTGTTAAATTTTTAACTACTTCAAATTAGTTTCTTAAAAGAATTGGCTGGTTTTCCTTATAAAAATTTTGTTCGTTAAGAGCATTTTAAATTAATGCGGTAAAATTTTGCATTTCTTTTCTACCAGTCTTTTATTTAACTAACAGTACATAATAATGGTATGCACAGCAGAACACCTGTGAATGCAGTTTTTACATATGCACTTAGTGATTAGAGGTTGTAACATACACTTGTGTGCGGGAGATTCACATTTTGCTTTGGATACTTTGTCGTAGCACCATCAATATAATAATAGGGGAAGGTATAATACATTGTTTTTTTTTACTTTGTTTTGTATTTATTTCTGCTTGTTATGCTACCAGACATGGTAAAATCTCATGTTACACTCTTATTTCCTGATTTAAATCCAGGAAAGATAGAAGTGTTATGAGGTATGCACTGAAATATTTTTCAGGTTTATGGTAATGATTTAATATTCAAGCAGACTTGACTTCATTGATATAGTTAAAGAGTGGGTTAAGATCAAAAATAAATCCATTTTAAAACATTTTTGCTCATTCTGTCCTGGATTTTAAACTTCAAGTTGTTCATGAAAGGGGAAGGAAGCTGTACTTGTATGTGCAGTGCCTCTGTTTTATCGTCAATTAAAAGCTATTGCCTATTAGATAATATTTACTACAATATCTGGTACTCAATAAACAGAAAAATCCATGGTGACATCTCCTCCACGTAATGGTTCTCATCCATCCTCTTCTTCTATAGAATGGTATGCTAATAATATAGTACAAGTTTCAACTGTGATGTTTATTTCCTTAATTCTTTAATATTCTGCTGTTAATATCTATTACATAGTGATAAATACTACTACTGTTTTTTCTTCTATTTATTTCTCTTGTGAGGAATGTAATTTCCCCTCGCTAATGTTTATAGAGTATCAGATTCCTGCTTGCATAATTACTGTTAGTTGAAAGGTGTTCAGTGATGTTCTCCTTTCACTATTGTACAAACAATAAAAGTGCAAAGGAAAGATCTAGCATCATCTGGGTCAAAGAATTGATATGTTTTGTTTGGAATGGACTTGAACTGTATTTTGGAAATCATCTAGTCATACCATTGTAGTAATATTCTCCATGTGACAGAAAAATTCTGCTGTGAATTTTTTTTTTTTTTTTTTAGTAAGATGCATATGATTTGTTCAGTGACAGATATAAATCTTGTTTTTTGTACTAGTTAGAACATAAACGATGTGAGTTATACAGTGTGTATATCAAATAATTAAATGTTTTTGTTTAGAAAGATAATAGAGACTTTCCAATTCTTTCATAGAGCAGTGATAAATTTGTGGTTTGATTATATGATATAAAATAAATGTACTTAACATTGGAGAAAAATTACACAGGATATTGCCTTATAGTGATGATGATAATAGTCATTGCTTGTGTAAATAAACATTTCTAAAGGGTCCAATAATTGTATTGTGATGTGATAGACATTGTGCATATGTTAGTAATCCACGCTACTAGTTCAGTTATGCATTTCAGAAAGAAAACATACTTTGGAGAAGTATTTTATGTTAGTAAATTATCATATGTTTAATATATTTCTAATATTTTTTCAGGGCTTAAGGTAAGAAAGATCCTCCTACACTCCCTGTCTCAAATTTACCATTTTTTGGATACACTTTCCCAAATAGGGAACTTTTTCAACATTCCTGCTTATTTTTAAAAATATCTGCTGCAGAAATTTCCTGTAATATTTCTGTAATTAAAATTTTATTTGGTATGAATTTTCAGAAAAGATTCTATAATTTTACCATAGAATGAATAGTTATTTTTCGTACATGTTAGCTAAAAATTATCATAATACTGGCAATATTAGTTTCCACCATATATTTGACTGAATACATCACATGAAATCCACTCGTAGTTTCATTTTCTTGAGAATGGCACTATGAGTAGCCTGATGTCAATAAATAGCTTCCCAATCCAGGTTAATTGTTGGTCAAAATGTGTTCCAATTTTAATTTTATAAAACAATTCATGCTGTTCTCTCTCACACACACACACACACACACACACACACACACGCGCGCGCGTGGGAAACTTAAGCTTCAAAATATGGGTCCATCTTACTGTTCTTTCTTATCTTAAACAAGGAAATTTGAACAATTTTAAAAATATTAATATTGTGCCATTGGAATTTCATGTTTTTTCCTTGGTCATTGTGTTTTAAAGCCAAAATACTTCTGGCAGTATGGGATGTTCATATTGTCATAAAAATAAAATCTGTATAAAAGAAGAAAATATTTTTACTTGAACCTTTTATAATTTAACTCAGATGTTTCCAGACAATATAATGCTTTTCAATGGATCGTTTAAAATGTCAGGAATTGTAAACTACAGTAGAATGTTAGATGTGTGCAAATTGAGAATATCATTAATTATTTTTGTATGAAAGGAGTATCTGAATGTGGTCAAGAAACAGTGATATAGCTAAACTGTGGCTTGTTTTTAATTATTATGACAAGAAGGTACATAATAATTAAGTTGAAATCACATCGCAGTCAAGGACAACTCGTGGGGATTTGAAGTTTTTTGTATATACATATATGTCTTTTATTTTCATACTGGGTAGTGTATTGTTAGGACTAATGTGGAAGTTAATTGTATTTTTATGAAAAATTCACATCACCATCTAGCTTATGCTGGATGTTGGATGCATCTTGCAAAATTTAATTCTTTTTCTTTGATTGACAAGGTACTAAGTCTGATCTTAAAGATTTGTCTGTATGTTCAATTTGAAATTACTTTGGCATTGTCCCATAATGATTAGGACTGAGTAGTGGGGAAGTGTTTCCCTTCCAAAGCATTTTTAAAATGTATTATTATGCAAAACAAGTGATGTATTATTTACTTGAGCATTGTGATGGTGGCTGTTTTAATCTTCTTTTTTTTTTATGTTCCTATGACCTATTCTTTTGTTATCTCTTCAAAAGTACTTTCTTTTTTTATTTCTGATGGCTGCTGACAGGCCATACCTTTGAATCACTGGTGTGTAACTAATGTTCTTTCTTGGAATTTTTAGTTCTTCTCTTTTCATAACAGCTGTTTGTAGGCTTGCGGTTGTATACTAGTACAGTAATACTATACAATCTACTACAATGTCTCAACAATAAAATGAGCATTCATTCAAGCCCATCACTCCAACCATTCTGTTTTAATGTTTTGTTACTACAGTCTGATTGAATAAAACATAATTATTATATTATACATTGCTGTTTAAAAATAACATTATTCAACGTACTATTCTCCTAAAACCAAATGGTATTTTTAGTTTATTAAACAAACATTACAAAAGCTTTCTTCCTAACCTGCCCATTAACTGTATCTCCTGATCCCAATGTGCAAATTAATAGGCTAGTTTGCATAAGGAAAAATACTATGGATTAGTGTAAATATATTATGTGATTAGTCAAATTCCTGGTCCTCAATTTTTGTGTCACACATAACATATTTGAGGCCCTGTTTCTTCAATGAATGTTAAGTGTTAACACTGCTGTTAACACATAATTTAACAAAATGGCCCATCTCATCAAGAATTGTTAATTCTAACAAATTGTTAATACTTGTGTTAAAGTAACACGGCATCAGCCCTGTGTTAAATCTCCTAACAGCTGTTAAAATTTCAAAGTGTTAGCATGTAGAAGACATAAGTTTAAAGCTTTACTGCTGTATGAAGACTGTTTATAAAGTGAAGAAGGCAAAGGGCGACCCATACTAAGAAAAAACTACTTTTGAGAGTTGTTAGGAGAAGGTTTTCTACAAAGATATCTAATTACCAAAGCCATAATGAACAAGGTGCTAGAAGAAATTAAAAATACATAGGTTAGAGTTTCCAACAGATTGAAACTGCAGTCTCCGTTCTCCATTGCAGCAGTTGTTCTTACAAGGAGAGGCCAGACCCTGTGTCCAACTGATTTTAATGAACTTCAATGTACTTTTTTGGGGGGCATTCAACAATACCTAACTAATTTATAAGGGTTTAGGTCAATACGCTTTTGTTTTTGAAAGAATTTAGGACAAATGTCATGATGCAGGATCCGCTTCGGACCAAGTGAGGTGTTAGAACACTAAAAGGTGAACACATTTTACTTTACACGTCAGGTCCGGTACCTAATAATTTCCGAAAAGTTAATTAATCCCTGATTCCAATGCAATGCAATGCATAGATACTTGGAGAGTTACAACATAGTTAAGCGGAGTGGTGGCTGAGTGGTTACGGTACTTGTCTATGAACCTCGTCGATGTGAGTTCAAGTCTTGTCATAGCTGTGATTTTTTTTTTTTTTTTTTTTTACAAAAGAAATTATTATTTGAAAGAAGATAAAATTGCAAATAAAATTATTATGCAAACTGCAGTGAACTTTATTTGCTACCTCAAATTAATAGAGTGAGAGAGAGATCCAGCAGTAACTGTGAGAACATTTAAGCCTGTTTTTTTAATGCTATTTGTTCGGGGCATCGACCTATAGAGATCTTTTGCCCCTACTTGCACCATGTGATATGAACCTGCATGTAATTGGAATGGAGGAAGTGTAGAGTGTTGAATGTGAGGAAAGGAACGTTAAGGATGACACAAACGCCCAGTCCCCAGGCCAAGGATATTAATCATTTACAATTTAAAAAACCCTGACCCACCCGGGAATCGAACTCAGGGCCGCCGGGTGACAGGCGGACGTGTTGCCCCCTACACCGCGGGGCCGGACTAAGCCTATATTAATATTGTTTGATGTTATGCATCAGACTCCCTTCATATAATTGTAGGTGACTATGTTCATGACTGCAAGATAAGAATTGTGCCAAGAATTCCTGTTGCCATTGCAGCATTAACAAGGCATTACATTATTTTCCTTACAGTAAAAGAATGCCCAAAAACCATCCAACCATTACATTTCCTTGGTGGTGTAGAAGCCTTAGATTGCACTCACATAAGAATATATTGAATGTTGTGATATAACAGTCTGTTCTTTCTTTTTTCAATCACACTCTTATATTCTTTTTTTCTTTCTTTTTTTCTTTCTTTCTTTCTTAATCTGTTTACCTTCCAGGGTTGGTTTTCTCCTTCAGACTCAACGAGGGATCCCTCCTCTACTGCCTCAAGGCCAGTGTCCTGGAGTATGAGAATTTGGGTCGGGGGATACAACTGGGGAGGATGACCAGTACATTGCCCATGCGGCCTTGCCAGCTATGCTGAACAGAGGCTTTGTTGGGAGATGGGAAGATTGGAAGGGATAGCCAAGGAAGAGGGAAGGAAGCGGCCGTGGCCTGAAGTTAGGTACCATCCTGGCATTTGCCTGGAGGAGAAGTGGGAAACCACGGAAAACCACTTCGAGGATGGCTGAGGTGGGAATCAAACCCACCTCTACTCAGTTGTCCTCCTGAGGTTGAATGGACCCCGTTCCAGCCCTCGTACCACTTTTCAAGTTTTGTGGCAGAGCCGGGAATCGAACCCGGGCCTTTGGGGGTGGCAGCTAATCATGCTCGCATATTTTCAAATTAAATCTATAACAACATTTGTCTCGCATTCATCATAATAACGCTCTTATTGCCTTACTTGACCTGTTTACATTTTAGCAGTCTCTGCTCACCATAACTTATGTCAACCATGTGCAAGTCATGTATGACAAAAGACGCTCTCTGCCAAACGTGTTCAGAAATCTGACATAAGTGTCTTAATTTTTCTTTAACAATTGTTTCATAACAAATGTTGGAAATGTGTTCATGAAACAAGGTACTTTTAACCAAAGTGTTGTGTTAAATAGAATTTAACATGTGAGTTGAAGAAACCAAGCCTGAATGTTTTATCTCATATACATCCATGAATATTGTACATAAACTCACTAATGACCAAAAGCCAGATATTTTCCCTTCTGTTTATTCTATCCCTGTGTTTGAGGAAATCTTTCTGTTGACACTGCAAACAACCGAGCTAATCGGGAGGAGGAAGATGATGATAGTGAAATTGCAATCGAGGGAGTGGGAAGGATGGTAAATAAACTCCATTGTCATAAAGCAGCAGGAATAGATGAAACTATACCTGAATTGGTGGAATGATTGGACTAATGCAATAATTGTACTGATCTATAATCAAGGGAACAGGAAAAACTGCAACAACTACAGAGGTATTTCATTGATCAGTATACCAGGCAAGGTGTTCACTGGCATTTTGGAAGGGAGAGTGTGATTAATGGTTGAGAGTAAAATGGATGAAAACCAGTATTGTTTCAGATTACAGGATCAGATTTTCAGTACATGTCAGGTAAGTTGGGAATAGACAGTTATGTGTGTTTTGTGGATCTGGGGAAGGCATATGACAGAGTACCAAAGGAAAAGATGTTAGCTGTACTGAGGGATTATGGAATTATGAGATTAAGGGTAGATTATTAAGAGCAGTCATAGATATATATGTTGACAATTCGACTTCAGTGCAAATTGATGGTAGAAGAAGTTCATGGTTGAAGATACTTACAGGGGTTAGACAAGGCTGTAATATTTCACCTTTGCTGTTCATAGTTTACATGGATTATCTACTGAAATGTATAAAGCAGCAGGGAGTGGCTATGCAATTTGGGTCACATAGCTGTCAAGACAGTGTTCTCCCTAGGACCTTTCTAATGGGCGTTTTCACTGACCACCCAGCTATCATAATCTAGATATCTGCTAGTTACATAATATTTCAAGTTGCTTTACTTTGCACCAACACAGTAGGTCTTGCAATGACGATGGGATAGGAAAGTGCTAGGAGTGGGAAGAAAGCAGCCGTGGCCTTAAGGTACAGCCCCAACATTTACCTGGTGTGAAAATGGGGAAACCATGGAAAACCATCTTCAGTGCTGAAGTCTGATGTAACTCTCGCAATTATTCTGACAATAATGAAGATTTTTAATTTAAATAAACAGTTTTAGTGTTTACATTTTAATTTGGAACACATAATGACTGAAATATGTGTAGCCTCCGTGACTCGGGCAGCAGCATGCCGGCCTCTCGCTGCTGGGTTCTATGGTTCAAATCCCGGTCACTCCATGTGAGATTTGTGCTGGACAAAGCAGAGGCGGGACAGGTTTTTCTCCAGGTACTCCAGAGAATAGGAATTGTGCCGGCTGCCAAAGCCTGTCGCACTCCTCTGGGGCAATGATTAACGACTGACAGATGAAATTAAATGATAGTGGAGAGTGTTGCTTGAATGGAAGATGACTGGAAAAACCGGCGGTGTTGTGCGCAAGCGGTGTTTGGATTAGCGTGGAATCGCATGTGAGCACTCGATTCTGTGGGACGTAACAAACCCGTCTGGCTCTCTACAGCATCCAAGTGATTATGAACGAGCAGTAGAACACTATTAGTTCAAACTACTCTGTTATGTCTTCTTTGTGATAACACTAAAATGGTTCATTTTTGCAGTTAATGTTTACCTGTCTAATATTATTGTTAATGGCCTGAGAGGAATAAGTTGAAATTTCATCATGTTCATTTTCTACGTAGTATTCCTCGCCCAACTACTCACTCCTGCCAACCAGCTAACGAAAATTTCTGGGGAGAACACCGAACGAGCATTTGGGATATAGTGGGTTCAAACCCCACTATTGGCAGCCCTGAAGATGGTTTTTCTGTGGTTTCCCATTTTCACACCAGGTACCTTAATTAAGGCCACGATCACTTCCTTCCCACTTGCAGCCCTTTCCTATCCCATCATTGCCATAAATCTTATCATAAGAAATAAATTGACAAGAGGGTCCACCTTTTCAATTTCTTATAATTGCACTTCAATACGGAACAGAAATGAAATTTATAGCTTATAATAAATCCTATCTGTGTTGGTGCAACATAAAGCAGATTGTAAAAAAACAAATCATCATCTTTGAGCTTGGAAATGGATGCAGTGAGTATGATATGAAAATTCCAAGACTTAAGGTGATATCAGTAAGGAAAATACATGGTAGGTAGGGAATACAAAATCAGAACAGGTAGATCATTTCAGGTATTTTAGAGATGTATCCTCCCAGTTTTGTTGTATACATAGTACTGCCATAAGTTCTGTCAGTACTTCGAATGCATATAACTACTAAGTAAAACTGCGCAAAACCATTAATATACATATATTCTGAAAAATCACAAAAAATGCTACAGAATGAATATACTCGTATTTGAAATGATCACCATGTGCGGTAATACAGTGGTGAAGACACTGAGGCCACTCATTAATAGCTGGACGAATCGTGTCCAGTGGAAGTATTTTGACAGCTGACGTGATTGACTTTTTAACATCTCAATATTGCGATGCCGTTTTTGATATGCTATCGCCTCGAGCTTCTGCTACAGAGAATAATCCAATGGATTGAGGTCGGAACTTCATCTAGGCCAGTCAGCAGCAGCGATGAACCATGGGACATTGGTTGCCAACCACTGCTGCGCCGTTTTTGCTACTGCCTGGGATCGAACCCGGCATATTTCCTTTAATTTTTCAGTTAGTAAGTACAGTGTGTATCTTTTATATGCACCAGTACGTAAATTATCCTTTGAAATATGTGACATAGTTCGTGGAGACATATTCATTTCATGAGACAAAATTGTTCGTTTACGCAAAGGATTACGTCGAATCCTTGCACAAACAGCATTCACAACTTCTTTTCTGCATACACACCTAGGACGGCCTGATCTGACACGATCAACAGTTGCACCTGTTTGTTTAAATCGTGCTATTGTCCGAAACGCAAATCGTTCATCGATGCCGAGAAGTTTCAACATAGAAAAACTTTCCTTAGCTTATTTTCTGCAACGAAATAATGCCATACAGTGATGCAATTCTCATACAATCCCCACTTCATCTTTCACTGCTGCCTGCTGTTGGCACACTGCAAGCCGGTTTCTGGTGGAGTCATGAAGGTGACCTTGTGGACAATAACTATACAATGTTGCCATGCTTCTTGATTTCACAGTTACCATACTATAGCACATTTAGAGTTTACTGACAGAACTTAGGCAGTACATATAGTAAGTGAGATTGAATCAAGTTGCACTAAAGCTTATGCAGTGATCTCGCAGTTGCTATCAACAGTATTTCGTATGAAAAAATGTCAGCTCCCAGACTAAACTATCATTACACCAGTTTGTTTTCAGACCAAGTTTGCTGTATAGGAGTGAAGGCTGCGTAGACTCATGACATTTTATTCATAAGTTAGACGTAACAGACATGAAAGCAACGAGAATTATTGCTGGTACAAGCAGGTGGGAACAATGGCAAGGGGGTGCTCTGAATGAGGAGATAAAGGCTAAGTTAGGAATAAACTCGATGGATGAAGCAGTACACATAAACCAGCTTCGGTGGCGGAGTCATTTTGGGCAAATGGAGGAGGATAAGTTACCTAGGAGAATAATACACTCGGTCACGGATGGTAAGAGAAGTTGAGGGAGATGTGACGATCATTAGACTCTGTTTCTAATGATTTAAAGATAAGAGATATGGAACTAAATGAGGCCAAGTAGAGGATTGTGAAGGCATTTAATACATTCACCGAGGCTTGCAGATTGAATGCTGAAAGGCATAACAGTCTTTAATAAAGAAGTTAGAAAAGACTTCCAGTCATTCATATTACTTGATTACTATTACAATTGTTGTTAGATATCACAGAAACTTATCAGGAATCCTTTATTTATGAAACAGTTTCCTCATTCAATTTGCCAATACTCTTTAGGAAGGTGTTCTTTATTCTGCTGTACTGTCACTCGTATAAAATTCCAGCTGCTGTTTTATTTATTCTGCTTCAGTTTAGTTCAGAAAATAACAGGGTCTTCATTTTATAACTGTGCAGCAGCACTACCAAAGCCACAGCAGGTTGCCACACTGGCACTCGTCAGCTGCCCAGAAAAATTCACCTGGTAAAATTCATGCTATGTCCACGTGCTACTTGGCGTCAAATAACAGTCAGAAGAAGCTTTTTCTTGTGTGACTAAGAGACTAAAAACTTGCTTGGCGTTGAAGGAGATACCCAAAGTAATGTCCCTCAGCTGTCGAACAGGTTTGGCACCTCCTGAGGTGGTTCACAGACATACTGCGAATCTCAGCCTTTAAGATTTTCTATATAACTTGCCACATGTTCTTCTATAGTTCTTCTCTTGTGTAAGGGTTGTTGAAAGCTAATGACAACTGGTTAAATACACGATCCTCGAAAATATCCTTTATTATTATTGTGGACCAAGCATTGTGTGCCATTGTTCTACACTAGTGTCCAAACATTAAGCATGGGAAAACTCGGGAACTTATGCACGATTGCCATAAATATATATTATGGAGTGTAAGTCGCCTTCCTTGTATACGCAAATGTGTTATCAATATCACATAGCCTCCCGATTGGATGGTACACAAACCAAGGTACATTTGACCATGTGTGTTTCATTCTGTATTCGCCTCTGTGTGTTCAGGAGGTACAGCGTGTACTGTGTTTTGAGAATATGGCACGTAGGCATTAGTTGGAGCCAGCTGGATTTAAAGGGACGAATCATCGGATGCATGGAAGCAGGTTGGAAACAGACTGAAGTTTCTGTAGACCTGAATGTGCCACAGTGTGTCATTTCCTGGCTTTGGCAACAGCTCTAAGAAAGATGAGATGTTAATCATAGGCCAGTACAGGGCCATCCAAGAGTTACAACTCTACAACAGGACCAATATCTGTCATTAACTGCACGACAAAACCAGATGATGCCTGCAAGGCAACTCTCTACAGAACTTGCAGTTGCCGCAGGAGTTCGCATTTCTCGGCTATGTACCGGAGATACAAGTAACTATTCTTATTTTGGTTCCGTATTGAAGTTGACGTATGTTTCAAATATTATTACAATATTTTAAGTATTAAGTATTATGTATTATGTATAAAATTTTAACCATATGAAATAGTGGATCATATTGTATTGTATTGAATAGGTGGACTTAAAATATTGTAATAATATTTGAAACATATGTACCGGAGACTCAGAAGAGCAGGTCTCTTTGCCAGACGTCCAGTAGTATGTGTCCCGTTTACTCAAAACCGCAGAAGACCCCCCAATTACTGTGCACTCAGTACCATCATAACTGGATCCTGAATGAATGGAGTAATGTGCTCTTTACAGTTGAGTCGAGATTCAGTTTGGAATAGATTTCCATCGTGTATTCATCTGAGGAGAATATGGAGCACAATTCAGTCCCAGTAATATCATGGAAAAGGATCAGTTTGGTGGTGGTGGCATAATGGTGTAGGTGGGCATCATGCTCAATACATGGCTGGGAACATGCTTAATGGCCAGAGGTACAGAGACGAGGTACTCGAACAGCATGCAAGACGTTTTGGAGGTGCAGTCGGCCCAGACTCAACCTTCATGCATGTCTGCATAGAACCAACCTGGTTGATGATTTCCTTGGAGGTAAAGATATCTGCCGCATGGACTGGCCACCAAGATCTCCAGACATGAACTGTATGGAGCATGCCTGGGATTTGCTAGGGAGATTAGGTGTAGCCCACCAGTCTCCTTTGAGGACACTTCCAGAGCTCCACATTGTTTTCCATGAAGAATGGAACCAGCCGCCAGTAGAGCTATTGAACCATCTCATAGATAATATGCTATGTCGTTGTGAGGCGTGTTCGGCTGTTGAGAGATGGTCACACCCCATATTAACTTCTTTTCTGTTTGTTGAAGTATGATGCTTATTTTGGTTGTGTGTCTTTGCAATGGAAAACATTTGTTAGGTTCATGTTCACTCTGTTGTACACCAGAGAACTGTGTCATAAATTTTCATCACGTTGTGTATAATTCTGACAGTTCCTTCATTAAATATTTCTGTAAATCTTAATCATGCTTACTCATTGGACACCAGTGTAATATAACGTACCTTTTTAAGCAAAACTGTACTAAAGAACCTTCATTCACAAACTGCACTGCCAAAATAATCATGTTAACTATAGAGTGATAGCAGCAATACTAAACTCTTTCCTAAGTTAGTAAGGTGGCTTCATTTATCAGTCTCTTACAATAACATTACATCACCCTACTCACCTGCTGGCCTGAAGCTGCACATAACTCCGCTGTCACGTCTGTGCGTGTTAATTTATAACTGTTAGGTTCTTCAGTCTGTAGAAACTAATTTATGAATAAATAAAATTTTGAAACAACCTGAATAAGAAAACATATGATAACAGAATTATACCTGGGAAAAAAAAACTTAATTAAAAATAGAATTACATGTTTCATTCCTGAAATAACATTTTTAAATTTAGTTATTTCTTTTTCGTATGTTTTCTTTTCTCAGATAGTTTTTGAATTTTATTTATTCATAAATTAGTTTTAACAGACTGAATAACCTAACAGTTATAAATTGACTGAGTCAAAACTGAAAAGAAATGGCTTCAAAAGAAGAAAAAAAAAAAACAGCATGTGTTAAGATCATCGATCTTGTAAAATAAAGACCCTACAATTCTATTTGCTTGTTTGTGTTTATGTCTTATATTATTACACAGATCCTCAAGACATCACTCACATTCTCATAGGTTATATGATGATGATGAGGAGGAACGTAAAGCTTTTGATGACTTTATGATATGTAGTGATCACCAAACAAGAGTTACGATGAACTGAAGTGGGGTGCGTATTGTATAGAAATGTTCAAAGTACAACATGAATAAATATTTTATTTTTTATTGAACCCTTTGGTCCACTCTGAAGGATACCTACCTTCCTTACCTATCAGCAAAATTTCATGAGATCTGTCTCTTGGGTCGTATCGGGTTCTTCGTCACTTGGTGAGGTAAAGGTAGGGTTCAGTAATCCTAATCTATCTACTCAAATGAAAGGTCTTATTCATAAAATATCTGTAATTTTATTTAGGAAAAATTTACTGAAGAAACTAATAATTTGAAACCCATGTATAATTCAGACTCCCTCTCACAATCATTTTACACTTAGGGACCAAACACTGGTTTGAGCCTTTGACTTAATTGCCTGATGAGCATCCTTACTAGAAACCATTGTCTCAATTATTAACTAAAGAAAGTAAGTCTGGAAATCCTTAAATTCGGCTTCCATGTGAGACTACATGTACCATCGTAATGATTCTTGATGGTCCAGTCCTCATAACACGAACTCTGGACTCTGGGTATAATTAAGGCAGTCCACCAAGCTCGATAGCTGCAGTCACTTAAGTGCGGCCAGTATCCAGTATTCAGGAGATAGTGGGTTCGAACCGCACTGTCTGCAACCCTGAAGATGGTTTTCCGTGGTTTCCTATTTTCACACCAGGCAAATGCTGGGGCTGTACCTTAATTAAGGCCATGGCCGCTTCCTTCCAAGTCCTAGCCCTTTCCTGTCCCATCGCCACTGTAAGACCTATCTGTGTAGGGGCAATGTAAAGCCAATAGCAAAAAAAAAAAAAAAAATATATATATATTAAGGCAGTCCAATCGGTGTGTGCCACACAGTGGTTACACGGCGGACCCTTAATTGAATCGATGTGACCTGTGACTATGTCATGGACCAACCTCTAAACTTCTAAGGTATTTTAAAGTCATTGTGGATGATGACCGCAAGGAAAATGATGTTACAGTGGCATATGGCCCTAATCTAAGTCCCTGAGGTTGATGACCCCATGACCATCCAAGTTTCTAAGCTGAAGGCTAAACACAAGTTACATCAGTTGATGACCAAAGTTTCCACTTTACTAACCCCAGCACATTTACTGCTCAATCAATCTAAGTCAAATAATGCAACAACAACAACGCTCACAATACTTTACGGCAGTAAAATCCATTACCTTCAGATATGTCCCCTTAATCGTTATGTTAACATTTAAATATTCCCAGAAAAATAAACTTTTTTGTTAGGGGCTTTACGTCGCACCGACACAGATAGGTCTTATGGCGACGATGGGATGGGAAAGGCCTAGGAGTTGGAAGGAAGCGGCCGTGGCCTTAATTAAGGTACAGCCCCAGCATTTGCCTGGTGTGAAAATGGGAAACCACGGAAAACCATCTTCAGGGCTGCCGATAGTGGGATTCGAACCTACTATCTCCCGGATGCAAGCTCACAGCCGCGCGCCTCTACGCGCACGGCCAACTCGCCCGGTGAAAAATAAACTAAGATTTCCAGAATGCATCTCCAAGTTATTCGCTTGCTTTAAAGTTATTTCACAAATACGGTTCCACTGAATTTAATAATTAAATAAATAAAAAATTATTTAATGAAATCTTAATGAACAACAAATTCTATCTCCACGGATGAATGGTTTCTTTCACAGGTCCCTACTGAACGTTTGACGCAGTTCTATTCATGTTTAATGTTTTGTTTTTTTTTTGCTACGGGCTTTACGTTGCACCGATACAGATAGGTCTTATGGCGACGATGGGATAGGAAGGGCCTAGGAGTTGGAAGGAAGCGGCCGTGGCCTTAATTAAGGTACAGCCCCAGCATTTGCCTGGTGTGAAAATGGGAAACCACGGAAAACCATCTTCAGGGCTGCCGACAGTGGGATTCGAACCCACGATCTCCCGGATGCAAGCTCACGGCCGCACGCCTCTACGCGCACGGCCAACTCGCCCGGTGTTTAATGTTTATCCTCTGGCATTATGTAGCTTGAAAAAATTTACATCATTCATTTCCAGTATTTATCTTGTTTCATGACATCACACTTTAAATCTAACCTAACCCTAGCCTTTATTAATACTTGGATAACCCTAATAATCTAGTACAAACCAAAAGTATCTCGCCGTATAATGTAAGCCGATTACGATATCATATCTTGTCATAACATATCAAGTTTGTGCACCCTCACAAACAAAACAATCATCACTACCACCACTCTATATTTTGGATAACCCTGAAATTGGCTAACCTTGCTCATTATATTCTAACTTTAGGGTTTCAGATATACATTACAATCTCCATTAAACAAATTCACACCGAGCTCGATAGCTGCAGTCGCTTAAGTGCGGCCCGTGTCCAGTATTCGGGAGATGGTAGGTTCGAACCCCACTGTCGGCAGCCCTGAAAATGGTTTTCCGTGGTTTCCCATTTTCACACCAGGCAAATGCTGGGGCTGTACCTTAATTAAGGCCACGGCCGCTTCCTTCCCACTCCTAGCCCTTTCCTGTCCCATCGTCGCCATAAGACCTAGCTGTGTCGGTGCGACGTAAAGCAAGAAAAAAAAAAAAACAAATTCACAGTATCTAATAACTTACATGTTATTCCCGGATGAACATTTCAACTAGATCCAACAGTTGATGATATTCACTGCCAAGAAATGCAATCTCGTTTTAAACATGTAGCACGAGCCCATCCCCGTTACCTTCGAACGGTGAACTCTGATCAGCGGGCGGTACTGGACACAAACCACCCTTCCCTGTCTGTCAGTTTCGACATGAAACATATGTCTGCGGTCATACATGACTAGCTTCAAAGAATGAATCCCTTTGACTTTGCAAAATAGAACAAAATAAGATATTCTGACCAAACAAATATGCACATAGATTTACTTTAAATGTCCCACAACAATTGTACACATCGCAAATTAATACCGGCGCGGATTCTCGTACTCTACCTTCCATCCCAAACATTATAAAATCTTCCTCGGGCTCCCACAAAGTCCCGGCTTCATCTACAGGCTTCCAATCACCTGATTCACAAATCCTATCTCAACTCATACAACAAATCTAATCTCTGTTTCTCAAACTCGACGACTCTCGCTAACAAAAGAACTGGAATAAAAATCCTTACTAGAATCCTTGACGCCTAATAATGCACAATGCTTTAATAATGAACAACTTGGCATAAAATGATCTCGTATTTTAAAACTGGATTTCCACGAAAGTGACTGACAAATTTACTGTTATTATTTCACTCAGACACGGTTTAAACGGACATAGAATACATTACACTTCGTGACAAATTTCACCGATCTGCATTACACAGCACTATGTACAGCGCTTCCATCCGATTGAAAACGGGTAACCACGGATCCCTTTTGCACCAATTCCATCAAAATTCCAACTGAAAATTTTACATCGAATAAACATCTTAATTTGATATCACAAAATATAAGCAATAAATACACAGAAAATGACGATCTACTTTGGACATGATATCACTTCGAAACCCTCATTAATAACTTTTACAACATTACACGACACTCGCAATACTTTAAAATTTTATCCAAGCAGAAAATAAAACAGATGACCCTTTTTCGTCATATTTCTGACATTTACAAAAAAACATATGGGTGACCAACTGCGTCATAAATATCCATTTCAAATACATATAAGTTTGACATCACGAAACAAGATATAGTAGGCGTTACGATGGCATGTCACCTACCTAAAGTCACGCCAGCGTTCATCTTTGGACTCACCGGCGACCCCTTTTCCTTTAATTAGCCATACTTACATTTTTGGCTTTACATAGCATTTTTCTTCCTGCTTCCTGGAAATGAAGCATTAAAAAAAAAAAGAAATGCCCTTCACTTGTTGATTTTGTTGATCGCACTCGACTGATAGTATTTATTTCCCGCACACGAATTACTTACACAACAATTTTATAAAAACTTCTTCGGTGTCTTGACCGTCCTTTTTATACAATTACTTCTGCTCAAAGAAAAACTATCTCCACATGGAGTCAAGACCCCAGCCACATTGGCTAAAATCTGTTGGTTGGACTTAGTCTACTTGTCGATCGATTTACAGAGCAGTTCAACCCTCTGTCTTCAGCCTCATGATACAAAATGCAGGGGGGTTTTAACATGGATTCCCTTCTATATTTATAGCCATTACCCCCTCTCTCCAGGCATTTTCCTTTTGCCACCAAGGAAATTTGTGTAACTTTTTCGACTTAAATTAACTGTATTTAAGAGTTTTTGATGTAACCACATACTTGCTACATTGCTAACAGTAGTGTTCCTGGACATTTAAAATTTATTCTTATTAAATTAACTGGTTAAATGACCTCATTTGGTAGACACTACTTTTTGTCGACTTGGCGTGGGTAAGCTAGACACGCGCGTCCATCTGAAATAATCCCCAGAAATGGCTTAGCAGTCTTAAATCCGTCTTACTAAAGACCAGTTGTCTTATAGATAAATACAGGATCCTCATTATATTGCATTCACCACTAATTCTTTCATTTAATTATATTTATTCAACATAAACTTTCTTCTGTATCCTTCCACATTCGACGCGTGTGGATGACGTCACATCTTACAGCGTGGGACGGAAAGTAGCTACCTCCTTGCCACGTGTCACTCCCGTGATATAAAAAAATTTCAAGCTTCCTATTACGATTGACATAGGCCTCCTGTAATAATTTTCATACTTAAAATTCTTACTGCACAAAGGTCATGGGTTCACTATATACAAATTTAGGTTCTATGAATGTGGCACAAACTGCTGTCTTATGATACTTCTATCAAATGATATATACGTAGGTGGATCAAAAGGTTAGTTGCACTAACGCGCCGCAGCAGCGCGCTGTGTGTCGCAAACGTGGGCACAGCAGAGAAAGGGACAGACACTGCCCACACGTCTGTTAGGCAGGTCATTGTGGTGTCTCGTCTAGTATTGTGTGAATAGCGGCCAAATGCAATGGCGCGTCAACTCGACGTTCACTCCAAATATGACATGCGTGCGACAATCCAATTCCTATGGGCCAAAAGGAAGAATTGCACAGACATTCATCGTGAAATTAGTGCTGTGTATGGGGAGCGGGCAATTTCCCGGCAAGGTATCGTAAAGTTGCGTCAGCAATTCAAAGCCGGACACACGGATATCACGGACAACCATCGCGAAGGCAGGCCCGCAACGTCCAGGACCCGTACAAAGGTCAACAGTGTGAATGCGATCATTAGACAGAACCAGCGCATTAAACTGTGAGAATTCGCGACGCAGCTGAACATTGCAAGTGACTAATCTCATGTTTTAATCCGTATTGAAATCTGTTGATATACAATAACAAAGTTTTATTTTGAATCCACCTGTTCAATATATTATAATGTTGTCACAATTAAAATATCTTCATTAGTTAAAAGGTTATATACGGGACATGTTTCGCTCCCTTACAGAGCATCATCAGCCAAATCTGAATCTCGAATAATTGTTATGTACGTAAATAATGACTTAAGAACTATTAGGCCATTTTTTACAAACTTAAAACTTACTCTATTAGAATATCATAAAATACAAAATCTTTGTATACATGCCTTAATTACATGTGCTTAATAGGAAGATACAATTTCAATGTATAGTTCTTAAGTCATTATTTACGTACATAACAATTATTTGAGATTCAGATTGGCTGATGATGCTCTGTATGGGAGCGAAACATGTCCCATATATAACCTTTTAACTAATGAAAATATTTTAATTGTGACAACATTATAATGTATTGAACAGGTGGATTCATAATAAAACTTTGTTATTGTATAGCAGCTGAACATGTCGTATGGCAGTGTGTTCTCCATTGCTCACAAGGACCTTGGATATCGTAAGCTGTGTCAAAGATGGGTCCCACGTCTTCTCACCGATGAGCATAAGGGACAACGTTTCCAATCCTCCCTGGCATTTTTGCAACGCTATGCCGCAGACGGCAACGGCTTTCTGCGGCGAATCGTCACAGGCAACGAAACGTGGGTCCACCACTTCACCCCCGAAATGAAGCGAACATCAATGGAATGGGTGCACCCTTCATCACCACAACGAAAGAAGGCCAAGGTTCAACCTTCAGCTGGTAAGGTTATGGCGACAGTGTTCTTTGACATGGAGGGTTTGCTGCACGTGGAATTCATGCCGAAAGGAACGACGATCAACGCGGCGTCGTATTGTCAAACGTTGCACAGGTTGCGCAAAGTGATTAAAGAGGAGCGCCGGTGTGATTTTGTTACATGATAACGCAACACCTCACAAGGCCCACCAAACGAGAGAACTGCTGCAGCGTTTCAAGTGGGAGGTCTGGCAACATCCACCCTACAGTCCCAACCTAGCGCCATGTGACTTTCATCTGTTCGGTAAGCTCAAAACCGAGCTCGGTGGTTGACGTTTCCAGACCGAAGAGGAGGTAAAGGCCGGTGTCTCCGAGTGGATGCAGAACGCTGGAGGAAATTTCTATGCATCCGGCATCGACAAGTTGGTTGTGCACTCACAGAAATGTTTGGAGTCTCTTGGAAACTATGTGGAAAAGTGACGTTACAGTGTATGTCGTTATAATTGTGTTGCTGTTGTATAGGTGGTGAAATAAATGGCCATAACTGGGAAGTGCAACTTATTTTCTGATCTGCCCTTGTATATGTATACAATGTACACAATTCTGTGTTGGCAGAACACAAACTATAGTTTTGTAGCAAAAGTATAAGGTCTCTGAAAGGAAATATTTGGCTAGATGTTTGAAAATATCTTGCTGGTTAAGATGAAATCTGTAAAGGTACGGTTATTTCTTGTTGCCGATGAGCATGCCCTGAGGTGAAACCTCTTGGTTGACTTTCGTCTACTTCAGAATAGGGAGTAGCCCTACGCATCTGCAGTACAGTGTAGTCAAAACTGCTGGATGGCTATCTCCTCTCTCCTGCTGTGCCTTCTTCTTCTTTATATACTGGGCTCGGTGATGATGTGAGTGCAGCTGACTGCTCAGTGATCAAACCAGCTTGCACAAACTAGAACTTTCTTTGTAGCACACCAGTTTCAAAATGGGCACCACAATAGTGCGCATAGTGAGTTGACAGGAAGGAGCGGCTGTATTCCTCCTCTCAAGGGATGAGCAGGAAGCTCCCTGGCAGGAGACAACAGCTTATTTGTCTTTTGTCCCATCCTTTGTCCTGTAAGACTCAGTCATTTGTAGAGTTCTCTACTTGTGCAAGTGAGACATGTGATTTACTTGACATGCTCGGTGATTGTGATTAAAAAGTTCACAGTAACAATTATCCATCATGGTTAAGTACACTATTGAGCAACAATTATTTATTATTGAAACATATCCTTTAAAAAAGAAATCATATTATAGATGTGCTCGGAAGTATTGCAAACAATATATGGAAAATTGTATACTATCAAAACCATATGTCCATGCTTTGTTTTAAAAGTGGCACACAACTGGATCCATTTTAAATACAAAAATACATTATAAAGAGAGAGTCTTGAATGACAAAAAACTTCAAGATATGCAAGCCAGACTTCAGGTTAGCCCTTGCAAACTCTCTACCTGTTTAGCACAGGATTGTATTATCTCGCCCACTTCACTCCTGAGAGGGCTTAAAATTCTGAAAATTTTTCCCTATCAAGTTTCCGTAGTGCACAAGTTAAATGTTGCAGATCATGACACTCATATTAACTCATGCTGGTGGGTGCTACAACCAGTGCATGATGGAGATTTGATCCTTGCCTTTGATCATGACTGATGTAGCTTGGTTTCACCTCAGTGGGTACATTAATTCTCAGAACATTCTACACTAGGACACTGATAATTCCCGCACAATACACGAGGTACCTCTTCACATCTTGAAAGTCAGTGTTTGGTGTGCAGTTAGTGGATGAAGAATAATTGGACCTTTTTTTTTAAAATTATGAAATACTGACTTCTGAATTGTACCTGGACACGATTTTGCATCCCTTCTTTAACATGTTGACTGAGAAACAGAGAGACTATGCCTACTTTCAGGAAGACTGTGCTACAGCCCACACTGCATGTAATTTTATGGTGGCAATCAGGAATGTGTTTGGTGACCAGATAATTAGTAGTAGATTTATGGCCAGCTTGTTCTCCAGATCTCTATATGTGTGACTGTGGGAAAATTTGAAACAGAAATCTATCAGAACAATCTGCTTACAGCTGAGGCCTTGAGAAACAAAATTAGGAGAGTGCAAAGTAAAATAACAGAAGACAAGTTACGATGTGTGTCAGAATTTACTTCCAAGATACCAGATCTGGATGAATGAAAACAGAAATCATTTTCAACAGCTGCTATGACATAGAGGTAAGTGAAGGAAAATCATTGCCTGCTTTTCATTTCTTCCCTGTTTTTTATGATAACGAGGCTGTTTCCTTATTCCTTCTTGTCGAAGTGAACTGTGCCTGTCTCCTGGTGGAATATGGCATACTTTCTGTCTGCTCTCTATGCATGCCTCACTTGAGTTTGCTGTAAGCTCTTGCTAATGGTGGTTGTATGATATGTTGTAGAGAAAATTGCACAAGATAGTAATTGCAAATAGTAACTTCGAACAATCCATATCAAAGAACAGCTTTCAACCAATAGGGATATCACTGAAGGTTTTGAAGTATTTGAAAGCAGTGACTCTATAAATTAGTAAACAAATCCCTGAACTAATATGAAATAGCAAGGACATTCTGAGCAAAAAACACACACAATTTTCAAGGTAATTACATTTGAAGTTAATACATCATAAAAACAGCAGACCAAAAAGTTGTAAATTCATTATCTGAGTCAGCATTTTAAAACTCTTCCTGATTTTTCACAAGAAAATTTTACTCTCGTAATAATGACAAATAATGGATTACTGACAACTTTAATTTGAGCATTGATGAATTATAACCAATTTTTTGCTATGTCAGTTCAGTCTGAGGACATAAAGGTAAGAAAACGACAAGAACAACAAAACAAACTTGTAACATTCCATTAATTCCGAGAAAGTTCTTTCAACTGTTAAAAGTATGACTAGTTTGGAGAAATTCACAATAAAAGGCAACATGTAGACTACTGTATCATGCCCAAAATACCTTCAGGGTATGAAGTCAAAATGTGTGCAATGTGCAACTTCAATAGTCTTGGAACTGCTACACTTTCAAAGCCTCCTGACTCAGTTGCTACTGTTGGTTGCGAGATTGTGTAATTAGATCAGTCGGTTGACATTTTAGATTATTCTAAAACCAAGTGAACATGTTATATGACACTCCTGGTGTTCCTGTAAGCTTGTATTATATTCTGCTGACACCGTTGATTTGAGCATTGATGAATTATAACCGATTTTTAGCTAAGTCAGTTCAGTCAGAGGACATAGAAGTAAGGAAACGGCTAGAACAGCGTAACAAACTTCTAACATTCCATTAATTCCAAGACAGTTCTTTCAACTGTTAAAAGTATGACAGTAGTTTGGAGAAATTCACAAAAAATTATATTCTTATATTATATTTTATTATATTATATATTGTATTATATTTTAAAACCAAGTGAACATGTTACATGACACTGCTGGTGTTCCTGTAAGCTTGTATTCTTGAGATGCTGGGTTCAGACCTAACCATTAACAGCTCTAAAGATGATTTTCTTTGGTTTCCTATTTTCACACCAGATAGATACCAGGGTTATACCTTAATCAAGTCCACAGCAACTATGTTTTCATTCTTTAGACCTTTCCTATCCCAGGGTTACCAAAAACCAGCAAGTGTTGATGCAACCAAGTGCTGGAAATGTTGACCACCTTGGTTGTATAGATTTCATCACAACTGTGTAAAGACATTCTTGCTCTTTGTAACACAGGGTGTAACAGCTTGGCATGCCTCATTGATAAGTTGGCAAGGATGACCAGGAGTTTTGGCCTCCTGTGTGTACACTATCTGCTTTAAGTGACCCCAAAGGAAGAAGTCAAGTGGCGTAAGATCGGGTGCTCTGTCAGGACAGGGTACGGATCCTCCCATACCAGACATGTATTCCCTACTGCACTTGTACTGTGTCCTATCTTACACAATGGGGATTCACAGTGTCATTTCTGCAAAATCATGATTAATATGGAAAGAGGACTTCTGACAAAAACTTGGTCACACTGTAATGCCCATTGAAACAAATGTTAATCAAGCATCAAAATCATGTCCGTGAAGCTGCTTGTGTAACTGTAGATGGTATGGGCAAAATGTATTGATATGCAATATTTATATAATAGATAACCAGCTGATGCTGGTCTGGCATGCAAGTGTTTGTGTGCTAATATGAGGATTGTTCCAGACAGCATCCAAAACGGCCTCTTCATTTGAACCAGACGTTACAGGAGCATCTCTAACAGGAGGTACCCTTCCATGAGTTCCAGTTGACCGCAATCATCATTGAAGGTTTTGGAATATATCGGTGGTCAGTAGTCTTCCGTGAGGAAACCACTCGTGATACAGGCTTTGCGACTTGAGTGCGTTCTGCCTTGTTTCACCATAAGTTAGCAACGTATCAACGTTTCCACCTCTGGAATACATCATGAATGAATGAACAAGTGTTATGACATGCCCTAGTAGGTGTGGATATACACTGTGCCCCATTACACTGGAGCATGATCTGTCATTCAAAGAAAAGTTGCATAAGGTTGGATTCGAACCACTACACTACCTGATATTCATATACCACAGGCGATCAGCACATTACTAACTCTGCCATAAAGAAAACATACGTGATTCTTTCCAGAAGTATAATACTAAACTACGGCCCTTCCCCCTCGAAAGTTAATTTCCGTGCCATAGTTTTCAGTCATGGTTTACGGCATTTATTTAACTTTCTATCATTACAGATCACATGGAATAAATTATTAATTCAAATGTATTATGGATACATGTGTTATTTTAGGGAGTGATAAATTGCATGTTTGCACAAAGGTTCATAGGATTGGGTGGGGAAATTGTGTATAATCATTTTTCTTTGCTAGTTGTGTGGCTCATTTACATTGTTGACATGTAGGCAACATGCAGAGCAATATCGACCTTCGGGAGAAATTTATTGTTGGGTGGGTTTCATAAAACTCGATAATAAGGGGCGGGCATATGACCTGCTTAGAGTTTGGTCACTATTAGGACTGCAGTTCAAAGTCCATATCCCCAAACGGTGTTGCCTTGCAGTCTGAGCTAGAGCAGTGGTAAACATGAAGAAACTCAAACTTGTCTGTCACAATAGCCTACAGTTCAATGAATCTCGAATGCTTTCCCTTAATATCCTGGCTACCACAATGTGTTCAACAAGTAAGATAGTTCTGTAGTATATCCCCTTATCAGTAAACTATAATTTAAATTGAGGGGGAGGGGAGTCAGGAGGGAATTGTGTTACAAAACATTCAAAATTCAGACTGAATAAATACCATACGAACTTTTATTGCTACAATAAAGACTTTCAAATTTTATTAATGGTCTACTAAACTGAAATACACCGTATTACAAATATTACCTGGGAAATGATAGATTGAATACATTTGAAAAGCTTAATATTTTATCATAAAACCTCTGTTTGATTCCTTACGTAGCATATTTTCCTGGTAAAGTTTGAGGTACTTGACATCCGCCTTGCATTTAACCAATAAATGTGACTTACACAATTGATTTTAACTGTAACTCCACTGTACTGTCTATATTCTCTATCTTAACATACAACTGTACATCCCAGTTTGTAACTATAAAAATGTCATTTCTATGCAGTAAATAGTAATAATAATCCAGATAAGAGTACTGATATTTACCAATATTTAAAATTATGTAAATAGTTTACAATTCTACTGCAAGGAAGATCCCAATATCATATAATTGTAGGGAAAATTCTTAGCTATGTACTGAGTGAGAAATGGAATAAGGATTGCTTGACAGGAAAGATGATTATTACTAATATTACTACTATACTGGCAGAAAACGAAATCCCAACACCAAGAAGGAGTTCTGCTAGATAAACAAACTTTGGGAGGCATTTGCATGTCTGAAAGTTGACGCTTATTCAGATTTGTGTGCTAGTAGTGTTTGCTTTAAATACGCGCTCTATAGTTCGTGAACGTTAGTCATTGTCCGGTGTTGATATTGTAAGATAGATTGTGAGTCAAACATGCCTTTAAGGAGATGAATAAGGTAGTATCAGCAACTTACTGAGTTTGAATGAGGCCATGTAACAGGGCTACGAGAAGATGGATGTTTTTCCATGATATTGCGGAAGGACTTGGTAGGGATGTATCCACAGTATATCAGTGTTGTCAACAATGGTCACAGGAAGGGGAACTGTCTCAAGAAGACACGGGCCACTACGGAGAGCCATTAGAGCTTCAGTTGGCGCCAGAGTGAAACAGCGAATGTAACAAATCGAATATTTGAGGGACAACTCCGAGCCAGGCGTCCTGTAGTGTTCTTGCCACTAACTCCGAATCACTGTCAAACTGGAGTTCATTGGAGGATGGAGTGGAGATCTGTTGTGTTTTCAGATGAGAGCTGTTTCTGTCTTGGTGCCAGCTGTAGGTTGATAAGGAAGCCAGGTGAGCACTTGGAACCAAGCTGTCTGCAGTGTTGACACACTAGACCTACACCAGGAATTTTCTTGCTATTTGCTTTACGTCGTACCAACAAAGATAGGTCTTATGGTGACGATAGGACAGGATAGACCTAGAAATGGGAAGGAAGCGGCCGTGGCCTTAATTAAGGTACAGCCCCAGCATTTGGCTGGTGTGAAAATGGGAAACCACGGAAAACCATCTTCAGGACTGCCGACAGTGCAGTTCGAACCCACTATCTCCCGGATGAGAGCTCACAGCTGCGTGCTCCTAACCACATTGCCAACTTGTCCGGTACACCAGGAATTATGGTCTGGGAAGCAATTTCCTTTGACAACAGGAGCACTCTTGGCATTATCCCAAAAACCTTGACAGCAGATTTGTACATCAGACTGGTGACCGAACTGGTTATGTTGCCATTCATTGGCAGTATTCAATGGGACGTTTTTCAACAGGATAACATTCATCCTCATACTGCTGCCATCACCTAACGTGCTCTACACAGCGTGGACCAGTTGCCTAGGCTTGAGAGTTCCCCAGACCTTTTGCCCATTGAGCATGTATGGAACTACAAATCCAGCATCAACCAATACCACCATTAACCGTTGCTGATTTGAGTGACCAAGTGCAACAGGCATGGAATTCCATACTGCAAAACGACATATGGCATCTGTTTGACACAATGCATGCACATTTGCATGATTGCATTCAAAGCTACAGCAATGTACTTGCCTGAGTATATTATGCTTATGCAATACAATCATCCAGTTTGTTTGTCATTCATTGTTTATGCTGTATTCCTAAGCAAGCTTTTATGAAAGCCTACTGTATTTCCGTGACTACAGGTAGTAGTCAGAGGAGTATTTTTTATTAGATATCACAATAATTAATTTTGTTTCCTATGCATAACCTAATGAAATTAATGTGATAATATATATTTACTTATTACGAGATCTGGGATTTAAAGACAAATGCCTATTTTGTTCCTTATGAAATAACATGAATTTTGTTTTAATATGTTGATGTTTGATGATAAATTCCTTACACTTGTAGAGTTTTATAGTGCCCTAAAAATGCCTATTTGGACCTTCAGAGCCTATTTTACTATTTTAGTGCCTAAAATGCCTATTTCATACATTTAAAATAAAATTCAACTTCTGTAATTTTACAATCATATAATGGACTTCCCTAAAAAGATGAGAACAGCAGAGGGCAGGTGTTTCACAGAAACTTGAATCTTCCCAGACAAATGTCTCCAAAAGAATGCTGAGTGACTGGGGGAGGGAGAGGATTATCTCAGAAGAACAAGGAGCAGTCACCGCTGGTTCCGTGGTTCAAATCCTGGGCACTCCGTGTGAGATTTGAGCTGGACAAAGTGGAGGCGGGACAGATTTTTCTCCGGGTACTCCACTTTTCCCTGTCATAATTCATTCCAGCAACACTCTCCAATATCATTTCATCTATCATTCATTAATCATTGCCCCGGAGGAGTGCGACAGGCTTTGGCAGCCGACACAATTCGTAACATTGCTGCTAGATGGGGGCTTCATTCATTCCATTCCTGACCCGGTCGAATGACTGGAAAGAGGCTGTGTCAAGCCACCAGTGAAAGAAAATCTTTTAGTGAATGTAGTTCATCATGCCTAAAACGAAATCATCTAAGAGTGCACTTATACAATTTCCAGTGATGAGTTTTGATGTCAAGATTATTTTCTGCCAGTACTGCAGTAAACAGGTATGTGCATAAATCTTGAATTTCATATGAATGTAAAACTAAGGTTTTAATATTGGCTCCTTTAATTTGCTTTAGAAACCTCGTCCAGGTGGCCTGGGTTTGATTTCCAGTACCGGCAGTAATTTAGAAGGCTATGAGGTCTGGAATATCGCTGACCCAGAATCGTGAGGACAATTGGGAAACTACAATGAGCTGGGGTCACAGAGGCAAGGCAATATGACTGAGGGATGTGTCGTCCTGACCACACAGCCACCCAGTATCTGCAGGTGATGAGCTGGGTAGCAGCCATTATTGAAAGCCAAGGCCCTTCAAGGCCTGTAGTGTTCTTGTATTAAAGTAACTTTAGAGTAATAGTGGCTTAAATGGTATAGTTAAATATTACAAATTTTATTCAATAGCTATTCACCTTTCCTATTCCTCATCTTCATCTCTAATTTTCATCACTTTATTGTGTTTTAGATTTCACAAGAGACGAGTCAACCTTTCTTTCAGAATGACATACAGTTCATCAAATGATCTGATGGACATCCTACAATAATTAAAGAATTCCACTGCATCTGCTCTGAGACAAAGAGTACATTGTATAAAATCTGCTCATCAATGTTAACTTTTGCTTAATAGGATAAATCCAGAACCTCCTCTTCCTTCTCTTCTTTTTCTGCAAAAGGGTCAAATACACTAAAGCAGCTACTTCTTCCATGTCCATTTCCTTGACTGCGAAATACTGTGTTGCTGTTAAAAGTTACAAGTCAAGTTGCTATACAATGAAGTGGCGAGACACCGCTGACGCTTCAAAAGTCACGTCGTTTGTCCGTACCATAAAATGGTTAAAAGTTTAAATCTGTCTAGACATGCGTCCCTTCCCTAGTTGTAACTGCGAGCTCTGTAAGCAGCTGCTAGACCACGGCCTCTCAAACGCCCAAAATCTCACGCATGCAAATCGAGGCGGAAGAGCACCGTGCACTGTGCATCGGTTCCACTCGGCTCGGCTCGGACCAACATTTCGTCTCTGGGCTACTCGGCTAAGCTCGGCTCATCTTGGCTCATCTTGGCTCAACTCGGTTTGGATTTGGAGCACTACGGAGCAAGTGAGGAAGAGGGAGACAGGGGGAGTGAGCAAGACAAGTGTAGGGAAAGACAGCGTTATTGCTCCAAATCGAGGAGTGCGGGTCTGCACTCTGGGCAACCAAGCGAAGTCGTCTTTTGCACCGTGCACAGTGCATGCACCCTGAGAGGCCCTGTGCTAGACTGTACCTTCTGTCAGAGTGCATGCTCTGCTCCTTTTCCTGCCTGAGCTGGAGTGCTGTTTATTGAACCTACTTGTGCCTGCCTTTGCTGTAAACTAATGTCCACCGAGCTCGATAGCTGCAGTTGCTTAAGTGCGGCCAGTATCCAGTATTCGGGAGATAGTAGGTTCGATCCCCACTGTCGGCAGCCCTGGTTTTCTGTGGTTTTCCATTTTCACACCAGGCAAATGCTGGGGCTGTACCTTAATTAAGGCCACGGCCGCTTCCTTCCCAGTCCTAGCCCTTTCCTGTCCCATCGTTGCCATAAGACATATCTGTGTCGGTGCGACGTAAAGCCAATAGCAAAAAAAAAAAAAAAAAACTAATGTCTTCTTGGTGTTGGCATTTAATTTTACTACTACAAAATCATTACTACCCTAGACTGCTTCATGGTATGTATGTCGAGTCCTCAGACTGAAGGCTGGTTGGATCCCCAACAACTCTACTGTCAGCTGTCATAAATGACCTAGGCATACTAGGGAAGTGAGGTAGTTTACCATTGCTTTCCCCACTGACCCAGAAATTGCTATTACATATTAATCTGTCAAATCCACTAAAGTGCATATACCATCTGACCCTATGAGTTACATCTTCGCATCATTCATCTAGGACTAGCTGAATAAGGAATGAATGAACCTCATACCTCAGTTACTTTTACATTGTTGAAATCAAAGATAAGACAGACAGATCTATAAAGCTGCAAACTTACTCTAGCTTATACCCAACTCTATGTTTCACATGAGATAAATCTGGGATATTGGTGCTAAAATCCTGAATTATACTAACACAACATTCATTGCCTAACTAGTGACACAGAAGAATGCTCTTATCTGTAATGCTGTATGTCACCATACCTGGAACATATGAAAGGAGAAAGAGTTAACATAGAATGAATTATCAGTACTCGTGAAAATCCATGCTC
Organism: Anabrus simplex; assembly: GCF_040414725.1. Classification (NCBI taxonomy): domain Eukaryota; kingdom Metazoa; phylum Arthropoda; class Insecta; order Orthoptera; family Tettigoniidae; genus Anabrus; species Anabrus simplex. The sequence goes on along the minus strand of NC_090266.1, from coordinate 1,194,111,894 downwards.
TGTCTAAGCGTCATACAGTCAACTTCATCTATCTTCAAGGTATTGGTCTTAATATTGATATCCTCTTCTAGTTGCATCTGCACTTTCAGCAGGGAACGTAGTGATGATTGTGACTGAAAAATAAAAATACCTTTGTTATTAAAAGTCATACATATAATTACACTTTGAGATTATATAATCACATACATACATACATACATACATACATCATTATAGACCGTTATGCCTTTCAGTGTTCAGTCTGCAAGTCTCTGTGAATTTACTAAACATCGCCACAATCCTCTATTTGCAACTAGTGCTGTGGCATCATTTAGTTCTATACCTCTTATCTTTAAATTTTTAGAAACTGAGTCTAACCATAGTCATCTTGGTCTCCCTCTACTTCTCTTACCCGCCATAACAAAGTCCATTATTCTCTAGGTACCCTATCCTCCTCAATTCGCCTCACATGACCCCATCACTGAAGGCGATTTATGCGCACAGCTTCATCCATCGAGTTCATTCCTAACTTAGCCTTTATCTCCTCATTCTCAGTACCCTCCTGCCGTTGTTCCCACCTCTTTGTACCAGCCATCATTCTCGCTACTTTCATGTCTGTTACTCCTAACTTATGAATAAGATATCCTGAGTCCACCCAGCTTTCGCTCCTGTAAAACAAAGTTGGTCTGAAAACAGACTGATGCAAAGATAGTTTCATCCGGGAGCTGAATTCCTTCTTACAGAATACTGTTGATCGCAACTGCGAGCTCACTGCATTAACTTTACTGCACCTTGATTCAATCTGACTTGCTATATTACCATCCTGGGAGAACACACATCCTAAATACTTGAAATTATCTACCTGCTCCAGCTTTGTATCACCAATCTGACATTCGGTTCTGTTAGATGTCGTACCTACTGACATCAATTTAGTCGATATAGATGTTGATTCCCATAGGGAATCTGAAATATTTGTCCTGAATGAGTAAATTTACAATACCAATATAAATGGTCTGTTATTGGACATTATAAATTTTCCAGCTAACTCATTCTTGGTTGCCAGCGTTTCACTCTCGTGTGCTAGGGTGGGCTCATCAGTTGGTACCTAGCACACCTACCAATACGCTGGCTAGTGCATACCGTGGAGGCCACTGCGTAGGCTAACTGGAGCCACCGGCAGTGCCAATGCACTTAGAGACTTTGTCTCATTACCAAAAATTGATGCCTGCTTGGCCATCAGATGATATAGATGTTGATTCCCATAGGGAATCTGAAATATTTGTCCTGAATGAGTAAATTTATAATACCAATATAAATGGTCCATTATTGGACATTATAAATTTTTCAGCTAACTCAACCAACTGATACCAACTGATGAGCCCACCCTAGCACACGAGGGCGAAACGCTGGCAACCAAGAATGAGTTAGCTGGAAAATTTATAATGTCCAATAACGGACCATTTATATTGGTATTATCAATTTAGTCCTCGAAAGGCTAATTTTCATATCATGCACATTGCACCTATTTTCAAGTTCCAAGATATTTCAGCACAATCTAACATTAAGACCAAGTCATCAGCATAGGCCAGACTGCTTACTACATTTCGACCGAACTGAATCCCTCCCTGCCACTTTATACCTTTCAGCAGTTGGACCATGTAAACTACGAGCAACAACAGTGAAAGATTACAGCCTTGTCTAATTCCTGTAAGTACTCTGAACCAAGAACTCATTCTACCATCAATTCTCACTGTAGCCCAATTGTCAACATGAATGCCTTTGACTGATTTTAATAATCTACCCTTAATCCCATAGTCCCCCAGAATGGTGAACATCTTTTCCCTCAGTACCCTGTAATATGCTTTCTCTAGATCTACAAAATATAAACACAACTGTCTTTTCCTCTTGTAGCATTTTTCAGTTACCTGGTGCATAATGAAAATCTGATCCTCTGTGGTCTAAAACCACACTGGTTCTCATCCAACATCCTCTCAACCACCGATCGCACCCTCCCTTCCAAGATGCCAGTGAATATTTTGCCTGGTATATTAATCAATGGCCGGCCCCCGTGGTGTAGGGGTAGCGTGCCTGCCTCTTAACCGGAGGCCCCAGGTTCGATTCCTGGCCAGGTCAGGGATTTTTATCTGGACCTGAGGGCTGGTTCGAGGTCCACTCAGCCTACATGATTAGAATTGAGGAGCTATCTGACGGTGAGATAGCGGCCCCAGTCTAGAAAGCCAAGAATAGCGGCCGAGATGTTTCGTCGTGCTGACCACACAACACCTCGTAATCTGCAGGCCTTCGGGCTGAGCAGCGGTCGCTTGGTAGGCCAAGGCCCTTCAAGGGCTGTAGTGCCATGGGGTTTGATTTGGTTTGGATACTAATCAATGACCATAAGACCTATCTGTGTCGGTGCGACGTAAAGCAAAAGTAGCACTAATCAATGAGATACGTCAATAGTTGTTGCAATCCTTCCTGTTCCCTTGCTCATAGATAGGTGCATTTACTGCTTTTGTCCAATCTGAAGGTGTCTTACCAACACTCCATGCTAATTTTACTACTCTATGCAGAAACAGTGTTCCTCTACGCATTACCTGGACAGTGTCTCGCAGTGGTGTGGTGAAACATGAACACTTCATAGCCAAGATAAGTTCACTGAATAAACTGTTTGATATTCTGATAATAATAAAATATGAGGTACATGAGCAAATGTACAAAATACAGTATGATAAATTGATGATGTACAGTAAGAAAGTACTGTACTATTATATAGTAATATTATGCATTTGCTTCTTCACCAAGCACTTAGAATGATGCTAAAAGGGATCATTTTTATAGTTAAAAGTGCACTGAAGCAGCAACTAATTTCAATAACTTAAAATGATTAATGAAATTTAAGAAGAGTTCAAAATACACACAAAGTTCAAAGTACACACAATAACAAACTTAACCTAATTTAGTTACAAAAGCATAGTAAAATACTAGTCTAAGTAAATGAACTAACTCAAATAATTATAAAATGAGTAACAAAATCCAGGAAGAGTCCAAAATCGAAAATTTATGTACACTAACAAACAACCTAAACCAGTTACGAAAGCGTAGTAAGATAGTTAATAAACTAAATGAAATAATTTGAATGATTATGAAATGAGAGATTAAATCTAAGAACAGTATTATATGTAAAGTAACAGAATTTATTGATCTATAATCCAGTTTAAAAATCTACTTCAAACTGAAGTTTAAAAACATGATTGTCAAAAATTTTGCACTTGACAAATGGAAGTGTCTTTCTGTTATAGTACGACTGATTTGAAAACACTAATATCCTTTTTCTGTGATCTTACACTGCGGAGCACATTGTTCTTTTAGTAACCTGAATTGCATTTCAGAATATGAAGCATCTGTTAACGAGTGTCGGCTCATCTTCAGGGCAATGTCATGCGGAGCACCGTCATTATTTCAATGCATCGAGTTATAAAGGTCTAAAATTATGCCTAAAAGTTCATTTGTGAAGTGTCACTGGTATGGCCTTGATGCTCCATTTACAAACACTTGATGAATTGTACATTTCTCTATTAAAACAAGTACGTATTTTAGCATGTTTTGAAGGATGCAAACTTCGGTAAAATGAGTTAAAATCTTTTTATCACTAAAATTGTGTGCATGTCAACATCAGATTTGTCTTGTGGGTTTAATTGTCCAATGTTTGGAAGTGAAATGGTGAAACATCACTTTGACTTTTTTTGCATAAATTGTGATCTGTTGGAAGGTGGCAATGAGTTGTGTCAGATATCTAAATAAAAGAAAGAGAAAAGTGCTTTTTGTTAGAGAATGTTTATATAATGTGCATTGTGAACGCAAGTGTGTTTTGACTTACTCTCCTGTTAGCCAGTAGTTGTATTATTTAAACATGGAAGTAAGTAGTGTTTTAACAGTATTGTAAGTTGTTTTATCAAATTAAAGTTCTTTAACAGCTCAAGATGGCCTCTAATAGAGGCTGAAACCTGTACTGCTAAATGTATTAAATTCATCAAAAATAAATCAAGTATTGATTAGGTGGGGGAAATCCAGGTGTATAATTGTGATCACTTGATTTCTACTGCAACCAAATCATATGTTGCATTCTCACTGCCAGTACTACAAAATGAGAGAAGCTCTATATACTCACTGTTTTTATGAGAAAGTTCATAGGTAAAATTGTAACTGGAAGTGTTTTACTGTGCTCTTTCTTGGATGTGTCCAAAGGGTACTTTTCTCTTTTTTAAGCCACGAATATATTTTGCACTATTCACTGTTCTTTTCTGATACTAGTCCTAATTTCACTATTTTACACCAAATCCGTTTGTGGAAGTATACCGTCATCATCATTTTACAGTTTCAGTTTCCCCAAGGCAACCAGATATCATAAATAGAAAAGAGGATATGGTATCCAAAAATTCAAGAAAATTGTAGGACTTTACAGAACAAAACACCAAGTTTTCGGCACAGCAGCTAGTTTTGGCTAGCCTTGTCGCTCTACATTCAGGAGATGGTGAGGCTGGTCCCCACCATCAGCTGTCCTAAGAATGGTTTTCTATTCTCCTGCACTAAGGCAAATGCTGGGACAGATTCTTTTTTGGGCCATGGCCGCACCTACCTCATTCTTCTCCACATCACAAATCACCGTACCATATCTCCTGGCCTGAGAGAGGGCTTAACACTCTATGAGGCCTGCTATACCCCTTCAGGGTAAAAAATGAAAACAATTAGTAGTAGTAGTAGTAGTAGAATAATAGTTAAAACACTCATATAATGATTTCATTTCATATAATATTTAATTTCGTGGTGTATGACCCTAATAACTACAGGGGAATCTCGCTCCTAGACATAACATACAAAATATTTTCAATAATCATTCTTAATAGGATAAGTTTACAACTTGAGAAAGAACTAGGAGAATATCAAGGAGGTTTCAGACCCTGGAGCAGCTGTCCTGATCAGATCACGAGTCTTAAGTTGATAATGGACTATAACAGGAGAAGAAACAGAGATATGCTGATAACATTTGTAGATTTCAAGAAAGCTTATGATTGCATCCATAGAGAATCTCTGTTTAAAACTTTAAGACACCTTTGACTACACCCCAAATTAATAAACATGATAAAATTGACTCTCACTAACACCAAATCAAAAGTGAAGTTTAGGGGTGAAACATCAGAGTCATTTGAAATTAAAACTGCACTATGGCAGGGAGATGGGCTCTCACCACTATTACGAGGGCAGATCAGAAAAAAGTTGCACTTCCCAGTTATGGCCATTTATTACACCACCTATACAACAGCAACATGACTATAACGACATGCACTGTAACGTCACTTTTCCACATAGTTTCCAAGAGACTCCAAGCATTTCTGCGAACGCACAACCAATTTGTCGATGCCGGATGCATAGAAATTTCCTCCAGAGTTCTGCAACCACTCAGAGACCGGCCTTCACCTCCTCATCGGTCTGGAAACGTCGACCACCGAGCTCCGTTTTGAGCTTACCGAACAGATGAAAGTCACATGGCGCTAGGTCGGGACTGTAGGGTGGATGTTGCCAGACCTCCCACTTGAAACGCTGCAGCAGTTCTCTCATTTGGCGGGCCTTGTGAGGTGTTGCGTTATCGTGCAACAAAATCACACCGGCGCTCAATTTCCCCCCGCGCTTCTCTTTAATCGCTTTGCGCAACCGGTGCAATGTTTGACAGTACGATGCCATGTTGATCGTCGTCCCTTTTGGCATGAATTCCACGTACAGCAAACCCTCCATGGCAAAGAACACTGTCTCCATAACCTTACCGGCCGAAGGTTGAACCTTGGCCTTCTTTCGTTGTGGTGATGAGGGGCGCACCCATTCCATTGATGTTCGCTTCGTTTCGGGGGTGAAGTGATGGACCCACGTTTCGTCGCCTGTGACGATTCGCAGCAGAAACCCGTTGCCGTCTGTGGCATAGCATTGCAAAAATGCCAGGGATGATTGGAAACTTTGTCCCTTGTGCTCATCGGTGAGAAGACGTGAGACCCATCTTTGACACAGCTTACGATATCCAAGGTCCTCGTGAACCATGGCGAACACACTGCCATACAACATGTTCTGCTGTGTCGCGATTTCTCTCAGTTTAATGCGCCGGTTCTGTCTAATTATCGCATTCACACTGTTGACCTTTGCACGGGTCCTGGACGTTGCAGGCCTGCCTGCACGATGGCTGTCCGAGATATCCATGCGTCCGGCTTTAAATTGCTGGCACCACTTTACGATACCTTGCCGGGAAATGTCCTGCTCTCCATACATAGCACAATTTCACGATGAATGTCTGTGCAATTCTTCCTTTTGGCCCATAGGAATCAGATTGTCGCATGCATCTCATATTGGGAGTAAACGTCCATTTGACGCGCTGTTGCATTTGGCTGCTATTCACACAATACTAGACGAGACACCACAGCTACCTGCCTAAAAGACGTGCGGGCAGTGTCTGCCCCTTCTCCGCTGCCCACGTTTGCGACACACAGCGCGCTGCTGCGGCACGTTAGTGCAACTAACCTTTTGGTCCACCTACGTATTTAATTGTGCTCTAGAAATGTTAATGAGGAAATGGTTTAGGAAATGTCCCCACAAAATAAAGATTGGCCAAAAAATCAAAACAAATTGCCTGTGTTTTGCTGACGATTTAGCGTTACTAGCAGTGGACATAAAAGAAGCAAAAACCCAGATATCAGAACTTCAAAACATTGCAAATAAAATTGGCCTCAAAATATCATTTGAAAAAACCCCAGAAATTATGCCCCAAAAACCAACACAACTAAAAGAAGTTACCATAAATGGTAATAAAATCAAAATAGTAACTCAATTTAAATATCTGGGAGAAGTAATAACACATAACCTAAATTAAAAAATCTCAAACCAAACAAGAACAAAGCACAAAAATTTACATGGGATATCTACAAAAAGAAATGTCTATCAATAAATGCAAGAATAATACACTACAACACAGTTATAAAACTGGCAGCTACATATGCAGCAGAAACACTTTTTCACCTGAATAAACAATCAAAGACTGACAGACTTCAGAAAATTGAACGGAGGATTGGAAGAACTTGCATCAACCAAAAATACCAGAAAGATGGACAGTGGCAGTTAATAGCTAACAAAGTCATGTACAAAGAGCTAGAACCCATTACAGATACTATGCGTAAGATGAGACTGGGATTATTTGGACATATCATGAGGATGCAGGATTCGAGACTTCTGAAACAATTAGTACAACAGAATCTCATCTCAAAAAATACCACAACAGGATGTAAATGGATCAGAGAAGCAAGAGAGGATCTGAAGGAAATAGGCCTTACAACAGCAGACACCACAAATAAGATAAAATTGAATACAAAACTCAAGAATACAAACTTCCGCTTAACCCTTACACAAAACAAACCAACAACACGCCTGAAGAAGTACTGGGAGGACCGCAAAGCCCAAACAATCCCTTCAAAGAGACCTGAATGATGGACTGACTAACGTGATCCTACATGGTCATAAAAGAAGAAGAAGAATTAAATTTTATTTTGCCCAGGGAAAGTCATCCTAAGTTGAAAAATATATAATAATAATAATAATAATAATAATAATAATAATAATAATTCATTTTTATGGAAAAACCATTATTTATAAGCAGTTAACAAATGATTTACAAGGCACAGCAATCATGTGCTTTACTGTATTTTTCTTATGAACCGTCATCAGCGAAAGCCACTGCATTAGTGATGGGACATTAGATTCATTTGATTCCGTTTACGTTACTGAATTGATACAGTGATCTGATTCACGGCACATTAGTCACCGCTCCTACTGCATCTGTGTAGTATGTACTGGTAGGACAGCAGCAACTGCATTCAGTGCTCGCAGCTGCCATGTGGTCTCCATACTATGAACTCCTTTCTGAGAAAAAAATGCTAGTCACTTTAATACATTGAAGGTTTCCGGCGATGCAGGATGGGAAAGTTCTGGGATTAGGAATGTAGCAGCCATGGCCATAATAAGGTACAGTCGCAGCATTTCCTGATGTGAAAATGGGGAAACTACAGAAAACCATCTTAACAGCTGCCGATGGTGGGATTCGAACCCACTCTCCCCCAAATGCAAGCACATAGCTACGCGATACTAACCGCACGTCCAACTCGCTCAGTCATTTTTGAAAATATGTATTTGTATCAGCTGAGGATTTTTTAAATCGTCATATTTTGTATAGGCTACCCGAGATGTACAGTAGCCTGCTGGTTTTCTGATTCGACATACTGTTGGTTAAGTTATTGTGTCATTCAGCTCACTTACTGTCCACATATGATTGAAGTCTTTTGCAACGATGTGACATATGAACTGAGAGAATACTGAGCCTTTCTTCCCAATATAAAACAGGTACTTTTGAGTGGTCATGAGCATGACTCACAGTCATAGGGCAGGCTAGAGTCGAGTTTAATTGTCAAATGTCAACTAAGTTATAATACTAAGATTCATTAAACTAATAAATAGTATAATCTAATAGCCTACCTACTTACAAGCTACTTCAGAATTATGTTTTGACTACCTTTTTCACACTGCAAATAAATCCATCTATTATTTAAACCTCCCTGTAAGAAGAGGACAGTGATTGCAAGTGGGTATTATTTTCAAATGAGCTGAGCTCGAGAGTCCATTATAGCATACGATTCTTTCAGTGTACTATGGCTCACTGTATGCCTCGCTGCAGCGAAAGCTCAGCTCTCCGCCAGTGTCCAGTGTGTCGATAAGGAGCTGTGTGTATCTTGTGTCTCACTGAGCCGTGCTTGTTCACGATTCTTTCGGTGTGCGATGGCTCACTATATGTCTCGCTGCAGCGGAAGCTCGGCTCTCCGCCAGTGTCCAGTGTGCTGATAAGGAGCTGTGTGTATCTTGTGTCTCACTGTGCCGCGCTCATTCACGATTCTTTCTGTGTGCCATGATTCACTGTCTCGCTGCAGCGGAAGCTCAGCTCCCCGTCAACATCCAGTGAATGCGCCACTCAGCACTGTCCGCTGGGAGTAAGCTGAATTGTGTGCTGTGAGCTTGCCATTCCTGTGAATCGATTCACTCGGACACTTGAATGAATCAATACACTGCTTCAAATCATGCATTCAATAGCCAACACTACACTGCATTAAATTCACCAGAGGTTTTCTCGATGTTCTTCATTATGTCATCTGTGATAAACAACAATGCCTTGCTGGACTCCACTCTTGGCCTGGAACCAGGTTGAATGTTTGTCATTGAATTGCACACAGCTTGTACAGTGCTCATACAGCATCTGAACTTTCCTCACCATTCTCTCCAGCACATTCCTTTTTCTCAGGCATTCCCATATCTTCTCTGTTGCAATGTTGTCATATGCATTCTCAATATCCAGGGAACCCACAAACAGATTTTTGCCTTTCTCCCAATATTTCTCCATTAACATACTGGACACTGAAGATTAGGTCTGTTGGTAACGTATTGGATCTGAAGCCATACTGTTCCTCTTTTAACTGTGGATCTAAGATGACTTGCAATCTGCTTTCCAAGATCTTCTTGAGAATTGTTTATGCCGATGAGAAAGGAACGTTATTCTCTCTGGTAGTTGGGGCATTTTTAGCGATTTCCTTTCTTCCTTTTTTTTTTTTTGCTAGTGGCTTTATGTCGCACCGACACAGATAGGTCTTATGGCGACGATGGGACAGGAAAGGGCTGAGAGTGGAAAGGAAGTGGCCATAGCCTTAATTAAGTTACAGCCCCAGCATTTGCCTGGTGTGAAAATGGGAAACCATGGAAAACCATCTTCAGGGCTGCTGACAGTGAATTTGAACCCACTATCTCCCGGACGCAAGCTCACAGCTGCGGGCCTCTAACCGCACGGCCAACTCACCCGGTTTTCCTTTCTTCAACAAGGGGATAATGGCACTCGTACTCCAATCAGTGGGTATGATGCTTCCTTCTACACTGCATTGAGCACCCTGTGATACCACTGCAAACCCTGGACTCCTGCTGCTTTAATCATGTCCGTGTTGACTTCTTCGATTCCTGGCGATTTCCCATGTGACAACTTCATAAGTGTTGCTTCTGTTTTTGCCCATGTAATGGGAAGTTCTTCTGTGTAGGTTTTAACAGATGATTCTTCTACCGAGCAAGTTGGCTGTACAATTACGGTCATGCTGCTGTGAGCTTGCATTCGGAAGATAGTGGGTTCGAATCACACTGTCGGCAGCCGTGAAGATGATTTTGCGTTTTTTCCCATTTTCACACCAGGCAAATCCTGAGGCTGTGCCGTAATCAAGTCCACAGTCGCTACCTTCCCAATTCTAGCCCTTTCCCATCCCTCCATCGCCAAAACCCTTTGATGTGTTAGTGCGATGTTAAACAAGTACAAAAAATAAATCTAAAAATATTCTTTTGTTTTTTGATCTGCTTCTGACCTGTTCAATAGGTGACCATAATGTCTTCTTCTTCACTGACCAGGTTTACTTTGCAATCCTCAATTGCCTTGTTAGTATCAAACTGCATACTTTTTGTTTTTGATCACTCTAAGCAATAGTTTCATATTGCCTCTGCTGTCTTCTCCAGTTTTTGAGTAAAGTTCTCCCAGTACTTCATCTTCTCTTTGACAACTCTTTTAACCTCAGTTTCTTGTCCTGATAAACTTGCTGGAAGTCTTTGATCTTGTTCTCGTCCCTTATCTGTTCTGGCTTGGATTTCTATCTTGCTCTTTTTGTGCTGTGTTCCTTTCCTTTATTAAGGATCTTACTCTTTCATTCCACCAGAGTCTTTTTTACCTGCTTACTCGGACCACTTATCTTCCTGCAAACCTCAATTGCTTCCTTTACCAAGGTGTTTTTAAATCGGGTCCACTCTACTTCACTGCTCTCTATTTTACCTGTAGGCAGTTGTCCTCTTATACTGTCCATATAGTCAGCTCCAGAGTCTTGGGTAAGGAGTACAAGATGAAAATAAATAAGACCAAAACAAAAGTAATGGAATGCGGTTGAATGAAGTCAGGTGATGCAGGAAATATTAGATTAGGAAATGATGTTTTAAAGGAAGTAGATGAATATTGTTACTTGGGTAGTAAAGTAACTAATGATGGCAGAAGTAAGGAGGACATAAAATGCAGACTAGCACAAGCAAAGGGGGCCTTTCTTATGAAAATAAATTTGCTCACTTCCAACATTGATGTAGAAATTTTTATTTTATTTTTTTTGCTAGGTGTTTTACGTCGCACCGACACAGATAGGTCTTACGGTGATGAAATGTAGGAATTAGAAAGATGTTTTTCAAGACTTTCATCTCGAGCATAGTATTGTATGGAAGTGAAACATGGACAATAACTAGCTCAGAAAGAAAGAGAATAGAAGCTTTTGAAATGTGGTGTTGCAGATGAATGCTGAAGGTAAGATGGATAAATCGAATCACGAAGGAAGAGATACTGAATCGAATTGGTGACAGGAGATCTATTTGGCTAAATTTGACCAGAAGAAGAGATAGAATGTTAGGAAACATCTTCAGACACCCAGGACTTGTTCATTTGGTTTTTGAGGGAAGTGTAGGGGAAAAGAACAGTAGGACCGACCAAGGTATGAATATGACAAGCAGATTAGAACAGATGTAGGATGCTGCAGTTATGTAGAAATTAAAACGTTAGCTATGACAGCACTTGGGAGAAGTAGTGTGTTGCAAGCAGTTTCTTCATATTGTTGCCAGTTGAGTTGCCATTTAATTGAATGTATCATTTTCACTTACCTATTCCTTTACAGTATTTATTCTAAATATCATCCATTGTTAGTGAAAATGAGCCTTTTACGGATCACAGCTGCCTGTAATGGCATGGAGAGCTGCATCAAACCAGTCTATGGACAACAGTCAGCTCCCTTTCCAATCTGTTGTACATCCCATGCTATGATCTTAGGTAATTTCATAGTTGTTAACTTTAGTACATTAATGTCTTTTAGATCAACAATGTACGGCAAGCTGATATAAGTACCAACATAGTTGGAGATGTGTGGGATCTGGTAAATGCAGCACGGGTGAAGTTTAAGAAAGCGGAGATTATTATTACTGGAATACTGTGTAGAAGGGATACTGACTGGAGGGTGATTGGGGATTTAAATGAGACTATAGAGTGGGTATGTGGGAAACTGGGAGTGAAATTTCTAGATCCTAATGGGTGGGTAGGAGATAGGGATCTGCGCTCAGATGGCCTTCATTTAAACCGCAGTGGTACGTATAAGTTAGGAAATTTGTTTGGAAGGGTAATAGGGAGATACATTCAGGGAAACGGGATGGCCTAGGGAGCAGTGATAAGGGAACAGGGAACTGGAAATCAAGTAGGGATGACATAAAATTGTTAGTGTTGAACTGTAGAAGTATTGTAAGGAAAGGAATAGAATTAAGTAATTTAATAGATATATATTTACCAGATATTGTAATAGGAGTTGAATCATGGCTGAGAAATGATATAATGGATGCAGAAATTTTCTCACGGCACTGGAGTGTGTATCGTAGAGATAGGATAGGAAGGGTGGGAGGGGGAGTGTTCATTCTGGTGAAAGAAGAATTTGTAAGCTACGAAAAAGTTAAAGATGAAACACATGAAATTCTAGGTGTAAGGCTCATTTCTAAAGATAATAGGCAACTTGATATATTTGGAGTGTACAGATCGGGAAAGGGTAGCACTGACGCGGATTCGGAATTATTTGATAGGATAGTCAGCTATGTGGGAAACGACATGGAAAGAAATGTGATTGTAGCGGGAGATCTGAATTTGCCAGATGTAAATTGGGAAGGAAATGCGAACGACAGGAAGCATGACCAACAAATGGCAAATAAGTTAATATGGGAAGGACAGCTGATTCAGAAAGTGATGGAACCAACCAGAGGGAAAAATATCCTGGATGTGGTGCTGATAAAACCAGATGAGCTCTATGGGAAAACTGAAGTAATAGATGGTATTAGTGATCATGAAGCTGTTTTTGTGGTAGTTAAAAATAAATGTGATAGAAAGGAAGGTCTTAAAAGTAGGACTGTTAGGCAGTACCATACGGCTGATAAAGCAGGCATGAGGGAGTTTCTAAAAAGTAGCTATGATCGGTGGAAAACGGTAAATAAAAATGTAAACAGACTCTGGGATGGGTTTAAAGAAATTATTGAGGAATGCGAAAACAGGTTTGTACCATTAAGGGTGGTAAGGAATGGTAAAGACCCACCTTATTATAATAGAGAAATAAAGAGACTAAGAAGGAGGTGCAGACTGGAAAGAAATAGAGTTAGAAATGGCTGTGGAAGTAAGGAGAAATTGAAGGAACTTACTAGAAAATTGAATCTAGCAAAGAAGGCAGCTAAGGATAACATGATGGCAAGCATAATTGGCAGTCATACGAATTTTAGTGAAAAATGGAAGGGTATGTATAGGTATTTTAAGGCAGAAACAGGTTCCAAGAAGGACATTCCAGGAATAATTAATGAACAAGGGGAGTGTGTATGTGATGATCTTCAAAAGGCAGAAGTATTCAGTCAGCAGTATGTAAAGATTGTTGGTTACAAGGATGATGTTGAGATAGAGGAGGAGACTAAGGCCAAAGAAGTAATGAAATTTACGTATGATAACAATGACGTTTACAATAAGATACAAAAGTTGAAAACTAGAAAAGCGGCTGGAATTGATCAGATTTCTGGGGATATACTAAAGACAATGGGTTGGGATATAGTACCATATCTGAAGTACTTATTTGATTATTGTTTGGTCGGAGGAGCTATACCAGATGAATGGAGAGTTGCTATAGTAGCCCCTGTGTATAAAGGAAAGGGTGATAGACATAAAGCTGAAAATTACAGGCCAGTAAGTTTGACATGCATTGTATGTAAGCTTTGGGAAGGCATTCTTTCTGATTATATTAGACATGTTTGTGAAATGAATAACTGGTTCGATAGAAGGCAATTCGGTTTTAGGAAGGGTTATTCCACTGAAGCTCAACTTGTAGGATTCCAGCAAGATAGGATAAGAGGTCAAATGGACTGTATCGCGATTGACCTGTCTAAAGCATTTGATAGAGTGGATCATGGGAGACTACTGGCAAAAATGAGTGCAGTTGGACTAGACAAAAGAGTGACTGAATGGGTTGCTATATTTCTAGAAAATAGATCTCAGAGAATTAGAGTAGGCAAAGCTTTATCTGACCCTGTAATAATTAAGAGGGGAATTCCTCAAGGCAGTATTATTGGACCTTTATGTTTTCTTATATATATAAATGATATGAGTAAAGGAGTGGAATCGGAGGTAAGGCTTTTTGCGGATGATGTTATTCTCTATAGAGTGATAAATAAGTTACAAGATCTTCATTGGGATAATCACATAAATGAGATTGTAAATAAAGGGTACAGATCTCTGCACATGGTTATGAGGGTGTTTAGGGGTTGTAGTAAGGATGTAAAGGAGAGTGCATATAAGTCTCTGGTAAGACCCCAACTAGAGTATGGTTCCAGTGTATGGGACCCTCACCAGGATTACCTGATTCAAGAACTGGAAAAAATCCAAAGAAAAGCAGCTCGATTTGTTCTGGGTGATTTCCGACAAAAGAGTAGCGTTACAAAAATGTTGCAATGTTTGGGTTGGGAAGAATTGAGAGAAAGAAGAAGAGCTGCTCGACTAAGTGGTATGTTCCGAGCTGTCAGCGGAGAGATGGCGTGGAATGACATTAGTAGACGAATAAGTTTGAATGGCGTTTATAAAAGTAGGAAAGATCAAATTATGAAGATAAAGTTGAAATTCAAGAGGACAAACTGGGGCAAATATTAATTTATAGGAAGGGGAGTTAGGGATTGGAATAACTTACCAAGGGAGATGTTCAATAAATTTCCAATTTCTTTGAAATCATTTAGGAAAAGGCTAGGAAAGCAACAGATAGGGAATCTGCCACCTGGGCGACTGCCCTAAATGCAGATCAGTATTGATTGATTGATTGATTGATTGATTGATTGATTGATTGATAATAACCAGCAGTTGCTATTGAGGTTCTCACCTGGAATCACCTTGCCATCAGTCACAAGTCTACTTCTTTCTTGCTGGGCTGAGTGGCTCAGACGGTTAAGGCGCTGGCCTTCTAACCCCAACTTGGCAGGTTCGATCCTGGCTCAGTCCGGTGGTATTTGAAGGTGCTCAAATACGACAGCCCCGTGTCGGTAGATTTACTGGCACGTAAAAGAACTCCTGCGGGACTAAATTCCGGCACCTCGGCGTCTCCGAAGACCGTAAAAGTAGTTAGTGGGACGTAAACCAAATAACATTAACATTAACTTCTTTCTTCATCTGTAATGGCATAGTCAAGGACCGTCTTGCTTTGTCCATTCCAGCTGTATCATGTAAATCTTTTGATTGACTCTCTGTTGTAAAATATGAATACACATTAACACTCAACAGCAGAATGTATCATTTCACACATTCTACTAACTTTTTTGGTCATTAAATGAATTTGCAATCATTATGCTGATGACTGGTGTTGTTTATAGCTCTGACTAATGCAGAACTTTGGGTTAGTACCATGTTATGCGAGCAATGACCAGAGAAAGCAAGACAGATGAACATGCTATGACAGCACTTGGGAGAAGTACTGTGTTGTAAGCAGTTTCGTCATATTGTTGCCAATTGAGTTGCCTTTTAATCGAATGTATGATTTTCACTTACCTATTCCTTTACATTATTTATTCTAAATATCATCCATTGTTAGTGAAAATGAGCCTTTTACTGATCGCAGCTGCCTGTAATGAAGAGTCGGCCTATCTAGAAAACTAGAAGAATCCTGGTTAAATCAGGATACATGGCAACCATGTGTGAATGTGTCCAAGGTTCTGTCAGTAAATCAATACTTATCTGCATTTAGGACAGTCGCCCAGATGGCAGATTCCCTATCTGTTGTTTTCCTAGCCTTTTCTTAAATGATTTCAAAGAAATTGGAAGTTTATTGAACATCTCCCTTGGTAAGCTATTCCAGTCCCTAACTCCCCTTCTTATAAACGAATATTTGCCCCAATTTGTGCTTGTAAATTCCAACTTTGTCTTCATATTGTGATCTTTCCTACTTTTAAAGACACCACTCAAACTTATTTGTCTACTCATGTCATTCCATGCCATCTCTCCATTGACAGCATGGAACATACCACTTATTTCAAGTAATCATTATCATTATGAGTCCGGAATTATTACAAACATTTAATTTAAAGGATAAAGATTTTTTTTAAGCATTTAATTCTACATCTATAAACACTCCCACTACACCAGCGAAAGCAACCCCCCCCCCCCTTCAGTTTACGTCAATTCCCCTCCGCACACAACTAGCGATTTCAAAGCCCCGCCCATCCCTCCTTCCCCAACAAACCCCCCGTTGCAACATTCACACTGCTATAACACGAGAAGCAGAAGCGTAGTGACTGTCAGACTTTCCAGTGCGGTTAACGCTGCAAGACAACACTGCAACAGTCAAGGGGGTAAGTGACAAAATATCAACATCACCAATTAAATCAGATATTCCTATTGACTCTTAAATTTACACAGCGTTCTTTTAATTTCAGAACTTCAACACACATTTATTTCACAGCATCAATAATACAACTAAGAAGGGAGTCTAACATTGGTTCCAACAAATAATTCTTGTCAGTGGTGGTGTAGAAGTATCTTTTAATGACAGACTGTTACTATAAAATATTAGCACAGGTTTTTAACCAGATTTTCACAACAGTAGCAATTAAATGGTACTGGTACTACGTTCACAATAACCATTCTCTGAAAGAGGTTTAGATGGAATGAGTTTCCTGAAAGGTTTAGTTATTGTAATTTATTAATTTTTAACATTCCATAATACCTTACATTACATTAGAATTATTCAATGTGCTTTTTCTAGTCAGTCACAATCACAGCCTAGCTATTCATTGTTTATATTTTTTAATTTACCACTACTGTTTGTAATTTTATTATATAAATTTGTAAGTAGTTAAGATTTTAAACGATGTGATAGTCTCATATACAGTAAGAACAATATCAGGATCCTGATCTAACTTAGAGGTGATATGCTGGCTGATGATACCTGAAATACAGGCAAAACATGTCCCATTAGAAACAACTGTAACAAAGTTTGAATCTTAATCACAAGGATTTTATTGTATTGAATAGGTGGATGATATAATAAATAATTTGTAATTTTAAGAAGTACATACCACTTATTACAAACCATAACTCTCATCTTTGTTCCATATTAAAAACAGCTATCTCACTAAGTTTACAAAAAGAGTATTTGTATTACCCCACCTATTCAATACAAATTAATTCCACAGTTATGTGGTTAAATAAACATAGAAATTACTAAATTTGAAGGGACATGTTTTGTCCTTCTTTTATTGGGCATCATCAGCCTTATTTGATCTTAATACAAGCATTGGTCGGAGAATATTATCACTTAGAACATTTTTTTTCTATTTGCTTTACGTCACACCGACACAGATAGGTCTTATGGCGACAATGGGACAGGAAAGGCTTCGGAATGGGAAGGAAGGGGCCGTGGCCTTGATTAAGGTACAGCCCGAGCACTTGCCTGGTGTGAAAATGGGAAACCATGGAAAACCACCTTCAGGGCTGCCGACAGTGGGGTTCGAACCCATTATCTCCCGGATGCGAGCTCATAGCTGTGCGCCCCTAACCACATGGCCAACTCTCCCGGTACTTAGAACTCATAAAAACTGAAATGTTAGCATGTGTTTTATTTGTTATGTCTCAACATCCTTATTTTATAACAATTATTCCACAGTGTCATTACTTTTAAGAAAAACATTTAAATTTTGATAAGTTCTAAGCGTCCATGATCTGCAGTGCTGTTGAATATAATGTGAAGTTGCAAGTGCAATTGGTAACTAATGTCCATCAGTTTGTCGATTGTTGGCAAAGAACAAAAGAAATAGTTACTTGATTTGTTGACTGAGTAATCCACCAAATGTTTTTAAAGTCAAGGCCTTTTTTGAAAATGAAATATTGAATGCTTCCTTTTTAAATATACCAAGTGAATGGTCATCAGCTTCTATTTATGAATTTTTATGTTTTTAATCAGGGAAGTGTCTACTATTGGTATGATCAGGATAGTTCACGTTAATGAGTGGATGGTTAATTAAGAGAGGCATTCTGCTGATGAAGTGAATGAAAGTGTAAGGATCTCAGGTTATAAAAATTATGTTCATCCTAGAAATTAATGGAGAGGAATAGATAAAAGTCTGCACTATAGTTATGACCATAGAAAAAGTTAGCTAATGAAACTGAAGGAACATTGTAACCGGGATTTCTTTCTGGAAATATTTCTTGCTCTGTATTTTTATCAATTAGATACCAAAATCAAAATTACAAAAGAAAAATTGTAGATTTTGTTCAAACTAAGTTTGTTTGTTTGTTTGTTTGTTTGTTTGTTTGTTTGTTTGTTTGTTTGTTTGTTTGTTTGTTTGTTAAACCAGCGAGAAGCCAAGTTACAGAGTTCTGCAATGATAAAAAATTAAAAGGGAGTAGGACATAGCAACATAAAATAATAAGTGGAAGAACAATGAAAAAAAAGCATTTAATGATAAAAATAGAGGAAAAACTTAAAAACTAATAAAATACCGTACCTAACTGTAGAGACACCAATTAACAACAAAACATGAAAGCAAAAGAAACAACAAGGAAAATTAAAGATTGAATGTAAAACGAAGAGAAGAACTTATAGCTAGGCACAGTAAGATAAATACAGATATAACACGTAAGTAATTATATAGTACAGTAAAAATAAATAAATATTACATTATGTAATGTGAAGAGAAGAAAGGAATATGAAGAAAATGAACTAGGTTAAGGAAGAATCGATTAAAGGAGGCATACGAAGAAAAAACATCCAAGTTCCTGTCAGAAGATCAAGAGTTAAGGAGGGTTGGTATGCAGATAAATAAAGTTATTTGGATGAGAGAGAGGCGGGAATACAGAATATGAAGGGCTGGATTAATCCTGGTTTTGTGAGTTGGAACATGTAGGAAAAAGAAGGATGCAGGTTTAGGAGAATGAAATAAACTGTTAACAGTGTTATATAGGAATCTAAGGTTAGCTACTTTCCTGCGACCAGACAACGGGCGAAGGTTTAACTTGTACAGCATCTGATTACTGCTCAAGTTTCGACAATCAGATACTCTGACTCTAACAATAGCACAGAAGAATGACTGCACACGGTCAATGTGATTCAGATTAGTGGGTGAAGAGGTAGACCAAATGGGAGACGCAAATTCGATAATCGGTAGGATGCAAGATACATAGTAGGCTCTGAGGGCATGGATATTGGTGATGTCAGAAAATTTATACAACAAACCAAGAAGTGACATTGCTCATGAGGTTATCTTTTATACATGGGCACAAATAACAATTTACTGTCAAACAACCCTCCTAAGTCATTTTGTTTTGTTAGAGTTGGGAACGGGTTACCGAGGAGGGATTATTTACTAAGTATTTAGTAAGAATAGGGGATTTACAAAGCATGATCGAAATAGAGGAACACTTGGTAGGATTAGGCTTAAGATGCCATGTGGAGCACCATTCAGAGTGTGAGTTAAGCCCACTCGGTAAGGAGTTTATGTCTGATAAAGAATCGATTTGTTTTAATATTTTACAGTCATCTGCAAATAATAGAATTTTACATGAAACGGAAGATATAGTATTAATGAGATCATCAATAAATAGGACGAAAAGAAGGGGACCTAGGATACTACCCTGTGGGATGCCAGAATGTACCATAACAAGAGTCGAACTCAAGAACCACACGCTGAGTTCTGGTATTGAGGAAGCTCTGCAGGAGTGTTAGGAAGTGACCATGGATATTAAAACGTTCTAAGAGTTTATAGGAAAGAAGTGCGTGGTCTACGGTATCAAAAGCATTTGCAATATCAATGTAGCACATGTCCAGCTGAGAACCGGTATTAAGAGCAGATGTTACACAATGGAGAAGAACAGCCAGATTATTTAGGCAGGAGCTACCAGGAAGAAAACCATGCTGCTGGGACGATATATAAGGAAGGGTGAAAGAAAGAAGATGCTGGTGGACAATCTTTTCACAGATGAGAGATACGGTTGGTAATCTAGAAATTGGGCAATAGTTTCTAACATCAGACCTCTTTCCACTTTTAAAAACTGGAGTGATGTTAGCGATTTTCCAGTCGTCAGGAAAGTAGCCGGCTAAGAAGCAACAGTTCGATATAACAGCAATAGGAGTCGTAGTGGTATTCTTAAGGAAGACAGGACTGAGGCCATCGGGTCCAGTAGGTTTATTTTCTGGCAGGGAGGAAAGTAAAGAATAGACTTCTGACTCAGAGGTGGAAAGATTACTGAGACTATGAGAAGGAAAACAATCAATACATGGAAAATCTGGGAACTGAACAGGTGCAACAAAATTAGACCCAAAGTAATCGTTGAGAATTTCCGGTCTATTACTACCACTGGCTAAATTATCAGCCCAAGTTACTGTGTCTGGCATACTCTTTACATTTTTCCTGCTGTTTATCAGAGACCAGAATCGTTTGCTATTGCTTCTCATTTCTAGGCAGGCAGAGTTTATGTAGTCCATGTAATCCCGTTTAAGAAGCTGTTTATGGTGTTTGCGAAAGTCAGAAAAAGCTAGCTTCAGAAGGTGACCTTTTCTAGTCTTTCCAGGCTTTCTTCGTTTTATTAATTTATGCCATTTTGGTGTCACTTTTCTTCCATGGTGGGCATCTGGCAGATGTTTTACGAGTGGGAACAAGGTCACAGATCACAGCAAGAGTCCAGTCAAAGAACAAGTCCACTGCTTCTTGGACTTCACCCACTTGCAGCAAGTGCCAGGGTAGAAGAGAGAGGGTGTGATTGACAGCCTGCCAATCAACCTTTCGCCACATGGGTACACAGTTCCTGTTATAGGGTTGATGACATTTCGGGGGATGGGGAGGGGCAACAGGGAATGTTGCCTCTACAGACTTGTCGTTCGATTTAAAAATATTTCGTCCCACAGAAATAACTGAAGGCTCAACAGAGCAGAGCAGGTAGTCAAGAAGACTCTCCCCGCAGGTGTTCTCATGGACGTACTGTTGGAGTCCTAGGTCCGTAATATAATGGTCGAGATACCACTTGTCAAGGCTATTACAAGGGACACCTTGCGCAGGGGAATTTCAAGATATAGAGAGGTTGAAGTCACCCGGTATAATTACATTAGGATTCAGATTAATGGCTTTCATTACAAAAGAGAAAAAAATTTCAGAATAATCGAGGGTTGATCGAGGTGGTCTGTAAAAACAAGCAAATAGATATTTGGAATGCTGAAGTTTCACTTCTACCCAGACGGCTTCACAGTCACTACTTAAATCAGTACTAGGTTAGCATGCCATTTGGATTTTTAACAGGCAGGAGAACCCCCCCCCACCGCCCTGAGATCCACGATCCATTCTGAAAATGGAAAACTCTTTGGAGGGAAGGATTTCCGCGTCTGAAACAAAGTCAGTTAACCAACTTTCAGAAAAGGCGACAATGTCGAAAGAAGATAGTTCTTGTAGGTAGAGCTCACAGTCAGTAATTTTGTTTTTAAGAGAGCAGATATTCTGATGGTAAAATGAGAATGCACTATCTGCCGCAGGTCCCGTGTTTACCTCCACATCACCAGCTAACAGTAAGAATGTCAATAATAAACTTAAAGTAGACCAAGTAGAAAACAGAGATAATTTACTGGAGGCTGGAATTGAAGCCGGTACTACAAGAATGCAAGGGAGGTTTGCTGTCGCCAGTGAAGGAAAATGAAACTCACGAACGGCAGTCAACCAGTTTCCAACCTGAGGTATATTCCATCTCGAGACGGCGAGTCGTACACTCCTGGCAGGGGAGGCTTGGGTATGCCAGCAGCCGCCGTAGCACGTGGAATAAAAACAAAGCCATTTAAATTGTAGAGACTTATTTCTGAGCACTTCACAACACATTGAATCACTGCCTGGATCATCTAGATGAACATCACTACTGTATATTCTTTTGTACACACTGTTTGTTTTGACACCAAAACATCTAAAAGAACATAGAGGAAAAACACAGTTACGCTCACTCACCACCATCTTGACCCTTTGAATACTATAATGCATGTTACCTACTATCATCATAAATAAATGCTGTGTGAATATTCTAGATACAATTTCTAGTCTATTAAGAACTTTGTGTTTACATTTCAGTGAAACTGTGCTTCATTATAGTACTTTAGTTTTCTTAAAGGAAATGTCCTACTGGAACCTACCTCATACAGCATTTCTTGAAGTTTTGAAATACTCTCCTGAAGATCTTGAACTTCTATTAAAAGACTTCTCTCTACATCATCCCTGTAATCAAACCATACAAGAAATGTTTGTACAACCCTTGGCTAGAAGGACAGACAGCATTTCCCAAGGATACTTTGCATTTTTTTAAATCAGTCATTATTACAAACATTCTGATGATACATCAGATTTACTGGGGTCATCACCAAAAGCACATAACCCAAAGAGAAATGATTTAAATGTAAAGAATTAAATACTGCATTCATGTGGAAACAATGTATAGCACATTAAAACTGTATATTTGTTTATCAATCCTGAATTCCCACACACAGTGTAATACAAATTACAGTGTAAAAGTACTCCGAAGATGATTCCTAATCATGAAAAAAAAAAAAAGATTGAAGAAATTATCTACGTGTTGATTCAAGCCTTTCATATTATTAAAGAAAGGAATAAATAGTTTATCCACTTTAGCTTCAATCTTTTGAATTCAATTGCACAACCATCCCATTGACTTGATACTTGTCTTTCTAGAAATTGCCTGAAAACTTTTCAGTAAGACCTTGACCCTTCCAGATTTAATATTTCCTCATCATCATTTCAAGTATGGCTTTTCTCCAATTTACTGTATTTTATATCACTTTTCCTCCTGTATCACTTTGAAATTCAGGTCATGTTGCCTTATATTGTTGTTACCTAAGTCCATTCATCATAATTTGGATCTTTTTCAGACTCTTTTCTTTCAGTTTAAATTGTATTCATTTACAACTTGCTTTATGTTGCACCGACACAAATAGGTCTTATCGCAATGACGGGATAGGGAAGGGCTAGGAGTGACAAGAAAGCAACCATGGCCTTAACCCATTAGTGCTCAGAATTATTTTATTTGTATTTTGTAGTTGATTGCAGTTCATAATTGTCGTAACGATTACATGTATTATCAAGAAAATAATTTTTGAAAAATTCGGCACTGGTACACCGAGAAATTTAATGGCAGCCAAAGTTGCCACTGAGCACTAGAGATATCACTTGAATAAGTAATTGGAAAATGAATTTCCATAACTTTTTACAGTATATATGTTTTATTTATGCAAAATGTTACTATAATAACATGTGTATTTTAGTCTAAATCAATGTAAAGCAATGTAATATAGGTTATTAACAAAACAAAATAAATTTATCGAACCTTTAATTCCTCATCCTATAAATCAATATTTGCTCCAATTTGTCCTCTTGAATTCTAGATTTATCTTCATATTATGATCTTCCCTAACTTCAAAAGCTCTACCCAAGTTTATTCGCCTACTAACGTCATTCCACACCATCTCTCCACTGGCAACTCGGAACAAAGCGTTTAGTCAAGCACCTCATCTCCGTACTCCCAAGTCTTCCCAGCCCAAAGTTTGCAACATTTTTGTAACATTACTCTTTTTTTTTTTTTCGAAAATCACCCCGAACTAATCACACCACTTTCCTTTGGATCTTTCCCAGTTCTCGTATCAAGTAATCCTGGTCTGGGTCCCATATGCTGGAACCATACTCAAATTAGGGTCTTACAAGTGACTTAAATGTCCTCTCTTGTTACATCCTTACTACATCCTCTAAATACCCTCATAACTATATAAAGAAAGTTTACATGACAGACTAGCATCAGCTGGCTGTCTGTTATGTAAATATTGCATATCAATACATTTTACCCGTACCATATGGAGTAAAACCAGCAGCTCCATACATGTGATTTCGATGCTTGAGTAACATTTTGTCAATGGGCATTACACAGTGTGACCAATGATACAGCCTCTTTTGTCAAGAGTCCTGTTTTCAAATTAATCACAATTTCACGATGACACTGTGAGTTGGCACAATATGCACTAATTGACCATGGAGAATCCCTCTTGTGTGAAATAGGCTGCATTACAAATGTAGGGGGGAGTAAATGTCTGGTGTGGGATCCTGGACAACTACCTAATCAACCATATTTCTTTGATGGCCGTCTAATGGGAGCACGGTACCTTCATTTTCTTCTAAATGAACTCCCACAGTTGCTGGAGAACATACCATTGCTTGACCAATTACGAATGTGGTTTTAAAAGGACAGGACCCCACCTCTCAAATCAATAGTCATCCAGAACCATCTTCATGCTTCATATCCTAATAAACGGATAGGAAGGGGAAGACCCATTCCATGGCCC
This sequence comes from Anabrus simplex, assembly GCF_040414725.1. Lineage (NCBI taxonomy): Eukaryota > Metazoa > Arthropoda > Insecta > Orthoptera > Tettigoniidae > Anabrus > Anabrus simplex. Next base: position 1,194,087,361 of record NC_090266.1, on the reverse strand, counting down.
GCCATACCACCCGATCTTACACCACTTGACTTCTTCATGTGGCGTAACTTATATAGCAGGTAGTGTATGCACAGGAGCCTGAAAGTCCTGGTTACCTTTGGCAACTGAACACCAAGGCATGCCAAGCTGTTACTCATCATGTGTTACTATGAGCAAGAATGTCTTTACGCCATGCTGAAATATGCATAAACCAAGGATGTCAACATGTCAAGCACTTGCTGCGTTAAATATGCAGGGTACCCTGATTCCTACCAAATGACCATCAGTCGTAGTCCAACCTGCTTACGTAACATCCAATAAAAACGGTCCATTTCAGGACCAAATAAAAATTTACTCGTTGGAACAAGTAGTATGTGGCCATATCACATCTACTGTAAATGGCATAAAGCAGGAAAAAATAATGTACCAGCCTAGAAATTGAGCCTGTTTCTTGGCAGCTTATAATTTGGTTTTTGTAACTTGATTTCCTTTCTCTGTTATACTTTTCTCTTTATTTCCTCTTCAACTATCGTTTTAAGTAGGTTAATATGTCACAGAGTATGACCTATCATCCTGGCTCAATTTTGTGAATAGTTTTGCAGATATTGCTTTCATCATCAGCTCTTCCGAGTACCTCACTGTTACAACACAATCTACCATGCGATTTCTAATATTTGCCTGTAACTGTAGATCTCAGATTCCTCTAGTCTTTTTCTTTCTGCCAGCCATATTGTTGAGGTTTCACAACCGTATTTGGAATGTTTTACAAAGAATTGTATTTGTTGACAGGCCAACAGCAGAAGAAAGACATTCGGCATTTCTTGATATTACGGCTGTGTTCAACTTTGTTCTGAAAGGGGAAATATGACAGGCATTGCATGCGTTACAGACTAGAGGAAAGTTGCTCAGAGTAATCAAAAGTGTGTGCAGGGTTGTCTAAGGGATCGTATGAAACTTGATGGCCACAGAAGTAGACAATTCAGGATGGACAGAGGCATGAAATGATGGGACAGCTTGAGTCCACTCCTCTTCATCATGATCATGGGCCAAGTGATCAGTCAGTGCAGAGCTAGGATAAAGCAAGTGAAGTTCGGTAACCTGAGAATGAGAGCAGTTTATCTCCAATCACTTGATACGCTGATGGCATATGCAGGAAGTAGTCACAGAATGGGCAAGCATCCTGCTAGTCAGCAAGAGTAAGCTGATGAAGACAGGACAAGAAAAAGAAGAAATGTTGGTATAAAGTGGTGAGGAAGCACCATGGAGCAAGTCACTAGTTTCACCTACCTTGGCGCAATACGGACAGAGGAGGCAGAATAAGTGGAGAGGTCAACGTATGAATAGGAGGGCTAACAATTTGTATTATTAGGTTGATTCTATGTCTATTTGGGAAGAAGGTTGTCTTAGAGAAAAACAAGATCCAAATCTACAATATGATTTTCGTACCTACTCTTGCATATGGTGCTGAGTCCCGAATCATGTTGGAAAGGTATGAAAGTTGAGTGGCCACCTTAGAGATAAATTACACACCACTTAGTCAAGCAGCTCGTCTCCTTTCCCTCAAGTCTTCTCAGCCCAAACTTCGCAACATTTTTGTAACGCTACTCTTTTGTCGGGAATCTCCCAGAACAAATCGAGCTGCTTTTCTTTGGATTTTTTCCAATTCTTGAATCAGGTAATCCTGGTGAGGGTCCCATACACTGGAACCATACTCTAGTTGGGGTCTTACCAGCGACTTATATGCCTTCTCCTTTACATCCCTACTACAACCCCTAAATACCCTCCCTCATAACTGTGTGCAGAAATCTGTACCCTTTATTTACCATCATATTTATGTGATTACCCCAATGAAGGTCTTTTCTTATATTAAGACCTAGGTACTTACAATGATCCCCAAAAGGAACTTTCACCCAAAAATGCAGTAATTAAAACAGACATAGACATAGCTGTCTCCCAACACCAAGTGGAACATTTTTTAAAGCGTCAGGCAAGTATTGCCCAGAAACATACAGTAGCGGGGCACATTCTACTTGTCCGGCAATAGGTAAGGGCCTAAAAGCACTCCTCCCATGATTCTAGCCCACAGGTTTATGCCAAAACGTGCCTGAAAGCCACGTTCACGGGTGACATATGGGTTGTGGTCAGACCACAATGGCTGTTGTGATGGTTGAAAATACCTTCCCGAGTGAAGCGACACTCGTCGCTCCATATCACATTCTTTATAAAATGTTCGTTATCTTCAACTTGTTGCAAAAGCCATTCATAGAACTGTACTTGTTGAATGCGGTATTCTGGCCGCTGGTGTTGAGTTAACATGTAATTATATGGATGCAGTTTTTTGTCGTGCAACACGTCAACAACCAGTGTTTGAGATACCAGGAACTGCCTTGCAATATCACGGGTACTTCGCAGGGGTGATTGGTGAACGGCTTCAAGAATGTCGTCCTCTGTTTGTGAAGTACGTCTAGTCCTTGGATGACCTCTGTCCACTACTTGTGGACGAAAATTACTGGTTTCCAGCAGGCGTTGCTCAAGGCGACGAAAAACATTCTTATCGGGATGGCGCCTTTGAGGGTACCGTGCTGCATACACACGATCAGCAGCAGAAGCTTGGTTATCGGATGCACCCAACACTAAAAGCATATTGACGTATTCGCCATTTGTGTACTCCATCAGGAAGCCGCCCTACACGCACTTGACAGGACCAGTTATGGTTGTGCACTGCGTGGTTCGTCGACTCATGCATTCAGTTGAATGGATCACACTGTCATATGTTCGACTATTGTCATGTGACAACAGAATGTCATGCTTACAAACGCAGTTACACGACGGGAACTAGGGACCTGACGTCACACACACGAAAGAAAGAAAAACAACCTGACGTAGATTCGAGCTGTAGCTCCATGGTGCATGTGGGTTTGATAACCCAGTCGTCTACTCAGTGAGCTGCGATGGCGGGTGTGGTAGAGTGGGATGATGCACGTTTCTCTATTACATTCCAATGCGCTGCAGGGTGTGACAGTGTTGCCAGCTTCTTGTTTTCGACTTGTTTTCCAACAGCACCAGATCTGATTTGGCTATAGAAACTTTTGTCTTGCAATGGAATGAGGAATCACATGCTGACCTCCAAGTGCGGAATTTTTTGTTCACTCTGTATATCATAAGTGGTATGTTCCGAGCTGTCAGTGGAGAGATGGCGTGGAATGACATCAGTAGATGAATAAGTTTGAGTGATGTCTTTAAAAGTAGGAAAGATCACAATATGAAGATAAAGTTGGAATTCAGGACGACAAATTGGGGCGAATATTCATTTATAGGAAGGGGAATTAAGGATAGGAATAACTTACCAAGGAAGATGTTCAACAAATTCCCAAATTCTTTGCAACTATTTAAGAAAAGGCTAGGTAAAAAAAAAAAACAGATAGAGAATCTGCTACCTGAGCGACTGCCGTAAATGCAGATTAGTGATGATTGACTGATTGATTGATTCTCCAGAATACGCACATTTTATTATGAGGTGAGTACATGTGCGGAGCACTATTTTGGTCCTTAGTTATTTTCATGTATTGCATTGTATGCAATATAATAAATCATTTCTTGATAGAAATAAGAAACACCATCATATCTTAGGAAAAGAATGATACAAGTTCATCTGGGCACATTTATTGCTCTGCAACCGTTCACTTCCCTAAAGTTTCTTCACTCATGCCTTCCTCACCGCTGTGTTCGTTTGCAAAATATGACTCACATGTTTCCATTTTTATGTTCAAGACATACCCAGTCTTTAAACTTCAAGCAGGTCGTTCTTGTTATTTTGTTCCTACCATGAGCACACAAATAGAAGCGACCTGTTTTCGCTGTTTTTCCTGGAATAGTTTTCTGGACTTGATGTTTAGGAAAAAGGCGTCTATGTCATCTTATTTCTTGCAGAATCATTCATTATTAACTTAATGATCTCTGGCTTCATCAATTTGAGAGAAAGTGAACACAAAAGAATACTCGTCTTTCTACCTTATTTTACCCATGGGCTGCCTTGAAGATTTTTAATGAATTTATGTCACCTATTGTACCAGGAAGGCCTAGGTCCTGGTCCATAATAATTGAAAGAAATGTTATTTCCAGCATTAAAGATCCGACCGACGTACGAACATCCATGTAAAGAATGTTCCAGTATGTGCCAGACCCTACGAGTACGCTAGGCGGAATCAAGTGACGTCACCTGTCGCTCGAAGCTCACCTCCCCTAGAGATATTTCTCGAAAGAATTTTTCTTTTAACAGCTTTTTAACACCTTAACCAATTTCAACGGGACAAACGCTGAATTATAGCAAACATCATAAAAGTTAATCCCTGTAAATTTCAAATTAATTCATCAAACGGTTGTTGAGTTATAACAATTTAAAGTCTCAACGAAATTACGTAATTACGGTCACATGGCCGAGAGAGAGCTGCCACCCCTCCCTGCGCTGGTATCTATATATGTCAAGGCCAGATAGCCCGCAAACCAGTGCAGTACAGTACAGTACCGTACAAGGACAAGCAGACAACTGTGTGAATGAGATAGTGAAGAGACCGGCCCGCGTACAGTATGTTCGCGCAGTCACGGTAGAAGTACTTTCGTCGTATCTCCAGAACGCGAAATTCTATCGCCGATAAAGGACGTCGCACTGCAGTTAGTATGTCGCGTCGCGATTACAATATAATCCTAAAAAGACATTTAAGACTGTAACACGAGTGAACTTATTGGAGTACAAATATTAACTATTTCATTACGTGTGGACTTAGGCAACGTCAAGTAACATTAAACTTCTACAGAGCCTAATACTTAAGAATCACCAGAACTTTTTTTTTTTTTTCTCGAGTATTGCATTATATTTCTTTATTCACGTCACATCAATATTTTGAGTGAAAAAGTAAGAACTTTTCTGAGTTAATATAACAGGATTAGCAGAAAATCTAACTTAATGACTGTGTTCACAGACTGTGCTTATCGACTTGCTTTCTTTTTTTTTCTTTCTTCAAGTGTGAACTGTGTGATTAAGAACGTTTCAATAACGACTGTAAATAGTATTTAGTACAGAAAGGACTGTGATTCTTCATACGCCATAAATAGTGTTCAACAGTGTAAGTGATAACCAGTCGCACTAAATGAATTTTCGTGTGCGAAACTCAACAGTTCCAGCTGTCATCTCCTCATCGGGAACGTCAACATCGCCGATCCTGATTCTACATGGAACATTCCAGATGTCCATCTTTCGACATTTGGTAACAACAGTTCTTGTCATAAGTGAGTAACAAACTGACTAAACTTTTTCATTTATTTTGAACAGTGAAACTTCAGTGTCGCGTGTGAACAATTTTCATAATTTCTCAAAAGTGATAAATTTAATTTCAATTTCATTTCTCGTAGAAAGACTGTAGGATTTCAAGTGTGCTGTATAACGAGATTGACGAACTGAGAACTGAAAACTTTTAATAATTTCTCATATCCATTTACCATTATAAAAGTGTGCCTAGGTTTAAAAAGACTTTAGGTGGAAATTCACACATATGAAAGACTTTGAAACCAATGATATTTATGCCTTTTTTTTTTTTTCAAGAAGATTATTTTCAACATTTAATTTCAATATAAATTTTGAGTCAACAATCATACCGCAGGGTGAGAAATTAATAAATTGTTTTGAAAAAAAATTATTTACCATCTATTATTCGCTCTGCGAGACTATCCTTCTCTGTATCGGCTCCAAAACCCAGTTCCACTCCCTGAGGTCCTACTCATGCCCTTTGCCCACAACTTTTCCTGGTACACTATATTCAAAATATTGAAAAAGACAGTGAGAGGCCATCTTCAAGAATTGCTTGCCATGTGGATACAGAATACACCTGATCCACAACATCTACTCTGCACTCGAGGAATTATAATCCGTGATCATGAGAAGTTTTTTTCAATTTACCGGTATATGCATCAATGGCATAATCATGATGCATAGTGGATATCAATAAAACAACCTTGTTATTTTCCGGCAGATAGGAAGGGCCTTTTGAAATCCAAACAAGCTGTTGTTTACTTCTCAGTTTCTTATTGTCAAAAAGTTTCTTGGGTTCTGTTATTTATTCATTATTACTATTTACTTTATCCTTTTATCGTTCAGGGTTGATTTTTCTCTTGGACTCAGTGAGGGATCCAACCTCTACCGCCTCAAGGGCAGTGTCCTGGAGCGTGAGACATTTCATTGGGGATACAACTGGGGAATAGGGCCAGTACCTTGCCCAGGCTGCCTCGCTTGCTATGCTGAACAGGGACCTTGTGTGGGATGGGAAGATTGGAAGGAATAAGCAAGGAAGATGGAAGGAAGAAGCCGTGATCTTACGTTAGTTACCATCAAAGAAGAAGTGGGAAAGTACGGGAAAACACTTCGAGTATGGCTGAGGTGGGAATCGAACCCCACTACTCTGTTGACCTCCCGAGGCTGAGTTGAGCCCATTCCAAACCTCGTACCACTTTTCAAACTTCATGGCAAAGCCGGGAATTGAACTCCCGCCTCTGGGGATGGCAGCAAATCACACTAACCACTACACCAGAGAGGCGGACTACGCTTTTTTACAGTTCCAATATACGCAAGTTTTTTGTTCCAAACTAGGTCAAAAACCAGTGTAGATATGAGAATCAGTTATCACCTGTTATTTTCCGGTTACTCCCTTGAACTGGCTCTGCTAAACTAACAACTGAATCGGGTTTGTTGCATACCTGACATGGATTGTTTTCCACAGTACACTTCAAGATTATGTGTGTACATGTTCTTAGAACGAAAGCTTGTGACATCGTGGTCCTCTCCCTGGGATCTGCTACTTGTGTTGGTTTGATGCTTAAGTTGCTTTCCATTCTTTATAGTATGAAGAACTTCTTATATTACGTTACTGTAATTAGAGTATAACTGCTAACTTTGCACAAACATTTATGAACATATTCAATTCAGGGATTATGCATTATCACATAAACCTTGTCTTCAGCAACTTTACATGTTCTGCCAGCATTATCAGGCTCCTCCACTGATTGTACAAGCAAGGACTTGTTTTAATGCCATCAGTAAAACTCTTCTTGACAATTTGCAAATCATAGGTTAGAGATCTAACAAGATATGACTTGGGCAATTGGTTAGATCAGTGGTCTGAGGACAAACAAAGAGCTAGACCACAGGTCAGGAACGCTAAGTGGCCTACAGGCCTCTAGTATCACGTGGAGTCCTGCTAAAATGTGACAAAAGTTACATAAAGACGAAATGTAAGGCTATGGGGCTGTCGCATCCGGTGTTCGCCGTGACAACTTCAAACTGCTTGGTTTTCTAAATTTCACCGAATGAGGCAGCTCTGTGGCCAGACATGATGGGAGCTCCATCGGAGAAAATAGCAAACTAGTCTTCATCACAGCTGGCCAATAGCAACACAAAAAATGATCTCATTTATCAGATTTACACAGTGATCATGAAGCTGTTTTTGTCGTAATTAAAAATAAATGTGATAGAAAGGAAGGTCTTAAAAGTAGGACTATTAGGCAGTACCATATGGCTGATAAATCAGGCAAGAGGGAGTTTAAAAAAAGTAAATATGATCAGTGGAAAACGATAAATAAAAATGTAAACAGACTCTTGGGATGACTTTAAAGCAATTGTTGAGGAATGTGAAAACAGGTTTGTACCTTTAAAGGTGGTAAGGAACGGTAAAGGCCCACTTTATTGTAACAGAGAAATAAAGCGACTAAGAAGGAGGTGCAGATTGGAAAGAACTAGAGTTAGAAATGGCTGTGGAAGTAAGGAGAAATTGAAGGAACTTACTAGGAATTTAATCTAGCAAAGAAGTCAGCAAAGGGTAACATAATGGCAAGCATAATTGGCAGTCATACAAATTTTAGTGAAAAAGGAAGAGTATGTTTAGGTACCTTAAGGCAGAAACAGGTTCCTAGAAGGACATTCCAGGAATCATTAATGAACAAGGGGAGTGTGTATGTGAGGATCTTCAAAAGGCAGAAGTATTCAGTCAGCAGTATGTAAAGATTGTTGGTTACAATGATAATGTCCAGATAGAGGAGGTGATTAATGCTAAAGAAGTATTAAAATTTACCCATGATAAGAATGACATTTACAATAAGATACAAAAGTTGAAAACTAGAAAAGCAGCTGGAATTGATGAGATTTTTGGTCATATACCGTACTAAAAACAATTGGTTGGGATATAGTACCATATCTGAAGTACTGTACTTATTTGATTATTGTGTGCATGAAGGAGCTATACCAAATGAATGGAGAGTTGCTATAGTAGCCCATGTGTACAAAGGAAAGGTTGATAGACGTATACGTGAAAATTACAGGCCAGTCAATTTGATATGCATTGCATGTAAGATTTGGGAAAGCAATCTTTCCGATTATACTGTATTAGACATGTTTTCGAAATGAATAACTGGTTCGATAGAAGGGAGTTCAGGTTTAGGAAAGGTTTCACTGAAGCTCAACTTGTAGGATTCCAGCAAGATATAGCAGAAAGTCAAATGGACTGTATCGTGATTGACCTGTCTAAGGCATTTGATAGGCTGGATCATGGGGTACTACTGGCAAAAATTAGTTCAATTGAAGTAGAGAAAAGAGTGACTGAACGGGTGGCTATGTTTCTAGAAAATAGATCTCAGAGAATTAGGGTAGGTGAAGCTTTATTTGACCCTGTGATAATTTTTAAATTTTTATTTTAAACATTTTTATTCACGATCAATATCTTACATTATACATACAGAGGTAGTAAAAGATACAGTGTGAATCCCACATAAAATAAACTTGTGTATGGGCTTCAAAAATACAATAGGTAGTTTATGTGCACCATGGCATCTATTGAATATCATTTACTCCAATATCATTTTAGTGATACTGTACTACAGTAATTTTATGAACTGTTTTTCAGCATTTGGTGTAATAAACAGGAAGCTGGAAATGAGAGACATGGGTTAAGGTGAAGGTTGGTTTCTTAGTAGGAAGGAATAGTGTGCTAGTTGATTTAAATATTATAATGGAAATTTATAAGTTGATCTACCGTACTTTGTAATGATTGTTAATGAGCCAATGTGAATAGCCTTTTCTTCAGGGTATTCTGGTTGCCACTGATCATGTCCGCAGGTAATGCAGTGTATAACCGTGGCCCTAGACAACTTAGATATCTTTCTCCAAATAAAGTGTTCTGGCGTCGTATATACTTATTCCAGTTCTGTCTTGCAGCCTAGTGCAAATTTTTGACTTGTGTTCATTGCAGAAGAGCTTTAAATTTTTATGCATGCATAGGGTCACTGACTGCACAAATAGCTGCCATATGTTTGAGTGATAATTTCAACAAAGCTATGACGGAAATCACTGTTCTGCGAAACCATGTTCAAACACTTCAGAACGAGCGTGAAGTAACTAACAACGAGCTCCACCAATATGTTCGCATAAATAACCTAGAAATTCATGGGCTGTGGGTATGTGGGAAACTGGGAGTGAAATTTCTAGATCCTAATGGGTGGGTAGGAGATAGGGATCTGCGCTCGGATGGCCTTCATTTAAACCGCAGTGGTACGTATAAGTTAGGAAATTTGTTTGGAAGGGTAATAGGGAGGTACATTCAGGGAAACGGGATGACCTAGGGAGCGGTGATAAGGGAACAGGGAACTGGAAATCAAGCAGGGATGACATAAAATTGTTAGTGCTGAACTGTAGAAGTATTGTAAAGAAAGGAATAGAATTAAGTAATTTAATAGATATATATTTACCAGATATTGTAATAGGAGTTGAATCATGGCTGAGAAATGATATAATGGATGCAGAAATTTTCTCACGACACTGGAGTGTGTATCGTAGAGATAGGATAGGAAAGGTGGGAGGGGGAGTGTTCATTCTGGTGAAAGAAGAATTTGTAAGCTACGAAAAAGTTAAAGATGAGACACATGAAATTCTAGGTGTAAGGCTCATTTCTAAAGATAATAGGCAACTTGATATATTTGGAGTGTACAGATCGGGAAAGGGTAGCACTGATGTGGATTCGGAATTATTTGATAGGATAGTCAGCTATGTGGGAAACGACATGGAAAGAAATGTGATTGTAGCGGGAGATCTGAATTTGCCAGATGTAAATTGGGAAGGAAATGCGAACGACAGGAAGCATGACCAACAAATGGCAAATAAGTTAATATGGGAAGGACAGCTAATTCAGAAAGTGATGGAACCAACCAGAGGGAAAAATATCCTGGATGTAGTGCTGATAAAACCAGATGAGCTCTATAGGGAAACTGAAGTAATAGATGGTATTAGTGATCATGAAGCTGTTTTTGTGGTAGTTAAAAATAAATGCGATAGAAAGGAAGGTCTTAAAAGTAGGACTGTTAGGCAGTACCATATGGCTGATAAAGCAGGTATGAGGCAGTTTCTAAAAAGTAACTATGATCGGTGGAAAACGGTAAATAAAAATGTAAACAGACTCTGGGATGGGTTTAAAGAAATTGTTGAGGAATGCGAAAACAGGTTTGTACCTTTAAGGGTGGTAAGGAATGGTAAAGACCCACCTTATTATAATAGAGAAATAAAGAGACTAAGAAGGAGGTGCAGACTGGAAAGAAATAGAGTTAGAAATGGCTGTGGAAGTAAGGAGAAATTGAAGGAACTTACTAGAAAATTGAATCTAGCAAAGAAGACAGCTAAGGATAACATGATGGCAAGCATAATTGGCAGTCATACAAATTTTAGTGAAAAATGGAAGGGTATGTATAGGTATTTTAAGGCAGAAACAGGTTCCAAGAAGGACATTCCAGGAATAATTAATGAACAAGGGGAGTGTGTATGTGAGGATCTTCAAAAGGCAGAAGTATTCAGTCAGCAGTATGTAAAGATTGTTGGTTACAAGGATAATGTCGAGATAGAGGAAGAGACTAAGGCCAAAGAAGTAATGAAATTTACATATGATAACAATGACATTTACAATAAGATACAAAAGTTGAAAACTAGAAAAGCGGCTGGAATTGATAAGATTTCTGGGGATATACTAAAGACAATGGGTTGGAATGTAGTACCATATCTGAAGTACTTATTTGATTATTGTTTGGTCGAAGGAGCTATACCAGATGAATGGAGAGTTGCTATAGTAGCCCCTGTGTATAAAGGAAAGGGTGATAGACATAAAGCTGAAAATTACAGGCCAGTAAGTTTGACATGCATTGTATGTAAGCTTTGGGAAGGCATTCTTTCTGATTATATTAGACATGTTTGTGAAATTAATAACTGGTTCGATAGAAGGCAATTCGGTTTTAGGAAAGGTTATTCCACTGAAGCTCAACTTGTAGGATTCCAGCAAGATATAGCAGATATCTTGGATTCTGGAGGTCAAATGGACTGTATCGCGATTGACATGTCTAAAGCATTTGATAGGGTGGATCATGGGAGACTACAGGCAAAAATGAGTGCAATTGGACTAGACAAAAGAGTGACTGAATGGGTTGCTTTGTCTGACCCTGTAATAGTTGAGAGGGGAGTTCCTCAGGGCAGTGTTATCGGACCTTTATGTTTTCTTATATATATAAATGATATGAGTAAAGGAGTGGAATCGGAGGTAAGGCTTTTTGCGGATGATGTTATTCTCTATAGAGTGATAAATAAGTTACAAGATTGTGAGCAACTGCAATGTGACCTCGAAAATGTTGTGAGATGGACAGCAGGCAATGGTATGTTGATAAACGGGGCTAAAAGTCAGGTTGTGAGTTTCACAAATAGGAAAAGTCCTCTCAGTTTTAATTACTGCGTTGATGGGGTGAAAGTTCCTTTTGGGGATCATTGTAAGTATCTAGGTGTTAATATAAGGAAAGATCTTCACTGGGGTAATCACATAAATGGGATTGTAAATAAAGAGTACCGATCTCTACACGTGGTTATGAGGGTGTTTAGGGGTTGTAGTAAGGATGTAAAGGAGAGTGCATATAAGTCTCTGGTAAGACCCCAACTAGAGTATGGTTCCAGTGTATGGGACCCTCACCAGGATTACCTGATTCAAGAACTGGAAAAAATCCAAAGAAAAGCAGCTCGATTTGTTCTGGGTGATTTCCGACAAAAGAGTAGCGTTACAAAAATGTTGCAATGTTTGGGTTGGGAAGAATTGAGAGAAAGAAGAAGAGCTGCTCGACTAAGTGGTATGTTCCGAGCTGTCAGCGGAGAGATGGCGTGGAATGACATTAGTAGACGAATAGGTTTGAATGGCGTTTATAAAAGTAGGAAAGATCACGATATGAAGATAAAGTTGGAATTCAGGAGGACAAACTGGGGCAAATATTCATTTATAGGAAGGGGAGTTAGGGATTGGAATAACTTACCAAGGGAGATGTTCAATAAATTTCCAATTTCTTTGAAATCATTTAGGAAAAGGCTAGGAAAGCAACAGATAGGGAATCTGCCACCTGGGCGACTGCCCTAAATGCAGATCAGTATTGATTGATTGATTGATTGATTGATTGATTGATTGTTATCAATGAGAAGCCTGTCCAAATCGTGAAAGATGTTGCCAAGTGTCTAGGAGTAGACATAAACACCTTCTTCTTCTTCTACTTTTTTGTTTGTTCTTGGACTCTGCGCAGCGCACTACGTCCAGTCACTGGGTTGTGTTAAACTTCACCAATCAAAGTGTCTGTTACAAAAAGGGATAGATTGGAGGGTAGTGGGAAACGGAAGTACACACTAGTGTATTGAGAGAGGTTGTGTAGGAAAGAGACATGAGGAATATTCGAGGCGTCTAATACTAGGAATGGGCTGCGAACGGAGTCGCGAAGAGTCGAGACTGCTACCTCTGGAACCGACACTCTCGACTCCAGTGTCGACTCCACTGATGCAGTAACGCCATCTATCAACTATTGTCGGAACTGCTTGGAATTATAGTTCCACGTTCCTCCCTTGGTAACTCGTGATACGATGAATACAAGGTGATTATTAGCCAGCAAACATTAAATATTGTTTCGGGATTTTATTATCGTTAGTGTTAATGTTGTAGGTCTATTTTGGCGACGATGATGATAATTTTAGTGGTAATAATAATCTGACAGTATACGTTTACATAATCGCCAATGTTAATATTCACGAGTTCAGCTCTGCGGTGTAGGGGGCAACGTGTACGCCTGTCACCCGGGTGTCCCGGGTTCTGTTCTCGGCGGTGTTACGTTTTTAATTCTAAATGATTAATGCCCCCGGTCTGGGGCATAAAACAGAAAAAAAGAAACGAGTGCTTAGAGTACCATTTTACAACAAATATCTTACGAAACATTGTGCGTCATAATAGCCGCCTCCGCAGTCTAGGGAGGCCCCGGGATCGATTCCGGCCAGGTCAGGGAGTTTTACATCTCAGGTTTCGTGATCACGTTGAGGTAGAGACCGGGTCTAGAAAGCCAAGAATAACGGGCGAGAGGATTCGTCGTGCTGAACACATGTCACCTCGTAATCTACTGGCCTTCGAGCTGGGCAGAGGTCACTTGGTAGGCCAAGGCCTACCAGAGCTGTCGCAAAAAGGGGCTTTTGTGCATACTACTACTACTACTACTACTAATAATAATAATAATAATAATAATAATAATAATAATAATAATAATAATAATAATAATTGTACCGGGCGGTACACCTCCACTCCGCTAATTTAAAATGTGCGCCAGTTGAAATTCCTCTGCTGGAGGAAGTCTGAACTTTATCTACGCTATTAATTCTCTACTTTCTCAGAAGATGTCACCACGTGGAAAATTTTGAGTTTTTGAACTGTGTCATTTTTGATGTGGTTTTGTTTCGCTTGAAGTAAGAAGTGTGAACTTTCTCTTCTAGAGGACACTACTGAAGATCAACAATAGTGCAACCTAGTGCGAAGTCAAAGAACTATTTTGTTGGAGAAATTTTTATTTCAAATGTTTGTCTTTGCTAAATTTTTTTCAGTTATTGTTTAAGTTGGCTGTATACCCCTCTCTTTCCCCTTGTTTTGCGGTTAACCAATCCTGAATTTCTTTGAGTTATTTCCGACCAATCCGATGTATCTTCCCCCAACTTGGATACGTTTCTGTACCCGAGCCAATAAAAAGTTTTTGGGAGGGTGTTTTCATTCCCCTGACACCTAGAACCTTCCGCGAGAGGATATAAACTGCTGATTTTTGGGTCTCCGGGCCACTTCTGTTCCATCTTTCAGTGTATAAAATACATAGCAGGAGGCGGGAAGCGCCTCTTTCCTCGGCAGCGGTCATCAATAAGGTAATGGCCGATTAATAAATTCTTTCTTTGCTAGCTCAGCAGTTTAACTCTCGGGGCGGGTGCGAAGCGTTTCTCCATGTAACCTTTTCCTAAAATGTAACGATCTTTTCTTCTATTCTCTTTTAAGCTGCATATTGGGATAGAGAGTGCTAACCCTCTCGAGCTCCCACTCACATTGTCTTGAGGTGAACTTATTTTCTCAACCTATTCTTCGTTAATGTAAAACAAATTGCTCTTTTCTAAAGTCACCTCGGTAGTATGGGATTAGCCCTTGCATTAGTGGCCTAGAGCCAGATTAGGTTTTTAAAAACAAGTGTATTAGGAGTGCAAGATCGCCTCCTCTCAAATTGTTATTTTAGAGGTCATGTAATTGCCCCTTTTCATTTAATAGACCTCAGTAGGTTGGGTATTGTACCCCTGTGTCTATGTCCAGTGAGGACAACTTGAAGGTGGAGTTTGGTGTGGCCTAGGAGAGGCTTAAATTTTGAGAGCGAGTGGCTCTTTTGAAAATTAAGTGTTGTATGCCTCGTGGAGGCTTTTCTGTGTAATTTGGAGCAAGGGCTCCTAGGTATGAATGGGGTTTTCTGCCCCTCTGTTAAAACTCGTGTTTGGGGTAAAACTGAGCTGATTGCCCAAGCTGTGTAAAATCAGGGCGCGAAGCCCAATTCCTGTAAATATTGTAACTACCCTTTTTTGACTTGCTACTTTGTACCTGCCATGCTTGTTATTTCTTGTTTTTGAAAAGAAAATATAACCTTGTTAAATTTTAAATTAATTTTGCTTTCGTAGCTGGAGACCTATTCACACCCGCACCTTCTTTCACCTCTACCTACCACGGAAAAACTCCGTAACAATAATAATAATAATAATAATAATAATAATAATAATAATAATAATGCAACAAGACTTAACGTGGTCCTTGAATTATAATGATAACCTACAACCTGTTTTCCAGTCAGTGACCGGGTCAGGAATGGAATGAATGAAGCCCCATCCTGCGGCGAGGATAGGAATTGTACCGGTTACCGAGGCCTGTCGCACTCCTCTGGGGCAATGATGAATGACTGACAGTAAAAATGAAATGATGTTGGAGAGTGCTGCTAGAATGGAAGATGACAGGGAAAATCGGAGTACCCGAAGAAAAACAAATCTCACGTGGAGTGACCGGGATTTGAACCACGGAACCCAGCGGTGAGACGGCCAACGCGCTGCCACCTGAGCCACGGAGGCTTGTAATGGTGTAATCTATGTTCGAATTATGTTAGAGGATTTACCCATATTAGATTTGTTTTCATCGTTCATGTGCAATTCATAATGATTTATCTGTTTATCACGACAAGTAAAGGCGTGAAATTAAATGTCCGTGGTCTGCTATGCCGATGCTTCCTGACATGACACGTTTAATTTTATTTCACCTACACCATTACGCTCGTCGTCTTCGTTAACGATATCGTACTTCACTCTACAATACTCTTAAAAAACCCAATGGGCAAATGAGCAGCAACAAGAATGTTATTTCATGTTATTTCATGTTATTTTCCGCGCCTCGACACGCAAGCGGCCCCGCAATGAGAGTAAAGTTCGCTTGGAGTCGCAAGGCTTCATGCGAAGCGACCGTGCGGCCCCGCAATGCGCATCAAGATTACTTGGAGTCGAGAGGCTTCATGCGAACCAAATACAGTAGAGACAATACACGACACTGAGCGAGATATCGAGGGACAGCTATTGGAGCTCACTCTAGCGGATAGACCTGAACGGTACTGATTCTGTCATAAGAGCACGTGTATTTTTGTGTGAAGTTTTTGGTGTTATTTATGCGTTTTCAGTGAGTTGACATAATTAAATAGTAGCGTGTGTCATTCCTTGATATCTCCTCTCAACATGAGGGGAAAGGTACGTGCTGTGTTTGGCTGCAGTAATTACGAAGTAGAGAAAAATGCGCGCTCGTTCTTCAGGTTCCCTCGTGACAAGAACATGTAAGTAATATTGTGTTTGCATATATATTCTTCCAGTGACAGATTTTTATAGTACTTCATAATCTTCTGACCTGCTCGACCCATGTTTTAACGGGCTTAAAATATTATACGCATATTTTATTGTATAGTGCAGCAGTTAACCTTGTTGTAGGTGTGATCTGTGGGTTTTGAAATGTCACAGAAGCGATTTGGATAAAGTGTACAAGAAAGAAGGGACGTTACGCTTGTATGAGAATTATAAGATCTGTTCAGATCGTTTCCAGGCCAGCGACTTTAAAAATCCTCGACTATACAACCAAGGGTATGTTACATTTTTACTCTAATTGTACGTAAATATTCCTCAAAGCATCACTATCGACAACATTTTCAAACTTTTCTTTCTTTTATCCCTCTTCTCAGATTAAAGCCGGGATTTTATAGATTTTCTTTCTGTTAGTAGGCTTCATGTTAAGAGGAAAATTGTCCAGCTATTAAATGTTAATTCATTGCATCATATGTGTAAGGAATGTGCCGATATTTTTGACAAATGTCTTAATGTGATGATACATTGTTTTTAAATGAGGAAAAAAGACAAATCCAACCGTAAGAATTCAGGCAGGTATGCTAAAGCTAAAAAAGTAATGCATAAATGAAAGATCAAGCCATTTCACAGCAGTCCATTTCACAACTTTTTATATGTCTAATTTCAGTCTTTGATTAATAACCTTTTAAATAATTCTTCATTCATTTATCCAGAATTGCTTTAGCAACTTCGAAGTTAATATCTCAATACCACTGTCTTTCTAGACGTAATTTATTTATCCATTTCCGTATATACATTTCCATTGATATTTGAATTTAGCGCGATTTGTTCAGGTCAAGTCACTAGGAGCGCCACCGTCGAACTGTCTCCCATTTTAGCAGGGCGAAATCCGTAAGTGTCGTGTATTGTCTCTACTGTATTTGTGCGAACCGAGACCGGTGTTCGGAGTCGATGCAGTCGACGCTCTCGATTCCAGGCTTCAGTCGCACCCATCCCTATCTAATACTACAGATATGTACAACAGAACAAGTTGACATGTGTTACGTTGCAGGGATTTAGCACGGGGACACAGGGTTCTACATCTTCACGCCAGTGTGATCTATCACGGCGATTTACTACTATAGACATACATGACCAGATCACAAATAAGGGAGGCAGGATCGTACAGATTAAATCAGGATATTACATGCGCGAAAAAAGTTAGTCAGTAACTCAGCTAAGCGAACTGTCGGATGGTATACTAAACAAGAAATAGTGAGAGGAAGTTGAAATCCGAGTGATAGTAAAGTGGAAATGAGATGTTGTTGCTGTCGGGGATATTTCTCACATTGAAACAAAATATGATTTATAGTGCCGACATAGTGACCACAATTACACAAGTTGTTTTCCTTAATCTTTAAACGATACAGATGTTCCGGTGTACAGGCATGATTCAAGCGAAGTCTGACTAGAGTAGTGATATGACGTCGAGTGTACTTGCCTTTTGCGAACCATGGTTTAATAGCAATGTTATTTTGAATATTGTAGAAATGTGTACCTTTAAATTGTGCAGATTGACGCCAATGTTCGTTCCACTTTTCTCGGAGAAATTTCTGACAAATTGTCCATACATCATTGTGTGGGAGTGCAATATGGTAGCGTAGGCCTTGTCCATCAGCTGCCTCATTGGCCAGTTTATCGGCCATGACATTGCCTGTTATGCCAGAATGTCCTGGCACCCATGTAAATAATACGGAACGATTTAGTATAGTTAGATCATACAATAGTTGTCTTAGATTTTCTATATACCAATTGTCCGCCTTTGTAGGATTTTCTAATGCTTGAAGAACACTGAGAGAATCTGTACAGATGAGGGCCTTTTGGATCGTAGAATGTTTAATATATAGTAACACTTGACGAACTGCAAATATTTCAGCTGTGTAGATGGATGCGTATTGGGGTAAGATGAATTGTTTGGATAATTGCAGCAGAGGGGAATAAAAAGCAGCTCCTACGTCGGATGTGTCTTGATGTTTTGATCCATCAGTATAAAATGGAATGTATTGATTATATTGATCTATAATAATTTTGAATGACTTAGTTGCTATCAGTCTGTTTAAATTCTCGGAGATACTGGAATCATCGAATTTTGTACGGATGATATTAGGTAACTGTACAGTCGCAGGAAACATGATAGAGTACTTAGGGTGAGTTCTTGTTTGAACAACGTGAGGTCGTAAATATATAAACTGAACATAAGCCCACAGGAGTGCCGGATATTTGTGTTGTACTACAGGTCCATTTCCAAAATATTCAGATAATAACTGCAGCTTGGGAAGAATCGGATGATGATGTCGGGCCATTTTCTTGAGAATATATTTAGTAGCTACATGTTTGCGTCGTAAATGTAACGGTGGTTCGGTAATTTCAGCTAGTAAAGCATTTGTAGGAGTCGAATTCATTGAACCTGTAATCAGTCGAGCAGCTTTGTACTGTACTTTGTCTAATCGCTGTTTTTGATCCAACGAAGCCATATCAATAAACTGACTACCATAGTCAAAAACAGACCTGATAATGTTTTTATATACAGTTAAAAGGGTAGCTGGGTCAGCTCCCCAGGTTCTGTTCGTTAAGGATCTTAATACATGTAGCTTTTGTTCCGTTTTGCGACAGATCTCTGCAATATGATTTTTCCACGATAGTTTATTATCAATCGTTACCCCTAGATACTTAACGGTTTCTTTGACGGAGATTTCCTGTTCACCGCATCTAATGGGAGACTTATCATATATACGTTTGTGGGTAAATATGAGAATTGAACTTTTTGCCGGTGCTATCTCTAAACCATGTTGTATCATCCACGTCTGCAGGAAGTCTAAATTCTTCTCTAGAGTAAGACGACATTCTTCTATGGTATTTTGAGTGCAGTAGATGACTATATCATCGGCATATTGCAGTATCCGAGCCGTTTTTACAATTTCCTTTTCAAGATCCGCAGTATACAACATATACATAATCGGACATAAAATGTCCCCTTGTGGAAGCCCAACGGATACAGAGCGGCAATTGCTTTGATGAGCGATTTGAGGGAGACTTACGCGTCGATACGTATATAATTGTCCCAAGATATTAAGCAACGTGGAAGGAAAATCCATAGTACTTAGTTTCTGGAGTAGGATGGGAATATGAACATTGTCATAAGCCCCTTTAATATCTAAAAAGGCAGCCATAACGTGTTGTTTTCTGGATTTTGCTAACAATATATCGACTAATAAGATATTCAAAGCATCTGTCGTGCTGCGGTCTTTGAGGAATGCAAACTGGTACTTCGGTAGTAAGTCATAATATTCTAGAGCCCACATTATTCTGTTGAGTAAGATCTTTTGAAACAGTTTCCGAATACAAGAACTTAGACAAATTCCTCTGTAACTAGTTGGATCATATTTCGGTTTACCAGGTTTCTTGATAGGCACTAATACGAAATAGTTCCACTCCATAGGTATAGTACCAAATTCCAAGATATAGTGAAATTTGTGAAGGAGGATATTCTTCGCTTGTGGGGGTAAACTTTTAAGCATATGATAGGATATATAATCCAGTCCTGGGGAAGTGGTTTTCGTATGATATAGAGCAACATCGAATTCCGATGGGATTATTGGTCGCAGCAAGGTTTGAAATTTATGCGTAATACCAGTTATGGGATATTGGAGCTGAGGTACGACATAATCAGGAGTTAGAGTGTGATAAAACTGAAGGAGAGTCGTACTATCCCAGTCGTTATGGGGTGGATTATTGCGGTTGGAGTTGCATAAATTTCGAATAGCAGACCAGACGTCTTGAAGAGAAGTTTGCCTATTTAATGAAGTTGTGAACATTTTCCAAGCCAATCGTCGTTTCTCATTGAATAATTTTTGGGTCTGGGCGGCTATTTTCTTGTATTGAAGATAAGACGCCATTGTCCCGTCATGCCGGAATTTCCTTAAAGCATTTTTTCGACGCTGTACACATGCCGAACATTCTTCATCCCACCAACGAACGTGTGGGGAATATTGAGACGGGAATTTAATTTCAGGTGGATGGTACGTGTCTAAATACAGCGTTATAATATTTAGTAATTCTGGTATTGATCATTATTCCCTTCGTTATCGACAATGGACAAGTTATCCTGAATATACCTTTGAAATAAGGAAGTATCCATATGTTTCATTTGTCGTACACTCTTCGGAAATTTTTTTGCTTTCGGAGCTCGGTGGATGTGATAGTAATAAAAATAGGAAAATGATCACTTTGGTGGGTATCATTCCCTGTTTGCCACAAAAGCTTATGAGCCAAATCAATAGTTGCAATAGTCAGATCGACAGCACTGGGATTAGTATTGGGCGCAGTGATCCGTGTTGGTGATCCATCATTCAAAATTGTAAGAGGGGATTTATTTATGATGTTCTCGATATCCCGGCCTTTTTTGCAGCAAGAAACACTTCCCCAAATTGGATTATGGGCATTGTAATCTCCCCCAATAATAGTGGACGTGGGGAATTGTGCGAAGAAATTCTTCCATTGGTCATATGTCGGTCTAATTTTAGGAGGACAATATAAGGAAACGACGGTTAAATTATTGATAGTAAGTGCGATTGTTTGAACATTGGGAATTTCATATTTGATCTCTCTGACTTGGAAATCGATACTATTTTTAATAAGGATACACACACCATTCGCAACATAACCATCTAAACGTATGACATTGAAACCAGTGACTCGGAAGTGATAGTTTCGTTTGAGCGATGTTTCACTAAGGATAACGATTTGTGGATCAAAAACTTGTATAATCTGAATTAACTCGTGTTTCTTGTTTAAAATACTCCGACAGTTCCACTGCAAAATTCTCATTTTTAGTGATGTGTTAATAGAGTAATAACTTCATCGTGTAAAACTTTAAGTAAATGACGCCACTGAACATCTTGTCCCATTTGATTCATTATGAAGTCAAATTTTTTCGATAATTCTTGAAATTTCCCCTCAGACTGAATGCGTACATTAGAAGATTCACCCTTCTTAGAGACAGAAGCCTCAGGAACACAGTTCCCAGAACGGACTTGGTCTGTACTAGTAGAACTATGAATTTGGGGTACATTCCCAGAGTTAGAAAGTAACTGAGATCTGATTGCCGGAATAGATTGTTGGTCTCGTGGAGGGTCCCTTATCAAATTCATGTAGTTACTTCTATCGAAAACTGGTGTACATGGTTTTCGGGGTGGGCTAGTTACAATAGCAGAAAACTTCCTTTTACGAGGGGTTAATGGTTCAGATGTACTAGAAGAAGGTACCAACGAGGGGAAATGTTGCGGTAATGTTAAAGGATTAAAATCCTGTTCCAAAGGAGCAAAATATTTTTTTACCTCCAAGAAAGACTTATTCTCAACACTCATGATCCGTTTAATTGCCTTCTGTCTCTGATGTTCGGTACACCTTTCATCCCCTGCCGGATGATTTCCGTCACAATGGATGCATTTCACCAATGTCTGTGTACACTCCTGGGTGTTATGAGTTAATGCACATTTCCCGCAGCGAGGTTCCCTAGCTCTGCAATTTGTCGATGGATGGCCATATCTTTAGCATTTACGACAAATGAGAGGTGCAAAAATGAATGCTTGGACTTCCAGAATGACATTAAAGATAGAAACGGTCTTTGGTAGTTGTTGAGATTGAAAGATGACCTTTACCGTACCGGTAGGTATTGCACCCATAAGCGAATTTGCCTAATTAATTTACAATTGAATGTTGAATATTTCGCATATGGGATATTGCAGTAGGCTGTGGAACTAGCAGTCACAAAGGAACTTTCTGGCGCCAGTCAGACGGCAAGAAGTATCCATGAAACTCTTCTCTAAGCACGACCAACTTGTAAACCAACCTAAGGGTTCCTTCCAATAAATTTTATGACACCACATAGGAGTGGCGATTTGCAGTTTGGTTCTCACGAGAAAAGCACGCGTTGAGGCCTGACCTACTTAGCTAGGACAGAAGGGACAACGACAATAACCGCCAATCCTTGGGAGGAAGTGGAAGTACCCACGTTTGGAAGAGCGCGAAAGTCTCAGCCAATCAGAAAATTCTAAATTTGAATGAACTGTCACAGCGGGAAATCTACAGTCAGTATTTCGCGATCTGAAGCCCGTTGTGGTGGTGAGAAACAGTGTCCTGATTTCTTTATAATATTTGGTGAATTATCAGTGCGAATCTGTGGTTAATTAGTGCCTAATTAATAAAATTTAACTTCACACGGAGGAGTAAGAGGACCTAGAAGAATGAGCTGTCATGGCGGGATGGAGCCATCCACCGGAAGAAAATAACACCAGTGACGCGCGCCGTCGTGTGGATTATCCTGTGATTATTTCCCGCGGCGCAATATCACATGTGAGTCAGACAAAATTTAGGAAGTTCTGCATATAAATTTTGAAAACTACAACCTACGGATGTACGATAAAGCGCTCCCGAGGACTAGATTATTACGCCACATCCCTTCCACGGAACTATTTTCCAGGTGGTGGGAGGACTCTTTACAAAACCCAGCGACCAGAGGTTTGAACTCTCAGTGTGTGTTTCTTGAACTCTCAGTTGTTGTCTTGAGTATTCTCAGTGTTTTTTTTAATTTTCGCAGTGATTCTGTAATAGTCTCAGTGTATCTACGTTTGACAGAGTGACAGAGTGTGTCAGCAAATTCATTTAGTCAGCTCTACTTTTGGCTGGTAAGAAAGCGATTAGACACTTGTAGGCATTTTTAGAAAGCCTTGTATTATTTACTTGGGAGAATAGCATTTCAGAAAATGAACACTTTAACAGACTTTTACTGTAAAATGCAGAGAGAACAGGCAAGGGCTACGCTTTCAACTTAATTAAACTCACATTACGAGTCGAGAGGAACAAGTCCATGTTTTCAGCATATTTACATAAAAACATCTCTAACCAACGGGTAGTTTCACATGTGTTAACAGCATAAATTTTCTCCACAACATAAACTGTATTTTAGTTTGTTTCTACCATTCAATAAACTGTTTTAACAAGCGAGATATTTACGGCCAGAAACTAGTAAAGACGGACAGGGAGGAGATTGACTTTCTTCAATGCAGGCCGCAGTAGTAAACCTTGAGGAAACAGTTATGTCCCGGTGGGGTTAATGTTCTGTAAGCTGCAGTGTAAACAGAGCTGAGAGACCGGCGAGCAGACCAGCAGGTGATTTCCAGGTAGATAGCGAGACGACCGTCCAACAGGTACAGGAGTCTGCAGTGGTATCATCTAACTTTCACTGGAGTGAGAGAAATGCGAGTGTTTTATGCTAATATAAGCGTGTGTCGCGGCATGGCAAAAATGTGTCAAATTTGCGTGTGTAAAAATCTGGAATACCACATCAGCTTGAAGATGGAATTCTAATTTCACCATGACCGAGGCTGGAGGGTGAGCCAACCACGCCTCCATCACACAGGTATGAGCATCAATAAATAATGTAAATAAATATGTAGGACCGTGGCTAATCGATGATCAATGTAGTTTAGAGTATTAGGTAGGGTTGTAAATAATTCACGGTTGATAACTATAACTATAATAATAATAATAATAATAATAATAATAAATATAACATAATAATAATAATAATAATAATAATAATGTTAATGTTGGGGGTTTTGCCTGTTCCCCTATCGGGCGCGTCCCAGGTGGCGGATCGGGGGGCTCGCCGGACTTGTCCGGAGGGCTTGAGGGAAATAAAATACCTCTCGCGGACCAAAAACAGGCACAGCCAGAAAACATCTTGAGGCAACCTCTGAGGCTCAATACCTTAGTTGTAACTATGAGATTGACAAAGATCAATCTCCCCATTATCTTCAACTTACTAGCATGATGGCAACGTCAGTTAATGATACTACTACCCCAGGCCCTAGTATTCATACTAGGTTTTCTCGGTCATCGGATTCTGGGGGACCGAGAACATCATGCGGGAATGTATCGGAGCTTCCCAAATCTCTTCGCCCAAAGGAAAAACATTTTATTGGCACTTTAAACATCAACACGCTTCGCAAAATTGGAAAGTTGAAGCACTTAACAGACACATTAGACCAACTCAACATCCAAATTCTGGCACTCCAAGAAACTAGGTATAGTGACGAAAATCATTTTGAATCAGGAAACTATAGAATTTATAAAGGTAAACCAGCTACCCTCCTCCCTAACAAAATATTACAATTTGGCACTGGTTTTGCAGTGAGAAAAAATATCACAAATTCGGTATTATACTTTGCATCTCCTTCTGAAAGAATTTCGCTAATGACAATCAAATCAGGAAACAAAGCTTATACACTAATCAATGCACATGCACCTACAAACAATTACAATCAAAAAGACCCACAGAAGGTAGATGACTTCTGGGAATTACTAGAAGAAACTACAGCCAAAGTTCCAAAACATCATGTCAAAATTCTGCTGGGGGACATCAATGCACAAATTGGCAAAGAGAAGAAATTAAGGACCACTGTAGGACTTTACCCTGCTCACAAAAGAACCAATAAAAATGGAGAACGTTTAATTGGCTTCTGCGAGAATTTCGATCTAAAATTGATGTCAACTCATTTCCTGGCACTTCCACAAAAGAAAATGACATGGAGATCCCCGAACATGCATTTAGGAGAATTTCAACTAGACCATGTGGCTATTTCCAAGAAAAACCAAAAAGAAATTATGAACGTTAAAGTCAAAAAGGGAATTATTGACTCCGACCACCACCTATCTCTTGTTAAAGTAAAGTTTCAACCCAACAGGAAGAAAACCAAAACAATCAGAAACCCAAGAATCGACCCTGAATTTCTGAGACAGAACTCAGACAATTTCCTTGCGAATATCTCCAACGATGCTCCTTCAAACTGGCTAGAACTCAAGGACACACTCTTGAATGCTTCACAAAACATCAGCAATCCCCCAAGGAAACGCAAACACAGGTGTTGGAATGACACCTGTGACAAGGCCATAGAAGTCAGAATTAGGTCCTGGCTAAACTGGAGTTCCCATAAAACTGATCAAAATCGTGATGAATTCTTCAAAACACAGAAACAAACCTCAAAAATCATCAGATCTGAAAAACGAAAATATGATCAAAACAGACTGGTAGAAATAGAAGAAGATTTCAAGAAAAACAATACACGGAACTTCTACAGAACATTCAGAGAAGAATTATCCAATTACCAGGCACCTAGTCTCTGTTTCAAACGTACAGATGGGACTTTAGAAACAAGTAATAAGGGAAATTGTGAACTCCTAGCAAACCATTTCATGGACCTTTTAAACTGTGAATCTCCAAAGGAACAATTCACCTATGAAAAACCAACACCTAATCCAGATTCAGAACCCCCCACATTACAAGAAGTCAAACAAATAATCAAAGATTTAAAAGACAACAAAGCACCAGGAGAAGATGGAATAATCGCTGAAATGTTGAAAATTGGTGGTGACAAACTGGCCCAGAGTATTCAAAAAATCTTACAGGACATTTGGTTTTCTGAAGAAATTCCGGAGGATTGGAAATGTGCATTGATTCACCCACTTCACAAGAAAGGAGACAAATCAGATATTAATAACTACAGAGGAATTTCTCTCCTCTCACTCGTATATAAAATCTTCTCTAAAGCTCTACTTAATAGATTAGAGAAACAAACAGACCACCTGATCGGAGATTATCAGGCTGGATTCCGAAAAGGGAGATCCTGCGCAGAACAAATCCTAAACCTAAAAACCATACTACAGATTCGCAAAACCAAACAAACAGTAATCACCTTTGTTGACTTCAAAAAAGCGTATGATTCCATAGATCGGCAGACCCTGTTCAACATACTAGAGGAATTTCAAGTCGAGAGGAAAACGAGGGAATTGATTAAACAAACTCTGACCAACACAACATCAAAAGTTCTTGGGAGAAATTTCTGAACCGTTCGAAATCAGAACTGGCGTCCGACAGGGAGATGGACTATCCCCACTACTATTCAATTTAGTTTTGGAAAAAGTGATTCGTGAATGGAGAAAAGAAACTAAAGGTATAAACATTGGCAGACTTCTTAAAGACAAAATTCACCTTGACTGCTTAGCTTTCGCAGATGACCTTGCGATCCTTTCGAACAACAGACAAGAAGCAATCCAATCCATAGAAAAATTGAATGAAATAGCCGCAAAAACCGGACTTCAAATTTCATTTGAAAAGACGCAGTTTATGGAAGGAACTAAATCAAGATTCGACAATCAACCATTAATCACCAATTGTGGAATAATTTCCCAAGTAGACAAATTCAAGTATCTAGGTGAAATTATTCAGCCAGCAGGGTTAAATCAGGAAGCTAACAAAGAAAGAACTGCTAAACTGCAAAGGGCTTACAAAATCACATGGAACAGATACAACAAAAGATGTATATCAAAAAATGCAAAATTACGACACTACAATACAGTCATCAAACCAGAGGCACTTTATGCATCTGAAACACTGATCATTGGCGGCAGGTCACAAATGAAAAGCATTGAGAAACAAGAGAGGAAAATTCTCAGAAATATCCTAGGACCAAAGTTCGAAAATGGAATTTGGATGAAAAAGAAACCACACGAAATTTTTCAATTCACAGAAAAAATCACAGATACCATCAGAAAGAGACGACTAAAATTCTACGGACACCTACACAGAATGGATAACAACAGGCTGACAAAGAAAATTCTAAACCTAGCTCTAACCCTGAAAATCCGCAACAATTGGTTAGCAGAAATACATGAAGATCTACAAGAAATGGGTATTGAGGACGAAACCATTCAAGATAGAATGAAATTTAGAAGCTTAGTAAACAAACATAAATTTGCAGAGAAACCAACAAGAAAAAATACAGGCTGGACAGAAACACGCAGAAAGGAACACAGTGAAAAATGAAGAGATATTGGGAAGAAAATAAGAAGAAACATTGTGCAAAATAAGTTCAAACGCGCTCCACAGCTGGGCACAACGAATCAAAAAAAAATGTTAATGTTGCACTTTCAGCTAGGATTATTTGTGCACTTTGTTTAGGTAGATGTTTGTTTGCGTGTTTTTGGTTTATTTTTGTGGTATGTCACTTTGACAGTTAGGCAGCTATGATATTTGATCTATTGAGTGTAATGTCGTTTTATTATTATTTTCATCATGTGTTTAGATCGTTGGTTTTTGAGTCACATTTTGTTGGAGTTTTGATCTTGTAGACGCCGCCGCCGCGATGATTTCAATGTTTATTTTTGCTATGTTTGCGCATTTCAGTTTGTTTTATTTGTGGAGTCATCCTTCAGATGACCGGTTTTGATTGTACCTATCCCGTGTATTTTGCGACGATTTTTGGTAGACGCGAGTATTTATTTCTGTGTAGTTGCGGTTACGCATGTTTCAACATCTGTGTTTTGAGAGGCAATCTCGTCACTTTTTTTATTTTAAGAAGCAGTGAGTGCCATTGATGAGTCAGCTCTGAGATTTTTGTGATGTGTTAAGCAGAGAATGATCGAGAGATCGAGCTAGATGATTAATATCCCTGATGATCTACGTTGATAATGGAAATATGATTTGGACCATGTCATGAATTGTTGTAAGAAGTCGTAATGCGCACGACAGATATTTTGCCCGCCGGATACGAGCGAGGCCGTATTGTGAGAATGATGAATAATAATGACGTCGAGAATTAATGAGTAAATAGAAATGTGAAATGAAGAATTTAACCACGAGTGTTAAAGGTGTTACGACATGGGTTATGATAGTAGGCAGAAGCCTGTATTTGTTTAAATAATTCCAGGGAAGGTAGATGCTCGGCAAATTATGCTAGCCAGTGTACAATGTGAGCAGAGCGACGAGTCAATGTGTTTTGAATAATCATGTAGAGTCATGGATGCCATGAAATAACAGTAATTTGTCCATCAAGGTTAAATAGTAGCATGTCCAGACATTTATCGTCTGAGGTTACAGATTGCCGTCAAATTCACAATATTTATATTTTTGCTACTCGCAGCGGGGTATATTTTCTGGAGACTCCGATTTTATTTTGCGCACTTCCATCCTTATTAATTTCCAGTAGGCCGCGATGGTGGGATCTAGTTTTGTTTATTTGTTTTTCATTTTGATTGTACTTTTTACCGTTCATTTGTAGGACGTAAGCGTATGTGAATTATTTATATTTGATTTGATGTAAATAGATAGGTGTAGATAGGCTAGTTTTGATTTCTGTATTCTCTTTGTCGGAGCAGTGTTTCTCCGTTAATTAAATGTAATGATGTAAATAAGATCTCAGATGTTAGGTTTATGGATCATCGATTATGTCACAGTCGAAACTATAGTAGTGGTATGCTCATACCAGGCATTTAAGTAATTACCAAACTTTCCTTTTAAAATCCACTACATTTTATTTTGAAATGAAGCGATCCTAAAATAAATAAATTGTATAAACTGCCGCAATGAACGAGATAAACAAGATGGCATCTGCCTCCATCTAGTGGTGGTACCCCAATATGAGTTGATAATGAAATGCAGTCAGCGGCAAATCCAATAGAAATGTTAATGTACAAGGATCGCTATCATTTGAAATGTTAACATCAGGCACTTGGCCTAAATTTTGGTTTATTCTTAAGAAGTCCAGTCTATCACTGGTATGCAAGTGAAGTTTAAAAATTTAGATGAGTGGTTGGATACACTCAGATTGATGTTTCAATAATTTATTTTGTTTAATCATGAGATGTTGAATAAGACAAAGGTTATGTAGGAAATGAAGTGTGATGTTCATGGCTGTTTTTCTTCGAATTATTCCTTATGTGATACACTTGGTTAGTGCAGTCCATGATTTATTTAAATTTGGGTATTTTCCCAAATGAGCCACATGTGATAGAATATTTGATAACTCCTATGAGTCAGTGGATTGATGACGTAACGAATTTAATTTACTTTATTATGATTCAATGACTTTAAAAGTTATTTTGAGAGATATTATTTTCTCCGTAATGTAATTCTGTATTTCAAGAAGGTGGTCTTTCTGACCAGAGTTTTAAATTGAGTCATGTTATTTAATTTGAGGACAGTGTCAGCTGAGTTTGGAATAATGTTAATTAATGTGTTTGACCTTCAGTCAGTTTATTAGGCAGATTATGATTGTTTTATTTAGGCAGATCCTCAATCTTTAATTTTATTAGTCTCACTTATTTCATTTTGTTTACATTTTCACTAGTTCAGTTACGTTCATTATTTTAGCATTTTGCATTTTATTTAATAAATTAGTCTTTTATTTAAATTTTAATTCAGTCTTGGGTACCATCATTTTAGTTAGTTTACCCCCCCCTCTTTTCATTTCCTCACTCCTTAATCAGCGGGTGGCCTCTCCGGGGATAACGGACGGGCACGACTGAGGAAGAAGAGTCTACATGCAGCGGTGAGTATTATGTACATGTCATCTATTACAGGAGCAGCCGGCGCACAGAAGAAGGAAGAGATCACCGCAGTTGTTGCCTTGAAAAGGGCACAGTATGTATTCGGTCTTACCCTCTTTGGACGATCTGCGATTCATTCTTTGAACCTTGATCACTGGGTATTGTGAATCAATGTACTGTAATAGTTCAGTCTCTGATATAGTTGTATCTACCCCCGCACCAGACCAACTCTGTGGATATTTGAGGAAGGTACAAATGCCTTCAAGCGTTTCTCTGCAAGAATCGGGTTGGAAAGAAAATTATTGGCATCCTTTCGAGTGCTAAAAGTAATTTGAATTCGATTTCGGTCCTTTTTATGAATGGCTTTGATGTTGGGAATCTGCTGTTCATAAAAAAGTCTGCCTAAAGCCATCGGGTGTAGGTATCCTATTTTTTTCAGGATCATCCGATTCGACATAGACAATATACGGCCCTATGTGCATGTCTGAATAAGTGTTGGGTTTATCATTGTGAGACACTGTATTATTATTAGTGTTAGGAGTTGTAACTCTGCCTCTATCCATAACTTCTGGATTAGGTATATCTTTATCCACAATCATCCCTTCTAAAGAAACTTGTTCCAGGATTAGGTTTTCTTTCGATACTGGAATCGAATCTGGAGGTCTACCCAAACCACCACCTCCACTATCTAGAGACATCCCGTAAAACTATGCACTCTATTACTTATCTATAGGTAGCCAGTGACAGGACGTAGTCGCGTCACACACTCCGAACAGTTCAGCACCAGTCAAGAACAGCGAACACTATCAACGATCTGCTTCGGTTGAATGCTCGCACGACACTGACATAAACACCAATGACATTGACGCGTGCCACAGACTTCCTCAGAATAAAACAGAACTACCGCCCCCTCTGTTGGTAAAATTTTGCAGTCGTTTGAAGAAAGAAGAAATACTAACAGCAAAGAGAAACAAACCAAGACTGACCTCCACTGATGCCGGGATTCAAGCTAAGTCACGGAATATATATATCAACGAACACCTGACATCCCAGAATAAATATCTCCACAAAAAGGCAAGGGATCTTCGACAGCACGGATTTAAGTATGTTTGGACGAAGGACTGCAAAATTTATGTTAAAAAGGACGACAGTGGAAGGACTACGCGTATTACCTGCATAGATGACATCTACAAACTCCAACCAGAAATAACGAACAAGACATCTTATCAAGACAATGGAAGCCGTATTAGCAGCAACTAGAAACAACATCTCCATGGACATTCAAGATGGCCTTGGCGGTAAAACGGCGATGACGACAGGGACGATACCGACGGACCACACTATCTACACTAATACCTACGACTGTAGGGAATTAAAATTTGTGAGTGTGCATGACTACGCTATTCATAGTAATAACATTCTTCCTGACTGTAATAAGATAAAAATACTCCATATTAACAGTAGAAGTGTTAAAAATAAGCTAGACGAATTAGAAATACTGCTCCATATCTTAGGCGAAATCGATGTCTTGGTTATATCCGAAACATGGGTTAAAAGCAACGAGGCCAAATATTACAATTTAAGTAACTACTCATGTTTGTTTGCTCACAGAGATACACAAGGGGGTGGTGGGTCAGGGATATTTATCCATAAAAAGTGGAAATTTAAAATTCTTAACATATGTGAAATGAAACATAGCTTGATCTGGGTTGAGATTTGGGGAGACATCTTAGCTGGTAATTCCAATTCAGATAGTCTGCATATAGTTGGAGGATACAATCCTGTGAGGGGCAATGCAACGTCATTTTTAACATCTTTTGAAAATTTCCTTTGCCAGACTAACAATGCTCCTTGTTTTTTTATTGGTGATACAAATATAGACACTTTTACTGAAGATCATTTAAAAAAGCAGTATATAAATATCCTTTCATGCTATGGGTTCACACTGTGTAACAAGATTTATGCAACACGCACGACTGATAAATCATCAACTCTTCTGGATCATGTAGCAGTTAACACAGATAAAATATATTTCACAGTTTCGAATGTAGATAATGACATAAGTGATCATAACATCCTTATCACAGATACTGTATAGCCACATAAGAGAAGCTATATCCAAAACAACACTTTTACTTTACCCTTAAAATGCAGGGATAAAATTAATTTAAATAACACTAATTTCCTGCCAGAGAATGCAAGACATTCTGCCCAGGATATTAAGATGAACCAGATGTACAACTCCCTTATTACTCAAATCCAAAAAAAACACACACACAAAAATACGCAATCACCATACCATAAAGGAGAAAAACGCATTCACAGTAGATGTGGCAACTCCTTGGATAACATCTGAATTGAAAAAACTCGTTAAGCGACGGAACATTCTCCACTCTAAACTTAAGATTGGGCAACACAAAGATAATATTCCTTTGAGAGAGGAATACATTAAATGTAGAAATTCAGTAACATTCCTAAAAAGAAAACTTAAGACAAATTATTATTCGGAAAAATGAAACGTGTATGATAAGAATCCTAAGAAAACGTGGGAAATTTTGAATGACATTATATATAACAAAAAGCACAGCTCAGAAACTTGCAAAACTCTGTCAATAGGGAATGTCGTAATTAATGATAAACAAGAAATTGCTAACGAATTCAATAAATATTTTACATGCATAGCCGATAATCTTGCATCACAGATAACCACACATGATATCATAGATCTGAATAGTTACCGCCAGCTTGAGGCCCTTTTTTTCTATCCAACAGATAACGCGGAAGTCAAATGCATAATTAAAAATTTAAAAAGTAAAAAAGTTGTGGAGTAGATGGGATTACAGCTACTATGATCAAAAGTTTTGATGAACAGCTAATAACTAAGCTTGTTACATTAATTAATGAATCCATGGCAACTGGGGTCGTACCGCAGGCTTTAAAAATTGCTAAAGTTATCCCGATTTTCAAAGGAGGGAACACTAGTAACGCAGGGGACTATAGACCTATATCCATACTACCCATCATTTCCAAAATATTAGAAAGCATTATAAAGGTAAGACTAATGGCTTTTCTTAACAAACACAGATTTTTTATCGATCCCAGTATGGCTTCAGGGAGAATTCCAGCACAGAACTGGCAGTTACTGATCTTGTGTCGATGCTTCAGGAATGCGTTGACGGTAACCAGATTGCGGCCGGATTGTTTATTGATCTCGCTAAAGCTTTCGACACGGTAAATCACGAAATTCTGTTATCTAAATTAGAAGACGCTGGAATTCGTGGTGTTGCATTAGAGTGGTTCCGCAGCTACCTTAGCGGAAGAAAGCAATTTGTTTCCGTCAATGGTTATCAGAGCCCGGACAAGGAGGTGAAATGTGGGGTTCCACAAGGGTCTATTTTGGGCCCTACCTTGTTTCTGATATACATAAATGATATAAATATTCTAAATTTAAAGGGTAAAATTATGCTTTACGCAGATGACACAAATGTATTCTACACTGGTGACAAAGTGGACTCGGTGATCAAAAATATGCAAGAAGACATCATCGCAATAAACAAGTGGCTCAGTATCAATAAATTAACCATGAACGTCAATAAAACTAAATATATGATTATAACTAAGCCGAGTATAAAAAAATATTAATCATTCAAAGATATATATTAACAACGCGGAAATAGGTGAGGTCGATCACTTTAAATATCTGGGTCTAATAATAGATAAACATTTAAGCTGGGTAGAGCATGTTGATTACATTGCAAAAAAGATAGCTCCAGTATCTGGGCGTTTGAGAAGATTAAGATATATTGTCCGTAGGGAAGTTCTACTTACAGTATATTACTCACTCATCCACAGTCACTTACAATACCTAAACGTAATTTGGTCTCGTTGCAGAAAGACAGTCCTTCATGAACTTATGGTAATGCAAAATAGAGCAATCAAAAATATCTATAATCTTCCTTTTGACACACCCACTCGAGTTCTATACGCTAATAGTAAAATTATGCCCTTATCTATGTGCACTGCTTTTAGATCATCAATATTAATTCACAAAATTAAACTAAACAGTGTCCTGCACGATAGTAACTACACACTGAATTCAGATATTCATAATTATAACACACGACAAACAGGTGACATAGGTCTCTTTCAAATACACTCATATAAGTATGGCAACTGTAGCTTTAAGTTCTCAGCCATTCAATCATATAATCATCTTCCAAGAGATTTAAAATCAGTTTCCAATCTGTCTTCTTTCAAAATTAAATTAAAGAAAGTGCTATGGAATCAGTACCTAAGTAAGTAGATGACTCTCTTTACAAGACTTTGTGTAATGGTAACGTAAAGGAAATATTTAGAGTAACGTTCACTGTAACAACTTATATATTTATGTGCAGCCAATGTATATGAATCATATTAATTTTAGACGCTAAACAAATCGCATTGTACAATTCCTGTATATGAGCCGTTGGCTCGTTGGAATTAATTAATAAAGTAATAATAAAAAATAATAATGTTAAGTACCATGCTTTGCTGGAACAGTTCATATGTTGGAAACATCAGTGGTTTTTTGTACACTACTTT
This sequence comes from Anabrus simplex, assembly GCF_040414725.1. Classification (NCBI taxonomy): domain Eukaryota; kingdom Metazoa; phylum Arthropoda; class Insecta; order Orthoptera; family Tettigoniidae; genus Anabrus; species Anabrus simplex. The sequence continues at coordinate 1,194,053,106 of NC_090266.1, read as the reverse complement.
CAGTATGTAGTTCTGGCATGTATTTACCTGAGCCAAGTGTGAATCAAGTATTCCACCCCAACTGTTAATTCCATATTGCAGTTGCGATTGAACTGAGGCAAAATAGACAGACTTCAAGGCTTTTGATGAAATAACATTTCTAATTCTGTAAAATATATAAATAAGTTTTTTAAATTTAATGATCAAATTTGTTGCATGAAAATTCCATTTCAGATACCTGTCTACAATTATTCCTAGGTGTGTAACAGTTATTGATTTCTGTAAAGTATAACAGTTGCAGCTTTCACTATTTTGGAAGTTGGTGTGTGGAGTTAGTGTTAGGTTTTCTGTTGGTTGCATTGTTTTATTATGCGAAAAGCAGAGGAATTCTGTTTTATTTTCATTTCAAGTAAGTAGGTTGTTCTGTACTATGACTAGGGTTTCTTGAGCTCTGTTGAAAGTGTCCTCCCAAGTTTCACCTGTGACTGTGACTACCCTGTCATCAGCATATGAGTGTCCGGCTCCATGGCTAAATGGTTAGCATGCTGGCCTTTGGTCACAAATGTCCCGGGTTCGATTCCCGGCAGGGTCGGGAAATTTAACGTTAATTGGTTAATTTCGCTGGCACGGGGGGCTGGGTGTATGTGTTGTCTTCATAATCATTTCATCCTCATCACGACGCGCAGGTCGCCTACGGGAGTCAAATCAAAAGACCTGCATCTGGCGAGCCGAACTTGTCCTTGGACACTCCCGGCACTAAAAGCCATACGCCATTTCATTAGCGTATGAACTAATTTTTGCATTAAGTTACAGTTTAGCTCACACAGATCATTGATATTATACGCGTAACACGGTTCTCACTCAAAGTCCCCGATGTATGCGGAGTTATGCTACCCGCCGAACACGCTTCCCCGGCGAACATGTCAGCTGTGAGCAGCGGGGAAGTGAGTCGTCACAACTGGGTAACTTGGCCAAGGTTGTATTACGTCAGACGGAATGTTCCATTCTTTTCCACCGTTAAGTTTTTCCATATGGATTAATAATATGAAGAAATGAATCACATCACTGTGTAACCTAATTTTTTATAGTCATAATTCCCAAGTTTCATGGAGATCCGTTAAAATGTACGAAAGATATTAGCAATTATAATTCCCAGGGGATACTGAATAAATAGGCAGGCATTTCGCTTGTCAAGCCAGTCTATCTTGTGTCACAGTCGAGGCCGGTCGGTCGGCTGTTGGTCATTCTGCTGCCGTGATGTTGGTCGCCAGTTCGACTCTCCGATGGAAGTTCAAGTTCGCGTACTATTGAACTCTGATTCTACAACGCATCTACAAGACTTAGAAGTATTGCAGCATCGTTTGCGTGTGGTAATAGAAGTTGTGTATGAGTTGAGACGTGAACAGTTAAGGTGTTTAACTATTTACAGGAACAGTGTGATTCGAACTAGTACGATACCACGCTACCAAGTACTTAAATGTAATTTACTGTTTAAATTACAAGAGTTGATAGGATTTGAATGACAGTGTTTAAACTTCACAAAGTGATTTAACATTGAATGCTAAAAGTGATAAAACTTTGTCGTTAGTGGAACTTCAAAACTGTATATAATTTTGTATTTAACCCTAACAAGTGATAAACCTGTGCTAATAGCGAGACGTAATTCAGTATTTCAAACTGTACAGGTGATCGAATTTTGTGACAGTGTTACTCTACCAAGGTGTTAGAACATTTCGACAAACTATACGTTTATGTTACAAGCTACTGACACAAGTAGTTGAATTTAACAGTGCTATCGAACGAAAGAACATAGATTTAGAACTATGGTTAAATAAACTGGTACAGTTAACATTTCTTGTGTTGAACCCAGGGCGGGTCTTGAAAGGACAGTGTTTCTTTATTTTGTGAACGGGACTAAATTCACCCCAGAACAAATTCTTTGGTTTCATTTAATTCTAGAATTAATTCGAACTTGAACTGTGTAAAGTTTGGAAGTGGAATATTTTATTTTCTACGTCACTTTTCAGCCGAAGTTCTCATATTTAACTTGATAAAGTGACTTGTTATTTTCCGTGGCTGATACATAACAGGTTTAATTTTGAGTTCAGTTCAAGCCATCAGCAATAACTGTGTTCATTAGTGAAATCCCACCGTGAAGACAATTGAGTGCAGACCACTACTAACTATTATCTCATTTGTGCAGACCAGTTACTTTGAAGCTATTTCATGCCCAGTGCCACGTTACAACCAAGACTACGGTTGCTCCTAGACCATCCAGACCTCCGAGATATTCGAGACCTTCCAGATATTCAAGATCGGCTCGGAAGATGGTGGCACCATAAGCAGACATTGTGACCCGCAATGTATCAGGGCCAATTCCGCCCCAAGGAGAAGTACTCATTATAACTGCTGTGCTGAGGTTATGTTGAAATCTGACTTTATTTCATGAATAAACTTTTTAAAAAATAATTAGTGTTCCATTATACTTATCTGACTTCCCTCTCCTCTGTAAGAATTCAGATAGTGACCGGTCACCCCTGGGCCGAGTCTTGTGTTCAGCTAGTCATCAAAACAAACTTTTACGGTTACAATATATAACAGAAAAAGAATTGGTCCTAACACTGTTCTTTGGGATACACCGATTTTTACTTGAGAACTTTTATTTAAGGTATCCTTGATTCTTACCTTTTGTATTCTGTTAGAGAGAAAGCTTATAATTAGATTTTAGGAATTCCATGAATGCCTTTTTTTCAAGTTTTCTATGGAGTATTTTGTGGTCTACGGTATCAAATGCCTCTGTTAAATCCAAAAAGATAGAAATAGTCCTTTTGGAGCTATCAGTGGTTTTATACAAATAATCATTTAAGGAGAATATCGCATCTTGAGCGCTAATTTTTGGTCTAAATGTTTAACTTGATACTTATACTTATACTTATTCCGGTAATTAAGTGCCGGTAATCTGTTTTAATGCATTTCTCTAGTAATTTTGAAAGGTGGGTTGTAAGAGAAATTGGGCGATATTTGTTTAACTCTCTTATCGCATTCCTCAAGGCAGTATAATTGGACCGTTATGTTTTCTTATATATATATATTGTACCGGGGAATGATTTTGGGGTTTTAGCATGGGAAGGATCTCAGGTAGTGTCCGGTGTTTTTTGGAGCAGGTACAGAGACGGATAATATCGCAGGGCGAATAATAGATGGTAATCCTTTTTTCTATAAAATTTATTAATAATAGCCACAGATGTATCACCCTGCACTTGCAACTCAATTTGGTAGTTAATATTTGCCAATATGTAAAAGAAAAGATTTATGTTATGATTTTCTTGACGTCTGTATGCTTGAGAATTTCAAAAATAATTACTGTTCTTCTATAGATCATGAACAGCCTACAGTCTTTCTAAATGTTAAACCACACACGTATTACGTAGCACCTTGGAAATTGTCAGTTCATCATTTATGGTGCTGACCTACAGTCTTTCTAAATTTTGAAACACAAAATAAACACACACTTGTCATGGAAAGTTTGATAAATTAAATATTTGATCTCTTGGAGTATGTCTTTCTGTTTATTTAAATTGAAAAAATGAAACGAATAAAGCACTTCAATTAATTAATGACTTAGAAAGGAATTTACAGCAAAATATGAACTTTTAACTGACGATGAAATTATGAATTAATATCCACACGCAGCACTTTTAAGAACACTGTACTGAACAAAGTGCTTGGTAAAAAGTCAGTCACTTGTGATTATTCACTCAGATTACAGGAAGATCTGCTTACTAATGTTGGAGTTGTGCTGTACGGTGTCTGGAACATTCCCCGGAGTGCGGACGAAGACTCGAACTCAGCACCGGCGATGTTCAGTGAAGATACCGCGTCAATCTCCCTCGTCGACGTCCCTCGATGGGTACCATAACTGAAGAAACCATGTAAGTCCCTCGTTGGAAGCGACGTTTAATGTAGCAGGATCTCATAGCACTTTTACCAAGATTTCCGTTGTTCTTGGAAGTAATGTCGGAACACGGAAAGTTCAATTGGCACTATTGAATTCACAAATATTGTGGTTATTAATATTACACACCGTCGTAATGCACAGTTCTATTTTTATGTTGATTTAAGGAAGTTGAATTAACATTCACAGTCCATGCTGTAGAAAACAGTTTTTATATACACAGTTAACAAGCACTTGAAAACGTGATCTATCACAGTTTCTATCACAGTCTCTATCACAGTCTCTGAACAAATATTATTAACAGATTAGGCGGTTTTAAGGTTGTATTCACACCACACTAGTCCGTACTACTTAGTATTATTGAAAAATGTCCTTAATGTTCTTTGGATTTCTCACCGCAGTGATCGAAAGATCGAGACAGTGCACAATTAAAATAGTTAATTTTTACCCTGTTATGGGACGAATGTTGAGAAAATACAGTCTCACACAGTTCACTGTAAGGGAAATATGTCTTAGAAGTGGTTTTAAATTACGATTTCAGTTTACCACACGCAATGATTTATGATATTAGAACAGTTTAGAATTATGTGGAATTACTACAGTTCACGGTGTCGTATTTTAGTCAGTGAAATATTAGACACCTCAATTGTTACTTCCTATTATAGCTTCACCTTTATAATAAATTTGCAAGTGTTATATCACGCTAATTCTACTTGAAAAACGTCTAGAATCTTACAGTCGTCGCTGTGTGGCGGAAACTTCACGTACGGTACGACGTCCTATTACTATTACAACAGCGTTTGAGTACGGCCACTATTATGTCTTCGCGAATCGCGACGGAGCATACTTTCTGCACGCACTATCCACACAGGACTCTGTACACGGGATTGCACTGACTATGGCCTTGGTCCAAGGCCTATATATACACGTCTGGTGGGCAGCGCTTGGAATCAGGTGATGAGGGGCGAGTATTTCTCCCAAATTTTGAATTGTCATATCTCGGAAACCACTGGACGGATTTACTTCAAATTTACAGTGTTTTACTTCCGGAACATTATCTATAATTCGGCGTTGGTCTTGTGCTGATCGGTCCAGGCGTTAAAATGTTCGTAAAAATATAATCGAGAAACTTCGGTAGGGGAAATAAGCTTCAGGCGGCGGTGACGTCACTTGACCTTGCTTGACTCGCCTTCTCCCTCGTGTCGTGCAGTAGGTACGACATCATTCTCTCACACAGCTGTTCATGCAGCGGTACTGAATTGTATGCTAGAAAGCAAAATTTATAATTTATATGTGCCAGGGCCTATGCCTTGCTGGTACAACACACACACACACACACACACACACACACACACACACACACACACACACACACACACACACACACACATATATATATATATGTTATGTGTAAATAGTACCTTTGCTGGTGGGACTTAGTGTTTACAGTGCACTATGTCTTCTGGTATGGGCTAGATCAATTCTGTTACTTTCATTGATCTGTCCCAGCTTTATCCTTAGCTTTGACAAAATGAAAGTGACTGAGGTAGACCTATGTGCAATGCTAGTAATGCCATTCCTTATGCAGCCAGTCCCTGCTATGAATGCTATGAAACTGTTACTCATAGGGTTGGTTGGTGCATGTATTTCAGTGGGGTTGGCAGACTGATATGTAATACGAACTTCTGACTCGGTGTGGAAAGCCACAAGAAACTACCTCACTCCTCATTTCCCTAGTACACCTCTTCAGTGATGCCTAGGCAGTGATGCTGATGGCAGAGATGTTGAGGATCCAACCAGCCTTCGGGCTGAGGACTAAACATGTACATACATACATGAGTAAAGAAGTGAAATCAGAGATAAGGCTTTCTTCCAAGGGCGCCCATACCCGGGGGCAAGATGGGGCCGCGGCCCCCTCTAGCTCTCACGGAAAGGCAAAAATCTAGTGTAGTCACGTATTTTCCTTTCATGTAAGTGACTTAAAAGTCAGTATTACGTAAAAGCGGTTGTACCGTCCCCCACCAACAGGCAGGGGATACCGCGAGTTATTCTACCGCAGGATAGAAATAGCCATTTATCTTCCAAAATATTAAAATTACTACGTACCCCCAGGTCTGGGCCCCCTCTAGAAACTCTCATATGGGCGCCCATGCTTTCTGCGGATGATGTTATTCTGTATTGAGTAATAAATAAGTTAAAAGATGGTAAGCAACTGCAAAATGACCTTGATAATGCTGTGAGATTGACAGCAGGCTATGGTACGGTGTTAAACGGGGTTAACAGTCAGGCTGTGATTTTCACAAATAGGAAAAGTCCTCTACGTTTTAATTACTGTGTTGATGGAGTGAAAGATCCTTATGAGAATCACGGTAAGTACCCTAGGTGTTAATATAAGGAAAGATATTCATTGGGGTAATCACATAAATAAAGGGTATAGATCTCTGCACAGGATTATGAGGGTTTTTAGGGGTTGTAGTAAGGATCTAAAGGAGAGGCCATATATGTCTCTGGTAAGACCTCAAATAGAGTACCTATAGTTCCAGTGTATGGGTCCCTCACCTGCAATACTTGATTCCAGTACTGGAAAAATCAAAAGAAAAGCGTCTTGATTTTTTCTTGGTTATTTCCGACAAAAGAGTATCATTTAAAAAATTCTGCGAAGTTTGGGCGGGAAATTTTGGGAGAAAGAAGACGAGCTGCTCGACTAAGTGGTATGTTGCATAAGATCAATTTCATGTTTTTACCCGTTTGAATTTACAATTCTTTTATTTATTATCCACACCAATTCAATACAATTCAATTCATAGGCCTACATTATGTACAATACATTATGTATTGAATTAGTGTGGATAATAAATACAAGATTTGTAAATACTAAGTGGTAAGTTCCGATCTCTCAGTGGAGAGTGGATAGATGGTATGGAATGACATTAGTAGATGAATAAGTTTGAATGGTGTCTTAAAGTAGCAAAGATTACAATATGAATATAAAGTTGGAATTCAAGAGGACAGATTGGGGCAAATAGGTGTTCGTTTATAGGAAGGGGAGGTAGGGGTTGGAGTAATTTACCAAAGGAGATGTTCAATAAATTTCCAATTTCTTTGAAATCATTCCAGAAAAGGTTAGAAAAACAACAGATAGGGAATCTGCCACCTGGACGACTGCCCTACCCCAAATGCAGGTCAGTACCGTTAGTGTTTGAGTGTCTTCCTTTTAATTCTTTTATGCCAGTAAGAACGCTTCCTGGGGTTGGTTGCGTCGCCAAAAGACCTATCTGTGTCGGTGCGACGTAAAGCCAATAGCGATTAGGGGTTGATTGGTCGGTCCTTGGCAAGCAAAAAGGAACGATATCTCCTCTACATTATTTCAGGTATGGTATCGTTTCACGTTACTTTTCTATTATTTATATCTTTCCAAAACAAGGGAATGATTGATGGAAGCGCCAACTCTGGTATAATTATAACAAATACAGTAGAGACAATACGCGACACTTACGGATTTAGCCTTGTTAAAAAGGGAGACAATTCGACGGTGGCGCTCCCATTTGACCTGAAAAGTCGCACTAAATTCAAATATCAATGAAAATGCATATACGAAAATGGATAAATAAATTACGTCTAGAAAGAAAGTGTTATTGAGACATTAACTTCGAAGTTGCTAAAGCAATTCTGGATAAATGAGTGAAGAATTATTTAAATGGTTATTATTTAAAGACTGAAATTAGACATATAAACAAGATGTGAAATGGACTGCTGTGAAATGGCTTGAGCTTTCATTTATGCATTACTTTCTTTGCTTTAGCATTCCTGCCTGAACTTTAACAGTTAGATTTGTCTTTTTTCTCATTTAAAAACATTTTATCATCACATTAAGACACTTGTCAATAAAAATATCGGCACATTCCTTACAAACATGATGCAATGAATTAACATTTAAAAGCTGGACAATTTTCCTCTTAACATGAAGCCTACTAACAGAAAGAAAATCTATAAAATTAGCCTCAAAAACATACAAAATTTCCCTATAAGCAATACTTGCTATTACATTAGGGTAAAGCAAATTTGCATCATCGTACTGCTTCAACAAAATGTGTATATTTCGTATAAGTCACCCATATTTTGTTCAGTGCTTGACAACACATTACGACATTCCAAATGGTGTAACCTGGAACACAACCAGCCACACACATATGCGTATGCATTTTCTTGAATTAAATCAAAACCCACAGATCACACTTACATCAACACATCGGTATTGAAGGATAACTGCTGCACTATACAATAAAATATGCGTATTATATTTTAAGCCAGTTAAAACATGGGTCGAGCAGGTCAGAAGTATATGAAGTACTATAAAAATATCTTTGTCACTGGAAAAATATAATGCAAACACAATATTACTTACATTTTCTTGTCACGAGCGAAGCGAAAGAAAGACCACGCATTCTTCTCTACTTCATAGTTACTGCGGCCAAACACAGCACATACATCTCCCCTCATGTTGAGAGGAGATATCAAGGGATGACACACGCTACTATTTAATTATGTCAACTTACTGAAAACGCATAAATAACACCAAAAACTTCACACACAAATACACGTGCTCTTATGACAGAATCAGTGGTTCTCAGGTCTACCCGCTAGAGAGAGCTTGTGCCGTTTCCACATGCAATTATTGTCACTGGTAAGTATAGTACTGTTTTCATGACAGTAATTTTTGGTAGCAGAGCGTGGTGGTATTATTTTCTTGTCTTGTACTACTGTTTAGATGCCACTCCTGTCGCCTGAAATCTTTCATATTATCAGCTCATTTTTCCCATGAATTGTGAACTGATATCATAAGATAGTGTTAAATTGTTATGTAAGGCAATGGTAACTTGTCTCATACTATTTGTTTTATGTTCATGTAAAAATGGCCCTGAGCACACGCTTGTTTCCAGAGCCTTGTCTGTTAAGAAAAACTGAACTCTGTTCTGAGTTGACCAATCGTAAACTGCAATCCACTGGCACTAACCAGGGAGATATTTCTCTGCTCAAGGATTCTGTGCAGGTTCCTGTTATCATCCCCGATCTCTCTGAGGAAGAGGTGAGTAAGTCGACCTCCTTTATTGCAGATGCTGTGAATGAAATATGATGTTGTGTTTCTTGCTTAGAAACACATTACCTGAATAGATTAAGGGGTCTCTTAAAATTGAAACTCAACCCCAGTTACCTAGAAAAATGTTCAATGTTTTTAAGTGAGGTTACTATCAATCATGCGATATTGACATATTAATTATGAATGTTAAGTTGCAAAATTTCTCTATAACATTTTCAGAATCCTTACGTGACCAGAATAATAAGTGTGATGAGGAAAGTAATTCTGCTTCAAGGTCTCCAGACCATTTTTCTTGTAGAACAGATGCCAAGTACTGTGTTATTCCTTTAGATGAGCATGACTTAATGAAACTAAACGCTGTCCCATCATCAATTATGGATTTTTTAAAAATGATTTCTGATTTTACTGTAGAATCAGTAGAAGAAACTGTCTGTTTCCTAAGATTTTTGGTGGAACAGTTAGAATCTGCTAAAGTTTTTTAACTTGAATTCTTCTACTATTTTTAGGGTCTTGTGTTAAAAGATGAGATATCGATCGATATATCACAATGTTGTCCCATTAATGATTTTCATGAAGTGATCCTTAAGAAATATACCCCTAATCCTGCCAGAAGGACATTAATCCAACGTTTTTGTGATAGACCACACTCGTTGAATGAAACATTGTTATCTTATGCGCGAGATGTTAAATTTTATTCCAAGGTCTTTAAAGTATCTATGTCAGAAGAAGAGATGCTATATAATATTATACGAGATATTTCTCCATCGTATAGGTCGTATTTTTTTCAAAACCTCAAAATGTTATTGAACTTGAAGCTGCACATGTTGATGCTGAGAGTATTAGATATGGTGATTTGTGTGGTCCTGTGGGCATTCCACCGCTGGTTCCTCTTAGTAAGAGTTCTGTTCCTGGTAAACCCGTTATGCTTGCTACTGAAAGAAAATGTTATCCCTGTGGATCAAAGGATCACATTAGGAATACGTGTTCCTTAGTAAAGAGGAATCCTACCAGTAAATTATATGCTAATGCTGCATGATATTTATGTGGATCTAAACAGCATGTGAAGAGATTCTGTCATTTGGCCTCCCAAAATTGTTCCAGTAATTCCTCGCTTAAACCGCAAATGTGACAAAGGATGAAATATGTAGAAAAACAGGGGCGGTTATTCAATGGAATGAAGGGAATGAGTCATTCCCTTATAAAATATTACACAAAGAAAAAAATTAAGCATGTTATAGCAACCAGTATTTATTTTAAGTTTTGTGTCGTTTGGTATAATATATAATTAACTTTATTTTAACGTGACGGTGTGCATGGACAGTTGAGAGCTGCAAATATACGTCTGTCTCCATGAGCTCGCGAGATACTCACATCACGGCCGCTCGTCAGCAAGTGGCTTGCCTGACTCGACGTTAGCTTCACTATGGTCCCTTCGTAATTATTCGTTTGGGTTCGGCAAGCTTCGTGGAGCGAGCCAAGGGAATGCATCTGACTACTCATTCCGTTCGAGAATATTTGTATGTGATAATTGTGATAAAACTTGTGAGAATAAGATTTAATTGTGCTTGTGTTTCCAACTGAAGTGAAATATCGTACTGTGAGTTGTACCATTTAATTTACTTTGTGTTATTTGTGAAAATTACACCAAATTTACGTGCGCACATGTAAATTAAAGGAACTACTGCGATTCTGCCGGCTTAGAAGGGAATGCATTGACTGTGTTCATTCCGTACTTTGAGTCTCTGAAGCATGGCAACTGTCGCCGCGAGTGAGGAGAGCGGAGGGGTTATGTGGATGCGTATTAGAATCTCTCCTAATCCAGGGCATGAGTTCGAGGGCTTTTCAGGAGAAGAGTAATATAATTTCCGGTGGCAGGCCAATGCCTGATTTACCGGGTGTAAAAACTAAAACGAAACGTTGTGTTCGACACTTTAATACAGAGCAGTATGGAAAAATAGGCTGGTTATGTGGTTGTCAAAACATATCAAAACTCTACTGTTGGCCTTCCGTTCTATTTTCAAATAAAAAGGGGGTGCGGAATAGTGTAGGCTTCGATGATATGAATAACTTGCTTAAAGCATCCCAGCGTCATCAGCAATCACAAACACATATCCGAGCTGAAATTCTGTTAACAACTTTCGGAACGACCCGAATAGATTTGCAACTCGAGCAGCAGCGTAAACTGGAGACAATAAAACATAACGAGTTGGTAAAACAGAATAGAAAGGTGATCCAACGACTGATTGACGTTGTAATGTATCTTGCAAGACAAGAACTTCCTTTCAGAGCGCTTGCAGAAGATAAAAGTTCCTTAAATCGTGGAAATTATATAGAAATCATAACGCTGCTGAGCAAGTATGATGACACACTGGCAAATCATTTGCAGAAAGCAACTGTGTTCACAGGTCTTTCACATCAAATACAAAATGATTTAATTGACGGAGTAGCCAGTGTGTTATTGACCGAAATAAAGAAAGAAATATCACAGTCACCATTCGTGGCGATTATTATTGATGAAACTACTGATATTTCTGCCCATTCCCAACTTTCAGCTGTTGTTAGGTTCACGTCTGCTGATGGAGAAGTACAGGAGGGATTTCTTGGATTTACCGACGTAAGCGCCGATCGCAGTGCTCCTGCTCTTGCAGATCACGTGTTCCACATAATGGACGAGTTCAACTGTGGTACTAAACTAGTCGCTCAATGTTACGATGGAGCCGCAGTGATGTCAGGAGACCTCAGTGGTTCACAGAAAAGAGTGAAAAACAAATATCCCGACGCTATATTCATACATTGTTTTGCTCACAGACTGAACCTTGTCCTTACACAGACAACTTCTAATATAAAGGAATGTAAAATATTCTTCATGACTGAGTAGCTTGGCCTCTTTCTTTTCTAATTCGACGAAGAGAACTGCTGCATTAGATAAAGAAGTCAAGAGACGATTTCCTAAAGTGTGTCCAACACGATGGAATTACAACGGAAGACTTGTTGAAACAGTTCGTGAACAAGAAGAAGAATTAGTTCAGTTGTTCGAGAATATCCTTGATAATCCAGAGCAATGGGATAGTCAAACGTATCACGAAGCTCGAGGTTTTAAAAGCGTTCTCTCAGAATTCCAGTTCAATTTCATTTTATTAGTTTTCAGCGAGATATTTTGCTTAACCGATTCTCTCTTTGAAATTCTTCAAACGAAAGCACTGGATGTAAATTTCTGTATTGCCAAAGTAGGGGGAAAAAGTATCATTCCGGGAAAAAGAAATGAATTTGAAAGAGTATGGAACAAATGTCAAGAGAGCTGCGAGCTGCCAAAGAAGAGGCTACGTCAAAATGAAACCTGCGACATAAATTCACACTACCGTCGCATATATTGCGAGATATATGACAATATACATACCCAACTAGAAGTTCGATTCCAAGCACTCGAGAAATTAACATTTTTACAGTTAGTTGATCAAAGGAACACGAAAAAAAGTTTTCTTGAAGCAGCATTCTCTTCTTTGAAACAAAGTTACGGTCAGCATTTTGACTTCGCCCGTCTCAGAAGCGAGCTCAGCGTAGCTTATTCCTCCGATGAGTATCTTACGATGGGAGTTCTAAAACTTTTGTTTTATTTAAAAAGTAGTGGATTGCCATCTTCTGCCTTTTCTGAACTGTTTAAGTTATGTGCGTTGATTTCAACTATCCCAGTGTCCAGTGCTAGTGCCGAACGTTCATTTTCGGCACTTCGGAGAATCCACACCTACTGCAGAAACACACAGGGACAACAGAGACTCTCGAACTTATCTCTACTGTCGATTGAGAAGACGTTACTAAAATTTAAGTCATCAAAGAATGAAGAAGAATTCTACAGCCATGTCATAGAAGAATTCATCAAGAAGGAGAGGCGGATTGAATTAACATTCAAATAGCACAAGATAATGTGAGTTATTATATTTATTTTATAAATCTTCCTAGCTTATGATATGTGCTTCCCTTACTGTAAAAGTCACGCGCTGCCACTGTAGATAAACCAGAAGCTGACTCACTACATTATAATTCAATGAATTTAAATAATTTCTCTGCTAGTGCTGATTCCGTACGTCAAGCTGATTTTCAAAGAATTTCATCTAATGTGTGCCATAATTTACCTTTTATTTCAGCTGAGGTTAACAGTGAACCTGTGTCAGCATTTGTTGACTCTGGCAGTGCTTTCTCCTTACTTAATGTGTCGTGGTATAACCGTTTTAAGTCAACCTGCAAGCTACCTTCAATTCAACCCATGTCAATAAATTGTTTCACTGCTAATGGATCAAATGTTTCTGTTTTAGGTTGTATTAATGTCAAAATTCTAATTGAGAATTTCACATGGAAACTTAAGCTTATATTTGTGAAGGATTTGTGCTATGATATGATTTTGGGGTCTGATTCTCTTTACCTCATGTTGGATTGATAATTAACCTTCAGCATGGGATCTTATTTTTCAAATTTGCTCCTAATTCTGTGATTCCATTAATTGGAAGATGCATAGTTGCAGCCAATCAAATTTCATTTACTGAACTTGAGGGAGAGGTTACACCTTCTAAAATCAATTTAGATCATCTACCTAAGGTACAGGCTGATCAGATACGCGCCTTATATGCCACGTTTCCTAATGTATTTGTACCGGGCGGTACACCTCCACGTCGCTAATTCAAACTTTGCGCCGGTTGAAACTCCCCTACTGGAGGAAGTCTGAACTTTATCTAAGGTGTTAATTTTCAAGTTTCTCAGAAGATGTCACTACTTGGAAATTTTGAAGTTTCTGAACTGGGTCGTTTTCGATGTATTTTTGTTTTGCCTGTAGTAAGAAGTGTGAACTTTCTCTTCTAGAGGACACTACTGAAGAACTACAATGGTGCACTCTAGTGCGAAGTGAAAGAACTGTTTTTTGGAGAAAATTTGAATTCATAAGTTTGTTCTTTGTTAAATTTCTTGCAGTCATGGTTTAAGTTGGCAATATTAACCCTTTCTTTCCCCTTGTTTGGAATTTAGCCAATCCCGAATTTCTTTAGTTAATTTATGACCAATCAGGTGTATCTTCCCCAAAGGGGATATGTTGCTTAACCCTAGCCAATAAAATGATTGTGGGCGGGTGTACTCATTCCTGAAACGCCTCGAACTTTCCGCGAGAGTATATAAACTGCTGATTTTTGGGTCTCCGGGCCACTCCAGTAACATCTTTTGGTGTGTAAAGTACATAGCAGGGGGCGGGAAGCGCCTCTTTCTTCGGGCAGCAGTTCAACAACAAGGTAATGGCCGTTTAATAACTTCTTTTCTTGCTAGCTCAGCAGTTTAACTCTCGGGGCAGGTCCGATGCTTTTCCACCATGTAACCTTTCCCTAAAATGTAAAGACTCTTAGTATCTATTCTCTCTTAAGCTGCATATTGGGATAGAGAGTGCTTAACCCTCTCGAGCTCCCACTCATATTGCATTGAGGTGAACTTATTTTTTTTCTCAACCGTTTCTTCCTTAACGTAATGTAAATTGTTTCATTCTAAAGTCACCTCTTTAGTACGGGATTAGGCCGTGCATTAGCGGCCTAGAGCCAGATTAGGTTTTAAACAAAATGTATTAGGAGTGCAGATCGCCTCCTCTCAAATTGGTATTTTAGAGGCCATGTAATTATCCTTTTCTCACTTAATAGGCCTCAGTAGGTTGGGTATTTTACCCCTGTGTTTATGTCCTTAGAGGACAACTTGAAGGTGGAGTTTGGTGTGGCCTTTTATAGGCTTGAACGTTGAGAGCGGTTTGCTCTTTTTGAAATTTGGTTCTGCGTGCCTCGAGGAGGCTTTACTGTGTAATTTGGAGCAAGTGCTCCTGGGCATGAATGGGGTTTTCTGCCCCTCTGTTGAAACTTGTTTTTGGGTAAAGCTGGGCTAATTGCTCAAGAATTGTGAGTTCGGGGCTCGAAGCCCAAATCCTGTAAATACTGTAATTGTACTTTTGTTGCCTTGCTACTCTGTACCTGCCATGCTTATTATTTCTTGATTTTGCAAAGAAAATATAACCTTATTAAATTTTAAATTAACTTTAATTTCGTAGCCTGAGACCTGTTCACCCCCGCACCTTCTTTCACCTCTGCTGTTCCACAGATACCTCGGAACTGTATTAACTGATCGTCTTGGGTTAACAAATCTTTTAGAATAAAATTGATATTTCGGACAACATTCCAATAAGATCACCCCCTTATTGACTGGCACCTCCACGTATGAAGATATCAAACTGGATAATTGGTTATTTACTGAAGGAAGGAGTCATCCGTACCTAAACCTCAGCCTATTCATCCCCTATTTTCCTGGTTCCGAAACCTCAAGGTGGTTATGGAGCACTTTTGTATTATACAACCTTGAAAAATTATAATTCCACAATCTGTACCACTTCCTGATATCAATACTTGTTTCTTCTGGTTCCGTGATGCTAGATTTTATACCTCATTTGATTTGAACCAAGCGTATTGTCAGATTCTGCTAGCTGAGTAGTCAAGACACCTAACTGCATTTTGTACAGACTTCAACCTCTATGAATTCGTACGTGTCCTCTTCAGTTTATCGGCAGGTGAGGTGGTTCTCACTAGGCTTTTAGATTCCATTTTATCGGACATTAAATTATCTTATGTCTACAATTATTTGCACGATTTAATCGTGTACTGGAAGACGTTTGAGGAACACGTCCAACATCTCGAGGAAGTCCTCAGTAGATTACAACGTGCTGGACTAACTGTAAAATTGCTTAAGGTCTCATTCGCTAAACCACATATTTGCTTCCTAGACACATTGTCTCTCCTAATGGGGTAACCATCGATAAAAGTCGAACTCGACCTATTCACGACTTTCCCCCACCCAAGGATCAGAAAGGTATTGCTCGTTTCGTTGGCGTGGCTAACTTTTTTCGAAAGTTTGTCCCAAATTTTTCTAAGATCGCTACTCCACTCAATTACCTACGAAGTAAGAATACTAAATTCATCTGGGAGCAACCACAGGAAAAGGCCTTTGAAACATTGAGCTCTCTCTTACTAATACTCCAGTCCTTGCCATCCAGGATTGTAACAAACCTTTCATTGTGCGTACTGATGCGTCCTGCTCCCTCTCCGCTATTGCTGGCGCCTTTCTTCAGGAAACTGAACTTGGAAGGAGACAAATCGCATACGCTTCTGGAGCGCTAAATTAATTTGAATCTAAGTATTCAGTGTATGAACTGGAATGTTTAGCTGTGATCTTTTAATTGGAAATGTTTCGCTCATATATTGAGCATTCTCATTTTCTTTTGGAGACCGACAATCACGCATTGTCTCGGGTACTCAATATACCCCGTAGTTCTGGTTGTCTGACCAGATGGGCCATTCGAATTGGATCTTTCAATGTTGATGTTCGACACATCCGTGGGAAAGATGATGTGACTGCGGATGCCTTAAGTCGTATGTTTGGTGATGTTTCGGACAATACCAACGAAATTCACACCCCTACATTTCCGACTCATGTATGTGCTCATCTGGGTGTGTTAATGCATTAATGACTGATTTTCCCCTGTTGTATCAGGATATTACTAAGCTTCATTATGCTGATTCTGAATTGAAACCCATCATTGGCAGTTTTAACGCTGGTAAACCTGTTAAACCATATTTTCTCAAGAATAACGTTCTGTGTTGTAAGTCGCGAAATGACCTTTAGATGAAAGTCGTTTGCCTTCATATTCCCAAATACTATCATGATACTCCTTCAGGGGGACATTTGTGCGTTTTTAAAACTAGACACAAGATCGGGCATTTCTTAATTTGGAAAAAATATGGATACTGAGATCAGATAATTGTTAAAAACATGTAATCCGTGTGCCATTAGTAAACCTGCTGTCAACACTCGTATCGGCATGTTAGATTCATTACATGCAACTTGGCCCATTGAGAGGCTTTTTATAGACCATATGGGACGGTTACCTAGAACTGCCGGCGGCACTGGTTTATGCTTGTCTGCGTTGACGGTTGTACCAGTTTTTCCTGGAACTTCCTGACTCGTTCTACTAACCCTCTCACTATTATTGGTTGTTTAAACTCCTTCTTTTCATCGTTTTGTCCTCCCAAGTTCATTGTTTCGGACAATGCGAAATCGTTGACTTCTCATTTATTTAGAAAGTTCTGTTTTGACCTTTCTATATCTCGTGTTACCACCATGCGATATTATCCTAAGCCTTCGTTTAGTGAGGGATGCATAGAAACGCAAATTATGCTCTAATTGTACTTCATAGTGATAATCATGCCAAGTGGGACTCTTCCCTTCACTGGTTGCAATATGAATTTAACCCTGCGGTACACGAATCGCATATGCAAACTCCCATGGTACTCATGTTTAATTTTACACCCAATTTTCCTCTGTCTAACCTAATGGATATTGACCAGCTTCTCCCTGATAACAAGAATCCTGATGAAAATCGCCAAATGTGGCGTAAGGCTAAACAGAGATTAACTGTTTCTTACCAAAGAGTTGCTAAAAGATACAATAAAGGTCGGCGACCTACTACATTAGTTATCGGTGATGAAGTCTTTGTGAGAACTTTTCCACATAGCAAGGCCGTAAATAAATTTGCTTCTAAATTAGTCCCTCGTTTCAGTGGTCCTAGCACTATACTAGAATTTTTAACCCCTGTTACTCTGTTAGTTGGTGACCCTAATACTATGCGTATTAGGCGAGTTCACCTTAGCCAAATCAAATGTACTTGAAATTGTGTAGATAAAAATGTTAAGATTATAGCTTCAAGCTTCTTTGAACTGAATTGTATTAGCAGTCACATAATCTTGAATGACTTGATGTGTGTTATTAGTATTACAAGGAATTATTGATTTACTATTCCTTAAAGTTGTATGTGAAATGTATGTTAAAGGTATTAATACCTCATTAATAATATTGCGGATCCACAAGGTAACCTTTGATTGTGTGACGTCATCGCACTAGTAGACGATTAGCAATTTTATATTCAAATTACAGTCAGTTAAAAGAAATTGCTTGTCCAAACTGGAATTAAGCAGACTAATTGACATTGGTACTATGGGATTTAGTCCAACAAACAATTTAGGATACTTCCATAGTTATTCTAGTACTTCCTAATCAGTTTAATGGTACTGTAAGCTCCTCCGGCACTTCGCTGTTGCCTTCTGGTTATGTTGTAGCTATATGGACGTCCAATTAACATCATATCTTCTGAAGAAGTAATCGAAGATCTGGTGGTGCAATTGCTTGAACTCGTCATGGACTTCTTCTGTGGTATATTTAAATAAATTAACAACAACATTGGCAATGTGATGATCGTACTGGCCATATCTTCATCGCGAACCTGTACCTCCTTCCATATTGACATACCATTTTGGAACCTGTGATGACTTAAAGTAAGACGCATGCTTCAGTGTTATTTTTCTGGTTGGGGACTGTTCTGTACTTATTATTGTCCTATCTTGTGAACATTTCTGCTTGAAATTTTATACTTGGTACCTCTTGATTGAAATTATTTTGCCTATTATGGTGCAATGTTTGGAATATTAAGTAGAAAAGTTTAAACTACTCATCTCTACATTGAGAAAACCCATGTCAGTTCCCTAGTCTTACCCTCGATCGAGTTTCGTGGAAGGATAATATAACGTTACTAAAGAACTTAAATATTTCAGGAAATACTTGGAAATTTGTGTCGTCTCATTTCTTAAGTTACGAGGAAGTGCAGCTGGAGTGCATTTCAACGCTGCCTGTTGGCGTGACTAATTACTAAAGCTTCATCCAGTTGGTGGCCCACCTGGCGGCAGCTATCCATAACTGCGACAATGTGGCAATAATTTGATACAGACAAAAGACGAATGACTTTTGTAGTCTGGACTACCATGGAGTCGGCGCCTGACGGAATTTCGTGTTCCTCACAAAAAGGATGTCTAGAGGAGTGAATTATGATTCTCACTAAGGATCACAATTGGTTTCAGGATTGAAAAAGCCTTTTCGTCGCCGCTAGCCGCCGAAATTTGGTTTTGCAGGTTTATTAATGTTGGGCAAATTATTTTTCTTACGCCGATGTAGTAGTTTGATTCCATTATGTATTTCTACTTAACTAAGTGTTGATTCCGGAACCTTAAAATTAATGATCTAAAATTGTTGTTGGTATACTTAAATCTTAGTTTTATATATGGCAAATTCCTGTGTCGATTTTATCGGCAGGCAAACTTTACTTGCAATTCATAATTTATTTATTTCGGATCCCCTAATAACTGTTAAAACTAAAACTTTTTTTCTGTTAAAATCATTCCTAGTTAAGTTTAGAAGCTATATTATTATTCTTGACTTACTTGACTTATTACCTGTTGCTCCTCCTGGAGCATAGGGTTTACGTGAAACACTTCCATCTGTTCCTATTGTTGGCTAACCTCTTCACTTCATTCCAAGTTTTTCCCACTGTTAGACATTCCTCTTCGATCGTCTTTTTCCAGGTCTCCTTCGGACGTCCGCACTTTCTAGCGCCTTGCGGGTTCCAGTCGAGCGCTGTCTTTTCAATGGCTCCAGCGGGCTTCCTTCAAGTATGTCCTATCCAACGCCATTTTCTCTCACTTATCTGCATTTCAATTGGCTGCTGATTAGTTTCTTCCCATAGATCTTCATTTGAAATAACATCCGGCCATCTTCTGTTGATGATACGTCTTAGACAGCGATTCACGAAGACTTGCAGTTGTTTAGTCGCCTTCTGGGTAACTTTCCACGTTTCACAGCTGTAAAGCAGAACGGACTTCGCATTTCTTGTTAAAAAGTCGCAGCTTAGTTTTTCTGGAAATGTTCTAGTTTCTCCACATAGGATACAATTGAACAAAATCACCATTTGCTTTCCTGATACGAATCTTAATATCTTCTTCTGCTTCTCCAGTCGTAGTAACCATACTCCCAAGATATATGAAGGAGTCGACTTGTTCTACCTCTTTATAATCTATAGACAATTTATCGTCAATCTTGGAACTGACTCTCATCTCCTTGGTCTTATTAATATTTAATTAAAGTCCAGCATCCTCTGCCTCCTCCTTCAACCGCTTAACCTTCTCTTCCATATCAATGAACCGTTGAGCTATTAGGCAGATGTCATCTGCAAAACAAGGTCTTCTAAGCTATCTTGTACGCCCCACTGGATCATCCTTTTCCGACCTCGATACGCTCTCCTCAGCACACTATCCAACACAAGTAGGAAAAGCGTCGGAGAAAGAATACAGCCCTGTCGAACTCCCGAGGTCACATCTATTGGTTCAGTAAGATCTCCCATATGCAGAGCCTGATATTTATAACCCTCGTACATATCCTTTATAATATTCAGAATCGTTTGTAGTATACCTTATTCTTCAAGTGTTTGCCACACAACTCTTCTATTTACAGAGTCGAAGTCCTTCTCAAAATCAATGAAAGTCAAGTAGAGGGTGTTCTGCCATTCTGCACTTTGTTCCAAGATAATTCTCAGAGTGTTTATGAGATCGACACAGAATAGAAATAGAAATATATTAATTTAAAGTTAATGACAAGTAGGACCAGAGGTCCCTTTGGCTGTAACTAACTGCCACTTTAAATTAAATGTATCACCTAACATACAAAATCTAATAAAAGAATGCATAAAAAGCGTAAGATACATTTTCCTACTGAGGATATAAGAATAAGATTAAAAACTGAACATCTAGGAGATTACAATAATACTTTTAACATTTCATAAACATACACTATACTAACAAGGAAGAGAAGACGAAAGAGAAACCTAAGAATTTTAAAGCCGAGGAAGAATTAAGAGTAAAACTGAGCATTTAAAATGTACCTATTCGTACTATTTAATTAATTTGGTGAAAATTCATTTACGTGGCTTAATAAGTGGAAAGGTAGCGGTATTGAAGAATTTTTTCTAAGTTCCCACCCTACTTTGCTGAATTTCATATAGTTTAAGATCGTTGTATAATTGAGAGGCAGTGACAATGAACGACTTACTGCTCTTTACCGTACGATGCTGTGGAACCTGAAGGGCGTTAGCTGTAAACCTTGGTGAAATATGAGGGAGCATTAGATTTTAAAATTCTCAGAACTAAACAAGCAGCTGAGTATGATCGTCTATCCCTGAGTTTCAACCACTCTGCGGCTTTGTAGTAAGATGTTACGTGACAGTCTTTACGAATATTGGAGACGAATTGAACACAGACATTCTGAATACGCTGGAGTTTGCTATTATATTTCTCGGAGATATCGCTGTAAATTATAGCGTCGTAATCTAAAATAGGAAATACCATAGTTTGGATCAACATCTTTCTCATCGAGAAAGGAAGATACGGCAAGTTTCGTCGAAATTGTTGCAATATGCCAAACAGTTTCTTGACCAAGTACTTGGCATGACAGGACCAGGACAGAGTGTTATCCATTAGAATACCTAAATTCTTAACACATTCCTCATACTTGACTACAGAACCATTTAAAATTACTGGATGAATGTCCGTGTTGAAAAGATTTGATAAGTTTCTTCGATATCCTAGAAAAATAGCTAAGGTTTTCAGTTATTAGTAAATTATGACTTAGTGTATATTGATGTAGTCTTTCTATATCTAGATTTATTTTACTAATACTTTCGACAACATGATACACAGGAAAATGTTAATAGATCTGTAAATCATCGGCATACATATGATGTCTCGTGTGGCGTAAAACTCCAGGCAGATCGTTTATATACAGCGAAAACAAAACGGGACCCAACACGGACCCCTGAGGGACGCCAGAATGTACACTAGATCACTTAGAAAAATTTGTTTGTCAAATACTACAGGCTGAGATCTCCCTTTCAAGAAAGATTCAAACCAAGAGAGAGCTGATAGAGATATGCCCATTGTATGTAATTTAGTCAGAAGGAGGTCATGATGAACTCTATCAAATGCCTTGCTTAAATCGAATAGTACCATTGCAAACTTGATATCATCTGTGACTTTGAGAAGTGCCGTCGTAGTACTATGGCCTGTTCGAAAACCAGACTGAAATGTGTTAATAATACAATGAGTATTTAAATACGAAGTGAGTTGTTGGTAAACAATCCTTTCTAATCCTTTACCTAATATTGACAAAATACTGATAGGCCTGAAATCATCAAATTTTTGAGGAGAAGGAACTTTAGGAACAGTCTGATATTGGCCATTTGCCATACAGCTGGAAAGACTCCTGATTGTAAACAGAAATTATACAGGCGAGCTTCTCTTCTCTTGACTTCCAGTAGTGAATTTACAAAATCAAAAATGATCTCCGTCGATGCAGACAACGATTTGGCACTGAAATCAAATAATATCAGCTTAGATTAGGCCTTTACTGCCTTTAAAATTTTTAAATGAAAATATAACCTGAGCCTCCTATAGTTCACAGTAGCATTTACAAAAATCAGCTGGAGCTATCACAGTTATTATTTCAAAAACAATTTAAACTGAAAATTCCATTCATCTATTTGTGATTCAACACGTGGTCACTGTTAGTAATCGATCAAATACATTACTTAAGGTAGGTAAAACTCGTTAATGAAGTCAGTAGAAATCCTAATATTGAATATGGGTCAACTTCAAAGCCACAATTAATTAATTATTATTATTTGTCACTGGATTGTTTAGGCAAAATTGATCACACGATCGTGTTCACAAAATTGATGTATTCCATTAGATTAATTCTCAACTTAATCATGATTCACTTGCTAAATTTATTAATTCATTATTTAATTATTGTTATTATTATTACAATTGTAAAACAAAAGATGAGGTCCTCAAATAATGACGAGATCGCAAATGCTATTTAAAAACATAAAACGTACCGAAACTGGATAAACAGACTCATTAAAGTAGCAAAAGAGAAGTACTATTCTAATAAAATTATGTCAAGCTCAAACAATTCTAAAATCCTTTGGAAAAGCATAAACGATATAACATGTAGGAAGGAGAAAAGAAGTTATAGCATAAATCTTACAGACTCATAAGAAACAACCCAATCAACTATCATTGCAGACAAATTTGTAGATTATTTCAGTGGTATCGGTTTTGAACTTGCTGACAAAGTAATAAATACGTGCAAAGAACCTAATGACAGACATATGCCATTCATGCAATACCTCAACAACAATCTATCTTTTTCTTCCCATAACAAAAACAAATATCGAATCGGATAGGTGAATTAGAACATAACCCAGCCAATGCTATGACAACATCTCTAGTAAAATACTTAAAACGATTAGTTCACATATTCTACAGCCTCTGCAATATATTTTTATTCCCTCCCTAATTAAAGTACAATTTTCAGACCCATTCAAAATGGCTATCATCAATACATTAGCCGATAAGAATCGCCCAATTTCTCTCACAACTCACCTTTCAAAATTATTAGAGAAATGCATTAAAACAGATTACTTATTTACCTGAATAAGTATAACATATTGTCGACAAACCAGTTTGGTTTTGGACCAAAAATTAGCCCTCAACATGCAATATTCTCTTTAACTGGTTATTTGTATAAAACCATTGATAGCTCCAAAAGGACTATTTCTACATTTTTGGATTTCACAAAGGCATTTGATACCGAAGACCACAATAAACACCTTACAAAACTTAAAAAAGTAGGCATCCGTGGATTTCTTCCAAATCTAATTACAAGCTTTCTTTCGAATGGAATATAAAATGTAAGAATCAAGGATACCCTAATTAAAAGTGCTCAAGTAAAAAATCGTAGTACCCTAAGGAACAGTGTTAGGACCAATACTTTTTCTGTTATATATCAGTGATTTGTGTGAGCTACACTGTAATGCAAAAATTAACTCATATGCTGATGACACGGTAGACACAGTCATGTCGACTGTTTATGATGTGATTGTGAAATGGAAGGTGCGAAGGAAGAACTGCACCTAAACCTAGACGAGGCAGACCTCATTTAATGACGGACGGGCACCGGCGAGCATTGTGGTGGGTTGTTATAAACAATCGGAAGAAATCAGCGGAAGGGATCACGCATGAGTTCCAATGTGCTACCAGCAGTCCAGCCAGAAAAATAACTGTGCGTCGGGAGCTAATAGAATGGGATACAATGGTTGAGCTGCTGCTCATAAGCCATATATTACTGTAGTCAATATTAAGTGACGCTTGAGGTGGTGTAAAGAGCGACGCTTGTGGTGGCGTAAAGAGCAACGCCACTGCATAGTGGTTGACTGGAAATTAGTGATTGGGAGCGATTTATCACTCTATATTCTGTGACAATCCTATGGAAGTGTTCGTGTTTGATGAATGCATGGAGAACGTTACCTGCAATCCTGTTTATTGCCAACAGTGAATTACGGAGGAGGTGGGGTTATGGTACTGGAGGTGGGTTCGTGGTTAGGTGTGGTCCTCGTATTGCAATTAAGAAAACTCTAAATGCGGAAGGATATGACCAAATGTTAAACCATTGTTTACTGCGTACAGTAGAGGACCAGGTCAGAGACGATTATTTGTATCAGCATGACAGTGCACCCTTTAATAAAGCTTAATATGCGAGGCAATCCTTTTTGGACAATAACGTCCCTGAAATGGACTGGCCTTCCCAGAGTCCTGTCGTCAACTCAATGGAACACCTTTGTGATGAGTTAGAACGTCAACTTATTCCGGACAGCAGGACTCTGATGAATCGTTAAATAAGATTCAAGCGCATAAAGGTCCATTTCCTAGAAATACCAATTTTATTTTCACCTTTTGAGAACTATACCACATTTAAAGAAAGATCACAACAAGGACGGAGAAATATACTGTACAAATTTGCATTCGTCTGTATAGGTAAATGATTATCCTAAGAGTTTATGCTGTCCAAAATTGCTAGCAGCCTATATAACACTTTATTTGTATAGGAATTATTATAATGTTGTTGATATAAACCTCTCAAGGGTCCCTGTTACAAATACTAACTAAAAGTAAGAATCCTCTGCTTCATGACTATACGCCTGAAAATTATGCCACGTAATCAATTCATAAACAAAGTATTGAAAAATTATTACTAATATAGTGAGAGTGAACACTTAATCTAATGACCTACTTAGTAAGCTCAATTTTTGGCCGTTGTTTTCTGCTGGACAGGCGAATTTGAGCTAGTGCCAAATATTCTTCCTTCTCTTTAATAGCTTTCTCTAATTTTCCAATGCTGAGCACCATCTCATTTGCCCTTTGCAATGTCTGTAAAAAACAAAATAACAAATCAGTAGCTCGAGATTCAACCTGAACGTTGAAATACAATATAAGCTTCTTTTTAACGTCTAAATTATTTCGTACTAAACTTGAATGATTTTGTGAGAATTTTAGAAATATTTCATACAGGCCTAGAAGGAAACTACATAATTAAATATCGTACATTTTCTCAATAACACACACACACACACACACATATATATATATATATATATATATATATATATAGGTAGTATTCGTTCAAAATCAACCTTACACAGATATTATAAATATAGTTAGTTCTTTCATCTTTATTAAACTTAACACGAACTTATTTTTAGAGTGAAGAAGATTAAGAAGTGTGCGACACTAAAAATACGCATAGTAGTACAACATACGTTTCTTTCGTAGCTACCTAATAGATTCCATAGCCTATTCATTATGTTTACATACGATCATACTTTCTTCCTTAATTCCAGCAAGCTTCAAAGGAATAAAAATCTTGTAGGTATGATTCTTTAAAGTTCTTCGTACTATAAAGCAGAAACGCATCTAGTTGCTGCCTGAATTGGCTTGCGCGAGTGACATCAACTCGCTGAAAAGCTGAAATATAGCATCAAACTATAGATTTCCAGCGTAGAAATGTAATTAAATGTAATTAAATTAAATGTAATTAATGTAATTAATTATGTTCTCTTGTGATATAGAAAAGCGATCTAGAAATTTTGCGGGGGAACTGTATGAGAGTTTAGAGATCAGCAAATATCTAGATTTAATCTCTATCATTATTTCCATTACTGAAATGCACTAGGGTTGAGGAGGATATGGTTCTTCTTCACTGTTCCTCCTTAAAAACTCTGGTTTAATCGAAGTTCCATTATGTTAGTTTGAAGTGCATAAATAGAAAACAGTCCAGAATTTTCACCGCCGTAGGCCGCCAATCGCCTGTAGGAGGTGAAGTCGTACAACTGTCTCCTTCCTGTGCATATCACGAAAAGTGTTTCCAGGACGTATGGTTTCAATACGAGCTGCTACATAATACAAAAGCAAGAAGTTATTATGTGAATTAGATTACCGGATTGTTAGGTGGTGACAATTAATTCACGGCGAACCAAGTGAAATCTCATGTGAATAACAAAGGCAATGAAAAAATTATGAACATATTATTTAATGTATCGCTTACAGCACAAAATAATAAATAAAACGCAAAAGTGGACACAATGACGTATATGTCACATTTGTTCGTGGTTGTTTTGAGAGGTCCGGCATCTTTCTTCGTTGGAAGTGTCTTTCATTGTTCGAAGGCAAGTTCTGCGCACTGGTGGGTCTCGTACAATTATCAATTATTATTATTATTTGCAACGAAAATAAACTCTTTTTGAGGTGAATATCTCACATGAGCGAACGGATTTGCCATTTACCTTATTTCACTCCAGAAACAGCTGTTCATATATATACATAGTACCGAACATACTAAATATTTTGGCAGCCAATCTTAAGCACGCGGAAATCTTCCTTCAGAAAATCTTTGATAAATTCGAGCAGACATTCTCACGTTGATAGTTTTCTAGGATTCGCCGATCATCTTGTAGAATTGCGGACCTTGCATTCGATCGGTGAAGAAAGAAGGGCTGTGAATGCTGTGAAGTAGACAATGACGTAACTGCAGAGGCAAACATACGGCGAGGAGGAAATGACCCTTAGCTTGTCCTGGGCACGGTGGGGGTCACATTGCCGGTTCTCGACCAGTTTTAGAGGCCTGTGATGTGCTGATCTTAATTAGGTCTTCTTTTTTCTACAGCTTTTTCCTCACATGTTGGGTAACGGGAGCGACTGTGTCACACATGTGGATATTGCCCTGTTTTACGGCCGAAAACCTTTCCTGACGCCAACCATATATATAGAGCGATGTTAAGTCCCATTGCGTGTTTATGTAGTGACTGATAGTGTGGTGTGATGTCTGAATATGGAGGTGATAGTTTTGGGGCAAACACAAACCCGCAGTCTCCGATCAAGAAGAATTAATCAGAATTGATTAAAATCCCCAACCCGGCTGGTAATCGAACCCGGGACGCTAGGAACTCATGTACGGTACAACGACCACTCAGCGAAAGAGTCGAGCGGCTGATCTTAATTGAGTCAATCTACGAAAATCTGAGTACTCCTCTGTTCCTGCTCTCTTTCATTTGTATTTCCGATGCTTATGTTGCAAATCATTTTTGACTCACACATTCGATAACTTATGTCCAAAAAATCTTCGTCTATTTTTCACCTGAATTTTTCACCGTTGCTTATCATTCCTTTCCATGACCTCTCTTATATACTTCTCAAAAATATCACTTTGTGTTATACATATATAAAAGTTGTCCTTATTTGTAGCCGAAGCTACATGTTTAATTACAGTTATATAATAAGCCTTTTTACGATGGTCTTCATTATAGGTTTTAGACACTGGAAAATGTATTCGAGCCCAATTCGTTATAGTAAAGAAAGGGCTTTGATAAAACTATGTTACTGTTTATATGTGACATGTAAGGGTTCTTACCAAGAACTAATAAATGAAATACACTGGCGGAAAGAAATATCCAATTACTAAGAAGGGGTTGTGCTAGATTAACGAACGTTGGTAGACGTGTTTATACATCTGAAAGATGACGTTGTTTCAAATCTCCCGCAAATCGCTTTAGCGTAGCGCTTGTAGAGTCCCCATGACCTTGCGCATCAGGTTTGCTTTAAATACGGGCTGTACTGTGCGGGATCGTTAGCTACCTGTGAGATTGGATGGAGTGACTATGAGTGAGTCAAGAATGCCTTTACGATGACGAAGAGGTCAGTATCAACAGCTCAGTGCAGTTGAACGAGGTCGTATAATAGGGCTACGTGCAGGTGGATCTTCCTTCTGCGCTATTGCAAAACGGCTGGGCAGGAATGTCTCCACCTTGCATGCGCGCTGGCAGCAGTGGTCACGAGAAGATACACTCGCAAGAAGACCGGGTTCCGCATGTCTCCGTGCACCACCGAGAGGGAGGACCGCCGTATTTGGCGTATTGCTGTGGCACAGCGGACTGCATCTGCAGCAGCAATTCGAGCGGCAGTTGGCATCACAGTGACGCAACGAACTGTTCTAAATCGGTTACTTGAAGGACAACTTCCAGCCAGACGCCCTGTGGTGTGCATTCCACTTACCCCAAATCACCGCCGCCTGCGACTTCAGTAGTCTCAAGCGAGAGCTCATTGGAGGATAGAGTGGAGGTCCATTGGGTTTTCTGATGAAAGCTGTTCTGCCTTGGTGCCAGTGATAGCCGTGTGTTGGTTAGAAGGAGGCCAGGTGAGCGCCTGCATTCCACCTGACTGGGGCATCGACACACTGGACCTACACCGGGAATTCTGGTCTGGGGAGCAATTTCCTATGACAGCAGGAACACTCTCGTGGTTATTCCACGCACCGTAACTGCAGATGTGTAGTCCGTCTGATGATTGGACCTGTTGTGCTGCCATTCATGAACAGCATAACCGGGGGTGTTTTCCAACAGGATAATGCATGCATTTATGCCTCTGTTGTAACCCAACGTGCTCTACAGGGTGTCGACATATTGCCTGGCCAGCTCGATACCCCGATCTGTCTCCAGTCGAGCAAGTATGTGAGTCGTTGTACAACAACTCCAGCGTCATTCATGACCGGTATTAACCGTCCCTGTATGGACCGACCAAGTGAAACAGGCACGGAACTCTATCCCACAAGCTGACGTCCGGCACCTGTACGACACAATGCATGCACGTTTGCATGCCTGCATTCAACAGTCAGGCGATTACACTGGTTATTAATGGTCCAGGATGACACACTTTCGACGACTTTTCTCGCGCGTATATTAACCTGAAGTCTTGTACCTTTAATCAACTGAATATATTACCTCAATTAATATATTGCAAAAATGTCCGCATTCTACATGCCTTACTTAATGGTGTTTGGAAAACGCTAGTGTATATGATAATGTTAAATGATTCTCCGATTTTAAATTAGTTTCAATTTAATATTTTATTCGAATTTGTTTCGGGGGAGTTCGTGGAACGCAGAGGGGTAAGAAGGTGCCGGGGTGAATGGGTGGACAGGGAAATGACCAGAGTATACCTAAAAGTACTAAATTTTGAAATTGTAATTCTTTCGTTTCTTGATTTAAAATTTGATAGATAATCTGAGTAAAGAACAACAAATAACAGTTAAATGGAACAACAATGAGCTCGTCAGCTCTGATAACTACAGTGGACTATAAGTCCAAATATCAGGTGCAGGAACTGGATAGTAATACCAACAAGATGATATATAAGAGATGAGCATTGTAGCTCTGACGGAACACTATTTTACAAGAGCATATTTGCTCCATTCACTTACATTCTAGGACACTTAGCTCCGAAAGGTTACTGAAGTCCAGTCTGTAAGAGGCTCAAGCTTCTTAAAAAATTATGTCCAATAACTTTCAAAGAGAGTTTTTGCCGTCACAGTGGTCGACAGGCTGTTACACATTCGTTTATCAATAATTACACTTTAACCTCGGGCAATGACCATACTAAGTGCCCGTAATGTAACATTAAAAGTTTTAAGACGATTGACTATGAGCAAAAGGCTAGGAGGCGAAATACTTTCATTCCTTTTAGAAAAAAAATTAAAATCCTAAATGGGCTCATAGCCCGAAGTTGCAGAGTCTAAGCCTATACTACAGAGGTGTTACTAAACGAAGACTATTAAATGCCGAAGGCGAGTGAAGAATTTAGATGTTTAGAAAATTTTAATCAACCCGTACTGAACCCATAATTCTACGATGAGAAAAAATTTTTTATTCCAAATATTTATTTCAGCTACGAACTACTTTTTGAGAGCAGCCATGTTTTTATTTCAAGAGTCTGGCTTTGTCTCGTGGGAACGAACTCTCCGTGACGAGCGATCCACAAGCTCGTGAAATACCGGGACACTTCGGTGGACTTCGAATATTGAACAATTTGTCAAATTCAAGAAATTCTTCATAACGAGAGATTTTGGCGACATGGTAAATCGAAGAATAAAGGATCTAAATTATTCATGAACCGTATGTGAAGATAGAACCCCCAGGGTAAATATAAATGTAGTTAAGCCTGGAGAAAAGTTTGCCTCCTTCTCGCGGATCGGAGACACGAGTCAAGGTCATTGCCTGAAGAAGATGCCGCGAAACGCCAGGGCAGAAATAATTCATTTCGCCCGTTGCGAGTATAGGAAAAATATGAAATTAACACCGTAATGAATCGTAAGTCTGTTCGAAGTTATGGAACAAATTTAAAGAAAATTGGTCCCTTGGATGTGGAATTAACAGATTGTGCAATCTAGCCTCGTTGAAAGGGTGGCGTCCCTCCCATAGGGTATAAAAGAAATCCCCCTCCGTCTATTGTACACACTTTGTCTGGTTGTCTGAGCGGCGAAGCTCACGTCACTCGTCAGCAGGAAAGTGCTTAGATTTGTTCTCCATGTAACTTGTTACATATTCGTGTCTATGGTTCAAATATAATATTAAAGTAGAAGATGATAGAAATTTTCCTGAGCTGCCGCCGATGGAAACTTTGAAGGTTTAGAGATTTGGTTAAATACGTAGTTGAGTTTTTCTCTGTACTCAATGTGTGCGTCTAATATTTGTCAAAGAGAAGTCTGGAGGTTGGCCGCGAGGTCTGGTTTCTTACCTGTTTGGAACGCCTGGCCCTTAGTTGGGTGAACGAAAGCAGAATCTTGGGAAAACAATGGCCGTTGCCATTTGAGAAGTGTGCTCGTCGCCTGTTAAACGTGTTGAAAGTGCGATGTTTGCGGTGTCAATCGACCCCGAGTGTAAATTGTTGTGTAATTTAAGTTATATATATATAAGAAGATTATGTCCAATGTAACCATGGAGGGCTAGGCACAACGCCTGCCGGTTGAAATGCAGCCAGAATCCAGGATGATGTCTACGACTGCAGGTCTGTAAATATCTTTGTATCAATGTTGTATTTAGAATATTGTTTGTTCCAACCAATTTTCATTACGTGTGTCGGGTTGATATTTAATAATGATCAGGCGAAGGTATTCCATTTATGGTCGTCGTGTGAAACTCTTCAGGGCTGTAAAATTCACGTCGAGAAACTATAAAATGAGAAGTTTAAATATTGTGTTAATATTCTTTGAGATATTGGCCAAATTGAGTAAAATTAGGAAGGTGATAACGATCATGTAGTCGTGATGAATGTCTTAATTTTGAATATCGTATGAATTCAGAATTTTTTTGTCGAACTAATAATAATAATAATAATAATAATAATAATAATAATAATAATAATAATAATAATAATAATAATAATGTTTACCGCGGGATAAAAAATTTCTGTGTTAAAAATGGTTTTAACAGTTATGTTCAATAAGGTTTGCGTGTGTCTCGAAATCCAGGAAAATCTGATAAAGTTATGTTTTATTCATGGGAAGTTAAATTTTTTGACATCGTGTATGTCGGTGATATGGGAAATCACGGTGTGTTGTTGTATTCCTGAGGTCCGAAAGTTGTAGTAAAAATAAAAATGAAAAAGAATTTTTATAAAAGTTGTTTGTCACGAGAGGATTGATGTTTGAAAAGTCTTGAAATATACGAAAAGGGATTGATGGCGAAGAATTTATGTATGTTGAGATAAGAGTTGTATAGATGTTGAAGGCATAGGAAGCCTGTGTTTCATGTAATGCCGCCGTGGGAGGCGTTGAGAATGAATTTTTGAGACAGGCTATATTTGTTGATGGCTAAGAATTTTTGAGACAGGCTGTATCTGGCAGGCTGTTGTATATTCCGCTTACAATCCGGGACAACGCCAGAAGGTTGGTTCGAAGTGAGTGCTCTCTGACACACAGTAAGATTTCAAGTTAAAATCCCAAGTGAAAAACAATTTTTGGTGAAGCTTGTAGCTCGTGGTAGTTAAAGAACAAGTGACTAGTTTACGTAAAGTCAGTATAATGAATATTATAGTAATACGACCTCAATGGTAGAAGAGAATTCTGAATACACGGTTGGTGTTATTTGACTGTAATTACAAGTTTCCAATCAGTAAATTTCATAAATTACGAGACGATAATTTATCATTAAATCGGACACATTGTGGGATGAGGTATTGGACGTTTTTAAAGCGATAGTTTGGCTGTGTAGATTCATTGAATCTCGCTTCACTGGATAGTTAATGGATATGGATGTTTGGAATGGTAAGATGGTTGGCGATTTGAGGTCCTCACCCTAGAATTACAGTGTGGATTTTTGCGGTGGTGATGATTGCTGTTTTTGGCGATGTTCACGTAGACGTGTGTTGGAAGTCATTATTATTTTTCCAAACTTCATTGCGCATGCCGAGATCGTGTTTTAGTTGTGGATTGCTTGCCACGCGTTATTTATTTTCAATTTCATATTTTATTAATAACAAGATAGGGACTTAGTTGCATTTCCTCGACTTGCGTTCATTCTGTGGCAAGATTCGTTTCATTGTGTGCTATTAGTTTCGACCAGGTTTACAGCTGAAATATCTAAGAGTGTATTTGAAGTTACGATTTCGCCTGATATGCTAGCGGAGGCGTATACGACCCAATGTCCGCTTGACAATAGATTTAGGACGTACCATGCTATTCTAGGTGTATATTGATGATGAGACGTCCTAGTTCACGCTCAACGATAGGTTTAGAAAGGTGTGTGTGTGTACATAGAGGTTAGTATTAGGGTGTGCAGATACATTAGGTAGGCCCGACGATAGGTCTGGGATGTCGGCTGTATATACTCAAGTCTTAGATTAGATGTTTTTGCGAAGTGACTTGATCGATGGTAGTGTCTGCAGTCGTGTATGCGATGCGAGGAGTGTTAGCTAACTAATATTGATGCCATGCTTGCGCGCAGCCCTCACCAGCTGGATGGTGTTTACCTAAGATTATGGAACCACTAATGGCCTCAACGTGAGGGTTGTCCAATATTGGATATTGAGCTAACGGTGATTGAATATTTACTGCAGAGTTCCACGCGTGTTTGAATTCAATGAACTTCAGTATTTTATTTTACGGATTTACTTGTTTTGTCGTTCTGGCGTCCGAGTGCTTTGCTAGTGTGCGTGTTGACACTTAGTAATAGGTGAGACTTGAGTTACGAATGCGGGTTCGATTCGTCAGCCGGTAATATATTCTATTTTCAATTTTTGTCGTTCTTTCATTTTTTACGTAGTTGAGTGTGGTCAGTTGATAACTTTGTAGGTAGTGTGTTAGGACAAACAATAAGTAGATGGATCTGTGATGGTAGTCATTGTTATAAAGGAAAGAATTCTTAGGTTTTCATTTTATTTTACCACGTGGACTTGTAATTTTATTAAGCGTAACGTAACCATTTATAACCTGAAAGTTGTTATATAATAATATTTTTGAAGTGATTTACCACTTTTTATTTAATTTCAGTGTTTGGCATTTCTTCTAAATGCGTGATGAATAAGTGTTTCCTGCATTTCGCAGTTTTGTTCCTTCCGAACGACGTAACGTAAGATCCTCTCGGATCGTGTTGTTGTTTGTTCATTCTGAACAGCTGTTTGGGTGATGCACGTTTCAGCATAGGGATTATTTTATAACTTAAGGGTGTCATGAAATGACAATACATGGTGGAGTTTTGTTTTCAATTGTGAATGCTGCTGTTAACTTGTAGTGAACACCATGCTTTCCAATAATATATCGCAATCCATCCACAGCAACTGATAGTCAATTTGGTTCGATTAAGGGTCCATTCGGCGGGTGTTTCCATATCCGACAGGGCATTTGACTGGTGGATAACCTTAGTTAAGAGTAAATCCGGCATTCTACTACTTGTTGAAGGTCAGATTTTCCACGGATCGTGTGGATTAATTCTCAGTTATCGTTTGGATCAATAGGTGCCCGATTTTCAGGTTTTCTTTTCACTTTTTCAGTTTCGCTGTCCACTAATCTGTGAGATTTCTACTTTTCTCCGAAGAAAATTCTTCGATATTGTAATCAATAAAAATAACACCATGCAATGTGACTGCGTTTGAAACATTTAATATTTTTTGATCAAGGATTTTATATAAATACATTTCTTGTGCAGTTAATTGATTCAATAAAAGTTAGTAAGCACATATTTGCTCCTCATTTCAAGTAGTTAGGCTCTCTTCTGAACCCCATCGTTTGGTTAAAATTGTGACCGATTTATTCCCGCTACGACCCCAAGATTTAAGAGTTCAATATTGCTCTACTGCAGCAGCTGTGGCCGACGAACGATGGAATGGTAACTCAAGGGTTCAATACCATGTTGAATGGGAATCAATAGAGGGTGAACACTCTTTGTTCCCTTAATATACGTGTTTTCCAGCAGGGATTTGAACAGAATCCTCAGACTTACCGAAAATTTATATCTAAACAATGCATTTAGAGCTTTACATTAAGAAAAAAATTGAAGAAACCTTCCCCTCAAGTTATCTGCCTTGAGCCCCCAATGTTACGAAATTACTACTATTACCTTGAGTTGTTTGGCCTTCCCAACTGCGGCAAGCAACTCCTGCCTTCTTATTACGCCGCACACACAGTAGATCGGAGCGACGAAGATCACCATATGGCCCTAAAGCGCCCACCTTTTATAGCATATCAGAG
Organism: Anabrus simplex; assembly: GCF_040414725.1. Classification (NCBI taxonomy): domain Eukaryota; kingdom Metazoa; phylum Arthropoda; class Insecta; order Orthoptera; family Tettigoniidae; genus Anabrus; species Anabrus simplex. Next base: position 1,194,018,220 of record NC_090266.1, on the reverse strand, counting down.
GGGAAGATTCCAGAACTCTCTTTAGATAGGCAGAATGCCTGTACACACCCCCAATTGGAATTAGCTAGAGAAATGTGCACAAAATTTCTAATTGGTTATTAGGTAAAGGAAGGAGGAAGCCGTAGGGGTTTTGACAACATTGATACATTTAAAAAACAATATACAAAACTTAAGGTTTGTCACCTTTAAAAAATAGATATTTCCTTCAGAATTAATTGACCTTACTCCCGCCAGAGTGGGCACATATGCCGATGGTAGAGACATCTAATGGTTAAAGGTCCAAGTATCTTGAGTTACATTAGTTCGAGATTTCTAGAACAGATGGCCTTCTAGAAGGCGCGCACTTCAATGGGGTGGAGAATGTATAACCCCGGTACATAATTATTTGAATTTTATGGCGGAATCGAAAGTTTTCATTATAATGTATTTTTGCTTTGTCAGTAAACCGCTCATTGGGACTGGACATACGTTTAGTAGAACAAAGTGAATACATCATCTATGGATAAATGTAGCACGTACATTGCCCTCATAGCCACTAATGCGTTCAAAACATATATTTTACACATTATGCAGATACGAAAATCGAAACTTAGCATGCGATTTAACCATCCAGGATGTCACAACCGAACAAACCGAAAATGTAGGGTGGATTTAGTGAATTTGCTTGCAACTTTCTAGTCACTGATTCACCAGCATAATTGGAGTCCATGGATATCTGAATTCTATCCGATAAAGTAGTATTCTGGTAGCGAATACTCACAGTTTTCAAACCCTCGGGATACGTTGAGAGTTATTTTTGTCAATGTCCTATGGTTCCCTTCCGATCGTTCCGGATACTGCGGTGCGTAAATGTCGCCAAAGAAAATAGCAAGCCTTGCTGGAGCTGCAAGATCCGTTTAGGAACTTGTCGCCCCTCGACAAGGAGCAGTTGACAGTTTAGTATTAGCCTCTTCCTTCTATTTTATATGTTATTGAACACGAGCCGAAACAGGATTTACGTCTGCCATGTCCACGTATGGCCCCAGCTAATCTTCTTTCATTGATTATGAAATTTTACGGCGAAATTTGTACACTCAATCTGGATAATGAATTAAAATATTAACTTGAACAAAATATAAATATCGAAATAATCATTTTCTAAGCCATTTAAAGTCAGTTTCCAATCTGTCATCTTTCAAAATGAAAGTAAAGAATGTGCTATGGAATCAGTACCTAAGTAAGTAGACGATTTTTTTGAGAAGACTTTGTGTAATTGTAACGTAAAGGAAATATTGGAATATTTAGAGTAACGTTCATTATAACAATGTATTTATTTGCAGCCAATGTATATGTATTATATCAATTTTAGACGCTAAACAAACTGTATTGTACAATTCCTGTATATGAGCCTTTGGTTCGTTGGAATTAATTAATAAAGTAAATAATTAAAAAAATTGGCTGCCACCCGCGAAAAATTTACAGGAATAATCGACTCTGTAGAGCATGAATGAACTCTTTCTCCCAAGGTGACGATCATCAGGCTGACGAGGTCTACGATTTGCTTTTTATCTTACCTGATACCATATACCCCTGAAATTGAATCTTGATTACATGTCAGGTTTTGTTTTCTCTACCAATAAGCAATATTTGCCCTAACTTTCACTAATCACCTTTACTCTACAAACAACAAAAACAAAAGAAAAACACCAACCCGTCTTTACCGTTTACTAATAGTTAAATATACAAACATCTAAAAACCACCAGTGAGTCATCTACCAACAATATGTAGGCTATACAATTAGTTTCACTATATGCATGTTATATGACATTCTTCCAGGTAACAGTCCATCTGCTCTGCCAACCGCTAAAGAAGGAAAACCCTTATCTAGTAAAGGTAAGCACTAGAGCTTCTTTACGTATTTATGCACCCTTATTTACGAAGGCCATCCCTAACCTTATTTACACTCCCCTTCATCGATGTCTTGAGTCATCCCAGCTTTCAACACCGGTTAAAGTGGCCCGTCACGTTTCTCCAACCGAAGTACTGCATGCGCGTCCGTCAATTTTCTCTAGCTAGAATTAGTTTTGTGCACAACAAACATATCCGCTCCAGAATGTGCATGCGGTGTACACCACCACACCCACAGTACATTATCTCGTCCAAGAATAAAACAGAGTTTGATTAACAAATAAACACTCAGTTGTGCCTTTGACAGAATGCCCACCCCAAACTTACAAGCATCTGTAGTTACAGAGTAGTGCTCACTCTGCAAAGGATACTGAAGGACAATAGAATAGTATCACATGTGTCGATTGAGATTCAGAATCAGGATGACTTGCCGCGCACACATACACACTTAAATATAGGCTTTCTACACGTAGTTACAGCGTCGCGAAAAGTTTACGGGTAGCAACGCCCTCACGGGCCCATCTTAACTCGTCACTCGGTCAACCCAACCGCCTCGAAACTAAGCTCTCGTATTGGCTATCGAGCGGCGATGCGGCATTGAACGTCCACTCATGTACATACACAATGATCAATTCCAATCTTCAGCCTATACTTCCCGGCCGTACCGCGGGTTTCCAAGCCACTTTGTTGCAACATTTTCAACTGACTTCAACCGTCTTTCCCGATATAACCACAGGTTTCGTGTTGTACAATCTTGAGCAATCTACACTGCCATGCCCTGTGCGGACTCTTACCCCAAATTAAAGTTACAACAATATAAAGATAAATAGATAAAATATTCCCTACTATGCATTGTTCTTATAATATTACGTTCTTACATTTTAAATTAACAAAATTACATGATATTCACTACATTAATATTACTAATTAATTTATGGAAAATTCTTAACCTAATGTCGAGAGATCGTACTTTTGTACGGTTACAATTATTGTTGAACCAACATCTTAACACTCAATTTGTAATTTAATAAGTATCCAGTTGTTTCAGTTATGATTTTAAATTCCATCTCCAGTTCCTATTATAACATTTAGATATCGTATTACATGTAACTACTACAAAGTAGTCATCCGCTGCCAACCATAGAGCTTGTCCCCACTAGATTCTCGACAATATAAGGAAGGATTTGAATTTCGTTTTGAGAATCGGACAATTGAACCGCATGACCCTGAAGTGTCGGTCCCAGTAGATTTTTAACGTCTCCAGCCCATACATTCTGCTATATAGTTTGTAGATTCAACTGATACCATCTGATATCACTCAGACCTTCACATGTGGATCTTTGCATCAAGAGTAGCATTCTTGGGAGTCGATTTCACGTCCCTGAGAGCGGACGCTTCCAGCATTGTACTAATTCTATTGAAACGAATAAAACTGTTGAAGCTTTCATTGTACAAGTTGCTTCTCTGGTATGTCCACGAAGAACAATCATTTTTTGTTAGAGCTGGCTTGACTAGCAGCCCTGCTCTTGATACAATTATCCAATGAATATAAACCATCTTCTGGTTTACAGGTAACTTCACCAAAGTCCAGGTTGATATTTCCTCTAATGACATTATTCTCCTTTGGATTGCAGTTCAGCTATGTTGATGTTCCATTGAATTGATGGCCTCAGCGTAACTAATTGGTTGATCAGTTTCCGATACATCATTTCGGTCAAGCGTTCAGACGGTTTCATTTCATCTCTACTCCTCAGTTTATGTCATTATCAAATTTTTGTACACAAAATAATGAATTTTCGGATTAAATATTTTTCATATCAAACAATACCACGAGATGGTACAAATGTCATGGGTAGCACGTCTCCGGGGCTGTGCATGAGATCATTTGAGTTCTAGTGCAAGATGTGATTGGATAGACACGGCATAAGCATGAGCAAAAGTAGACACTCTTTTTGTTACGACTTTAAGCAAGGCAACAACTCAATTGGTAGAATATTTAGAGCTGGTAAAATACATATGCAGTGAAGTTTCCAAAATCTCCGATTACGTATCCAATTGTTTCACCTGATCCTCATCAAACAGAACGGTACATGGCACTGAAACTGCTCGTATATTCAATCACTACTGATCTGTATCTAGGGCAGTCGCTCAGGTGGCAGATTCGCTGTCTGTTGTTTTCCCAACCATTACTAAAATGATTGGAAAGAAATTGGAAATTTATTGAACATCTCCCTTGGTAAGTTATTCCAATCCCTAACACTCCTCCCTATAAGTGAATATTTGCCCCAATTTGTCCACTTGAATTCCAACTTTATCTTCGTATTGTGATCTTTCCTACTTTTAAAGACACCACTCAAAATTATTCATCTACTAATGTCATTCCACGCCATCTCTCCACTGGAAGTTCGGAACATACCACTTAGTCGAGCAGTTCGTCTCCTTTTTCCCAAGTCTTCCCAGACCAAACTTTGCAAAAATTTTGTAACCCTACTCTTTTGTCGGAAATCACCCAGAGCAAATCAATCTGCTATTCTTTGGATTTTTTCCAGTTCTTGAATCAAGTAATCCTGGTGAGGGTACCATACTCTAGAACCATACACTAGTTGTGGTCTTACTAGAGACTTATATGTCCTCTCCTTTACATCCTCACTACAATCCCTAAATACCCTCATAACTATGTTGGATCGACTGTTATTCGACAGTTAGTTGTTAATTATTAGAATTTGAAAAAAAACAGTAAACATGATAAGATGGTTCCCCATTCGATCGCCGGAAAAAACACGATTGCATTTCTTTTAAATTTACATTTCTCTGTTCTCCTCGAACAAAACATTTCGTTTTAATAAGATGGTCAAATATGCGAAAAGTACACATTCTTTTATCTGAATCATGGATAGATGTTGATGGGACTCCAAAACATTTTCTAAAACCAAACAATCGATCGATACTGTTCGGTTGTTCGGTGGCGTGTGACGTATATTAATCACTATTCCTTTATGCAAAGTTATGAAGCAATTAATGCCGATACGTATGGCTCACAGCTGGATGAAATGCATCAGAAGTTAGGGGTTAAGTGACAGAAATGTGTAAATACATATTAAGTTATAAAGCCGCGTGATGACGCATGACTAAATACTATGCGCGTCCCTCCAATGCTACTTGAGTCCCTTTCTCATCCATCATGCTTTTCCAAACTTTCACTAACTGAACACCACGTTTTTAAACATTTAATGAAAAACAATGAAACAGCCGTCAAAGACGCTACCCAATAATATTTTACGTGCACACGGTACGACTTCTGTGAAACGGCTATTGATACACTTGTACCAGGTTGGGAAATGAATATTGCTTCTAATGATACCTACAGTATCATTAGTAAAATGTTGTCGTCGCAGAGTTCCCGTTGTTTGAAGTTGCATTCCCAAATCTAACTTTTCATCTGGGACAACTTGGTAGTTTTGATCTCCGAATCCTTCCTTGAAGTCCGTATGACATTCTCTTTTTTGATCTTCGAGTAATTCACTCAGTGGTGTTTAGTATCTACAAATACAGTAGAAACAATACGCGACACTCTGCGAGATATCGAGGGACAGCGATTAGAGCTCTATCTAGTGGAGTGACCTGAGACTTACTGATTCTATCATAAGAGTACGTGTATTTGTTTGCAAAATTTTGTGGTTATTTATGCGTTTGCTTTAAGTTGACATAAGTAAATAGTAGCGTGTGTCATACCTTTATATCTCCTGTCAATATCAATGGAAATATATGTGCTGCGTTTGGCTGCAATAACTATGAAGTGCAGAAGGATTCACGGTCTTTCTTCCGTTTCCCTCGTGACAAGAAAATGTAAGTAAATACTGTGGTTGCATATATATATTTCCAGTTACAAAGATATTTTTATAGAAGGCCTACTTCCTAAACATATGACCTGCGCGACACACATTTTAAATGGCTTAAAATATAATAAGCTTATTTTATTGTATTAGTGCAGTAGTTAAACTTCAACGCCGGTGTGTTTTTGTAGGTGTGATCTGTGGGTTTTGATTTAATTCAGGAAAAAGCATATGCATATGTGTGTGGCTGGTTGTGTTCCAAGTTACCCCATTTGGAATGCCGTAATGCGTTGTCAAGCACTGAAGAAAATATGGGTGATTTAAGAAATGTGATGATGATGATGATGATGCAAATTTGCTTTACCCTAATGTAATGGCAAGTATTGCTTATAGGGAAAATTTGAATGGTTTTGCGGCTAAATTTACAGATTTTATTTCTGTTAGTAGGCTTCAAGTTCAAAAGGAAAATAGTCCAGCTCTTAAATGTAAATTCATTGAATCATGTGTGTAAGGAATGTGCCGATATTTTTATTTCCAAGTGTCCTAATGTGATGTACAATGCTTTTAAATGAGAAAAAAGACAAATCTAGCCGTGAAAGTTCAGGCAGGTATGCTAAAGCTAAAAAAGTAATGCATAAATGAAAGATCAAGCCCTTTCACAGCAGTCCTTTTCACATCTTGATTATATGGCCAATTTCAGTCTTTAAATAATAACCTGGTAAATAATTCTTCATTCATGCACCCAGAATTACTTTAGAAACTTTGAAGTTATTATTTTAGCAACACTTTCTTTATAGACGTAATTTATTTATCCATTTCCGTATATACATTTCCATTGATATTTGAATTTAGCCCGAAATTTCAGGTCACGCCACTAGGAACGCCACTTGTCTCCCATTTTAACAAGGCTAAATCCGGAAGTGTCGCGTATTGTCTCTACTGTATCTGGTATCTACTACCTCAGCAACAGGTAAATACTCTTTTCGAAAATATCTCAGCCTTAAATTCTGTAGAAGGTAAATTATAATTACAAAAAACCGACAAAATATAATATATGCTGCTGTAAGAAGAATGGCATTTTAGTAATAATCACACGTTTTGGTGGGAGCGTACTTATTTTGACTAGGGTGCGATGCTAGATTGAAAGCCCTCTTCATTTCCAATTTCGCTCTCGAAGAACGAACTAAAATACATTATATAACAATACATGGATTGATATAACAAAATAAGCATGATCAGGTAATTCACATGTAAATTAATGGGTTGAAACTTGTCAAGGATGTTTAGGATCCAATGCTAAAATTGCCGTAATCATTTGTTCTATTGTCACTTTTGATTCCAATTCGATTACTTAAGCTAACGGCAGTGCACTTTATGAAAACTGCATGCATTATTGATTAGCATATGACAATGTCACTCATTGTCAGTCTGCAAGTTGCTGCTCTATAACAAGTTGTCAATTACGTCTCCCTCCTCGTCTTTTGCTGGCACTCGATGCTGATTGTAGCGATGGATACCAACCCCCCTGCAAAGACAACGTTGTTTATAATTCGCTCACTGCGAGTTGGAGCCAATGGTCCCACCTACCTGCTTCCCAACCTACGGAACCCCAAAAGAGAGCTTAACACTCGAAAATACGCACGGTGAGAAAATCTTGTTGCCATTGATAATAATAATATAATAATAATATATAATAAACATAATTGGTTTTATGCCTCACTAAATAATTTTACGGTTTCTGAGACGCCGAAGTTCCGGAATTTTGTGCCACAGAAGTTATTTTCTTCTTCTTCTTCTCCTTCTCCTACTTCTGTGAATCTGTCTTGAGTCTGGTATCGACTGGACATCCTCCATGATTCTCTTTCCTGAGCATCTTCTTTCATTTGTTCATAGCTTCTACTTTACTTGACATCTGTTAACATTCCAAACCTTCTCCTCCCTCTTTCTCATCTTCCATGTACTTTTCCCTCCATCACCCTCTGTTGAAGATAATTTCTGCTTAGTATGTGACCCAACCAGGATATTTTCCGTTTCCTTTTAGTTTTCATCACGAGTCTCTTCTCTGCTACTCTTGTTAGTGCTTCCTCACTTCTAATTTTATCTCTCCATTTCACTTTTCCTGTTCTCCACAAACATATTTCAATACTTTACAAATACTTTGTATCTTTCTTTCTTAAGGTTTATGTACGACACCACATTCCACACAAAACATTTTGCGAACTTCTTTATTAAATTAATAGGGATTGCCTTAGACTTCAACAGTCCTCTCACTCTTTTCAAAAACCGGGCAAGTTAGCCGTACGGTTGGGGGCGCGCGGTTTGAGCTTGCATCAGGGAGATAGTGGATTCGAATCACACTGTCGGCAGCCCTGAAGATGGTTTCCCGTGGTTTCCTATTTTCACACCGGGCAAATGCTAATGCTGTACCTTAATTAAGGCCACGGCCGCTTCCTTCCAGTTCCTAGGCCTTTTCTCTCCCATCGTCGCATAAGACCTACCTGTGTCGGTGCGACGTAAAGCCACTAACAAAAGAAACTTTTTCGAAAGCTTCCTTTTCCCATATATATTCTGCTTCTTACTTCTTCTGTATAACTTGCATTCCATGTAAAAGAACTCGTCAAATATCTGAATGACTTTACTTGTTCCAATTTCTTTCCCTGTAGTGTTACATTAACAGGAGTTTCCTCCTTCCCTACGTTTATCACCTTAGTCTTGCCAATGTTGACCTTCATTCCGAACTCTTTTCCCACACTTTCATTATTTTCCAACATGACATGCAGATATTTTGCTCATTCCGCTAATACCGCCACATCATCTGCGTATGTTACGTCTTTCTTAGTTCTGCACTCATTACAACGCCCCTTGTATTTTTCTGGGCCTTCTCTAATAGTTTTTCTACATATACAGCTTAGTCTACCAGCCATTTGCGATCAAGTTTTATGCAACCCTTCACATTTACTACAATTGTGAAATACATCGGTCTGTCTCCCTAAACCGAGGTAATATAAAGAGATGTGTGTTTCCGGGTTAGAAGACAGCAGGAATTGTTAGCACCACTATTAATTCATTATGGGTACCTCGAATGAACCAGTAAAACGAGTACAGATACGCAGATCACGTACTTTAAAACAGGAGGTGGATGCACAGACCCGGAACATGGTACTGTATAGGCTGGGAAGTGGGCGCCGTAGGCCAAGTGTCGCAGTAGCTCACATGGCAAGCGTGCGGGCAGATATGTGACAGTGACAGTGTTCGAGGTAGTAGGTTCGAATCAAACATAAGAATTTTTTAACATCCAGTTGCCTGGGATATGGTAAGGTTGCAGACTGGATGGCTTCCTCGGACTGATCTGTTTATTTGACTCTGTAAAAGACCGTATTTATCGTTGCATTGGGTATGGTGCTGGGTTGGGTGTGGATGAGGAGATGATGGTCTGTGGCCAGTTAGCTACGTCGTACATGTTCCAAGCTTCGTAGATCACAGGCCGGGCAAGGTATGCCCCATTGGAACGATAAAAACATGCGATGGCGGTTAAGTATGTAGCTGCGCGAACTCCCCTCCTTCGAAGCAATTCACAACACAAAGTTTATTCACTGCCTCGAGATGTATTCTAGTGACGAGTATGTGGATATATTACTTATTTATGGAGAAGCTAGACAGAATGCGTACCAGGCAGAACGACTGTACCAAGAAAGCTAACCGGATAGACCACCACCGACGGGCATGATATTTCGGAGTGCGGAAAGACGCCTGTGGGATTCTGGATCCTTGGGAAGGACACAGTCTGTTCGAGATCATCCCGTAACGTATGCTGACAATTAAGAGGTCACGTGTGACGTTATCCGGCGTAACCATCATACTAGCATACGGGACATTTCACAGGAGACGAACATCAGTCGACCGTCTGTTATGCGGATATTGCAGAGCTCCATGGTCATGATTTCGATGCCCGGGTGGCCTTCTTTCAATGGATCCTACAGCATGTTTACACTGATCCCACTTTTATATCGACTCTCTTGTTTACGGACGAAGCACGGTTCCACAACAATGTAACCGTTAATCGCCATATTATGCATTACTGGAGTGTGGATAATCACCACTGGGTGCGACAGACAGCTTTTCAGGTACAGTGGGGCGTGATTGCATGGGGTGGAATCATGGGTGATCATCGCATCGGTCCCCATTTCTTTAAGGCCATCTGACCAGCCAACGCTATCTGCGGTTTCTCCAAGATGAACTACCACCTTTTATGGAACATTGCCACTCGTTAAACGCTGCAGGATGTGGTTTCAACATGACGGAGTTCCACCGCACGCGGCGGTGGTCGTCCGGAACCATCTCCATGCGACGTATCCTGATAAAAGGATAGGAAGGGGAGGACATGCCCCTGGCCCGCCAGACTGTCCGATCGTGCGCCCCTGGACCTTTTTCTGTGGGGCCATGTAAAACAACTGGTGTATGCACAAGAGCCAGCCAGTCCTTGTCACCTTAGACAGCTCATCGCCGAGGCATGCCGATCCGTTTCGCCAGAGATGTTGCAACGGACCTGACGGTCCTTACAACATGGCGCGGAGCTCTTTATCGACCACGGAGGTCGTCAGTTCGAGCAGGTGCTGCGTTAGACGACATGGATAACTGAAATCTTGTCACATGTTTCCTGGCCTCTATCAAACCAGCCCCATACACACGGCCCTTCTCAGGACCAAATAAACAAATCAGTTTGTGAAAAATACTGGTATTAAGTATACAACCTTGCCACATCCCACGTAACTGGCTTAAAATATTCTTGCATGGGACTTAAACCTTCTAGCTCTCGAGCACTGTCAACTATCACACATCCTACCGCGCTCGCCATGTGAACTACTACGAAATTCTACCTATGGCGCCGACTTCCCAGCCTATACTGGTTACAGACCATCATCTCCACATCCTCGTCCAGCCCGGCACCCAATGCAACGATACATAAGGTCTTTAACAGGGCCAAATAAGCAAATCATTCTTTGGAAGTTATCAGTATGCAACCTTACCACATCCCAGACAAATGGCTGTTAAAAAATTCTCATGTGGGATTCGAACCTCCTACCTCGAGCACTGTCCACTATCACATATTTCCCCGCACGCTGGCCATGTTAGCTATTCTGACACTTGAATTACGGCGCCCATTTCCCAGCCTATATAGTACCGTGCTCCCGGCCTGTGCGTCCACCTGCTTTTTTAAAATACGTGTTCTGCGTATCTGTACCCGTTTTACTGGTTAATTAGAGGCACCCATAATGAATTAATATTGGCGCTCAGGATTCCTAGTGTCTTCTAGCCCGTAAGCACACATCTCATTACAAACCCCGGTTTATGTAGAGGGACCGATACCTTTCAGAATTGTAGTAAATTTGAAGGGAAGCATAAAACAGATCACAAGGGGCTGGTGGACCACCCGGTATATTGAGCAGCGTCGTTGACATGCAACATTCCTGTATCACTCCTCTTCCAATACCCAATTCTTCTGTTTCATATTCTTCTACTCTATCACTTTCTGATTAATATACAATCTTTTGTCAGTCGTCTGTCTTTCCAGTCTATACCAATATCTTTCAGAATCTTCATCAGAATAAATTAGTTCATTCTGTCAAACGCTTTTTTTCCATTCATTGAAATATATTCATTTCCCTATTCACTTCTAATATCATTTCTGCTATCCTTCTTAGGCATCCCATTTTGTATCTGGTTCCTCTTCCCTCTCTAAAACCAAACTGGTCATCTCCCATATTCTCCTCTATTTTCCTTTCTTTTCTTCTCACCACTATAATAGTAATAAGCCTTTGTAACATGACATAAAAATCTAACTGTTCTATAGTCTATACGTTGTTTACTATAAACATATCCTTTCATCGACAAAGGAACCGTAATGGTCTTACGAAGGTCTTCTTGCCAAATGCCAGTGTCGTATATTGTGTTCACTAGATTGCTCAGTCTGATCGCCTTGTCTGCTATGCTTATAACGCCTCGCCACTTCAGCCGGAACCGCGCACACTCAGTAGTGCTACAATCCTCTGCTATGCATCTCAGAGCGCTACAAGGATGTACAAGAAGTTTGGAGTTCATATTTTTAAATTCAATTCGCTTAACTGCACGTTATGATTGCATTCAGAAGATGAAGTGCAGATTAGTGAAGGAGATTTTTCATTACAATCAGAAAACTTAAGTCGCTACTCCACAAACTCTGGTAGACACGAATTTCGCAGCTTCGCACACGAATGAGGAAATTACGATCATTACCCACACTAATACTTCAAATGGATAAGGCAGCATATTGAAGAGAATCTATCAGTGGGGAACTAATTTTATTCTTGGCAAACAGCCGTTACGTCAATTTACACTGAGTTTCCATTTGTATTTGACATACTGTGAATCCTCCAACGCTCTCCACTCATGCCTGTTCCATAGTAACGAAACGAAGACCTGACATTTAGATAAATGTTGAATGCATGTAAATTACAATAAACATAACAGAATACGAATCAAGACTTGACGAAAATTCAAGTTACGTGGAGTTCGGTAGGCCTAAGTTCTTTCTTTCTTAATCTATTTACCCTCCAAGGTTGGTTTTTCCCTCGGACACTGCGAGGTACCCCACCTCTACCTTCTCAAGGGCAGTGTCCTGGAGCGTGAGACTTGTGGTCGGGGGATAGAACTGGGGAGGAGGACCATAACCTCGCCCAAGCGGTCTCACCTGCTATGTTGAACAGGGGTCTTGGGAGGGATGGGATGATTGGAAGGGATTGGCAAGGAACGGGGAAGGAAGCGGCCGTGGCCTTAAATTAGGAGAAGTGGGAAACCATGGAAAACCACTTCGAGGATGGCTGAGGTGGGAATCGAACTCGGGCCTCCAGGTGTGGCAGCTGATCACACTAACCACTACACCACAGAGGCGGACTCATTAAAGTTATTTACGATATTCGTCCCTGAGCTTGGAATATAACTCTGTATAACCACTTTCCTGTGCATAATCCTACCTGATGTGATATTTATATCAATTTGTCCTTTATTTCGGTGTGTGAGGGATGATAATAAAAATAAGCCTCTTTTCAGTATCCAGTTCATGTTGAAAATAACAGCCCTACTATCCAGTACTTGTCTACCAATTCTTCATGAAATGTGTCTTGATTATTGAACAAAGTCTCTATTGAATAGCTCTAAAATGTTCTAGTTAGGGCAAAATGAAATGGAGAAGACAAACTGTACTGAATACATTTAACGATCGAAGAAGCAGTCGGTAGAATAGCTTCATACATTTATTTACCCAGAAACCCAGTAACATGTTCTTGACTGCATTTCTTTATTTCCGCCGGTTTCATCAGTAATAAATTTTCCAACCCAGATGGTATCTCATCGTTTAAGTAGAAAATAGCATTTTCTCTTTATGGTGTCATGCATTCGTGCTGTTTATGTCCTGAACACCGAACCATTTCATTATGAATTTCAATAAAATTTTGGAAAACTGTTGCTTCAAACGCGAAAATAGCCTAGAGCAATTATGACCTCTGTAAATAGTACTTCTTTAGCTCTTTTTACATTCATCTTCTCTAAATTTGTAGGTATCCTACAACGCCTTCCCTTGCTAGGACGGAAACAGGCGTAAACATTGTTTTTCATTGCAGTTTATACAAGGTTTCTAGATGCCTTCTTGTTATTTATTCCTGTTCATCAGTCGCAGTCTTTTTTAAAGATAAACGTTCCTAACATTATTTAAGATGTAGCATTAGTCTAAAATTATAAATAATGATCTGTTTTGGTCTTCTAGATGACATATTTGTATCTATATTGCTTTTCTTTTCGACAATCATCTCATCATTTTTGCATTTGTTTTGCAATTGTCCCACAAACCTCATTTAATTACCGACAGCGCCAGGGCATGAAGTTATAGACAAGACAATTTTTTGAGAAGAAATACGTCACAGGGATTCGGTACTTGTTTGATAATCAATTTAATAGACATGATAATAAATTATTCATAAGTACCGTACTGTCCTATTTTCTCTTGCACCTTGAAGAATAGGTAAGTCAATGGATATATTTCCACATTTAAGATGTTTTGTATGTGGTGAAGTGTGCTTAGGACTAAGTAATGTAACTAACCTGTTATTGTACTGTACCTACTGTCAAGCAGACATCTCGTCAATAATTAGAAAAAAAATAATATTCTTTGGACTTTATTAAGTCTTTCCCGCTCTGTTAGAATCGTGACTTTCACTAGGGTTGTTTGACCTGTTTCACGTGGCGTATCCCCTATATAGTGGTTCAGTGTGCTCCTTGATGGAATTTTAAACAATTTTTCTCGATCGTACCTATAACGTTTAGGTGAAATATTTTCTCAGATTACACATTGTTTTAAAGAATTTTCTGGCCATTTTTGCGATTTTTTAAAACTTAAGTTTCTATTTTGATCTAAAATTAACGAACATTTTATATTGGGAGGGTTACATTCGTTAATTTCTAGCGCGAATTTAAACCTGTGCTATGCTGGTTGTTATATTAGTGCAACTGCCTCTCTTGGGATTCTAGCTCCGTTTCTATTTTTTTAATGTTACCGTATTACTTTCATGCCACAGTTTGATTCTTTGTGACGATAAACGCTTTGCCACTCTTAAATAATTAGCATTATTGTGAACGTTATTTTTCGGCCTGATCTTCAAAAGACCTGTTCTGCCATAGTATTAACGTAATTCGCAACTTGACAATATACCGGTACTGGTTTTAGTCATCGTCCAACTTCCGTTTTCTTTGACGGATCACATGATTTACAGTTGTTCTCCCTTCTGGGGTTAGTTTAGGGGGTTTGCATATCCTACCTTCGAACACAGTGAGGGAAACATTATCCTTCAGGTTCTTTATTCTCAGTCCTGGGCGGAAATCAGAATGAAGAAAGTACCGCTTATGACTTAAAATTGTGTGGAAATAGCACAGACCCATTTCTGTCTGAGCTCTGGATGGCATGTACATTCGTGAAATTGAATCCCGTTTACTTTTCCGCTCTTGCTGCGGAAGTATGTCATACTTTAGTATACCATTGTAGATAACCATCCACCTAACACAGTTACAAATTATCGGGTCTCCTGGATTCATACGTACGCGCAGATTAATCAAAATATTGAAACATTTAATCCATCTGAAGTTTGGAAAACCGTGAAAAGACATTCCTGCATAGGTTTCTAAAGCACGATACTTATTCAGTCGTAGCTAATTAATATGAAACTCATACAATAACAAAGGGAATGCTTGCGTTTAGTGGAATAAGAAGGCTGTCAATAGGGACATTCCCCCAGCGTTCCTGTGAGAAAAACGTTCACTACGAGCAGTTCGCTGCTTAGCATGGAAGCGGAGGCAAATGGCAAGGCGTTATAAGCATAGCAGACAGCTATGGTCTTCCTCCATTCCGTAAGGCCTTTAATAATTTAGAACTGGGTGAGTTGGCCGTGCGGTTGGGGCGCGCAGCTGTGAGCTTACATCCGGGAGATAGTGGGTTCGAGCTACACTGTCGGCAGTCCTGAAGACGGTTTTCCGTGCTTTCTCATTTTCACACCAGGAAAATGTTGGTGTTGTACCTTAATTAAGGCCACGGCCGCTTCCTTCCCACTCCAAGGCCTTTCCCATCCCATCGTCACCATAAGACATATATGTGTTGGTGTGACGTAAAACAAATTGGAAAAATATAATTCAGAGGGTATCTGGTCACAGCCTATAGCTTTCCTTTCCTTTCGGTCGTGGATTACCTTCTCCACTTCCCATTTTTCTGTTATGGGTCCTGTGAACACTTCGTCACAATCCTGTTCATTTTCCAATGGATTGTTCCATGAAAGTTTGATAATCATATCAATATTTTATATATATCGTCCACAGCTCCTTACTTTTTCTAAACTTGATGTAATCTACCACTCTTTGCTCATTATTCGGTGCTTGCCTATAATCCTTGGATATCTGCGCATCAGACACCACGTTGTTCGATACATCTCTTCAATTTTTCCTTCCTTTTCCAACTTTTCTGTTTCTTCACATTGGTTTCTCATCCATTCTTCTCTGGCCTCATCAGTTTTCCGTCTCTGCTCATTATTTAGTTTTCTGTACTGACTTCTTTCTTCATCTGTGGAGACAGTTTACAATTACTTGCATTCCTCGATTTTATCTAACATATCCTTCATGATCCATTCCTTTTTATTTATTTTCCATCCCACTTTACCTACTTCTTCTTCTAAGGCTTTTAATATTGCAGTGCTGGTGGTAACCCATTCCTGCAATACAACTATACTCATTCCCGAGTTTTCTGACTTTTATTCAGTCCTTCTTACCTGAGGCCCAAAATTTTCATTCTTCAGTTTTGTTACTTCCCACTTCCTTTCAGGCTGTTTTCTTCTGATATATTTCAGTCGCGTTCTTATATCTGTCCCAGGGAATGTTTCGGCCATCTTGATGCTGTTTTTGAACCTATGATTGAATATAATAAAATCTATCTGATATCTGACTGTATCACCAGGACACTTCCATTTATACAGCCTCCATTTATGGTTCTTAAAACATGTGTTAGCAATCCAAATGTCAAGACTTTTGCAGAAATAAAGTAGTTTTTCTCCTCTTTCATTTCTTCCCCCTAATTCATAATTTCCAACCACATTACTGTTCCAGGCTCCCATCATCACAGTTCTCATTTGACCTTTTACGTTCTCCTCAAACACCTCCTCTACCTGCTCATAAACCTGGTCTATGTCTTCCTCGTCCTGGTCCGTTGTGAGTGTATACACTTGAATGATCAGTGTGTCAACAGGGTCACCCTGTATCTTGATTGCCAATACCCTATCACTTACAGGCATCACCTTAACTATATTTAGATCTTTGCTACAAAATAGTCTTATACGTTCTTGTCTGGGTTCTCCTCGATTATAAATCATCTTGTAAACCTCAAATACAAGCTTTCCTTCTCCTTCCCATGGCACTTCACACAATCTTAAAATACTGATGTTATATTTCTCCATTTCCTTCTTCACAGTATCCAGTTTAGCTTTCTCATTCATCGTTTTTATATTCCAAGTACCAATCCTCAACAATTCAGATGTCTTCTTTTCCCATGCTCAGTTTGCATTACACATGGTTCTCTTGATAGAGCGCCCACCCGGAGATCCGACTTAGGACGTATTTCTCCGGAATTTAATTGCTTATCAGAAACAGCCATATAAATATATTTTGTCCAGTGGGACTTGGGATACTACAAGAGTCTTTAATGCGCTTGTTTCCCCCTTCCTTCCTCATCCTATGCCGTTGACCTCGAATAGATTCAACTAACTTTAGGGGCGATTTCTCTACCCACTCCTCCACCCTCCCAAGAGGCTGTTGGACCTTAGTAAAGGGGACCCCTTAAGCAGTGGTCACATGGTTTTCAATAATACTAGGGCGCTCCTGACATGGAGTAAAGGCGCCTTTTGCAGCCGCTCCTTACGTGGTTTACAGAAACTGCAAAACGGATTTCTGTGGAATTTCCTTCAATATGGGGACCGTCACTCCACCCAGAGGAGCTCATCCTCCCGAAGCAGCTGGCGCCTTTGTGGAGCCGACTTAGTTACTGCCGCCCGACATTCGGCGTAGAGACCCTGGCTGTACGGCCTACTCCATTATCGTAGCGGAATGAACCGCCCGGGAGTTATTTCTACTGAAACGAGGCTGGCATACTAGACCACCTTCAAATACCACCGGACTGTATCAGGATCGAACCATCCAACTTGGGTTCAGAAACCAGTGCCTTAACCGTCTCAACCACTCAGTCCGGCAGGTTGTCCTTAAAGTCGTGCTGTGGGGATTAATAGGAATTACTGCATACTATTGCATATCCCAAAAATGAGGACGCAGATTCGAATTCTGCATTCTCACCAGCGTTCACAGGACCATCTCCGGTTTTGAACCACCTTTAATGCCCCCTGGAAATAACACTACTATCCTGATGGTATTCAAGCACCATGTTCTTTCTCTGACTTATACACAACATAAGAGTAATCGATAAATACGTCCCTTCTTTTCCTTTCGGATTCCCCTTCTTTCTTGATTCATTTGGAACATCCATATGGCTGAATATTTTAATACGCGTATGCTGTCCACTTGTGTAGTCCTCTAGGTATACATTTCGTATTTTACCATTCCTTCATCATGACTTTACTCAGCGGTTTCCACAACCAAATCTACAACCATTTGGACAAATTCTTTCCACATCATGGTGTGAGCCAGTTCGAGCATGAAGCTGTTGGTGAATTCAGCGTAACTATTTTGCTCTAGAGTTCACGGATTAATTATAATGCACCCGGTTTTATTTAAACAGCTTTCTTTGGTCAATATTCTCGACTTCCATCTCACCAAACTGATTTCAACTGAAGTCCGTAATACTTCTGTATTTAATAATTCCATAATTCCATAATAATAATAATAATAATAATAATAATAATAATAATAATAATAATAATAATAATAATAATAATAATATAATAACAATAATTGTTACGGAGTATTGTGGATGTGCAGAGGTGAAAGAAGGTGCTGGGGTGAACAGGTCTCAAAATACGAAATTAAAGTTAATTTAACAAGGTTATATTTTCTTTTTAAGATCAAGAAAAAACAAATATAACAGGTACCGGTACTTAGTAGCCTAGTAACAAGTCGAAAATGTACAATTACAGTGATTACAGGATTTGGGCTCCGAGAGCCAGACACACACTTCTTGAGCTATAAGCCCAACTTTACGATATACAAGATTCAACAACGGGGCAGAAGACCCCAATCATGCCCAGGAGCTCTTGCTCCCTATTACTCAGAAAAGCCTGCTCGAGGCACACAGAAACCAAATTATAAGAAAGAGCAACACGCTCTTAAATTCAAGCCTATCAAAGGCCACACCAAATTCTACTTTCAAGCTGTCCTCCAAGTACATGAAAACAGGGGTAAAAATACACAACCTACTGAGGCCTATTAAGTAAAGAAACAGGTCAATTACATGGCGTCCAAAATACCAACTTGAGAGGAGGCGTCCTTGCACTCCTAATACACTTTATTTAAAACCTACTTGGCACTAGGCCGTTAATGCAAGGGCTAATCCCATCCTAAAGAGGTGACTTATAGAAGGAGACAATTTATATTACGTTAAGGAAGAAACGGTTGTGAAAATAAGTTCACCTCAATGCAATATGAGTGGGAGCTCGAGAGGGTTAAGCACTCTCCATCCCAATATGTAGTTTAAAAAGATAGAATAGATACCAAGTGTCTTTACATTTTAGGGGAAAGTTACATGGTAAAAAGGCTTCGGACCTGCCCCGAGAGTTAAACTGCTGAGCTAGCAAGAAAAGAAGTTATTAAACGGCCATTACCTGGTGGTTGAATTGCTGCCCGAAGAAAGAGGCGCTTCCCGCCCCCTGATACGTATTTTACACACTGATCGATGTTACTGAATTGACGCGGAGACCCGAAAGTCAGCAGTTTATATACCCTCGTGGAAAGTTCGAGGCGTTTCAGGAATGAGAACACCCGCCCACAATCATTTTATTGGCTAACAACGAAACCCCTACACTAGATGAAGAAGAAACACATTATTGGTGGAAAATTAATTACAGAAATTCCTTATTGGTCAAATTCAAAACTGGCGGAAAGAAAGGGTTAATATTGCCAACTTAAACAATAACTGAAAGAAATTTAACAAAGAACAAACTTATGAATCCAAAATTTCTCCAAAAACACAGTTCTTTCACTTCGCACTAGGGTGCATAATTGTAGTCCTTCAGTAGTGCCATCTGGAAGAGAATGTCCACACTTCTCACCACAGGCAAAACAAAAATACTTCGAAAACGACCCAGTTCAGGAACTTCAAAATTTACATGTAGGGACATCTTCTGAGAAACTTGAGAATTAACACAGTAGATAAAGTTCAGACTTCCTCCAGTAGAGGAGTTTCAACTGGCGCAACGTTTGAATTAGCGGCGTGGAGGTGTACCACCCGGTACAATAATAATAATAATAATAATAATAATAATAATAATAATAATAATAATAATAATAATAATAATAATAATAATAATTCCAAACTTGTTGTTTTACGTGCCTGTAGATATAGTTACCGTAGTCATGGGACCTCCAACTTTACGTGAAATCCGAATCACAAAGATGCGACTTTTAATGTTCAAAATTTCCATATGCATCGGCTTGGATTTGGACAGCGGTAGCGTTGGTAAGAAGACAAAGTCAACGTCACTCTGTTCAATACTTTTTTTTGCAGATTCTACGATTTTTGCTTAACTTGGAGTAATGTCATGTAATAAGCATGAAGTATTTTGCCAACCGACAGTCGTACACTTCACAAACAAGCATGAATCACTTCACAGGCTTTGGAAGGTGCTCTTTATGTGTATATCTTTCTCCAACTTTCAATGAAGGATTCCCTTCATAGCCATACGACTTTCACGGATTTATCCTTCGACTGTTCATATAAATAACCATCTGAACGTCATGATGGTAATCTAAGATTAGTGACGACGCCAGCTTACAAAGCAGAGTTGGCAGCGGGCGCAGACCATTTGTAACTGAGCTGTTCATTCCACTTATTGAACTAAAGAACAAAAAGTGATTAAAACCTGCTTAAATTCCATTTCTAAAGGTTAAGTTCAGCGAAGTTTCAACGTGTGGCAGTAGGGTTTTTTCGCCAGTTTCGCATGACGCCACTAAAGCTTTATCGCTATGTCTTCGATTCTCCTACTGGTTAAATGGAGCTAAGAAACGAGGCGATAAATGCAGTTTTTAAATAGCATGCAGAATTCATAGTGGTTTATGGTACTGCATTGGTCCTCAATATAGTGGCACTTGCCACTAACTGGCAGCGAATATATGTTATTTATTAATCAAAGTATGAACTAACATTGGTGAAGTGAGTAGCCGCGGCTTCTAAGTTTCCAGGCTTCCACCGAAACTATCTTCAATCAATCAATCAATCAATCAATCAATCAATCAATCAATCAATCAATCAATCAATCAATCAATCAATCAATCAATCAATCAATCAATCAATCAATCAATCAATCAATCGCCACTGATCTGCATTTAGGGCAGTTGCCTAGGTGACATATTCCCAATCTGTTGCTTACCTGGTCCTTTCTTACATAATTGCAAAAAATTTGGAATTTTATTGAACATTTCCATTGGTAAATTATACCATTCCCTAATTTCTCTTCCTATAAACGAATATTTGTCCCAATTTTCCCTCCTGAATTCCCACTTTATCTTCATATTGTGACCTATCCTACTTTTGAAAACACCACTCAAGCTCATTACTCTACAAATGTAATTCCACGTCATTTCTCCACTGACAGATCGGAACATACTACCCCGCCGAGCAGCTCGTTTTCTTTCTCCCTAGTCTTTCCAGCCCAAACATTGCAATATTTTCGTAACGCTACTCCTTTGTCGGAAATCACACAGAACAAATCGAGCTGCTTTATTTGGATTTTTTCCAGTTTTCGAATAAAGTAATCCTGCTGAGGGTCCCATACACTGGAACCGTACTCGAATTGGCGTCTTACCAGGAGCACTTATATGCACCTTTACATCCTTACGACAACCCCCAAATACCATCGCAACCATGTGAAGTGATTTGTACCCTTCATTTTCAATCCCATTTATGTGTTTATCCCAATGAAAATGTATCCTTATATTAATACCTAGGTACTTTCACACCATCAACGCAGTAACTAAAACTGAGAAGTCATTTCCTATTAGTGAAACTCACAACCTGACTTTTAATCATTAATAATATTTGAATGTGCAACTGATTTTATTATCGCATTCAAGTTTTTTTTTATCAGCAGACATATACAACCCATTAATTGTGAGGAATAATTATTACCGGTAACTTCATTGAAGGATCTGTATACTTTAATTTTTACCTACTCCTCAACTACTTGAGTATTCTACCCAATGATGTTTAGTTGTTGATTGGCTACGAAGTTCAAGAGTAGTAGTACACTACTGTGCAAAACTTAAGGACGAAATTAACTTTCGCAGGTTGTATCACTGTCAAGCAACATAGCTCGATGAATCTTGAACCATACATAGAAAGAACTGCTACGGTATGGTATGGTAGGCAACTGAAAGTAATATGCGAGGAGATGAACATAAATGACACTCTTATACATAGAATAAATTACACGTAAGACACTGCAAAATTTGATGACACCATGGACATCACAAAAGAAGGGACATGATCCTTAAAAGTGTGTGTGTGTGTGCACCACGGATAGCGATGCATACTCTGCAACGTGTTCCCAAGCTTGCCGCATGATTGGTAAGGAGTTCTTGTGGTAGGGCGTTCCATTCTTCCAGCAGCGCGGTTGATAACTACTGGAAGGTCGTTGGTGCATGTAGACGTGCTGTAATACGTCTGCCCAACATGTCCCACGCGTGCTCGATGGGATTTAAGTCGGGAGAACGGGCAGGCCAGTCCTTTCGCCGAATATCCTCTCGTTACAAGAGCTCCTCCACCTGCGCCGTTCTATGCGGTCGTGCATTGTCATACAAAAATAACGCCAGGGCCGAATACACTCCCTGAAAAGACGTACATGGGGAAGGAGTACACCGTCACAATAACGTTGAATAACGTTGAGCGGTGAGTGTACTCCATTCAAAGATTTGGATGTCGGTACGCCCATGCAACATTATGCCTCCCCACACCATAACACTTGGACCACCAAAATGATCACGTTCGACAATGTTTCTGGGTACATCTCACATCTGAGCAGAGCACGCGACCCCACTCCTCGTCGGTCCAGACCTGATGCTCTTTGCACCATAGCAAACGGTGCCGCCGATGTGCGGTTGTCAACGGAACACAACGTAATGGTCGTCGGGCAAACAGACCACCCCCGTGCAGTCACCGTGCCACTGTGGAGTGTGAGATTGGGTGCCTTGCAGACCTGTTAAATGTGGATACAATTGCACCCACTGTTTGACGTGAGTCTCTTCTTACCTGTAACACAATGTGGCGGTCATTTGCTGTTGTAATTGACCGTGGTCGACCCTCTCCTTTCCTTCGGGCAGCATTGTCTGTGTTTTTGAATGTTCTTCGTGCACGTGAAACAATGCTATGAGCAATATCAAACTCCTGGGATACACTCGTCACACTTCGTCCTTCTTCCAGTTTCCTGATGATTCTTCCCCGTCTGAAATCATCCAAATGTTGCCTCCGGGCCATGCTGTGGTGAATAACACCACCACAGTGCACCGTAACACCGTAACACCGTAACAGCCGGACTCCTTTCCCCTCACCATGGATCTCCTCTTAGCACCATGGCACCACGTTATCCCAAGGCGGTTGACAAGTCTTGAAGGTCCGATGAGGATCCGGATCGAACCTGAGAGTCTGACGCCTGATGATCCATTACGTGCAATGTGGAATTATTGATTTATCATTTGATGCCACTTCGGTCCCATGAAAGGAGTAAAGAAGTGCATAGGCATCGCACAGAATGTCAATGAGATATGGTACGACATTTCTTTACTGCACTGCACATTTTGCGAATTAGTACCTTCACTGAATATTACTACTCAACAGAGTTCGTAGAAATTACAAGTTCCACAGTTCATAACGAAAGAAGAGGATTAACACAGTTCAACATAAATGAAATGTAGGTCGTTCGATGCACTGTTCTAGTGCAGCAAGTCTACTTAGCGAACACAGTTCAGAAACCTCGAGTCTATTCTATCACTATGGCACGGTCCCATGGAATTTTTTTTTATTAAAGCCCAGTTTTCACGAAATAAATTTTGTCACTAAGGCACAGTCTCATGAAAATAAATTCTGTTATTAAAGCACAGTTTTCACGAAATAAATTTTGTCACTAAGGCACAGTCTCATGAAAATAAATTCTGCTATTAAAGCACTGTTTTCACGAAATAAATTAAGTAATTAAGACACATTCTTATGAAACTAAAAATTATGATTAGAACGTGATCAGCATAGTTCGAAGGAAAAAAATAGCACTGTCCAACAAATAACGACACAGTCTTTAGAAATTATTATGATACAGCTCGTTGCGAAAGACTGACATGAGTCAAATGGTCTCGTTTTTAACTGAACTCTCACTTGCCTGAATATGTACAATAACATGACGATAAACTATTATGTGGCGAGTCCGCCCAGTTTATTCAAGTTGATAATAATTTATGATTATTCACTTGGAGAATTTAGTCCCGTTCTCGAGAATGTTAATTACTCGAACTTTTCAAGTTCTCATACACAAGTCTATCAGCCGTTGACGACTCAGAATATTATACCACTTCCTATCTCGCAAAAAAAATAGAATTCAAAGTTTCCACCTTCGACACTTAGACATTTGTACGCCCACAGACGCAAACACTTGTACTTTCCGTAAACACAACTACCGTCGGCAGTCTGACGAACAGAGTAACTACCTCTGATGGATATCATCCACAGCTGGCCCGCACTCCGTGGCAGCTGGAAACACACACGGATACTGATTTAAGCTAACTCAACTAGCTCCTTTTATACTCGTAGTCCTGGCATCGTGGCTTCTGACTCATCAATCTTCGATCTTCAATTTCTCGGTTATCACACCGCCGATTTTAACGAAATTTGGTATTCTACCCTCTGTTATTATGGGCTACACGACGATATAATTGAAATTTTTGTATCACATTCGGTTCTGGAAATCATGCGATGGAAGTAGTCCCTGGCTGGCTTTCCATCAGCAAGCAGTTTACGTGATAGCTGCTACATCCGTCACCTGCGCGCAGAGCGGTCTTTTCAAACCTCTCGTGCAGCAGTTGTTACGAGTTGCGCTCTTTTGCACCAGAAATACCTTGATAATGAATGTCGCTGTGACATTCCCGTTTCAGTATATATACACAAAATAATTATATTCAATCATGAATGACCACACTCACTAACTTCTATTTACAAGTCTCAAAGCAGGACTCCAGCCGAACAGTCTTTACTTTAATTCTTCTCACTTGCTCGCCTTAACTTTCACTTCTCCAAGTTCAGACACTCGACACAGCAACTGCGTGTAGAAAGCTAAATGTAAAAACAGAGCTACTATCCGCACAGCACACGACGATTATCCCTTGGTTCGACTCCAGAGACAGTCCAGTAATTCACACAGTCACTTGCAGTGAACAACTAAACAGCAATAGCCCAGCAGTATTCAACAGCGACTATTAACACAGATCCAGTTACACTCATGATAACACCTACAATCGCTGACACACGACTGTACAATAGTTCACACACACACAGTACTCTAAGGCAGTAAGTACACAGTTTCCGTCCCGTAAGCCGTCTGCAGAACAGCTGCCCGTTTGACACACCGACACAACAACCACAACTCCTCGTTTAGATCTCGGTGGGACACTAGCGACAGCCCTCAGCCCAGCCACCGAACTCCAACGCACTGAGTACCACAGTGACTCTAACAGCGACTCCGAATCCAGCACTGAATCCATCACGGAGACCAACACTGACCGACTGTTTGCGGCTAGCATCACTTTTTATAGTTCGGCTGATGTGTACCAACATATTAGCGACGTGGCTAGAGACGGAACATCCTCGTTGCATCTCCCAGAAACTCAAAGGTAAATCAGCCGACGAGAACATTGCACGGAAAAGCTGGCCCTTATCGACACGCCGGCGGGGAGATTCCCGGTATTCTGACACACTATAGGTGGGCCGGCACAAGGTTGCACTTGACAGTTGTAAGTCATGTTGGCACCACTACAAAAATGAAATGAAGAACGTCACCCGTCAGTCAGAATCATATGTCAGATACAGTCAGATACAGTTACGCATTTTATTCATGTTAATTCGTATTTAATTCCGTATAGTGTTCATAATCTTTTATTTGCCTACACAAATATGAGAATTTAAAATATATTATAAGGTTTAAGCGAGCTACAAAATAAATACGAACTATTTTCAGTTGATTGTTGTTGGCAATATAGGTAGTATAGTGGTGCCACCTATAAGTAGCTTGACTACTGTATTGAAGTGTTGCCGTTTTGTCTGTCGCCGCTAGCACGTGGTCAGGTGTGATTCGCGCGTTTATGAAGGTTTTGTTTTCATTTTGAGATAATTGTGAAATTTTATTTTAACGAATGCAGTGCGATGTCTCGGAAATGACAACATAGTCATGAAGCGCGAAGTGATAATCCTTTGAGCCGGGGAGTGTCCCTTAATAGTCAGGCATTAGAATTAGTGCGGAGAAATCGTGAATTTTACGAGAGGGAGACGAAATTCGTACACTTGTATAGCCGTCTCTCCGTCCCTATAGATCATGTTGTGGATCGCAAATCTCAAACATTAGGGCTTTCAAAGCGTACTGCCATTCAAACAGGTGTTCGCCTCCAAGAACAGAAGGAAAAAGTGACGGGGGTACATAGCAATAGCGAAAACGGGGCTGATAGTAGGGACTTGTTTCACAGCACTCCGAGAAAGAAACGAATTTAAGCTATCTCCTGTAATAGGAATTAATTCTTTCCAGGCTGATGCAATACGAAGACACGAGTACGATTTTTACAGCTCAAAGTCCCTTCTGTCATTGTTATGGACAATGCACGTTACCACTCCGTAATAATGAACAAGACCCCTTCTTCGAGCACCCGTAAAGAACTGTAAGTGGAATGGCTGCAGTAAAGAAATATCCCAGCGCATATGTGTATGACTAAATTAGTCGACACCGGGCGAGTTGGCCGTGCGGTTAGGGGCGCGCAGCTGTGAGCTCGCATCCGGGAGATAGTGGGTTCGAATTCCACTATCGGCAGCCCTGGAGATGGTTTTCCGTGGTTTCCCATTTTCACTCCAGGCAAATGCTGGGGGTGTACCTTAATTAAGACAACGGTCGCTTCCTTCCCATTCCTAGGCCTTTCCTGTCCCATCGTCGCTATAACACCTATCTGTGTCGGTGCGATGTAAAGCAAATAGCAAAAAAAGTAGTCGACGAGGTAGCGAAGTAACAAGGGCACGAGGTTATTAGGTTGCCGCCGTACCACTGTCACTTCAACCTCATTGAGTTGGTACGGTATGG
This sequence comes from Anabrus simplex, assembly GCF_040414725.1. NCBI lineage: Eukaryota > Metazoa > Arthropoda > Insecta > Orthoptera > Tettigoniidae > Anabrus > Anabrus simplex. Next base: position 1,193,991,395 of record NC_090266.1, on the reverse strand, counting down.
GGTGAAGTAAAACATTACGTACGCACTTATAACACGACCTTCACAGTTACTGAAGTGGAAGGACTGTTCCGGGAGAGTATTGCTCGAATGGATGCGGCTTTGTGTAGGAAGAAATTTAGCCATGTTGCAGCATTCATTAATTCGGCAATGGCAATACATGGCATCATCAGTTACTCAGTTGATGATCTGCCTAGACGATGATGACAGTGATAACGAAGGCGACGGTAGAGATGGTAGTGAACTGGAGGGTATCGAGCCTTTGCCTTTGTGAATCATGTATGAAAATAAGTTTTCTGAATTGTCGTAAATTTTATAGAATTTACATGAAACATTTTGTGTTAGCACCGGTGTATATTATTCTAACATTTATTGGTGAAGGTGTATATGAAGTGAGATCCTTGTTGGCCGATTTCTTCCGTGTTTTTTAACATCGCGATAATAAGAACTTCGTAGTATATTTATCTCGTATAATTTTGTGTGATGAATAATCGGTGAGTTGAAAGTTCAATTTTTGTCGGCAGATTTCATTTGTATTGTGTATCAACGCGATGACATTAAAACATTTCTCCCATGTTTTTAAAAACACATGTGTCGTGCAATCAGCTGTTGTTACGGCGGCAACATCGCTTCGTGCGCCACTGCAGTGTGACCAATATTGTGCGCAGCTGTCATGTGCAACCTTACGCCGGCCCACCTATAGCCCTTTTAAGGACTGGCACGTAACAATACGCTGAAACTACATTTCCCGGTACAATACTAGCACAATTGAGCTGGTACAAAGCCAACTAGATATACAGGCCATAAGGCTCCCCCTCCACTTCCGGCGCTACGTCACACGAATAGCCATCCGTTTCACTTTTCGCCAGTGACATGTAGGCTGATATGAACCTCACAGCAGTAAGGCTATAAATGGTGTTGAATGACTTAAACTTGTGTGAACATTATGCCCGCGTCGTGTTGTGTACCTGGTTGTAGAAGCAACTGTAGTTCCAAAGAGCCCAATATTCCAATTTTTAAATTTCTTACTGACCTGGTTCGGAAACAAAAGTGGATCTTAGCCATCCATCGAACAGAATTTGTCCCTTCAGCAAGCTCAGTTGTATGCATAAAACATTTCGACGAACATTTCGTAATTAGTGAGGATTCTGTTAAAAGACCGGATGGGTCTATTTTAACAGTAAAACGTAACCATTTAAAACTCTCAAACGACGCTATTCCTACTAACACTCAAACGACGCTATTCCTACTAAGTTTGAAAATGTGCCTGCCTATCTGTCTAAAAATCTTCCAAGACCGAGGAAAACTCCTATTCAAGGACAAGAAAAAATTGAAAAACGGGAAGAAGAAAGAAATAAAGCTAAGGAAGAAGATGTCAGGATCAAGGACTTCGATGACGTTAAAGGTAATTTCACTACTATTTTGTCAATTTCGACAGCCAAAGTCTACGTATTTTCAAAATTTATATGACTGAGGAAAATATTCCGAAAATTGGTACTTCTTTAACATTAAACGAGGCTCTTGATTTTAAAGCCATAAAACATGGTATTTTCATGAATGATAACCCTGATATACATGCATTAGGTAACGGGGGCAAGATATTAAAATGTTCAAATTTGGAAAGTATCTGTAACTTCCTGTTTAGTCTTGCTTGTGACTCAAATGTGACTGTCCACGACAAAATAGAAACTGTGAAGAAAATAATCGATGAAATTGAAAGTGAAGTTGATGACGGTATCATTACTGATAAATTAGAATTTTGCAAGGAGCAGTTAAATTTAGCCTTTGCAAAGAAAGTGTCTTACTCCTGTATACTAATAACATGGTTCGCTTCAATATTTTTCGCATTTCCTGGGGCGTATAAGAAGATAAGAGAGTCAACGTTCCTTACAAAGCCTCACCCTGTGTATTTGCAGTCTTTTACCTCAAAACTAGGCACCGAAAATTCGGGTATAGATGATTCACATTGGAATTACTTGAAAAAGAAAGTAAAATTGTTAAATGAACATGAACGATTTGGTAACTTGTTGTTGGATGAAGTCTATGTAAAACCTGAGCTTAACTATAAAGGAGGAAAGGTAGAGGGAGTTGCTTTTAGTAGTAAAAGTGGAGAAAATAACGCAACATTAGCTACAACTGTACAAGCCTTTATGTTGTCATCCATTCTTTAAAAAAAATAAAGACGACGTTGGTTTGTTTCCATGTAAAAACCTAACGTCACATTTCTTAGAAGAACTAACATTGCAAGTCCTTAAAGTATTAACAGATATAGGTTATAAGGTAGTATGCATAATTTCTGATAATAACAGTGTTAATAGAAAAATGTTTGAAAAGCTGTGCAAAAGCAATTTACAAACCACTTTCAAAATCCATTTGACGAAGCACAAAAGATTTTTGTAATGTTCGATACTGTTCATTTATTTAAAGCTTAAGAAATAACTGGCTTAATCAAGCCGATAACTTACAAACTTTCTTGTTTCCTGACTTTGACAACCCTGATTCAGACAAAAAATGTTTTGCTAGTGTTGGTCACCTTAAACAGCTCCACAGAGGAGAATGATGTAGTTAAGCTTGCTCCTGCCCTGAACCAAAAAGTGTTGTACCCAAATTCTTTAGAGCGACAAAATGTAAACCTTTGTTCTAAGCTCTTCGATGAGAAAAATGTCGCCGCTTTAAAACACTTTGATAAAATAAAAAATGGAGATGGTTTTAAAAGCACAGCTGTATTCTTAGAAATAATTCTTCAGTGGTGGAAGATTGTTAATGTTAAGCATGCTTTCAAAGGCGACAGATTTAACGACACTCACTGTAACACAATATTTTCAATTCATGACGACAATGTTTTATTTCTGCACAAGTTTTTAACATGGTTAATTTGATGGGATAATCTGTCTGTTCAAGGGGAAATTACACAAAAAACAGAGAGTCGTCATGGAAAACTTACTAATGAAACTCAAACAGCCATAGTTCACACTACAAAAACTAGCTATTTTAGAGTTAATACATTTCTTGAAAACAAGTTTAGGATTCAAGTATGTATTGTTAGGAAAATTTCAAACTGACGAATTGGGAGGAAGATTTGGGCAGTACAGGGAAATGAGTGGAGCCTGCTACCATATTTCAGTGAAGCAAATCCTTGAGTCAGAACGAAAATTGAAAGCCCTGACGGTAATAAATGCATACTCTGCTAAACATGCAGCCATCCCTATTAGTGATATTTCATTAAGTAAGTATGTGGATTGCAAGAGCTGAGATTGTAAAAGCTTCAAACCAACAGACATTTCACATTTTGAAAATGTGGTAGTTGAGTTAAATGATGTTATTGTATCTGAAAACATTTTGTTAGGTCTAGTTTATATTGGTGGATATATTTGTAAAATAATTATAAAAAAATTGTACATGTATAAATTGTCAAGATATTTTATTGTTAAATAATGATAATGTAACGTCAGATTTGTTAAAGCCGGAGGACAATTTTTATTTCAATATAATTGACAGGGGAGCTTTGAAATATCCATCAGATTTTATTGTTAACATTTTGATCATTCAGTTTAAATTATTTAGTGTACTTATAAGAGATAAATTTGAATCGAGGTTTTTACATGGTGATTCTCAAAGAAACATTCTGATTTTGCTTGTCAACAAAGTTCTGGAAAATGAAAACGTCATGTTTGAAACATGCAGTGATTTTAGAAGTAGTTTTAAAGATTACGTTGACAAATGTATATACATCTTTTGTAATATATTATTGAATAACTATAGAAAAGTTATCGCAGACAAACTCGTGGCTAAGAAGAAGAAATCCTCAAGTAAGGATAGCCATAAATCGGCAAAGAAAAGGAAAATTGATAAACTGAAACCTTAAGAATTGTTAGATAAGTTTTTAAGTTGATGCCTAATTTCTAAGAAATGTTCCAGACTATTGTTGTGAATTGCTATCATGTATTTGCATAGTAACATTAAAACTATTTTATACGTATTATGGGTTTTAATCTTTTGCATGAAACCGTGTTCCGTTACAAATGACAGATGTCAGCTTAATTTTACGCAAATAAATGTACATAAACTGTTCCGCTAGTTTTCCCCCGCATAAAACTCATGTAGTGCACAAGCCTATATAAAACCACAATTGAAGGCGTGTTCAGTTATATCGTTAAGGTTCAATAAATTAATAATATCATGGAGACAGTGAGAGCGGGCCGTATACTACCATGCTGAACGCCAGCCACTGGCGTGACGTCACGGTCCGAGCCTTGTGGCCTGTCTATCTAGTGCGGCCTTGGCTGGTACTGGTATAAGACAAAATAAATATCTACCACATGACACAAAGAAATGCCGAGTTAGTACTGTATGCCTGACCAGCGACCTCCTGGCGTATATGGGTACACCCATCCGATAGATATATTTCAGGACAGTATAAGGCAATTACTAATGTACGAAGAATGATAAAATATTGTGTCCTCGCATGGAAAACTCATTATCAGTAAGGTAATCGTGATTTGCCTTGTGAGGTGATCCAGCTGATTCTTAAGCCTTCCTCTCAATATTGCTGTCAGTGTTGTGATATATTTATATTTTTAAAGTAAATCACAATAAACACTACCTAGAATTGGAATAGCATTATCATACAAGGTGTGTGACTTCCAGGCTGCTCTTGAGCATGTAGCAGGACGACTGGACAGTGATGCGGTGATAAAGTTATCTGGTTCCTCTATGCTCACGTTTGGAAAAAAGCAGTATAAGTTATAACCAACTCGAGCTGCAAGACATTGCTGAAATCTTCGAGGCATGGTGTCAATAAGATCCTGGAGGATTCTGACCCGTGCTTACTGCACAGTGTTGTTCAGTTGATCTACATTTTGAGGAAACTGAAGAGAGTTGTTTAGTCATCTAGCCATCATATCCCACACACGTTCAATGGGACTTGTGATCAGAGACTTAGGGGGCTATCGTCATGTCGTGATGTCATGAAAGTGCTTCCCTGGAGAAGTGTCTGTCCGAGCAATCTCCTACTAAAATATCCCATTTTAACGTTCATCGTCAGCCTTTTACGCTCTGTTAACATACTGTCGAACACTCATATTACTTTGAACATCCACCAGTTGCGATTTCGCATAATAGCCTATGCTTTCCCTGACCATAATACCCGGTGTTGAACCTGTGGATTTCCTGCTGTAACCTCGCCTCAACTCCTATCCATAGCATGTCATTGGACACGGTTGTGAAGATGATTGCGGCCGAGACAAAAGTGCAATTCATTATTTAAGACGACAATATGCCTTTATTGCCGCCTCAGCGTGATCTATCCCAAAAACAGGCCAACGTTACATTTCAAGCTTGTGGGGAGTTCTTTCCGCCTACACTTCTATTACCCAGCTCGTGAGGTCAGAGAACGAGTCCCTGCTAGAACGAACAGAGTCAGGATCATAAATGAACGTGTCTGGGCAGACTCTAACCGGACTCATGGGCTGTACGTGAACACTAAGCAGTGTGACCCAGCCTAAACTCGAAACTCAACAACAGCCTCGGTATAACAGTCCACTCAGTTGTTCAGGCACTTGGTGGATGATCAGATCCCGAATTATTGCCATGTTTCTGTTTCACGCGTATACGTTACGAGTATTGCAATGGTTGTACAAGAAATATGTGCGGAGAACCAATGAATGCAATAGTGTACCAATAAATTAGTTACTTGAATATCCGAGTTTTGGAGCTGCTGGGTGTGTCGTCACTCGTTTCTGCTAATTGTCACCAGACAGTAGACTCATTTATTCTCTGAATATGACCGTCTTTTGGAGGTTGGTCCTTCCAAATACTCATTGAAGGGAGTGCTCGTGCAGGAAGTTCTGTACGAGTCTAGACTGAGCTGGACGCTTGTCTTGTAAATGAGTTTGAACGATTCTGCGTGTCGTTTTACACAGCTCTGTAACTGACCACCTGTTTCAGAGATGAGGACCCTAATCCATTTGTTTGCGAACAATTACTAACAGTTTGTCGCGTAACGTGAAGTTATCGAACTGCTAAAATTTGTGCTAATGGTGCTCGAGAATCCCTTCCGTCCATCCGAATTATATGGCAATCCTTCCGCACTGTCGCCTGCAAAATTTATCTTGTGCTAGGTCTGTCAGCTTGTGTGGCTTCATTTGAGTACTACTGCCATATGCAGAGTTCTTTAAATGCATGTCACCCAAACACGTGTAGTTACTGTTCTTAGAGGTAACTAATCACACAAAGACAAGTTACCTGGCGTTTCTCAAATTTCGTCTGCTGAAAATTCATGCATTTCTCGGTCCTCAGTGCATGTTTGATAGAGGATCATTTTACTTGATAGTCTGCAGCTTGTCTATCATTTAAAGTATTGTACCGGTAATGTGCGGTACGTGCCGTATTTTTTATATAAATGATATTTAATCATCACGCGAGACATTTACTGCGAGTTTGATCTGTCTACGCTCGGTGAAGCGAGCCGGCTTGAGGCAGCTACAGCTGTACGAGTGACGTGGACGCAGGAGCAAGATAGGCTACCCGCCTATTATGCCACGTGCTACCCGGCAACGACTGGCGTGTTCTATACTGAAATTCAAGTCAAGAGCTTAGGAAAAGTATCCTTCCGCATGTGAACATGCCCCCTGTTCCCCCTTCCCGTCTCGTCACCGTTCTCCATCTCCGTCACAACCAACTTATCATTAACGCCGTGCGTCCATCTGACAAGTACAGTACTTCATTCTGAAATAGTGAAGCATCAAACGAAATCACTTCCTTTCACATAGCTGTACTTTGATTACGTACCATACATATTTATTCCTTTATTGGCCATGTAAAACCTACAGATTACTGACGAATACCGAGGCAAGAGAAAGAAGGTTTATTTTTATTTCATAATGCAATTTTTGTGAGGCACATGGAGACTTACAACATAAGTAGACGATTCCGCTCTCGTGCAATGACTGTCAGTGGCAGTTTCTCACAGTTAAAAAAGCTGAAAAACCCACCCGTGAGTGGGATTGCAAAATACATGCTTCCAGGAATGTTATGAATATTGTAGTCTCGTCATTCGGAAGGTAAAAACGAACTCATGATCCTCTCATGACAACATTTCTGCAGGTAGAGGGCGGTTACAAATATAAAGTAAATATACATTATTATTATTATTATTATTATTATTATTATTATTATTATTATTATTATTATTATTATTATTATTATTATCATCCATCATCATCGAATAAGCCAAGGATCCTATTCCCATACCGTGTTAGGGCCCTTCCTGTTTTATTTACGGCGAATGCTGAGCTGACACATCGATCTTTCGCTCGGGACTTGGATTTTCCGTGAAGTTTAAATTCCACGCGAGCGGCGTAAACACTGTACACAGAAACGCCGATCAGCTGCGCGGACTTTTTCACGTCTTCCACAGTCCACAGTGGATTCTAATCTCGTAGGCTACTGTAAACGTTTAAAACAATTTGGTTTAGATTTTCTACTTTATTTTTCTCCACTTTTGTTAGCTTTAAAGTATTTCACAGGGGACTCAAGCGTCACAGCATCACACACGTCTTGCTCACAGCTGGCAGCCATTATGAATACTCAACATGCTGATGCAGCCAGTACTGCCAACAGTTTTCTTGGATCCAGCCTCCACGTCGCACATATTATGCGAACTTATCAGCAGTGGAATGAACTCGAACAAACTTACTAAGTACACAGTGCAATAAGATACCAACATCATATTAAATTATTATTATTTTGCTACATACACCACTGAAAACAATAACTATTCATAGCCATCTACGTATGAAATATAAGAGTTGGTAACGAACCCGAATAACATATAACCTGTGATATATTTCCCATATTTATACATGTCAAAAATTTTAATTCGTCAAGTCAGTTCGCCAGAATATCTAACCAAACTGAAGAAAGCTCCTGACTTCAGGAACAAGTAACAAACCTGGGGAACTATTTGGCGCTGCGGAAGCCTTTTCACCGACCAGAAATCTGACTAACATCAAAGGGACCGCTAAGGTCTTGAGTTGACTCTCAGTATAGAAGAAACGTCACACCTTCCCAAATGTTCGACTAGGAAATTTTCAAAACTCCTATAATAATGATCGTGTCAACTCGAGGGATACGCCATTTCGTAGATAATCATATAAAAGTCTCTAATAATAAGTTCCAAGTAAATCCTTCAAGGAATTCTCGAGTTATTCCACTTCATAGAAGTCATGATGTCTGATGACGTAGAAGCACAAATCGCATATAAGACGAGCTCAACCCAACGAAGTCAGTCAGTCACAGCTGGGAGTCCAGTCTGACTCACCACGCTGCACCATTACTCCGTTCGTCGAGACAAAGTGCTGTCCAAATTTATCCTCGAATTCTACAAGTCTGCATAGTGGACTTAGATTCTGTCAGTTGATTGGAACTTAGATTTTGTGCGCGTGTAGAAACTTCGATATGTGAAAGGTCTTACAGTGGACTTAGATTCTGACAGTTGATTGAAACTTAGAAATTGTGCGCGAGTAGAAACTTAGACGTGACAAGTCTTTATTAGTGTGGAACTTAGTTTCTTACCACTTTACAATTGTGGAAGTTAGTCTCTTACCAACGAGTGTTAAAGTGACACACTACTGTATTATATTCTTAACTGTGGAATTTCTAAAAACTCAGTCAGCTTATATTCTTTCATTTATTAAGTAGAAGTGATCATGAAAGTGTTTAAACATTTTCAATACCATGAATGAAAGTGATTGCTTATTACACAATTTATACTCGTGTGCTTCGACACAAGTGATTAACTCTCGGTAGAAGTGAATGACACTCATTTCATAATGAACTGAATTTACAACTGTGTATAATAATTGCTAACTTTATTATTTCTTCAAATTCTGGGTTGAAGTGAACGATACTTAATTCAAACTGAGTTGAATTTTGAACTGTGCAGAATAATTTCCAATGCTATTGTTTCCTCAAAGTGTTTAATAATGTATTAGTGCGTTACTGACAGCAGTGTCTCTTGGATAAACTCTTAAGCAATCGTATGTTTATTCTAGTGTCAAGTGCGACCATATTTTAGTGGAAAGCCACCACGAACTGTACATGATATGTGATCAGTCTTCAGTTTCGTCATTTCTACAAGCTCATGTTCATGGACTGTGATCTATTTCTTTTCTAAATTCGATGCTATCCCCACCTTCATATTTAAATAACATTTAAATTCTATCTACAAGGGACTAGTGAGGGTCGGCCTCATATTACGTCAATATTAAATCAAACATTGGTGTCAAATACGTGTCGGAGGACTGTGCAATTGTGGACGCTCGTGCGAGTACGGTAATAAAACGAGTGATTACCCCGCAAGATAGTCGGTGAGCGTCAGAGACCTTCTAGAACTTCAGAGGTACGAGTTCGATACCCTGTCGGACAACCTGGATGTTTCATCTCCATTCTATGGTGACGAACGAGGCCTGCAGAACGAGGTCCAATCCAGTTCAGCATGGTGACCTGGAGCACGGGTTACCTGGTAGACGATGTTGAAGACGACGAAAATCTACACCATGGTGATATGCAATTCAAGATGCATTTATTTGAATAAACGTCATTCTTTAAAGAAGTTTCAAGTTTTCTTGTAGATATGACCCTTCCTCCTGTACCAAGCCCTAGCTATAATTTACCTGGGAATGCCCTGAGACATAACTCGTGCGATTATAAATTAAATAGTAAATCTGGACTATATTTTATTGGTACAGTACACTGTGTCCACATACTGAAAATCGTTTTCTCATGAAGAATTACATCGTACAAACTATCCAGTGGGCTAAAACCAGTCTCCTTTAGCACCTATATTACACCATTTCAGATCTCTATAATTTGCACAAACCACCAATTCTATCTCGACATTGCAATTTCTATTTTGAGTATCGGTAGTTCAAATAGACAATGTTTCATTTACCTAGTCCATCAACAATTTAGTGAAAATTCTAGCACAAGCACACAGAATGACAACTCCAGATTTTAAAGAACGAAAATGTCTTACCTCATAATGCTGAATTTCTAGTTTGGATTTTGCAGTTTTGGTCTCCTCTATCCTCTTGTAGAAGGCTTCATTAGTAGTATTGTATTGTTTCCACAAATCTTCAGTCGTCTGCTTCATTAACATATCTACATATGAGCGTAAAGATCGTCCGTCTTTCACTTCCTTTACTGCACGTTCGATGTTCTTGACCGAGAAATTTGCCCATTCATCCAGTGTTAAGTCTCTGAAATACGAAAGGAAAGCATGCAAGCTTGCAGTTTTCCGTGACTATTATTTTTGTGGTTGCTAGCTATGAGATTCCCTACATTGCTTGGAATCCAACCCATTTAGACTTAATTTCCTGTACGTTCCTTCTATATTTATTTATTTATTTACTGGTATTAATATTATGTCTGCCTTGGTGAGAAGCTAACGACAATACCAACTGGCTACCCCGTCAGCCTATATACAGTCACGCCCATAAATATTCGGCCACTGCTAAAATCCGCGAAAAAGTGATGACAATAACGCAACCATGAGCAGAATGTGAAACCAAATGTGTCTAAGTAATGGAACTACATGTGGTTGCTTATGCCGAAGACGAATCACGGAGCATTGATATACAGTATGCTGTAAAAGAAATGGCATTGCGCACATGGGTGAAATAACACGCCTCAAATATATTCGGTCACACGGAAAGGTCGGGATTGCCGTTGTGTTCATTGACAGAGGCAAGGCAGATAGCGTTGCAAAACGTTCAGTTCAGTAGTGCGGTGCCTCAAGACACGCCGTGCCAAAGTCATTTGCTGCAGTGTTGCGGACTGGTATCAAATGGTATGTAGAAGACAACACTATACCATATCTGAAGAACGTCAGCTCGTGATAATATTACATCGTGCTCGAGGTAAATGGCATAGAAAGGTATCGCAGATGCTTAACATAAGCAGAATAATAGTTGGAGATATAATCAGAGGATTCAAAAATGAAGACAGAATTGATTCAGTTCCCCAGATAGGAAGACCAAGAAGGCTTACAGAACGAGAAGAGCAGTTTGTGCTTCGGAAATTGAAAAGAAATCCGAAATGTAGTGCTCCGAAACTGGCAGCGGCTGTTTTAGAGGAGTGTGAAAAGAAACTGGGTACTGTGACCGAGCGAAGAATACTGATAAGGAATGAGTTCTGTGGGAGAAAACATAGAAGGAAACCATGCATTAGTGCGGTAAATAAAAAGAAGCGGCTTGAGTTCGCAAAAACGTACGTAAGCAAACCCAGTGCTTAGTGAGAGGTTGTGTTATTTGTTGATGAGTCATAGTTCAACATCTTCGGGTCCGATGGAAAGCAATTGGAGAGGCGGACACGTCACGAGGAACTGGAAACAAGCAACTGTAAAATATAGCGGAGGATGTGCAATTGTGTGGGGATGTGTTGCATCGAAGGGGGTGGTGCACTGAGTTTCACTGAATATATTTTGACAGAAGAGGGCTATTTGGATACTGTCGAAAACAATTTGTGACAATCTGTGGAACAACTTGGTTTACAGCGTACTTTCAAGTTCTACCAGGATAACGACCCCAAGCACAAGTCGTAACTTGTCAGGGAATGGCTGCTGTACAACTGCCCGAAGGTTTTGGAGATTCCACCACAATTACCCGACATGAACCCCATCGAGAATGTGTGGAGTCGAATGAAGGCAGCTCTGCAATTGCGGCTGCCAAGTTCCCTCACAGACTTGAAGAGGATAATGCTAAAAGAATGGGCGGCATTAAGCCCTGATTATATCAAGAAAGTTGTCGCCAGTATGCCGCATCGACTGGAAGAGGTCATAAAACATCAATGTGGACCTAAAAAGTACTGAATGTGTAACAGGGTTGTGAATTATGCGAATTTATGTTGCTTTGTGTATAGTGGCCGAATATTTTTGAGGCGGCACTGGAATTGCTTTTATTTAATGTAAGACAAATGGCGTACTAATGACTGTCAGAAGAGTTGACTTAATCACAATATTTGTATAGCGTGTTATTATGTTTTCCTACATGTTTCGTTGTATTGTACGTTATCATTATAGCGTAAGAATAACTACCCAATAAAAGTGTGTCAAAAATCAGAGTGACCGAATATTTATGGGAGTATCTGTATATGTAAGATATGGCGCATAATATACTGATGAGGGAGCTGCATCACAGCTTAATGGGAAAAGGCAACTAGTCAGTTCAGTGCTGTCAAGGAACTACCACAACACACATTTTTAATATATAGGAACTGATAATCCGATTTTTAGACTTCACTTCACAATAATACTTCTCGTTTTTTCCAACGTCGTCTATAAACAGCATGAACGACCTTCATATAATCTGTCCAACAGAACATAAGAGTGCATGCATTTAAATGGGTTCTATTAATTGAACTGCAACTGTAGTGTTAATGATCCTAAAACATCAGCATTACATTTGTTATTCGTCACAACCAGTGAGCCATTTTTGTCGGGAAATGTGTATAGCAACGAAGTAAAAAAATATGATACAGAATGCTTGATTCAAAGACGCAGAAGAAGGATCTACGCACTATGCATCGGCTACAGTAAGGCCGACAAGAACATTCTAACGGTAATAAAATTAACACAGCTTTATTATTATTATTATTATTATTATTATTATTATTATTATTATTATTATTATTATTATTATTATTATTACAATTAATTTTTTGCTAGTTTCAAATTCCTTGTAATAAGAAACACATATAATTCTTGTTTACATTCGATGAGCTGGATATTTCCATTTAACAACTTCAGATACAAAGGGAGGAGTCGGTAAAATTTAACTGGCTCAAAACGACGTATAATATGGATTTTAAAGGGATATCAGTACTTAGTTGACACACATACAGAAACTGTTAAGGAATGAAAGGTCTGATGGAGTTCATCGAGACATAACACCACAAGCTTTCTCCACTTGTATGTTTGTAGGGCATGAATTTCAGAGATATAATGTCATTCTTTAATGTTATGAATTCAGAATCATTACCTTGGGCATCAGCTACTTGACGTAGGTCGAGAGTGGTATTTGAATCAATCCTTGACAGGATATCAGTCACCATATTTAATTTTCCACTAAGGTGACGGATATCTGTTAAAAATTTTAATATGTATTGCAGCTGTAGTTGCTGTCGAGGCGATGCCTTTTCATTCTTTTGCTTGATTGCATACAACAGTGGTCGATGGTCAGTATAAATCACAAAATTATGACCTTATGTACTGTCTGTAATGTTTTAAAGACAGGCAGATGCTTAGAATTTCCCGGTCATAAATGCTGTATGACTGTTGTGCGTCATTCAATTTTTTTAAATAAAAGGCTAGGGGCTTCCATCCATTCTTCAAGGTTGTACGACGCTTCTAATAGCGTAGTTACTAGCGTCAGTCACAAGAGCTAGTGTGTAATTTCAATTGGGATAAGTAAGCATTGTTGCTTCAACTAGGTCCCGTTTGCATTTCTCAAACTGTTTAACTGCTTCAGGTTTCCATTGAACTTTTCGCTTGTCACGTTTTCTTGCTCATTTTAGATATTAGTGTAGAACAGCTTGGGTCTCAGCAGCATTCGGAAGGTATCTCCTGTAGAAGTTAACCATTCCCAAAAATGATCTGAGTCCTTAAATAATTTCTGACAGTTTGAAGCTTACAATGACGTCAACTTTGCCTGGTAGTGCATTTTATTTTAATTCCGCTAAGCTTGAATTGCGCCTCAACTTGGCGGAATCAATCATTTGGACGTTTTAACCAAAACGTTGTATTTTCACACTCACCTTGCTCGCTTTCTTCGTTCCTTCCTTATTACTTACCCCGGAGTTAATGTTCTCGTTACCCTGAAACATCATTTACCTTTATGTGAACTTGTATGGTGCATCAGCTGGAATTGCTGAATTCACACTCACAGTCTCACAGTTCTATCTTTGTTACTTTCTTAATCTCTTTACCCTCCAGGATTGGTTTTTCTTCCTCGGACTCAGCGAGGGATCCCACCTCTACCGCCTCAAGGGCAGTGTCGTGGAGCGTGACACATTGGGTCGGGGAATACAACAAAGTAGAATGACCAGTATCTCGCCCAGGCGGCCTCACCTGCTATGCTGAACAGGGGCCTTGTGGGGGATGGGAAGATTGGAAGGGATAGACAAGGAAGAGGGAAGGAAGAGGCCGTGACCTTAAGTTAGGTACCATCCCGGCATTTGCCTGGAGGAGAAGTGGGAAACCACGGAAAACCACTTCCAGGATAGCTGAGGTGGGAATCGAATCCACCTCTACTCATTTGACCTCCCGAGGCTGAGTGGACTCCGTTCCAGCCCTTGTACCACTTTTCAAATTTCGTGGCCTCGGGACTCTGGGGGTGGCAGCTAATCACACTAACCACTACACCACAGAGGCGGGCGTCTCACAGTTCACTAGATTAAATTCTATCTCCACTACCACGTCAGGGTTATCAAATTACTATATCATTTATTAATTCTAGACCAAAATTAATTTAGTACTGACTCCATATTCTTCTTATCTCCGAATTCGCTTCTCTAAAAAAATATTCTTACAACTTTTTGTTTTCTCTGGTCTCCACGGAAGAAATGCAAATACAATGCCATCTAATCTCCTTTCCTTCTTTTCCGTGGGACAATATTCTGACACCGCTATGTCGACTCCTTGTTTAATACATATGCTAGATAACCTGATAACAATTTTAATACATGTAAAATGTTCATTTATTAAAAACCGTTGTTGGTTAAAACAAGCTTGGACGAATTAAGGAGCCATATTTCATCACATATTTACGTGGTTCTATGCATTTTACATAATCCATTAATGAATAAAATGAGTTTTAAAAATAGTCACACATACCCAGAATCTAAAGAAGAATTAATTTGTAGAATGGGCTGGTTGTCAGTACACCAGAATGTTGCGCATTGATCATCTATTGCGAGGGCATTATCTTTGCCCTCACGGTCGCAGTCAATGAAATACTTGGAAGAACGCAGCACACGAATTTTCTCCTTGGTCTGCTGCAGTGCCCTTCGTAGAATTGATAGGACACCTTCGATTATTTCCTTCTCTTTCTGCAGCTCTTCATCCACCTTGTCACGTGTGAGATCAATAGCAAGACGACTTTGTCTGAAATTAACAATATAAAATGCCTGTTAATTGGTTGGTGTTAATGTGAATTTAGCTAGAAATGGATAAGAATGATAGCTTAATCAGAATATTCTAAGTAAGTTGAACTGAAACAAAATATAAAATGTCCTTAGGGTTTGAATCTAAATTCTTCCGGCATTAAGACATATTCAGTAACCATTTCAGTACAAGAACAACATGCAAAAGAAGTGCTTGTTTTATCCAAGGCAGAGTAGCCCAAATAACTTGACGATATAACGCCCAACTATTGATAGCTGTTGAAATATTGTTTGGATTATGGGCTCGCTACTGCCTGAAGCACATAAGCGAAACGATGAAATATTATACCCTGGTTGGCAGACACAAGTTTGGATCAAATTTTGACGGACTACTTCTGTTGTGTGACAACAGATGACTGCACAGGGTTGTGCTTGCATCTGTAGTGACCTTGAGCCTTGATAAGGCAGGGCGCCAGGAGGCATTTCTGTGTTAATGTCGGGAGTCACTCATTGACTTTTTCAAGTGACACGAGTGTAATTAACGTCGTGTAAATAATTGTCAACATATTAAAGTTATTCCTGAATCACACACTGCACATAGTAGCTTAGTGATGGAGTTCAATGTAAAAGAATAGTGACTTATTTGATTTACGTGAACGTCTATTCCGAAGAATGGCTGAAGAATCGTAACGCTGGTCACTAATGTAATATGTTCATGGTGATTGAAGTGAATCTTCCAGAACTTCATAGTAATCGGAACTTCATGGTGATGGAGTGGATCTTCCAGAACTTCACGTTAATTGTACCTCACGATGATTGGTACTTCATGGTGACTTGGTGTTCGAGTGTTGGAGAAATCGAGCCTGGCCCGAAGCTGGGGTCTCTTCAAGATCTACTGTAACGGGTGATATAAAAACAGCATTCATAAACTTTGCAATGCATTTGATAATAAATAATTATCTACAACTGAGATGCCCTTACGATATTTCAAGATAACCTCTGACTGTACCTAGTTGCAATAGCGGGCTACACACACCCTGCACATCCTACGATTCCATGCTGAAGCTAGCCGACTCTAAAGTCTTTTCCTGGTACAGAGAGGAGGTTGTAAAAATTGGCGACCAATTAGTAGGCCTCGATTATAACTTTCAAATAGCACCTGTCCGAGTAGATTATTCAAATTTTTAATTTAATAACTCGTAGAATAATTAGACAAGATGGATGATATATTGGCTGCCATAGACGCTTTAAGGATTAGTATGGACGAGAAGTTGAGAGAAACTAACGTTATCTTTGAACAAAGACTTACTCCAACTGTTACTAAACTAGAACACAGATGTAATGAGGCAGGTACGAAAACCGAGCAGAAATTTTCCGAGTCAGACGCGAACTCAGAGTGCAAATTTGGTGAAGATGACTTACAGTTAGGAAAGAATCTCACGCTAAGCTTAAGAAACAGTTTACACACCACTTGGAAACTGTCAAAGAAGACATTCGAACCCAATTGATAGAAAACATTAAAGATTTCCAACAAATAACATTGAACATCAAAAGGGTTACTGAAGAGATAGAGTCTTAATCTTGAGTACAAACAGTCACATTGATAGCTATACCAAGAAAAGGCTAAGATGGCTGTAATATAGGACTCTTCACACGAATATGAGAAGAATGACATTGGAAAGATTACTAATGAGTTTAGCATGTTAAAGATTTAATAGAGAAAATTCAATAAACTGTTCTCGACACAATTCGAAAGTAAAGGATCTAAAGTGAGACCTTGATAGCGAAGTCTGAGCGAAAGAAGATACAATACAAATGCAGGTAGAAATCATAAAAGGAGCAGTACAAGAGCATAATTAAAAGGTGAAAGGAGCTCTCGAGAAAAGGATCGAAACTTCAAATTATAAAGTCTCAAATATAGAACGCCGTGAATTTCCAACATTTTAGCCCGATTCGGCAGGGCATTTGGGAAAGAACTGCAGTACCACTACCATTCTAAGGGTGCAAGACAAGAAAGCAGCTAAGTTCTCAGGAAAAGAGGATTATACTGCGAAAGAATGTCTGAGGGAGGCACATGCAGAGACTTTGGATATGAGCGGCCTTTGAGGAAAATGAGGGAAGGGATAGCGATTTTGAGGGATATAATTAGGCTTTTAACTGAGGACAGGAAGGAAGGTATGTCTCCAATCAATGCAAATTTTATAGTAGGTAAGCGATAGAGAGTGGAAGGAAGGGGAGAATTTGTGTAAGAAATATGGGCTAATGTTTCAAAGGGAAGGAACATGTAGTATAAGTGTTCTCCTCAGGGAGTGAGTTCAAGAAAGGAATTCGTGAGGAATCAGTTTGAGTCACTGCGAATAGAAAAGCAGTGGGAAGATGGCGAACAGGGCAGTTTTTATAGAGGATTGGTTAGGGAAAAGGACATGCGACGGTAGGAAAGGGAAAGGTAGATTTGATGATAGAAAGAGGGAGGTGAACATGCTCGTGAAAATAAGAGGAGAAGAAGACTCTGTAGCTGTCAGGGAAGTTAAGCGAGGTAAGGGAAGGAGGGGTCTAATGAGATGGGTGGGGTTGAGGCTCTGGTCATGGGTGACTCCATTCTTAGGTATGTGGGGAATGGATTGGACGAAAGGGAACAAGCAGAGTGCACTATCCAGAAATTACGTTAAGGCAGATGTTGATGAATGTAGAAGGGAAGGAGGATGATAAAGAGAAAGTGGTAATATTCCACGCTGGTACCTAAAACGTAAAGCAAGCAGGAATAGATACAAACATGGGTGGGGATGCATTAGAACCGGTTATGAGAGCACCGGAGTTGTTTTAAAAAGTGGAGATTGTTATCAGTGGAAGACTGTTTAGATGTGATACTGACTGGAAGGTGATCGGGGATTTAAATGAGACTATGGAGTAGTATGTGGTAGATTGGAAGTGAGAATTGTAGAGCCTAATGGCTGGGCATAAGATAGCGATATACTCTCAGAGGGTTCTCACTTGGACCCCAATTCTACGTATTAGCTAGGCGGTTTGATTTGACGAGTTATAGGCAGTTACCTTCAACGAAATTGGATGGAATAGGAAGCGGTGATGAAAGTGTAGGAAGGAGGAAGTCCAGTAAGGATGACAAAAAGTTGTTAGTATTAAAATGTAAGTGTATAAGGAATGGAATAGAATTAAGTAATTTATATGTATATCAGATATTGTAAGGAGTTGAATCATGGCTAAGTTGTGAGATAACGGATACGAACATTTTCTCCCGGAACTGGAGTGTTTATCGTAGAGACGGGTTGGGAACGGTATGAGGGGGGTATTCGAGCTGATGAAAAATTAATTTTTAATTCACGAAGAAGTTAAGAATGAGAAACATGAAATTCTAGGTGCAAGGCTCATCTCAGAAGATAATAGGCAACATGATGTTTCTGGGGTGTACAGACCTGGAGAGTGTGGTGCTGACGCTGAATTATTTGATAAGCTGTCTGGGGAACGACACAGAAAGGAACGTGATTTTAGCGGGCGATTTTAATTTACCGAACGTTAAGTGGGAAACTAATGCAAATGACAAAAAGCATGACCAACAAATGATAAATGGGTTAATTTGGGAATGACAGGTGAATTAGAAAGTCATAGAACCAAGTATAGTGATGACATATACCGCTAGATGTGGTGCTGAAATAACCAGCTGAGCTTTATAGAGGAACTAAAGTAAAATGTTGGATGGTATAAGCGATCACGAAGCTATTTTTTCATAATTAAAAGAAATGCTATAGAGAGGGAGGTTTTTAAGGTAGGATTTTAAGCAGCACCGTATGCTTGATGACAGATATTAAGGAGTTTTTAAAAAGTAATCATGGATGGTGGGAAACGGTAAATAAAAATGTAAACAACCTATGTGATGGGTTAGAGCAATAATTGATGAGGAGTGTGAAATTAGGTATGCGCCTTAAAAGGTGATAGATAATGAGAAGGTCCCACTTTATTTAAAAATATAAACTTCATGGCACAACAGCTTGAAGACAACCGCTGCTCAGCTCGAATGCTTGCAAATTACGAGGTATCATGTAATCGGCACAACGAATACTTTCGGCCGTTATTCTTAGAGTTCTAGACCGGGGCCGCTTTATCACCGTATAATTTCGTTTTATGAACACCAAAAGTCCGCCTCTGTGGTGTAGTGGTTAGTATGATAAGCTGCCACCCCCGGAGACCCGGGTTCGATTCCCGACTCTGCCACGAAATTTGAAAAGTGGTACGAGGGCTGGAACGGGGTCCACTCAGCCTCGGGAGATCAACTTAGTAGAGGGGGGTTCGAATCCATCCTCAGCCATCCTGGAAGTGGTTTTCTGTGGTTTCCCGCTTCTCCTCCAGGCAAATGCCGGGATGGTACCTAACTTAAGGCCACGGCCGCTTCCTTCCCTCTTCCTTGTCTATCCCTTCCAAACTTGCCATCCCCAACAAGGCCCCTGATCAGCATAGCACAGGGCCTCTCAAACGCCCAAACTCTCACGCGTGCAGAGCGAGGTGCATAGGCTCTGTGCACTGTGCATCGGTACGCTTCGCCTCAACTCGGCTTGACTCGGATGGTGTAGTGTGCTGAGAGCGACGAAGCGTTTGGTGGTAGACGACGTGTTTATCAGTGAAATAGACAAGCGTACGACAACAACATAATAATGGAGCAACCTGTTTCGAAGAAAGCAAAGACTTCCAAAAGTCCATTTCAATCGAACTGGGAACTTTCGTATTTTTTTTGTTTGTTTGTCGTGACGATAAAGCCAAATGCTTAATCTGTGGGACGATAATTACATGCGTAAGAAAATCATCTATTGAAAGACGCTACAACAGACTACATTCGTAAAATTATTGTGAAATCATAGGAGACGTCAGAGAGAAAGAATTAAGGAAGTTGAAACAGCTTGAAGAAGAGCATTCTATATCCACAAATGAGGTTTGTTCCAGTACTGTAGCATTTTCATTTTGGTTACAGGTTCTGCATTTTCTTTAAATTATGTTTACATTCCTCTCAAACATGTATGTGTATTTCTAATTAACTTTTTTAATTTTTTTAATAACACTGGTAACCTTGTCCCATACAACTGTGCGTCTCCGCTCACCACACGTAAACATTTCGCAGTGGGGGAGAAACAGCAGTGAAGGTGAGGAACGCGGAGACAGGCCGAACGGGGAGACAGGTGTAGGGAGAGAGGAGTGGGGGGTCTGCACTCTGGTCAACCAAGCGAAGTCGTCTTTTGCACCGTGCACAGTGCATGCACCACGCGCATGCACCCTGAGAGGCCCTGGCATAGCAGGTGAGGTAGCCTGGGCGAGGTACTGGTCATTCTCCCCAGTTGTATCGCCGACTCAGAGTCTGAAGCTCCAGGACACTGCCCTTGATGCGGTATAGTGGGGTCCCTTGCTGAGTCTGAGGGAAAAACCGACCCTGGAGAGTAAACAGACGACGGCGAAGAAGAAGAAGAAGAAGACCAAATCACTTGAAATGTTTCGATCAAGAAGGATCAATTTACAGAGATGATAAGCAGGGATCCTGTAAATTGATCCATGGGCCTAGCAAAGGAAAAACTACTATGCACAGTTCCGCGCCAAACACTAAGGACCATTCTGCAAACATGTGATTTATTGTACCTTGAAATAACACAGGTACCCGTAATACGATCGAATTAATAGGTTATGCCACGTGTTCTGCAACGTAAGGAAGTTAAATGAACACTGTAAACCTTCATTGAAAACTTTGACACGTATGTTAGCTTTCGAGGTGGAGCGGCCGTCCCTAAGTTCTGAACCTCTACCAAGGGTTAAGTGTGTTGAGTGCGTGGGTGAAGCGATTAAGTGCTGGGGCACAAGGTGTGTGAGTATCGGCAGCGTAGTGGTTCGAATCCAGCATAAGCTGGTTTCTTTGAGCGAGAGAGGTGTTCCATTTTAGCGGGGATACAATAGTAAACAATACTTTATTTGCTATTGATTTTATGGAGTGCACTCTGATTTGGCGTCGCTTACCTAAAGATGGGCGGGGAAAGGATTGGGAAGGAAATCGGCTTTAGTCTTTTAGTAACCCTGACAATTACACCATACGACTTTCTGACGTGTCGTGCGAATGAACGCCATCTAGCGAGTATTTTCTCGTTTGCCTAAATGAAATTCAGACTTTTTATTGCAGTCACTTCTTACAACGAAAGGTTTTAAATTGTTCAATATCAAATGGTAATATAGATATGCTAGCTGAAACAATTCCTTTACTTTTTCAGTCGTTCCATTTCCTTGTAAATTAAAATGATAGAAATGAATAAAACTTTCAATTGGCGTGAACAATTTCTAGAGCATAACGCCTACCGGAACGTAACTTTAAATAAAAGGCTTTGAGTGGCACGTCTTCGAGACGTGCGGTGTAACTAAAGCGATATTTATAGATGTGTTACTGTCAGGGTTAAGGTACGGTCCCGGCATTCGCCTGATGGTGAACGTGGAAAACCGAGGAAAACCGTTTTCAGGACGGCCAGCATGGGATTTGAATCCACAACCTACCGAATCCAACGCACACAAATAATAATCCACACTTACCAGTTCACATCACAGCATTTATTCATTTCCTCACGATATATTCCTATGAAGAGTACGTTGAATTGTTGCTGATTTATGGAGAAAGTATGGTCGAGTCCGCCTTTGTGGTGTAGTGGTTAGCGTGATTAGCTGCCACCCCCGGAGGCCCGGGTTCGATTCCCGGCTCTCCCACGAAAATTGAAAAGTGGTATGATGGCTGGGACGGAGTCCACTCAGCCTCGGGAGGTCAACTGAGTAGAGGTGGGTTCGATTCCCACCTCAGCCATCCTGGAAGTGGTTTTCCGTGGTTTCCCACTTCTCCTCCAGGCAAATGGCGGTATGGTACCTAACTTAAGGCCACGGCCGCTTCCTTCCCTCTTCCTTGTCTATCCCTTCCAAATCTTCCTATCCCCCACCAAGGCCCCTGTTCAGCATAGCAGGCGAGGCCGCCTGGGGGAGGCACTGGTCATCCTCCCCAGTTATATCCTCCGACCCAATGTCTCCCGCTCCAGGACACTGCCCTTGAGGTGGTAGAGGTGGGATCCCTCGCTGAGTCCGAGGGAAAACCAACCCTGGTGATTAAGCAGATTAAGAAAGAAAGTATGGTCGAATTAAAATGTATGCCACGTGCTCCGTAATGGTAAAAAGTTAAATGAACACTGTAAAATAGTCAACATTCCGAATACTTGTTATTAAATAATGTTGTTTTGTTTTACGTCCCACTAACTACTTTTACGGTCTTCAGAGACGCCGAGGTGCCGGAATTTAGTCCCGCAGGAGTTATTTTTACGTGCCAGTAAATCTACCGACACGAGGCTGTCGTATTTGAGCACCTTCAAATACCAGGATCGAACCTGCCAAGTTGGGGTTCGAAGGCCAGCGCCTTAACCGTCTGAGCCACTCAGCCCGGCGCCACGCACTTGTTATTCTGAATGTGCAGGGTACTACTTCCTACCTACAGACCATCACGTGGTAGTCCAACCAGGTTACATATCATCGCATGAAAACGGCCCTTTTCAAGACCAAATACAAATTCACTTTTTGGAACAGGACGATATGCGGCCATATTACAGTCACTGTAAACGGCGTTCATCGAAAAAAAAGTACCAGCGTGTGATTCGAACCCACTGCTATACAGCTTGGCTGATGCAATAGCAGCCACGCATGCCATAGGGGGCTGTCACACTGGATCGATCGAACGACTGCGATCAACCGACCAAAGAAACAAACCTGTTGTGTCTAATGGCAGCAGTCATATAGCATCGATCGTCAGCGATCAACAGGGAGCGACAGCGATCGACTGGTTTGTGAAAACAGACGTGTTCGTTTTCAAGCGATAGTCGATGATCTGTGATTGGTGTTCTGCATCCGATACAAGCATGCAACATTCTAAAATGGCGGACGAAAGTACTTGGTCGGTTGACGAAATTGATCAATTAATTTGTTTAGTTAGAGAGAATGAAGTGCTGTACAATCCGAAGCTTCCGGGATACCGCAACAGGGATACGGTAGAGTTTATATGGAATTGTATAGCGTCAAGAATCCAGACCAAAAATGGTAAGCACTGTAATCATATTTATCTTAGCGTTTAAGTGAAAAAAAGTTTTGTTTTCCTTAATTGATATAATATACTACTCGCAGTACATTCAATGTAGGCCTAAAAAATTAGAAACAAAATTAACACTAAACCTCTGTCATAGTTAAGAAATCTAATGGACATCCGTATTTCCTTTAAAGACAAAAAGTAGCCTAACAAGATGAATTTCAGTACTTTAATAACATTGTAAATCTTTGTTTCAGCAAAACTTTGTGCCAAAAAGTGGCAAATTTTGAGAGCTGGCTACAGAAGTAGAAGAAGCAGCATGCACCCATCAGGCTCTGGTGCACGAAAAATTCAGAAATGGGCTTACTTTGATACCCTGAGTTTTCTGGAACCATTTTTTGCTGGAAGAAGGTAAGATTCATTTCTTTAAAATCCCATAAGAAATTTAGGAAAATATCCAGGAGAACCCAATTTATTTTTACTACGGTACATAGTTACCAATAACTAAAATAATTGGGATAGGTTAGAGGGGATTCTGATCTGCTACATATTGTGATTTGCTTTGCCAGCAAAGTGTTTCACTTCCATGAATGCAGTAGAGAAGGGTCTCATACCACAGACAAATATTTTTGTATTCTATGTAACACATCTTGTGTTTATCCTTTATCATGTGCATTGCAAAGAAGAGAGACAGAGGACCTCGGCAATGTTTGTGGCTGACCATGAGTTGAAATTACCTTTTTAGTGCTATAACAAACATCCCAGTGAAATCGAAGGCCCCCGAGGAGGAAGCAGACCTATCATCATAAGATGCAGATGAGGAGCAGGACAATGACGGTACAGAACTTCTGATAGAAGATACTTCTGCTACCTCATCAAATCGTGTGTCTAGTGGAGATATGCGAAAGTGCAGCGGAAAAAGGAAGAAAGGTGATGGTGATGTGCTAAACGAGTACTTAAAGAAAAAACTTAATAGCAATAATAAAAAATCATATACATTATTATTTTTTGAAAGTTTAGTTGGGGACGTGGAGAAACTTAGTGCGAGAGGTCAAAGAAACTTCCAGCTGGAGGTACGCGAACTATTAAACAATGCATTAGATGCTGAAGGTGTATTGTGATTTTAAAATAAAAGTCTTCTTTTTAATTAATTAATAAATGTATTGCTTTTTATGAATCTAGTGTCTTACATTTTCAGACGGAGTCAAAGGTAACTATTTTTTGCATTGAGCAGGGCAAGAAGATTAGACACCTTGTAGGCTAGATGGTCCCATATTAAAGAAAACTTTTTCAGTTTCACTACAGTAGAACCAGTAGCTTCACTAGTTCTGGATAAGGTTGCTACATGTTCAGTACTTCCAAATACATAAAACTTAATCTAGCCTACACTATTCTTCACTTCTGGAGATCATTATGTAGCACAGGCTTCTCAATTTACACTTTGTTTATCTTATGGTTATATTTAAAAGTTTTTGCAGTAGGCCAAGTTGAAGAAAAAATTTATTTTGCCATGAAACATCATGCCAAATTGTGTGTAACAGTGAGAAGAATTTATTTTATTTACACAGAAAAGCGCACAATGTGCAGGGGTATAAACTTAGTTTATACAAAGTTTTGTCAGAGAACACGGTCTCTTCGGGCACTCCAGTGCGTGGTAACAACCACAGAACTTCTCACACCATCGACATACACAGTCATGGTTTGGATCGTGAAATCTAGGTACAACACATCCCTTGTGATGGAAGCCATTGACAGCTGTATGTCTGAGGTCGAAGCAACTCTGACACCAATTGACTGTTGTCATTGCATCCGTTATATAGAAATCACTCCAAATTTTTGTCTTTAATTTTAATTCATGTAAGAGCTCTTGATATGCCTTTGTTGATTGTAGAGTCATTGTATGTCGCAAGTCCTCAATGAAGAAAGGTTCTCGGGTCAGTTCATACACAAGTCTAGAGGGTGTGTATTTAGAAACACATAGGGCTCTTAAGAAACAATCAAAAGTATATTTGATATTACAAAATCATACAGAACATGTATAACTCTTGTTCTTAAAGTCATTAAAGCATAATTAAATGGAACGCGAGTGAATTTGTCAGCAAGATACCTGTGTGTACTGTACTGGTACCATACATTATGAGAAAAGTAGAGGGTTAATCATAATGATTCTCATTCACAGCATAGGAAAAGCATTGTTCACTGAATTAAGCTGAAATATGTGCTAAGAGCTAGTTATCAGCTGAAACTTACATTTTATTGAATATCTTTAAAATAAATACAATTTACAGTCTGTGTACAGAGTGACAAACAACAATACCTACACGACAAATAATGAAATATTATCAATAATATGACAAATTTTAGTCACGTTAGTCTAGATGTTTTTGTTGAGGGTGAAGTATCAGTCTATTTTTAATGAACAAAATGTAACTTGTAATTTACTTCTTGAAATTTGATACCAATTATTAGATTTTAGGACTTGATATGGAGTACATTGCATGGGAAAATTTAAGTGATAACGATAACTTTTTTCAGTTGCACCACAGCAGAACCAGTAGCTTCACTAGTGCTGGATGAGGTTTGTACCTATTAAGTAGTTCCAAATACATCAATCTTAACCTACAATATTCTTCACTGATGGGGATGTTCTTACTCCTTAAAGTACCACTTTTGAGCAAATGTAAAGATGTATTTTCTTCCACGAGGTCAAGGGTTATTAGCAATAAAAATTTTAAGAATTAATTATATTGTAAAGTAACTCAAATTGCAAGTCATATCAAATTTTAAAGTCACTAACTAACACTACTTGGGAAACGATGACATTTTAAGTCTCACTTAGCAATGGTAGCCACTTAATGTCCCATCGTTGAGTGTAATAGGAAAAAAATTAATATATTTTTCTCACTTTTTAAGTCAAACTTTCCTGATTTTGCTACATTAACTCTTAAGGGATATATACATTAAACAATGGAAAAATTACATCAAGTTTACCTATATTCATGCAGTGAAATGTTCAATTTTGATGTCCAAATTCTGGGACATCTTCGTTAACTTGATACAGGCATGTATGAAGGCTCCTCTATATATGTCTGCACATTATTTTGTTTCAGTCTTCATATCATGTTAGCTCTTATATACTGATACAGCTTGTTGACAGTGTGACCAACAGAAGAAATTAATACTGTCCAACAAAAATTATATACAACTTTAAAATAACTGATGAACTTTGTTGCATAAACAGAAGGGGGGATGGAACCTGTGTGCCATTTATTAAAGTGCTCGAAATTAGGTTCTGGGGGGCTATAAAGGTGCATGAACTATATATAATTTACTGTTGAAGAGTGTGAAAACAGGTATGTACAGCACAGGTGGTAAGTAATGGGTAAGACTCACTATATTGTAACAGAAATATTTTCAGTAGGAGAGAACAAGTATGAAATCCAGGTTTAAAAGGAACTGTGTTAGTAATTGAGTGATAAGGAGAGATCGAAGGAACTTACTAGAAAATTGAATTTATCAAATCTTTTGGCTAAGAATACCATGACAGCAAACATAATTGGTAGTCTTATGAAGTTTAGTGAAAAAATGGAAAGGTGATATGTGGTGTGGGTTACCGTAGTCACCTCCTAGTTCGTGAACTATGAGGAACATGGGCCTGGCCTAGTGAGTAGCCCTGAGAGTTGGGACACCAGTTGCTATGAAACAGGAGTTGATATATTACGAGCCTTGTAAACCATCCACTTTGCAACCGTGATAACTTCATGGTCCATATCGATAAAACAAGTAGAGAAATTTTCCACCAATCTTAAAAGCTGAGGCTAGGAGTGCAGGGCCACTCCCAAAGCAGTAAGAACGTGGGGTAACACTTCTATATTCGGGGTCGTATCGCAAACCAACTAACCATTCAATGCTCAAACTTTTGAATTCTGGGAGCAGTATTAAATTCCACCATAAATACCATTCTCAACGTATAAGACACAACTAGGAATTTCCAGTTCAAACACAGTGCTATAAGAATACAGGTCACATTCTACGTTCCAAGGTATGGGAACACAAAGAGAGCGAAGATTTTTTTTGTAATCAGTTATAACATGTATTTAGAAATATTTACTAGCCATGAGTTTTAACCAAAACATATATAGCTGAGTTCTTAACCTTCCTCCCACCCCCAGCCCCTCTCCCCTTCCAATGTTTTTAAAGATCTAACCTTTAAAAGTCTTAATATGTTAGAGATTTTTTTAAGATTCATCTAAAATTACATGTCTCTACTTTTATGAATTTCTACCTATACCAAAAAGTTGATGATATTTAGTCAAGCTAAACAAAATAAGTACTACTTGTAAATAAAATTTGCCAAAGGCAAAATAACAAGTATCAATTTGGTGGAACAATTTCCCTGCTTGATTTATTGATATTCTGAGTCATTGCCCTCCTGGTGCTCAAGCAGCTAGGACTATACAATCCATTGATGGTCCCTAACCTGTTGGGAGAGATTGTCACTCTGACTAAAAGTGTAAGTAGGGTAGCAACCTGCTTCGCAGAATTTTTCTCAAGCATGCTCAGAACATTTTAAGTAAGTTATGAACCTATGGGAGTAACAAGAGTCCCATTTCCATTTGACAGGTGAGGGACTCCTTGGAAACAACTTGGTGAACGAAATGGAATTTGAAGGGGAGCTATCAATATCAATGGGGCTAATGGAAAAAAATAAAGTAGAACTGGCTGAGTGAACAAACAGGAAGTTGTTATAATTATTCATGAGTTATATTTTTGGGCTTATGCCATGTAATTAATTATAAAAACACACTCAACGCGTTTCGAAAGGAACCTTGCCTTTCTTGAGTGTTTTTTTATAATTAATTACACGGCATAAGCCCAAAAATATACCTCATGAATAGTTACACGGGCTGTGAAAGTCTAAATGATAAAGTTGTTATAATGTTTGCTTATCTCTCTGCATAATATAGTCTGTTGAAATATTCCTTGAAATTGTCTCTAATTTCTCTTGAACAACGACTTGATGCATTCACATTCATTTCTTTGTTGCTGTGTACTGGTGTGTCATTGGTGAGGTTTGCAAATGCTTCTGGAACTGGCAGAAGTTCATCACACAATTCCCCATCTCTACCCAATATCATATTATGCAGAACACAGGCAGCTTTTATTATTTTATCAACATTGACAGGTTTTACTGATATAGGTGAGTGGAAAATCCTGAACTTAGAAGCCAGTACCCCAAAGGCACACTCAACTGTGCTTCTTGCATGTGACAATCAGAAGTTGAACTGTCGCTTATCATCAGTGAGCCCTCGCCTTGGATAAGGTTTCATAAGATTGGGTAACAATCTAAATGCCTCATCAGCCACTAGCACGTGAGGCATTGGCTGTCCTCCTTCACACAGTGGCTTATCATCTGGGAAGTCTATCTGTTTGTTTATTATTTTCTTCCCAAATGCCGAATTAGCAAACACCCCACCATCACTGTTTCTCCCATATGCCCCAACGTCAATTACGATGAAACGAAGGTCTGCAGATACAAGTGCCATAAGGATAATGGACGTGTACATTTTATAATTAAAATATTGCGAACCACTATTGTCTGGCTTTTGTATTCTTACATGCTTCCCATCTAAAGCACCCACACAATTGGGAAATTGTTTTTTCACTGCAAACTTCTGTGCGATGATTGCCCAGTCTTCTTTCTTAAGGCATCCCAAGAATTCTGGCTGCAGTGATGAATAAATGGCATCACAAATTTCAGGGATGAATCCACTGATGGTATTGTGTGCCATTCTGAATCTATAGGATGCAGACATGTAGGAGTCACCGGTTGCCAGGAACCTATAAATAAATATGACAGTTATTAATTGTGGTGTAGGGACTAGAAGTTAGAAATGGTAAAATGATACTTCACGTATCTACGACCATTTCAGTTGGCTAAATAGGTCCTTTCCATACTGACATAACATTAATCTAACCTACAATTTCTGCGCATACTAACACAGCATTATCCAGGTAAGGTCAAAGCAGTGGTAAAGTACAATTTCGCCAATAACCATTACCGTTATTATTTAGTTCACAGCAAATATTAGAAAAAATAGTATATTTCTTTACTGTTTTATTTCTAATTGTTTTCCTACAAATCAAGTTGATTATCTTCAATTTCTACACCACAAATCGCAGAATGGTTTGAAAATGCTTACCCACCTTAAAGTTACAGTCATCCTTTCTTCCAAACTGATGCTTTTCCTGAAATTTGAATGTCCAATATCTACTAGTGGTCTCACATTCTCCACTAATTCCTTGTATGCATTACTGGACATTCGGTAATAATTCTTAAACTTTTCCTCGTCATCCCATAAGAAAGGTACAAGCTGGTGGAACTCCCCCAAGCTTTCGCGTTTAAGAAATATCTGTCTTGTCCACTGTGCTCTTCTACGTCTTTTCTTTCTCTTAAGATATTCGGCAATCAAAATAATTTCTTCACCAGAACTATCACTCTCAGTAGTCATGACTCCGTTCGCATAAGTTCCCGCGCAAGGCACACGTACAGCTGTTTCAACGCGGATGATCGCCATCGATCGCTATCCTATGTGACAGGCAGAAAAAAGTTAGTCGATCCCGCTCGATGGTAGTCGGTCGCTCTTAATCGATCGATGCTCAGTGTGACAGCCTACATAGCCAGCTTAGCTACCGCGAGCCGCGGTGCATCCCTGTCCTTAAAGACGCTTCCTGCCCAAAGGAGTTTTTCGCAGCTGTGAACGTTTTACACATTCATTATAGCTTAAATAATAGAAATAACACTGCCGTTAATGATTTCTACAATATTCGCGAGCATTATAATTGGTTGTACTAAGGCCATGAAGAAGCAGATACTAATGTTTTCCTTCTTGTTCTGTTTACCCTCCAGTCTCTACCGCCTCAAGGGCAGTGTCCTGGGGCTTCAGACTCTGGGTCGGAGGATACAGCTGGGGAGAATGTCCAGTACCTCGCCCAGGGGGCTTCACCTGGTATGCTGAACAGGAGCCTTGTGGAGGGATGGGAAGATTGAAAGGGACAGGTAAGGAAGAGGGAAGGAAGCGGCCGTGGCCTTAAGTTAGATACCATCCCGGCATTTGCCTGGAGGAGAAGTGGGAAACCACGGAAAACCACCTCGAGGATGGCTGAGGTGGGAATTGAACCCATCTCTACTCAGTTGACCTCTCGAGGCTGAGTGGACCCCGTTCCATTCCTCGTAGCACTTTTCAAAACTTTTGTGGCAGGCCCGGGAATCGAACCCTGGCCTCCGGGGGAGGCAGCTAATCACACTAACCACTACACCACAGAGGCGGACAGTTGGGTTACCTACCTCCGAAAAAAATAAAGGGCTGGTGAACCACCTGGTAAATTGGTATATTTAAGGCAGAAACAGATTCCAGGAATGGCATTCCAGGATCATTAATAAACAAGGTGTCTTTACAATATATGTCAGTAATTACATAAGGCACAAGTATTTAGACAGCAATATGTAATTATTGTTGTATATAAGGTTATCGTCCAGGTAGAGGAGGTGAATAATACTAGCGAAGTACTGAAAGTTACCTACAGTAAAAGTTATTTGCAAAAAGGTACACATGTTGAAAACTAGAAATGTGGCTGGAATTGATTAGATTTCTGAGGATATCATAAAGACAGTGGGTTGGGATATGCACTGCCTGGCAAAGAAATTCGGGCACCGAAAAGAACTGTGGGAATTGTATGAAACCTTATATTGATTCAAGTTAGGTTGTGTGTGTGAATCACTGATAATAATTTTTCATACGTTATAGGCTAGATTGTATATTTAGTTTTAATTAGTTGTGTTTAGCTCGTGAGTTATATGTAGACAGTAATACGGTAGGTTAGAATGCAAACCAAACTGCTAGTTAGAAACTGTCGTCCATCCACTTTTCCGTAATGTTGCGAGTGTAATATAACATTCAGGGATTCTACCAGGCCAGGACCAAATACTTTAATATGACAATACGGGACAGCTTGCTGTTTTCAGCGAGAAAGTCGATAGTGCTGCTACCTACACAGCTTGGTGTGACCAACTCTTCAATAACATATTGCCATATGTATGATTCTTGGCGCACTGCCGTGTTGTTTATAATGTATCAGTGTTTGTCACTAAATAATCTTACATTGCAGTTATATTCCAAGAAAAGTGTTATGCGCTGAACAAATTACCCAGCAAGATAATGGGCATGGGAACTGATAAGGACTGCAAGTATTAAAAAAAGTAATGACCTCATATCTGTGTTGAGGTTACATTCTATGCTCCTTATATTAAGAAAATCAATCAAATACTCTACTGAAATGTTAGTGGTACCTAAAACCAATAATATTAACAAATATGGAACTCTAGTATACTCAAACTTGAGGGTCCACATTGTTAAACAGTACCATATACTTCACAATCGGAAGCTTGTGGACCTGTAGCGTAATGGTTATCGTGGTAGTCTTGAAATTGAAAAGTGAAGGACATGAGTTTCGAATCCAGTCACCTTTTTTTACTGTAAGTAAATAATAATATATTTTTTACATCCCACTAAGTACTTTTACGGAGATGCCGAGGTTCCGGAATATAGTCCGGAAGGAATTCTGTGTTGGACCTCTTCCATTTCCCTTCTGATTAGTGTTAATAGAGGATGGCTGGCCAGTTGTACTTCCTCTTAAAATAATCATCACCACGGAATGGTCAGCGTACTGGCCTTCGGTTCAGAGGGCGCTGGTACAATTCCCGGCTGAGTCGGAGATTTTAATCGCGTCTGTTAATTCCTGTAGATCGAGGACTACGTATTTGTGTTCGTACTCATACGCATCTTCAAGTATATACAACACATCATACAGAAAACAACCACAAAAACACGCGATAGTGAGTACGGTATATATCCCTCCACATTTGATTGCTGTTAGGAAAGGCATCCGGCCGGAAAACTAGGATAAGTCCATACAAAATCCTGCGCTAGGTAATTGAGAAAATGCTAAAAAGAAGAGGAGAGAGGTTAAATATTTCCCCCAGAGGCTGGGTGGATCCTCAAACAAATTCTGCTTTATAATTTTTAAGACAGCGAAAGGGAATCAACATCTATATCAGCGAAAGGCACGGCTAACATAATGCTCGTTTGGAGGTTTATGAAGGAGGCATTTCATATATTAAAATTTCATTATTATTATTATTATTATTATTATTATTATTATTATTATTATTATTATTATTATTATTATTATTATTATTATTATTCAATTATTTTAGCAAAAATATTTCCAATGAGTGTAGTGCATTCCTCTTCCGTTGGTCTTGACTGTAGCACAGACAAGTATGCAGTTCACACCAACACGCTAGATGTCACCACCGTCGCTGTTCGCACTCCACTCAATGCTGTTGAGATAGAGCTGTCCGGTATTGGTGTATTAAAGTATTTGCCAGGACGCTGCTGTTTATGCAAATCTCATAGCAGAACTGTCGTCCGGGTAGAGTAGACTTGTTATTTCCTTTAGTGTGTTTGCATTCTATTCCGCCTCTGTGGTGTAGTGGTTAGTGTGATTAGCTGCCAACCCCGGAGGCCCGGGTTCGTTTCCAGACTCTGCCACGAAATTTGAAAAGTGGTATGAGAGACGAAGAAGAAGAAGTGTTTGCATTCTAAACTATTACAGCCTAACCATCCGGGCTGTAGGTATAAGTTAGGCAATGTTTATCACATGTCTTCTTTATCTGTTTACTCTCCAGGGTCGGTTTTTTCCTCGGACTCAGCGAGGGATCGCACCTCTACCGCCTCAAGGGCAGTGTCCTGGAGCTTCAGACTTTGGGTCGGGTGATACAACTGGGGAGGATGACCAGTAGTTCTCCCAGGTGGCCTCAGCTGCTATGCTGAACAGGGGGCTTGCGGGGGTATGGGAAGATTGGAAGGGGTAGACAAGGAAGAGAGAAGGAAGCAGCCGTGGCCTTAAGTTAGGTACCATCCCGGCATTTGCCTGGAGGAGAAGTGGGAAACCGCGGAAAACCACTTACAGGATGGCTGAGGGGGGGACCTCCCGAGGCCGAAGTGGACCCCGTTCCAGCCCTCGTGCCACTTTTCAAATTTCGTGGCAGAGCCGGAAATCACACCCGGGCCTCCGGGGGTTGCAGCTAATCACACTAACCACTATACCACAGGGGCGGACGTTTATCACATGTAAATAATCTTTTGTATGTTTTAAGTTGTTCAGGTAACATCTGGCTGTATGTGTGCGAATTCAAGAACTGTGGATTGAGGTCACGTTATGCTTATCATTTGTAAATAATCGTTTTTGTGTTCTAAGTGTCTAGGAAATTTCCAGTTATATGTGTGCTGACGGGGTAAGTGATCGCTGAAGACTTTAAAGGACGCCTGTATTCTATTCCAGGCGTGGGAGCGCAACGTAAGCGGAGAGTTGAAAAAAGTAGCACAGAGAGTGAGTGGAGTTGGAACCGTTGTATCGTTATGCAACGAGCTATAGTAAGTCAGCTATATCATCACCGCGATCGTCGTGTTTTAATGTTTATTGTGTCCGGCTCCATGGTTAATGGTTGGCGTGCTGGCCTTTGGTAACAGGAGCCCCGGGTTCGATTCCCGGCAGGGTCGGGAATTTTAACCATCATTGGTTAATTTCTCTGGCACGGGGGCTGGGTGTATGTGTCGTCTTCATAAGCATTTCATCCTC
Source organism: Anabrus simplex (assembly GCF_040414725.1). NCBI lineage: Eukaryota > Metazoa > Arthropoda > Insecta > Orthoptera > Tettigoniidae > Anabrus > Anabrus simplex. Next base: position 1,193,957,446 of record NC_090266.1, on the reverse strand, counting down.
ATCATGACGCGCAGGTCGCCTAAGGGAGTCAAATCGAAAGACCTGCACCTGGCGCGCCGAACATGTTCTCGGACACTCCCGGCACTAAAACCCATACGCCATTTTTTCACTGTGTGTTGTATATGGGTTCTGTTAAGTTAGATGTAGGTGGAGTCAAGACCGACTCCAATCCTCAGACCGTAATATTAAAAAACATGGTGGCCGAAGTAGCCGGATTACTGGTATTGGCTAACACGAAAATATCACGTACATGTTATATAAACGGCAGTAAATTAACATGATAAATGTAACATCATTTTTATTGAAGATGGCAGTGACTTACATGATGTTCGCGTGTAATATTGTCGCTTGGAACTATTGAATAATCGGTCATTCTAAGCTAAAATTTACCGTCTGAAGCACCAGAGTGAAGCTGCTAAGTACTTTTGTAGTGAGTGTAGTTTTAAATCTGCGTTGTGGAGATTAGTGTTCATTAAAGGACCAATCTCATACATATAACCTCATCTTGTTAGCTAACCGATAATGGCCGCCTCTGTTGATGGAGGTCGGCAAGTTTTTTCTAACTCACTGAATCTAAATAATGAAAATCAGCAAGTCTCAAGTAACCTCACGAATCGACAGAATAAAGAAAGCATAATTCCCACCCGTACCGGTGAACCAGGTAACCTCATGACAACCTCTATTACTGTTCCTAACACACTTAAGCAATCTCCTAACAATCCAAGGTTAAGTTACTCTGCAGCAATGCAATCCTACCCTACCAAAGATCAAGCTATTGTTATTGAATCTTGCGATGGTATTAGTATCCGAGCTTATATACTAAGCAATTGGAAAAGTCACTAGCCCTAGTAACATCCGATTTGTCTCACGGATATCTAATGGAAGAGTATGTATCTTCCTTGCACGTTAAAAGTGTGTTGAAGAATTAATTTCAAAACATCCTAAGATTCTCATAAATAATGTCTCCTTGGAAATAAGACCTCTCCTAACTAAAAACAAACGAGTTATTCTATCCAATGTTTGCCCTGTGATTCCCAATATTGTTATTGAAGAAGAATTTCTCAAACTCGGCATTAAACCAATGTCAAAGATATCACCTATTAGAGCAGGTTTAACAATCCCCGGATTTTCTGACATTCTCAGTTTTCGGAGACAGATTTATATTCAAAATGAAGGCTTTAACAAACTTCCATACTCACTCCAAATCGAATATGAGGGTACCAATTACTGGATTTATTTATCCTCTGACACACCCACCTGCTTTCTTTGTAAAACTGAGGGGCACTTAGCTAGAAACTGTCCTGATAATGATGAAATAATAAATGAAGGCTCATTAAATCAAAACAGTCATTCTCATGGCAAGATCAATCTAACAGAATTTCCCCAACTAGTAGAGGATACACAAAAAATTAAAACAAACTGTCAAGAAAATATTACCTGTACTCCCTCACAAACTACTGTTCAGACAACTGCTACATCTACATATCTTCAGTGTTCTCAAAATCAAAACTGTGGGCCTTTACCCTCAGGCGAAACGACTCTAACCTCTCATTTGGAATGCCCTCAAAACCCCTCATGTGTCCATCTTGCTGGATCGAAGAGACCAATATCACTATCTAGCAGTGAAACTACAGGCAGAAAAGACCTTGATATTGTGCCCGTTCGCATCTCGTAGACCATTTACAAAATGGCGGCGTAGGAAGGTATGTCCCATGCGATCTATTAAGGCAATGAACTTCTTATTAATACGGCATATAGGAGACCATGCACGTCACGGAACGGACTGATTTGGAAGACACTGCAGGACAGTAGAGGCTCATTTTGAATTGTTTTGAAAAAAAATGTAGCAGCGGAATGATTGTTTAAAAATATACTCTAAAAATTTCAACTGCAGAAGTAAGACGCAAATACAAGCCAAGCTTTACATCTCAAGATTATCCTAAACTCCTGAGGAAGATATTGACTGTTTTACAATCGGCGATAACATCTGATAAAATAATTTACCGGCGTATGTTATAAAAGAGACGAAATATTATAGAAATAAGCAATTCGTGGTGAGATACGACTGACTTGGATCCGGTGAGCAGCCACTCTGCGATTGAAGAAAAAGGAGACACCATATTACAGAACTGATAATTTCGTATGAGAAGAAAGTTAACCCTGTGGTTATAAACTTAATATCTATATACGGAGAATTTATTCCAACCGAAGAAAACTTCGTCGTTTAGAATAGCAGTAGAACTATGGAATATATCATGACTGCTCCGCAAAAAGAATTTTCTACGCTGACTGCAGATTTGGAATGATGACTGCTTGCTAGATCTACATGATGGACTGAACTGGGGATAAGCACTGGCGAGCCAGAGGACCAGCTGATGATGATTGGACCGGCCAGCCAGAGGACCGGATGATGAGGATGAGCACCGGCGAGCCAGAGGACCGGCCGATGAGGATTGGACCGACGAGCCATGTGACCAGCTGATGACCGGGAAGACGTTATCCAACCGGAGATCCAGATCCTAACAGAGGGTCTAACCACAACCAAGGAATGGAGCAACAACCAGACCAAACGTAGCATCTGACGAGCTAAGTCCATACATTTTTTTAGTTGAGTAGTTTCTTGCAATCTACACCCTCACTCTAACTTCGGCATGTGCTGAATAATTGGTGATATTTATGAATTAATTAAGAACGTGTGTGAAACATAAAGTGAAGTGTGAGATATTTAAGGCTATAAGATAAGATGGCAGTGTAGAATTAGAATTCTATTATATCATATACAGGGTACCGCATTTGCATACATAACGTAGAAACTAGCATGAGTAAATGAAAGAAGTATTTCTTGTGAAGACCTAATAGCTATGAGTCTATATAACTAGTGAAACTTCGATTAATCTCGTTTTACTTGTCCAAAGATTACGTCACGAATTTACCTGCGCGACGCAGATGAATATAGTTAAGTTACGTATTCCTTTCTTCATAGAAAGAGGGCATTGAACTCAAACTGCTGTTTTTAAGATAAGAGGTTATTAAAATGCGTTTATTATAAGGCAATTCTAAGATGTTTGGCATATAGTTTTGGGTGTAATCGGCTATATGCGTACGGCAATATGTATGCCGGTGGTATGATAATGTATATTGGAATGTTGTTGAAATGTGGTTGTTTCTTGGAGCATATTAAGGAATACTTGAAATACAGATGTTTGTTTATATTTCTGCGGTAAGAGAAAGAATTGCTATTCGCCGAGGAAACGTTGTGTTAGATTTGCATGAGGTGAGTTTCTGTGTCAAATGGAAAGAATATGTCAAAGTGTGAACATCGCGCAGATGACCATTTTAAGGTAAGATTGACATGTATTGTGGTAGAATTGTGAATCATGACAGTTTTTATATGACATTAGTAAAAGGCATGTGCCGTGTACAAGAGAGTTCTTTAACATACGGTTTACTAGGCTCATGACTAAGTATACATGTGATATTCCTTGGTGCGGTGACGTTTCAGTATAATACGTATTAATTTCATTCTGTACTGTCCATACGAGTTGAGTAGCTCGTACACATAAGAGATATTGAGTAAGAGCAGTTAGCTAAAGCACATTGAGCCGTTGGTGGAGGAGTGTGTGGATCGGAAACTACTTGAACAGTTAGATAGATGTTCATTTCTTTTCACGCAGATATGATTTCAGTTGAAGTGTTTTAAATATAAAGAATATGATAATGGTTAGTTAGGAGCCATATGTCGTAGGCTCTAGGAAGGTATTGTCTTAGCCCGTAAGGTGTTATTTATGCGTATTCAAGATGAGTGACCAAATAATCAGAGTTCAGATTTATTAATGGAAAATTTTGAGAGCAGTTTTACGATTTCATACTCACGCAAGAGTTTGTTTGGGAAATACATACGTAAAGATATAATCAGATTTACATTCGCAATCTGACTTTATCCCATTTAATTTTTATTACGTTTCAATTTAGCAAACTATCCATTTTTTATCACAGTGAGATGACTTAAATGTGGTGAGAGTAATTTATATAATTAGCGTGACAGTATTCACAACGAGTATTTATATGGAGACCGTGATTGCTCAGTGATCTCTTGAATATAATTTGAGTAAATCAAATTCACTTCGGAACATGGCTACGAATATAGAAGTAAATAACTAACATGAACTGGAACATTAAATGGGAAAGAATGTAAATAATTTAAAGCTTAATTATTTTACTTTTATTTGAGCCAGCGCTGACTCTAATCCTTTATGCTTTAATATTATTAAGATAATACTACCCAGAATTCACATTAACTTACATTGAACATGATTTATTCAATAAATTTTCTTATATTTTTCTTTTAGAAAGTGCCTGTGTTTTGAATTCCTTTTGGGTAACGGCTAGTTTGTAAACTAATAAGTTTTGTAGATATAAGTAATTGATGAGTTTGACAAAAAGAAAGAGATTCTTTTTGAGGTTTTCGGCCACAGGTCCTTACTTGAGCGTATAGGTATTCCCATGATGTGCATCTCAACAGACCGAGTCTCTTGCGAAACCACGTAAAAAACTAAACATATAAAATCACAGATTTCATGAGCGATAGATGGAATACCCTGAGAAGAAATCGAGTTACCGGGAGAACTTTGCACTGACCGCTCGATAGGCGGGTGCAATATTAAGGAACCTCCCCTAACAACTGAACCTAAGACAAGTGAACAGGCAGGGAAACACAAGACAAAACAAACTTACAAGAAACCAAAGACAGAAAAATAAAGCACAACTATTAGTGATATGCTTAAGCCAATTAAGCAAGTTCTAGAAGCCAACCCTCAGTCCTTTCCCCTCAATTACTTACAACTCCAATCCCTTTTTGAAAACAGTATTGGAGTTAATGACATTGCAGCAATAGCTTCCAATTACACCCAAGATCTAGAGGGTTTAGCCCAAGCCCTTCAAAAACTATATCCATACTACACTGAAAAATCCATTAAGAACAGGAGTACTCGAATAGTCAAGAAACTGCTTAAGGCTAGCAGTGAAAACCGAGGTGAAGCAATTAACAGTTTAGTTCCAGATTACTCCAGCGATGACTCTACTTCCCTCACATAATTATGATACAATTCCCTCTACACTTGTTTGTCATTCTTATGACTATATCATTACTTCAATGGAACCTCAACAGTTTTCGATCACAGCGAGAGTATTTACAACTTCTACTAAATAAACATCAGCCTTCAGTTGTCTGTCTACAAGAAACTAACTTTAGAGACAACTTTGTTTCCCATTTAAGACAGTTCAACGTACATTATAAAAACCGAATTAATCCAAATCATGCAAGTGGGGGCGTGGCCACCTATGTTAAAATAATTTACACCATCAAGAAGTTCCTTTAACTACTGATTTAGAAGCAGTCGCGGTTTTATTATACCTACCACAAGCTATATGTGTATGTAATGTTTATTTTCCTACGAATAGTACATCTCACGCTGATGGTTTAAGAAACCTAATACATCAACTCCCCAAACCCTTCATTTTGATGGGTGATTTTAATAGCCACAACAGTTTATGGGGTAGTCGCAATACTGATGCAAGGGGGAAAGAAATAGAGAAGATACTAGATGAATTTACTCTAGTATTATTGAACTCAACTGCTCCAACTCGTTTTGATATAGCACACGGAACATACAGTAGCATAGATTTAACTATATATACGCCAGACATAGCTGCACTATTTAACTGGTCCATTTATTCAACTCTACAAGGAAGTGACCACTTCCCCATCATAATTAATGATGATCAAAGTTCTCCAGACAACACATCAAAACCCCAATACTGTAAATGGAATTTAAATAAGGCAAATTGGCAATCATTTAGAAAGATTGTAAATAACTGTTTAAATGATCTAACTCCAACAAATAAATTTCCTTCTAAGCACATCAATGATATTGTTCAAGACTTCATTGAAGTAATAATCAAATCTGCTGACCAGAGCATCCCAGAAACAGCTCCTATGCCCTTCAAGAAAACGGTTCCCTGGTGGAATGACTCCTGTAAAGAGGCTATCAAAAATAAAAACCGTGCTTACTACCTATACAAAAGAAATCCTACGCCTGAAAATAAAGTCAATTTTCAAAAATGCCGAACAATAGCACGAAATAAAATAAAATTAAGTAAGAAAACTCCTGGTTAACATTTGTCTCCTCCTTAATCTGCCAAACTTCACAAAAAGTTATGTGGAATAAAATCCAAAGACTAAGTGGCAAATACAATAAATTCTGTATTACCTCTCTAAGAGATCCAGTCGCTAGGTCAATTGTAAATGAACCTCAACAAATAGCTGATCAACTGGCTAAATCATTTTCAAAAATCTCTAGCGATAACAATTTTGAACCTGAATTTCTTCGCATGAAAACAACTCGAGATCCAATAGACTTAAGTGAAACTGTACCTACACCGAACTATGCTTATAATGATACTTTACAGTTACAAGAAATGATTACAGAACACAACAAATGCAGCAGATATAGTCCTGGCCCAGACACTATTCCATATGAATTTTTAAAACAGCTTCCACATAGTGCACTCAATTATCTACTTGCTATTTTCAACTATATATGGAGTTCCAAACTATTTCCAGATCAATGGCGTTGTGCTATTGTAGTGCCTATACTCAAACCAGGAAAGGACATTTTGATCCCAGATAATTATCGTCCCATCGCCTTGACAAATACAATGTGTAAGCTACTGGAGAAAATTGTTAACAAGAGATTACGCTGGTATTTGGAACATATACACTTTTTTAGTGATGCACAAAATGGTTTTCGTCAAGCACGTTCAACAACAGATACTCTGATATGTTTAGAATCAGAAATCCGAGAAGCTTTCCTAAATAATCAGCACCTCATAGCTGTTAGTTTAGACATTGAGAAGGCATATGACATGGTGTGGAAAGACTATCTAATTGAAACACTGATGAAACATAATATTTCAGGAAACATGCTTCACTTCATTTATAATTTCCTTAAAGATCGCCGAATTCAAGTCAGGACAAATGGAACTCTTTCACATGAAGTAACCATTGACAATGGAGTTCCCCAAGGATCAGTCATCAGTGTCACATTATTCCTCGTTGCAATAAATGGCATTGTCTCCAACATTCACCTACCAGTAAAGGCTTGCCTTTTTGCCGATGATTTGACTATACAAAGTGCAGGAGGAAATAAATTAACTACTCAACAGTTACTTCAAGAATATATCCAAAAATGGGGTAAAGTTCCAAAACTAAAACCAAATGCATACTCTTCTCCAAATGTAAACATACTGTACAAGACCCTGAGCTGTACATGGACAATCACAAAATTGAAATCGTAACAACTATGAAAATCTTAGGAGTTTTATTCGACACTACGTTAAGTTGGATACCTCACCTGAAAAACCTTAAAGGTGACTGCTTGCGAAGGCTGAACATAATGAAGATCCTGGCAGCAAAGAACTGAGGGGTAGACTACCAAGTGCTAATGAACACGTACAAAGCCATTATTAGGGCTAAATTAGACTATGGCAGCATTGTATACAATTCCGCAAGAATGTCTACACTCAAAATCCTTGATTCCATCCAGTCTACAGCTCTTCGAATTGCTCTAGGAGCCTTCCGTACCAGTCCAGTAGCCAGCATTCAAATAGAAGCAAATGAACCACCACTCACAATTAGACGTAGACAACTAAGTTTGACTTATGCGCTCAAGGTAGCAACTATGAGTGAATCAAGAATTAAGTTGTATGCTTTTCCTAACAAGCATCAAGGTACACTCATTAAATCAGGATCACAACCACAGCCTTTCAATGTCAGAATAGCCAAGTTTCTTGAAGAACTAAATTTAAATATCCCTCCAATACTCCTCGCAGACAACAACCTTAATGTCCCACCATGGACTATTACCCTTCCAAAAATTAAAAACCAAACCAAACCCCATGGCACTACAGACCTTGAAGGGCCTTGGCCTACCAAGCGACCGCTGCTCAGCCCGAGGGCCTGCAGATTACGAGGTGTCGTGTGGTCAGCACGACGAATCCTCTCGGCCGTTATTCTTGGCTTTCTAGACCGGTTCCAAAAATTAACTTTGAAATAAATTACAGTGTCAAAGATGAAACTGACAGATCTCACTACCAACAATTATTTCTTGAAATTTCTAATAAATACCCAATGCACACTGCAATCTGTACTGACGGATCAAAATGTGAGGAAAGAAATGGATGTGGGATTATATATCCTGAACGTACCATGCTATACCGATTGCCTGACTACTATACAGTCTTCTCTAATGAGCTGTACGCAGTAAAGCAGGCTATGCTATATATTTTGAAAACCAGCACCTGTAATAACTCCATCATTTTTTCTGATTCAAAAAGTGCATTAAACGCAATAGAAAGTCCATCATCGAAACACATCCTTGTACAAGAAATACAACTGTTGTTTAACAACATCATGAAAGAAGGCAAACAAGTCATCCTTGTGTGGATACCCTCTCATAGAGGTATTCAAGGCAATGAATCTGCTGATCAAGCAGCTAAAGACGCTACTTACCTCCCGCTAGGCGATCTAACAATAGCTACCCCTCACACTGACATTATTGCCTATGCTAAAACAAAATTATACCAACAGTGGAAGATAAAATGGCTTCAAACTTCGAACAGCAAACTCCACGAAGTAACAACGGAATCTACAGTACAACACTATCTTCACAACCTTCACAGACAAGATCAAGTCCTCATAACTAGAATACGGATCGGCCACTCCAAGATAAGTCACAGCTACCTCCATGAGAAGAAACTGCCTCCCATCTGTACAGCATGCAATAGTGTGTTGACTGTGAAGCACATCATAACAGACTGTTCACTGTATGACAAATGGCGCCAGTACCACGGTATACCTAAGGATATTAAGGGGGCACTCTCATCTCCTTCACTGTGCAAACAAATTATCAAGTTTTTCAAAGACACTGGTCTGTATTCAAAAATTTAACTGTTCAGTTTAAAATACCAAAATCTTTTATATTTTTTTCATTCTTCACCCTACTGTAATTTAATGTAAATTCTACAGTTAGAAGTCACGATAAAACCTTAGGGTTAAAGTGACTCTAAATTATCTTAATAAAAAAATGTAACATCATAGGGAAAAATCACTTTTACACGTACGAAAACGCTTCGCAAACAAGAATCCCATATATTCCACTAGAAAAGAGGCCAACAAATTTCAATTCGTCAAATAATGCTTTTTCTTAGATTTCAGTTCACTTCGCTGGATAGATGAAAATACACGATAAAACTGTTAAAATGATACTTCTAACATCATTTTGAATGTTTCAAAATTTCTTTCTTTCTTTCTTTCTTTCTTTCTTTCTTAATCTGCTTACCCTCCAGGGTTGGTTCTCCCTCTGACTCAGCGAGGGATCCCACCTCTACCGCCTCAAGGACAGTGTCCTGGAGCGTGAGACATTGGGTCGTGGGATACAACTGGGGTGGATGACCAGTACCTTGCCCAGGCGCCCTCACCTGCTATGCTGAACAGCGGCCTTGGTGGGGGATGGGAAGGTTTCCTAAGGGGTAGACAAGGAAGGTAGAAGGAAGTGGCCGTGGCCTTAAGTTAGGTACCATCCCGGCATTTGCCTGGAGGGGAAATGGGAAACCACGGACAACCACTTCCATGATGGCTGAAGGGGAATCGAACCCACCTCTACTCAGTTGACCTCCCGAGGCTGAATGGACCCCGTTCTAGCCCTCATACCACTTTTCAAATTTCGTGGCAGAACCGAGAATCGAACCCGTGCCTCCGGGTGGCAGCTAATCACACTAACCACTACACCACAGAGGCGGACTCAAAATAAATTAAGGTACGAAATTCCTCGATTTATTCGCTCTCATGAGAACTGTGAAACACCATTTGTTGCCTTAGTTTTGAAGTGGTGAACAATTTCTTAAATTCATCACCAAACGAATAGGAAATACACCCGAAATAATAATGTCATTGGCTTTACGTCACACTAACTACATTTGTTACGGTTTTCGGAGACGTCGAAGTACCGAAACTTAGTCCTGCAGTAGTTCTTTTACATGCCAGTAAATCTACCGGCACGAGGCTGACGTATTTGAAGATTTGAGCACCTTCAAATACCACCGGACTGAGCCAGGATCGAATCTGCCAACTTGGGGTCAGAAGGACAGCGCTTTAACTCAGCCCAAGTACACCCGAAATGATTATGTTAACCCAATGAACGGCCCTGGTAATGTTAACATAATGTTGATATGTGGCATAACAGCTCTTCACACAATGATAGTAACCTTAGTAATGAAACGTTCAGACACTAAAGATATAATAGGTTTTACCCATTAAAGAACATGAGTGCAAAAACTCTATTGACTAAACATTGATATTTAACCACATGCACGAGCTTCAGTTCGGCGCAGTCTGCTTGATAGCAGATAGCCACGACATGAATCGGAAGGTTGTTGGCAGTGTAAAACCATACGTTACAAACCCAGCTAATCCCTCTAAGTCACTATTTCTTCTGTGTAACAGTATACAGATTGCTCCAACTGCCACACTTATAAGTTTTGTTATACTCCAAGATCCACCCAAACATTTACGCAGGCAAAGCACAGTTTATTGTCAAATAAACTTGCATCTAAATCACTCGACAATTTGAAGCATATGGACACTGACGGAATAACACAATATCAATTATATTTTATCTAAATTAAATTTTTCGAGGAGCACGAATAATTTGGAAGTAGAGAAATAGCTTACCTAACCTCGGATTTATTCTCAAAATGATGTATGTACGCTACAGTTTTGTCATGGACTTCAAAATAATCACGATGATAATTCCTAATCCATTTCTATCGTAATGTTATATTCCGTAGGAAACTTGAGAATAGTTGTATGAGAGGCATTGCCATAATTAGACTAAAACCTGCTCCACCTAGTGCACTCATGTTCTGTGTAAAAACACGATCAAAACAAGCCTATTCTCACATTACTGCGTATAATTACAGATCCTATGTGTCCAATGACTCATATAAACACACTCGCACACTTACATTCTACAAAGAAACAAACATTTATCGACAACTTTCATAAAATTACAAAGACTACATACCATAACAACAAACCAAAACAAACCCAGATTTCCAACAATTTCGGCTACTCGATTCACCATCTTTGAACGATCGAGAGTAGCATTAAGGTCTGAGGTTTGGAGTCGGTCTTGGTGGAGTTCAGTGCGTTCAGTTGATGTTATATAGCGAGTTGTAATAGTTCAGTTGTATCGATGCCATTCTGTGGATCAATTGTGAATTACGGTGTACATATTTCTACGTGTTATCATATTGTATGTATTAAGTGAGAATATATAAAAAGTAGCGTTTTCCTTTTGCTGCATCACTGGGTCTACGTCGATATGACTGATTGTAATGTTGGTGTACTGTACCCAGTTGATTACAATATTAGAGCAAAATCATTTTATATGGAACACTGACCGCCTGCTTTGAGGCGTGAGTATCTGCGAAAAATCACGGGCATGCAGTCGAAGTAATGGTGTCTTAGTTATATCCTGCAATGCGTACCGCATGATTGTTGTGCGTCAAGATTCAACAGGAGTGAAGGTCTATGATAAATAACGGGCATGCTTTCGAAACAAGTCAATCATGGTTAATTCGGTAGTACTACTAATTGTTTATCAGGCATGATAGTTGTGCGTCAAGATTTAAGAGGCGTGAGTATCTGTGATAAATCACGGGCATGCAGTCGAAGTAATGGTGTCTTAGTTATATCCTGCAATGCGTACCCTTTACGATCAGAGTTGTTTATACAGTGAACAGTGAAACAGTTGCGAGTGCAGCTGTGTCCCTCTACCGTTCGTGTGTTTATACTGCGAAATAAGTTAATGTATTTTTGAGAACAGCGAACAAATATTAAATTATGTTAGAGGTTAGGGGAAAATCTTCGGATGTTTTCAGATTGCCAAAGGTACTGCTCAGTGACTCTACCATAGCAAAAAAAAAAATGTTCGAGGGGCATCGACACTTTAACAAGAAATGGCCATGTTATTTTTGATGTACAACGTGACCCAAAAGTCCGTTAACATATGACGGGGCAATACTTCACGGAATATTGGAGGTAGAGAGGTAGTAATTGATACACATGATTGGTATGGCATGGGGTTTTATTGGCACCAAAATAAAGTACACCAAATGACCAACAGCTGGCGCCGGACAGCAACACGTCAGTTACAAATGGTCACACATGTTTAACATGACATGAGGCTGTATTGACACCTATCCACAAAGAACTTCGCGTAGGATTTGCACTGCAAGAAAGTGTTATTCTGCGACAGTAATGGGAAATTACAATCTGGTTGGATGGAAACTTATTTTGCTCCGATCCAGGTAAACAGCTGAAATGCTAGCGTCCAGTTGGAAAGCCTGTCCAGGTAAGTAATCAGTCGGGTTGCGTAACATGTGGCTTATTGGGGTGGATAAGTGGTGCCGGTCCAGGAGAGTATGTATCACATATGCTTGTTCGGGAAGATGTGGATATTTTAGAAGCTGCTGTTCTTCATAGTGTTTAAGCTTCAGTATTTACCCCGTGGAAGAGGTTTTTGCAAGATAACTGCTCTGTTCACACTGTATAGCATCCTGACGTTCACGTGGTTTCTGGCCTTCCAAGTAGGCTGATTTAAACATAGTAGATCAGGAGAGGACAAGATAGGCTCTGTTATTGCACTGCCATCGAGTTTGGGCGAATCTGAGGAATGTACCAGACTTTTTTCCGACATCTAATATATTCCATTTCCAAGCGGCTAAAGCAAGAGATAAACAGCAACGGCGCATGGACTAATTATTAATTTTCTGGAAAGGAGGAGAAACTCGTCACTTACATTTATCGTAAAGTCAGTATTTAACGCAAATGTTTATTTATTTAGTTCACATTTCACAATTTATGTTTTCTTTGCTGAAATTAAGTAAATAGGGACAGTGCATTAAGTTTATTATCACGTTGACTACCAGTTCCTCATTGGGTGATTTAAACCTCTAGCCCAGCCTTTTTAAATCCTCTAATCTCTATAGCGCACTATTTTATATTAATGTTTCTGTGCGAAAACAATTTTAGGTACAATATTGAAATATTCAACATACCTTGAGGATGATTACTAGTATTTCTTGAGGCTATGGTACCGGGTTTGACATTTTCCTGGATGGACAGGCACGCCACGCTTTCCACAGAACCACCTGGTTTCACGCCTGACATTGCTTTTCGTGCAAACTCTGCATCGTCAAGTTGGGAAATTGTCCGATTTCATGCTTGGGAATTTATGAAGCACAGGCTATTTTATTTTCCCATCAAGTCGAAATGGTGGGTCATTAGCCGGATTTCGCTTATGAGGCTGAACCTATGGACTACACATAGGTGCCGATGAGCCAGCTGAAGACTGGGATGGGACCGGCGACACAGAAATATTCGCGGCTTCTGATGATTCTTCATGTTCACTCTCTTGTAAGGAGTTTCTATATATTGTCTGCATGAATGTCAGGAAAGTTGCTTTTGAGTTACTGGATTTTAGGGAAATCCTGAATGCATGAAAAATGTAGAAAAACATTTATTTTCGGCCTCTTCATTGTTTTTCTCATGAATGGATACATTGCCAAATACTGGTCGGCAGTATCCACTCCGTGCATAAACTACCTTACCTTTCATCTAAGTATGAAATACCTATCGATCGGTGGATTGTCAGAGGCCTGCTATTCGGAGCAAGAGGCGCCCTCCCTAGTCAGACATCGAACTTCCTACAAAACTTGAAAGTTCCATTCTGCGAGTTAGAAAAAATAGTAATACAGATACTGAGGGACTCTCTGCAAATCATTCACTTCCATTTGTACCTGAGAACGTGATTGACATTTCTCCCCCACCAACCCCGGGAAAAAAGAAGATAACAGCTTCAACGATTAAATCTTCATTTCTTAATATTTTTAAACTCCATTGGAATTGAAACTGTATTTCGGATCCAAATGGTCACCCTCATTGGAGGACGGACGATTTATTTCTTTAATAATATCTCTCTCTCAATAATGCTTACAGGTTTCATTTTTATTTTCCCAAACCTGTTCGGTGCTTCAGCCATTTCTGCAGAACGTACAGATGAAATCTTGATAATAACTCTTTTGTACTTCCATGAACATAGCAGTATTTTATTGCCCCTATTGAAAGTCATTTCTCCTGAATTCAGCTTCTCCTGCCTTTCACTGAATTCCTTGTAAAGTACCATATTCTGTCTTATTGTCCCACATAGAGCCGTTTCTCGTTCACGCAGTTCCTTGGCTAAGCCTACACTATTGTAAACGTTATCCATGTTCTCTGTATACTCCTGGCTGAGGTAGGGATCAGATAAGTCAAATATAGTGTCTCTGATGATCATGCCACTTGCATCATAGGTTTTCATCTTACATATGTACCCTGCAGGGGATTCACACACCATCCTTACCAAAACCCCATACTTGGTAAATTTTACTGGATTGCAAACTCGGACACGCAAGCTACCCCTACAAGCTAACATTCCTTCATCAAGGGCGATTTTCTGATCCAGAGTGTACACAACTGAAAACTGGTCGCTGAAACTTTCCAGAATCGGCCTAATTTTGTATAGCCTATCAGGATTCCCCTCATAATGACTGCTGACGCTAAAGTGCAAGAATGACAATATGTTTTCGAACCGGTTTCGTGCCATGGTTTTCGAAAAACTCGGCGAGCCGAAAATAGTGTGCTCTGTCCAGTACATTTTCAGATCTGGTTTTTGAATTGTTCCGGTTAGAAAAAATTGTCCTAACCTTTTTTTATCTCATTTACCCCGACTGGTTTCCACGTCTGAAAATAGAACATTTAAGAAATGGGCGCGGTGCTGCACTAATAACTTGTTCCGCGTAAAGGTTTGTTTGATGGCATACATATTTATGAAAATCGTTATTCACAAATAAATTGACGAAAGACACAATAACTCACTTCACTACACCCCTCACAAGAATACCACGACTGGCTTATGTCCGTGCTTACTCAAAGAAAAAGAAAATATTTATGTCGAGATTTTGCAACAACAGCATTTTTGTTGGATATTTTAAGATAAAATAACAAGAGATTTCAGATTTATTGTCTTATTGTTGAAGAAGTAAAATGTATTTTCAGTTATTTATATAAAGATATATTTACACAGTTATAATAATTTATTAATCAACATCTTATTTTAGCATATTAATTGTCTATCTTTAGAATGTATCGTAATTCTATATCCGCGTTGGTAAATTATGATGGTATAACTTCAGTAACGTCAAGAACCAAGTTACGAGCCAGTAAATGATGTTTTCAACATATGACCTTACATCACGCAGCTACAAAATATTCCTAACTAGTATCAAATAATGTTCGGTTATAGATCTCATTTACCTTTTGATACTGTAATTATCAGTGTGGGTATCCTACTACTGTACTTCAATATATCTGCCACTGTGCCCATTTCAATCACAACAAGGTCTTATAGCTGACTGTCTACATGCAGCAGTCCGTTAAGCGAGGAGGTGGATCACTATGATTTCGAGTAGTCTGTGCACGCGTGTTCACAGACAGTAACACATGCCCGTTGATCCGTGACAGGTTTGTACGGGTGTTTTATTTTTTTGCTAGTTGCTTTACGTCGCACCGACACAGATAGGTCTTATGGCGACGATGGGACAGGAAAGGGCTAGTAGTGGTAACGAAGCGGTCGTGGCCTTAATTAAGGTACAGCCCCAGCATTCGCCTGGTGTGAAAATGGGAAACCACGGAAAACCATCTTCAGGGCTGCCGATAGTGGGGTTCGAACCTACTATCTCCCGAATACTGGATACTGGCCGCACTTAAGCGACTGCAGCTATCGAGCTCGGTGTACGGGTGTATCATTACTGAGAACCCTAGAGCAATATTTAGTTGCTATGAAATTTTAAAAAATATGTTGAACTGATACTGCATTATCTTCATAATTACTGATATACGATCGATATTACAGTTTACTTTATACCTTCCATGTTATATTTCTGCATTTGTTAAAATATATTTTTAATTTACGTATTCAAATCTACTTGCATTCAATTGAAGCAACATGGTTACATTACATTAAACGTTGCACTTCGCATTCCGCCTATTTACTCGACGTATCCCCAAACGAATTTTACCTCTTTCCAGGGATGAAACTGTGACCGGACGAATTTTGTATCACGAATTTCGGTAAAATCAGAATTGCAGGAGGCATTACAATTGTTGGAATGGAGGTCATCTAGCAGTCAAGCTATATCGACGGTGACAAAAGGGCTTACTTATTCATCCTAGCGGTAATTATGCTTCGGAGTTTTAAAATATTTATAGTAAGGAACTATACGCCAAGTCCTCGATCGTTTGGATCCTACCTGGAAGAACCAGCACATTTCAGGCTTTATAAAGTCTATCATGTTATTCTTGTTGTCGTTCGGGTCATCAGTACATCGACTGATTTGATGCTGATCTCTATGCCACCCTATCCTGTGCTAACATACTCACTTCAACCATAGCTGCTACACCTGCACTAATCAGTTTGTCATATTCATTCATTGGTCTACCCATGCCGGTCTTAACGCCTATACTTCTCTCAAAAAATAACTGAACAAGTTCTGGGTGTCTCAAGGTGTTTCCTATAACTATATCTCTTCTTCTGGTCAAATTTCACCAAATCGTTCTCCTCTCACCAATTCGATTAAGTATCACTTCACTCGCGAATCGATCTACCGATCTCACCTTCAACATTCTTCTGTAACACCACATTACATAAGCTTCTATTATCTTTCTTTCTGAGTTAGTTATTGTCCATGTTTAACTGCCATACAATGACACGCTCCAGACGAAGGTCTTCTAAGACATCTTTATGATTTCTATGCAAAATATTCGAAGTGAACAAATTCCTTTTCTTCTAAATAAAGGCCTTCCATGCGTGTGCTAATCTGCATTTTATGTCCTCCTCACTTCTGCTATCATTAGTTGTTCTACTACCCAAATAATAATATTAATATACTTCGTTTAAGACTTACTGTAATTCCTTAATCTAATATTTCCTTCATTACCTGACTTCATTCGGCTGCACGTCGTTATTCTTGTTTTGGATGTACACTGACTGACAGAGCAAATGCAACACCAAGAAGGAGTGGTTCGAAAGGGATGAAAGTTGGGGAAAAAACAGAGACGGCACGGACGAATAATTGATGTTTATTTCAAACCGATATGCAGTTACACAATGCGCACGGCATCGACTCAGTAGGATGTAGGACCACCGCGAGCGGCGATGCACGCAGAAACACGTCGAGGTACAGAGTCAATAAGAGTGCGGATGGTGTCCTGAGGGATGGTTCTCCATTCTCTGTCAACCATTTGCCACAGTTGGTCGTCCGTACGAGGCTGGGGCAGAGTTTGCAAACGGCGTCCAATGAGATCCCACACGTGTTCGATTGGTGAGAGATCCGGAGAGTACGCTGGCCACGGAAGCATCTGTACACCTCGTAGAGCCTGTTGGGAGATGCGAGCAGTGTGTGGGCGGGCATTATCCTGCTGAAACAGAGCATTGGGCAGCCCCTGAAGGCACGGGAGTGCCACCGGCCGCAGCACATGCTGCACGTTGCGGTGGGCATTTAACGTGCCTTGAATACGCACTAGAGGTGACGTGGAATCATACGCAATAGCGCCCCAAACCATGATGCCGCGTTGTCTAGCGGTAGGGCGCTCCACCTTTACTGCCGGATTTGACCTTTCTCCACGCCGACGCCACACTCGTCTGCGGTGACTATCACTGACAGAACAGAAGCGTGACTCATCGGAGAACACGACGTTCCGCCATTCCCTCATCCAAGTCGCTCTAGCCCGGCACCATGCCAGGCGTGCACGTCTATGCTGTGGAGTCAATGGTAGTCTTCTGAGCGGACGCCGGGAGTGCAGGCCTCCTTCAACCAATCGACGGGAAATTGTTCTGGTCGATATTGGAACAGCCAGGGTGTCTTGCACATGCTGAAGAATGGCGGTTGACGTGGCGTGCGGGGCTGCCACCGCTTGGCGGCGGATGCGCCGATCCTCGCGTGCTGACGTCACTCGGGCTGCGCCTGGACCCCTCGCACGTGCCACATGTCCCTTATCCAACCATCTTCGCCACAGGCGCTGCACCGTGGACACATCCCTATGGGTATCGGCTGCGATTTGACGAAGCGACCAACCTGCCCTTCTCAGCCCGATCACCATACCCCCCGTAAAGTCGTCTGTCTGCTGGAAATGCCTCCGTTGACGGCGGCCTGGCATTCTTAGCTATACACGTGTCCTGTGGCACACGACAACACGTTCTACAATGACTGTCGGCTGAGAAATCACGGTACGAAGTGGGCCATTCGCCAACGCCGTGTCCCATTTATCGTTCGCTACGTGCGCAGCACAGCGGCGCATTTCACATCATGAGCATACCTCAGTGACGTCAGTCTACCCTGCAATTGGCATAAAGTTCTGACCACTCCTTCTTGGTGTTGCATTTGCTCTGTCAGTCAGCGTATTTATTTTCATGTTGCACTCCTTCAAGACTCTGTCCACACAATTCAGCTATTTCTCCAGATTTTCTGCACTCTGATGAAATAACTCAGATAAAATAACAATATAATCGGAAAATCTAACGATTTTGATTGCCTTTCCTTCCATTGTGATTCGTTTTCCAAATTCTTTTCGATTTCCTTTACCGCCTGTTCTATGTAAGCATTGAAAAGGACAGGGGGCGAGCAGCAGCCTTACCTCACTCTGTTCTGGATTGCTGCTTCTATTCGATAGCCTTGGATTCTTACCACTGCAGACTGATTTTTGTACAGATTGTAGATAATTCTTCTTTCTCGAAATCTGATACCGATCAACTTTAGAATCTCAAATAGCTTGGACCAGTCAACATTATCGAATGCATTTTCTTGATCTACGAATGCCATGCAGGCAGGCTTGTCTTTCATCATTTGATACTCTAGAGCAGAGGTAAAGTCAGGTTTGCTTCATGTGTTCGTACATATCCTCTGAAGCCAAACTGATCTCTTCTTCCAACTCAGCTTCAACTTGCCCTTCCATTCTAATGTAAATAATCTGTGTTAACATACTGCACTAATTGTGCGGTAGTTTTCATATTTGACGGCCCCTGATTTCTTGGAAACACCATTCTGTCTAAAATCGGACGGCACTTCTCCTGTATCATATATTTGACATACTAAATGGAATAACCTCTTCATGCAGGTTTCTACAAACGCGGCCAGTAATTCTGAGGGTATGTTATTAGTTCCAGGTGGCTTGTTCCTATTTCTGTTTCTGAAAGCTCTGTCGAATTCTGACCTCAAAATTGGGTCTCCCATTTCGTTAGCACCAACAGCCTCTTCTTGTTCCAGAATGTTATCATCTACTACTTTCCCTTAATACAATTGTTTGGTATGTTCCTACTATCTTACTGCTTTGTCTTCGTTCCAGAGAAGTGGTTTTCCACCTGAGCTCTTAATATTCATATGCCAGGATTTCCTTCTTCCAAATAATTCCTTGAATTTCCTGTATGCATTAACTACCTTTCCTTCAACCATGCAACCTTCAACATCCTTGCACTTCTCTTTCCGCCATTCTTCTTTATCTGACCTACATTTTCTATCTACTTCATTCTTTAATCGCCTGTATTCTTTTCTGAACTCTTTATTTTCTCAGTTTTGTATTTTTTGCCGTTCATCAATCAGGTCTAACATCTCCCAAGTTATCCACAGGTTCTCACTTGAGCTTACCTTTCTTCAAAAATTTTCTTCAGCAGCCCTACTGATAATTATCATTATTCACGACTGTCCACTCTCTTCTCCTTACTGTGTTTCCTTCAGACTTTTCATTTTAGTCCTTGTGCAACATTATCCTTGAAACAATCCCTCACACTCTTTTCTTTAAACGTATCTAGATCGCATCTTTCTGAATTTATTCCTTTCTTCTATTTCAATTTCAGGTGACATTTCATGACGACCATGTTGTGGTCAGAGTCAACGCCTGGTCCTGAGAACGTCTTGCAAACTAGCACCTGGTTTCTGAATTTGTGCCTAATCTTAATGAAGTCTATTTGATACCTTCCTGTGTCTCTAGGCCTTGTCCACCCGTCTTTCGTGGTGTGTGAACCAAGTATTAGCAAGGACTAAATTATGATCAGTGCAGAATTCAACCAGCCGACTTCTTCTTTCATTCCTTGGTCCCAGTCCGAATTCTCCTACGGTGTTACTTTCTCTTCATTGACTTACTATTGCATTCCAGTCTCACATCACAATTAGCTCCCCGTCGTTTTTTACATATTGTATTAAAACTTCTATCTATACATTTTTTATTCATTTCTTCATTATATGTTGAACTAGAAGGCACTATCTTGAATGGCATTGGTTTGGCGTCTATTTTGACAACAATAATTCGTTCCCTCTTCAGATTCTCTAACCTACCACAACGATTCAAACTTGTACCATTCCACGCTCCATTCGCAGAATGTCAGTATTCATCTTTCTTAT
This sequence comes from Anabrus simplex, assembly GCF_040414725.1. NCBI lineage: Eukaryota > Metazoa > Arthropoda > Insecta > Orthoptera > Tettigoniidae > Anabrus > Anabrus simplex. Next base: position 1,193,936,833 of record NC_090266.1, on the reverse strand, counting down.
GATTGCCCCTCCCGTTTACTCCTCACCCGGAGATCCCAATGAGGGATTATTTTACCCCCGGAATATATACCCGGGAGGAAAGCATCATCAATACATCATTCATTCATACAGAGATAACTGCATGTCCTCAGAATTTAGTTCCGGCTGTAGTTTCCCGTTGATTTCAGCTGTGTAGATGTATCAATACAGCTAAGCTATGTTAAGTATTATTACAAGGCCATACTAGTCAATTGGCCAGACTGCCGCCCTTGCAGTTACCGAAAAACTGCTACCCCCTTTTGATGAACCATTCGTTAGTCTGGTGTCTAGACAGATACCTGTCTGATATGGTTGCACTTACGGTTCGGCTATCTGTTTCATTGGAACGCCCAAGCCTCCTCACCGTGGCAAGGTCACATGGTTCACAGGGGAGGAAGTCTGTCATAACCAGTTTAATTCACCGATGTCCTGTCCTAACTAATAAACTCATTTTGAAGTGTGATTATAAATAACATATATTCCTCAAAATCGTTGCACAATGGATCTTAGGAACAGCGTATAACAGGATAGGTGGTGGTTAATATACTGCAAGAAAAATGAAAACTTGTTTGTTTTCTTGTCGTTCTTTCATAAACCTTATATATATATATATATATATATATATATCTCCCTTTACAGCTAGTGACGTAAGTTACTGGAGAAACCTTGATTTTTACCTAATATAATAACGGGTCACTTAAAACGGATTGAACGTAAAAATGTGTTTAACGCCCTGTTCCTTTGACAATGGACTTCACCGGCGCAAGTGTGTCGTAACTTTGTCTCCAAATTCTTCGGTCTACCAGAAGCTAGCAAAGCGAACTTTCCCCTCACAAACTCCCATAAATGCCACCGACCACATGTTGATCGATTCGGCTATCCTGAGAACCGAATCCCAACGATTAATGGACTGCTTCACTAAGGTCTGCGAATTGAAGAGTATCGGCCTACGTAACCACTTTCTCGGAATAATTATCCGGAAGGAGGCAATTGAACTGACGGAAAAATGTGCCGAACAAAGAATCCTCAAGAAGATCAAGAGACAAATTATTACTCATAACTTTTATTGCACTAGAAATGTCAGTTGCATAGAATATGTGTCTGTCTAGCAATATAAAGGAGAATTTTGTCGAATTTTTGCCTGTTGACTACAGGCGAAATTTAATTAGGGATGTGTTGGTAATTTTTACTTGTATGCAATTGCGGCCACGTTCCACCAACATGAAGGAAATATACCATGATATTATTAAGACAGAAGTACTGGAAGACAATTCTTTGGCGTTATTTATTCTTTGTTGACCGTCACAGCTAAAAACTGTTTCGCTCAAGGGCGTAGTCGGGGGGATAGTTATTGTGGTTTAGAACCCCCTATGGAATTTTTACAAAAAAAACACAGAAACTGATAATAAACAATAAAATAAGTAAATATTCAGAGACATAATTATAGAAACAACAGATCTGTAATTCACTTATATTAGTGGCCTAATAATGACAAGTCATTCATACACCTTCATTGTGTTCTATCATCATTTTGTGACTATACCAGCCCTCCCCCCATTTCGGACGATCCTGCCTACGCTACTGGTTTCGCTGTTATGTTATATGATCAAAACAGTTTTCAAACTGACTTAATCTTTAAAATTGCGGAACCTTTATTCTATATTCTCAGCCACCCTACCGATATTGAACATATTAAGAAGAAGGGGCATAAGTAGTTTTTGATCGGAATAAATTATAATTTGGAGAGTGTTATGGCTGCTTGACGTCAGTTTTGGGAAGTTGCAAAAGTACTTTTAGAAATGTCACACACAAATATGAAAATGCTACCGTATGAGCAGTTATTTCCATTTCTGTGTGGGATAATTATTTAGCTAGATCAGTTTCATAAGTGGATAATGGCTGAGGATGTAAATTAAGTTGGGCACAGTTGCCAATCGCTTCAAACATTTTCTCCCTTTATGATGGGCGTGTTAACCGAATTACATAGTCTCTGGCTTTCCATCAGGACGGCCACGGCCTTTCTCTGGTTAGTGCATACGGGATTTTTGAAAGGAAAACTCACGTTCCTCTGTCTCGGATTGCGTATTAAACTAGAGTTTCATAGCTATGGTTATGAAACCAGCAGTACCGCAAAACAGCAAGATTGATTTATATACCTATCTCTATATGCAATCAGAATATGGAAAACAGGGAATTGTCTCTACCAAGATCGCAGCAAATGAAAAACTAATGAACATCAGATTCCGAAAGAGTTTAAGAAAATTCGTTCCTGGTAGAAAAGTAAATTTTGTTCTGGGTAGAAATGTACTCTTTTAAGAAAAATGACGTGATGAAGGAAGCACCATTAGAGAGGATGGTGTTTCCAGAAGAGCCTACGTGTACGTTGGCGACTGACACTAGTAGTTTATAGATGTTGCACTTTTGAGAGGACTGGAGAGTTTGACTTATTTTACAGCCTTAAATCTTGGAAGGGCAAATTCGGCGAATTACTTCTTCGTCATTTCTACTACACACTAGAAGTACCGTACCTACAGTTTAAGATATGTCACACATCAACAGAATGGGTGATGTGCTTTAAAATAAACGAGAATCTAAGCAAGAAGTACTGTATACCTGAAGTAAAAAATGATAAAGCATTCAAGAACATCATTTAAATTATTTAATGAAAATGTATTCAAACCTATCTGATGTTTTACGAATTATTTCGTTAGTGATAGTGTCTGCTACATCTGTCGACCATAATTTTAGAAGTTAATATTGATCCGAAAACTACTTTGCCTATGTGCCATGTAATGTTTTTCACTTTCTGCGTGCCAGTTTCTGTACATTTGTTAATTTCTTCACTTAAGTTATTGTACAGTTTGGTGTAGCTTTCATTGCGATGTGTTTTATAGTTTGAATTTCCCTTCCGAATTGCATGCATTTTACCTGTAAGTACAACCTTTAAGCTAAATATTCTCACCGCCACACTCAATCATCATTCGATGTGCTTTAGTATGAAATATTACAGACGGTGTTCATACCTGATAACAATGCACTTCTTGCATATCGTCAGTCCTTGTTCCTGTATTGCTCCCAGGGCTCCAATAATCCTTTCTTTGTAAGTGACCAAGGATTCCTCTTCTTTACAACATTCAGCCTTTTGATTATCAAGTTCTCGCTTTCTAAATTCAATATCACTAATTCTCTCTTTTAGTCTCATGTCAACTTCATTTTTATTTAATTTGGTTGCGTCTTCTGTTTCGTTGCAAAGTTTACCCGATTCAGCGATGATTCTTCCTGCGAGTTGGCGGAGATCATCGGCAAACTTGTAGTGTTTTTTATTGTGATCATACCACTCATTCAATGTAGAATAGTTGGTAGGTGCCTTAAGGTGTGACATTTTCCTGCAAGGAAAGAATATAAATTTGTAATAAAGTGTAAGCAATAAGAAAAAAAAACTACCGTACCAGAACCACCACGACAATTTTCCTGATATTAAAATAATGGCATATGTAAAAATGTGCAACTATGACAAATCTGGCAACTATTGTTAAATCAGTTTGGCATGAAAATAGCATCCTCCATGTACCGTCGTATTTCGATCATCGTTATATTCAATGTAACATACGGCACCCATGGCCTAGCCTTAAAAATAACTCTCTGCAATAGTACTGACCTTAATTGTGCCTTGTTAAAATACCTAAAGAGATTCCACCTAGTAACTGCCGAAATGAAAGTAAGAGGGACATTCTGACATTAGTCGCCGTTTAGAAAGTTGATTGTTTGATAGTTCAAAATTCCCCATAAACATAATATTAAATGGGGAGGGAATCAATTCCTTATTGGTTTACCCTCCTAAGACAACAGCAGTTTTTGTATTACGGGAATTTATTGGCGGCCCTTAAGAGTGATTTCCTCATCTAAGTGTACGAAGTAAGGATTTATCAACTTGGAAACAACTGATAGACGAGAAAGCAGTTTGGCCACACGACTGCCATTCACAGTAGATAGATACACGCTAAATGTCTCACAATACCTATGGTCCGCTTGTTGAATTGATGTACTTTTCCGCTTAGTATTTGAAGATTTCCACTTCAACGAGGCAGGCAAGGAAGAGTGGAGAATTTCTACCACCTCTAAGAGACATCGACAGGGAGGGCGAAAATAAGCGTCTACAAGAAGTTGTACTTTCACTTACCCAGTGTGGTTTGGTCAGTGACAATGCAGTGTATAGTGATAGCAAGTTAGTATATTTCTATTTTTTAGGTGATTTTCTGTCATTATGAAACTATAGTGGTGTATTTCAAAATGAAAACAATGGATAAGTAAGTTCGGCATTGTTTTTGCTGTGTTTAGTTGCTGTTGTGTGTTTCCTGGAAGGAAGGACGAAACAGTGCATTGCAATACGAAAGAACTGGAGTGTCATATTCATGCGTATTTCGAAAGTGAATACGAGAACACTAAATACGGCAGACCACACATTTCTGTTAGTAATGTGTGGAAAAGGACGACTACAAATACGAGATTGTTTTGGGTTGGAATATAAACTGTTACCGTGTTTTTGCGGTAGTTAGAGGTGAAAGAAGGTGCGGGGTGGTGAACAGGTCTCAAGCTACGAAAGTAAAATTAATTTAAAATTTAACAAGGTTATATTTTCTTTTCAAAATAAAGAAATAACAAGCATGGCAGGTACAGAGTAGCAAGTCAAAAAGGGTAGTTACAATATTTACAGGATTTGGGCTTCGCGCCCCGACTTCACAATGCTTGGGCAATCAGCCCAACCTTACTTCAAAATAAGTATTAACAGAGGGGCAGAAAACCCCATTCATGCTCAGGAGCACTTGCTCCAAATTACACGGAAAAGCCTCCTCGAGGCATACAACACTCAATTTTCAGAAAGAGCCGCTCGCTCTCAAACTTTAAGCCTCTCAAAGGCCACACCAAACTCCACCTTCAAGTTGTCCTCTCTGGACATAGACACAGGGGTAAAATACCCAACCTACTGAGGTCAATTAAGTGAGAAAAGATTAATTACATGACCTCTAAAATAACAATTTGAGAGGAGGCGAACTTGCGCTCCTAATACGCTTTGTTTAAAACCTACTTGGCACTAGGCCGTTAATACAAGGGCTAATCCCATAATAAAGAGGTGACTTAAGAAGGAAACAATTTACATTAAGTTAAAGAAGAATAGGTTGAGAAAAAAATAAGTTCACCTCAAAACAATATGAGTGGGAGCTCGAGAGGGTAAAGCACTCTCTATCCCAATATGTAGTTTAAAAGATAGAATAGATACAAGTTTCTTTACATTTTAAGGAAGGTTACATAATGGAAAAACTTCGGACCCGCCCCGAGAGTTAAACTGCTGAGCAAGCAAGAAAAGAAGTAATTAATCGGCCATTACCTGGTTGTTGACTGCCGCCGAAGAAAGAGGCGCTTCCCGCCCCCTGCTATGTACTTTACACACGAAAAGATGGAACAGAAGTGGCCCGGAGACCCTAAAATCAGCAGTTTATATACTCTCGCGGAAAGTTCGAGGCGTTTGGGGAATGAGAACACCCTCCCACAAAAACTTTATTGGCTAACCAAGAAAACCCCTACACAATATGAAGAAGAAACACATAATTGGTGGAAAATTAATTCAAGAAATTCGGGATTGGCTAAATTCAAAACAAGGGGAAAGAAAGGGTTAATATTGCCAACTTAAACAATGACTGAAGGAAATTTAGCAAAGAACAAACTTTTGAAATTAAATTTTCTCCAAAAAAACAGTTCTTTCACTCCGCACTAGGGTGCACTATTGTTGATCTTCAGTAGTGTCCTCTAGAAGAGAAAGTTCACACTTCTTATTACAAGCAAAACAAAAATACGTCGAAAATGACACAGTTCAAAAACTCCAAAATTTCCAGGTAGTGACATCTTCTGAGAAAGTAGAAAATTAATACCGTAGATAAAGTTCAGACTTCCTCCAGCAGAGGAGTTTCAACTGGCGCAAATTTTAAATAAGCGGCATGGAGGTGTACCGCCCGGTACATAAACTATTTGCATGAGAAACGGAAAAACGGTTCTCTTCACAGCCCCTTTAAGAAATCAATCAATAAATCAATAAATCAATAAATCAATACAACTTATACTGATGATTTTGATCCCGATGCACTGAGATTTTTAGATATGTATAGGGGAGGGTTTTTCCAGTTTAATTGACACACTTACTGCCTGTAAGGGGAAGTTAAATATTGAAATTAGTCTATGATTTCTATGGAATATTTGCGTGAGATTGGGTTCTATTATAAAGCGAACGCTTCAAAACAGAAAGTTTTTAATGGAAGGCACTTATATCGTTTCGAAGAGGAATGAGTTTTTATATGAAACGAAGACGAGAGAGTAAACAAGAAATTTTGTTAATGTTAATCTCACGCGAGGCAAATTGTGGATTATTGATGAAAACTTATACGTTCCCATTAGAAAATATTCTTGAATAATCGGAGTTCGTGCCGTCAATAAAGACAGTTTCTTAGAAGTCAGACTGTTTGTTTTTCTGCCCAAATCTGCCGAAGGCTACCGCGAAGAAATGATAGGTTTAAAAGGTAGAATTGGTTTGAAGAGCAGTTAATCCGCAATGTAGGGTACTCTCAAGCCTTTTACTTTGATAGACATGCGAACTGTCAATCCTGCGAACTAGAAAATGCATCCACATGAAATAGTTCTAAAGCGGAAATGAAGAAGTTGTTAATATCAGTCAATATCAGTCCACTTAATTGGAAAATCCTTAAAACACATAGAAACATGTCAGTAATCATTAAACCATAAACACCTACTTTTAACACTGCCATACACATGTCCCAACCCATAATAACAGATCAATCCTCTGAAACATCAATGTTAAAACAGTAAACACCATCGCCACTGCTGTTGCCATTAAATTATATAAACTTCCTCCTCACAGGTGGCCTAGGAGCCCTATATAGAGGATACTTTATCCGACAGCGTCTAATCTTCATCACAGTAGAAGCAGTTGTGACGAAAGCAGCGGCTTGTGAGCAAGTTTAAACTCCTGCGCAAGCGCACCGCCACTGATAAGGAACAGTCTCTGGAATATGGTTGTTACAGCGCCCGTGCTCCATGTAATATTATGAGCTCGGAACGGAAGCGTTAAGGATAGGGGCGTGTGCGGATGAGGATACGGTTAGGCCAAAATTATATGAATTAACGCAGTGGTTTAAACCGCAATACAGAGCGTACGGAATACATAATTGTACAGGAAAATTCAGATATAGTGTATTTGATTAGATCCGTACCATTGGGAATCTAACGTTATCGAGCTTACATGAGCATTATTGAGACATTATACGGAAACGGAATTCAACATTTATCACAGGAACTCGTGTTATCATTTTTCAAGATGGGTTACGTGCAATTACTACTGAGCGGTGGAAGATGTACTCCGATACGCGAGAAGAACAGAGGATGTATACTGGGAACGAAACTAGCTAACAGAGAAAATCATCGATCAATTCACCATAAATTTAGCTGCTGATTCTGATCAGGATACTGCTTACAAAGAATGTGATGCTAATATGTTGTGTAAATGTAGACATAAATTTTTGGGCTTTTGCCTTGTCAATAAAGCAAGGTGAAATTGTTTACGCATCGCAGAAAAATTTGCTCCACGTCTTCAGAAGAAAATCTCGACTGTTAACGAGGAAGACTTCTCCAATAATGAAGGTTTGAATTTAAGAATACTTTCCCGTTGGTCTATAGTAAGTGGTACGCTCATTCGTCCACAGACGACGCACTGTACCCTAGCATATGCGTTAGCATTCCACGTGGGAGATAACGACACCATCTATGCTCCAGTTAAGATGTTTCATGTTACACTGTAGATGCTCTGTGAAATAACAGGAAGGTCATCTGACGAATCAGTGAAGTATCTGGTAGAAAATATACATAGGAATAAAATAAATTGCAACGAAGGACTGTCACGTTAGAGGAATAGAACAGTGCTGAAATATGGAAAGGAAGTGCGTAGAAGAAACAGACGAAAACGAGTGTGAGTCGGTCTGAGGAGGCGGGATAACAGGTGAACAAACATTATGAATGTATGACACGTAACACATAGCCTGGAATAAACCATCTAGTGATGAGGAACGTACAAATTTGGAAAACACCGAAACGAGATAACAATAGTGAAAGAACGTAAATCCTTAATGCTAGCAATCACGTATTACTTAATTGATAGCCAGTGGCTCTATTAAAATTATTAGGGTACCCTTAAATGCGCAATTTTTTAATTTCAAAAATGTATTTATTTGCAGTAACAATTATGGTAAATAATCACCAAATAAAATACAAAAATTAAACTATCAAATTCAATGTCAACATATAAGTGTTTTCCGTTGCTTTTCCACTTGGTTGACATAACTGTTATAAATGCTTGGATTATGTACAGGAAATTAAACGAATGTAAGCAAGCAAGTGGTAAGCTTCTCAACCAGAAACAATTCCGCATTGATCTTTCACAAACTCTGTGTAAAATTGGAAGAAAGAATTCTAGGCGAGGTCGACCAAGTTCAGATTTCGTTGAGGAGCAGAGAAAAAGTTTCGAAGATCATCAATTCTATCGATTGACGTAAAGGCCGGTCTCCACTGTTTAACATTTAACACCAACATGTTAAATTTAACATGTTACAGTTGACATGTATATTGTGATTGTGTCTTCCAATTGACTTTGCATGTTAACTCAGAATGTTGAGTTAACACTTTTAACATGTTGGCGTGTTTTCCGCTCCAAGTGGAAAACATGTCAAGTCAATTCGTTGTTCGTGCGTTGTCGGCACAGCTTCGGTAACTTCCATGATGTTTCCATGCCAACACATAACCTAAACGATGCAAAAGACGTGCTCCTCATGAAGTAGGATTATAATTACAACACTCCGCAACACTCCTTCTCTTTGTTATAAGCTACAAATACAGTACACGCACGTGTGTAGTTCTCTCTGCACTATACTAAAATGTATAGTCAGAAATGGAGTAGAGCAAGGAGATTACTCTGGACTTAATTAATGATATAATAGAAAGGCCTTATTTGTGGGATGTCTCATCAGAGGAATACAGATATAAAGCGAAGAAAGCCGACAGTTTCCAGGAACTCGAAAATATCTATAATTGTTCCCGCGAGTAAATCGAAAAAAAAACTAGCTTCCCTCCGCTCCCAGTACAGTCGAGAATTGCAGAAAGTTCAGAAAAGTCGGTAGTCGGGAGCGGACGAAGTTTATACCCTGTACTTCAAAGTGGTTTGCTTTTGAAGCTATGAGCAGAGTGAGGGGAGGAAATGTGCCTAATAAAGTGCATTTCTAAATCATAACAAGAAGCAACAGTGGCAATAACAAAGGCAAATTCCTCTTCATCTGAGTCCATTGTCCTTATTTAATAGACACCATCTAAATGTATTACCATAAAATGATATGATGAACTACTTGTATATAAACAAAGGATGTCAAGTTTAACATGTTTATTAAGTGTGGACACAATGTTAAATGAAACCGTTTATCACATTTAACATTTAACATGCTGACGGTGTCACCAGTTAACATTTAACACTTTTAACATTTAACATGTTGTTGTTAAATGTTAATCAGTGGAGACCGGGCTTAAGGAAGGATTCTAACGATCATTGGCCCCTGTGGAATAAGAAACGTACAACTTGTAAGATGCCTTTATATAAGGTTTACACCTTCATCATGTGTGAGAAATGCAAAGTGAACCTCTGCTTGAACAGAGAAAAGAATTGTTTCAAAGCTTTCCATGCTAACTAGCTGGAGTAGAGTGTTGAGACCAATACCATTTTTTCAACTTCATTTTGTTGTGATGTCTTCCCACGTTGCTGTCAAGCATGTCCACATTACCCATGTGTTTATTATACACTGGAACAATAGCTGCACAATCAATTTCAACGCGTTCCTTATTTTTTCAGTCACGACTTTTCTCTTAGGAATTTCCCCTACAAATGTTGATGAAAATATCACATGGCAGTTATCCTTGAATACAACGCATGAAACATCAACAGAGTCAATACAAGTGGAATATTCTTCCGAAAAAAGAAGGAACACGTTGAAATTGATTGTGCAGCTATTGTTCCAGTGTATAATAATGGGTAGTCTGCTCAATATTCCCTCATATCGTGATGTCATATTGTATTCTCTTTGGTTTATGAATTCATTCCATGAATATGTATAGATTCCGAGGATCAGCTGTTTTTTATTATTTTCCCCATTTTCCCCAACATGAAATATTCCCAAGGAGATTCTATCCTTTCCTTTATATAATTCATATTAGTGATGGGCTAGCGACGGAATCGAGTAATGTGCTCTTAGAATCGGTATATTCGACTCCAGACTCGAGTCCAAGCATACTAGTTTCGCTATCTGTTGACATGTCTTAGAACTATAATCTATTGTACTGGATTGCACGGCATTCAGGGTCATTCACAGAATATTTTTGTGATGTGAATTGCAATATGTTTGCTGCTGATGATTGGTTTCATTGAGTCATCGGTCGTCAATAATTTGATTGTTACGATAATTATTATCATTATAGGCAAAACATTTATGACTTACTAACAAACCGTCAACTTGAAAGATAGACACGTAGGACCGAAGATGAGCATGGGATGGTGACAATGTCCACACTGTGGTGGGGACCTTTTCTAATGTCGATAACGGAAGCGTTCTATTATTATTGTTAATATTATTATTACTTTTATTACTGTGCAGCCTGGAAGTAGCCACCAGGGATTTGTTGATAGCTATGAAATATTATTCCCGCGACGTCCTTGTAGGAATACGTGCAATCATATTGTGCGAAATAGTGACAATATTACTGCCAGAGAATTTATTGCAAAGACACATGATTGTGTAGGGCGTTCAGCAACATACATGTGCTGTAGTATCACTTATTGTTATTGTCCAACTCGTTGGCTGAGTGGTCAGAGTACTAGCCTTCGGATCAGAGGGTCCCGGGTTCGATTCCCGGCCGGTTCGGAGATTTTAATCACTCTCCTCTTCATATTCACGCAACACACTACACTACAAATTACCACAGAAACACGCAGCTCGTTTAGGGGAGCGCGGCTGTGAGCTTGCATCCGCGAGATAGTGGATTCGAATCCCACGGTCGGCAGCCCTAAAGATGGCTTTCCGTGAGTTCCCATTTTCACACCAGGCAAATGCCGGGGCTATACCTTCCGCTTCCTTCCACTTCCTACGCCTTTCCTATCCCATCGTCACCGTAAGACCTATCTGTGTCGGTGCGACGTAAAGCAAAAAAAAAAAAAAAAAGTACTGCTTACTTCCCGCCGCTATCATTCGGCCTTCGCTCAACTTAAAAAGACTACACTCGGTTTAGTTCCTTTGCACAGTCATGTGTTGCAATGATAAATGTCAAAACGGAGGGTGTATTTTGTTCACTGCGTTCATTGTTTAGCCAGAACAGAATGACGTTCTGTCTGATAATTTGCTTCGTGTACATACATCACATTCCGGACGCCTAATCTTAATACCCTGCATTATATCTACCGAAAGTATGATGTCGGTATAAACTATTCACCTGTCCCCTCGGACGATTGTAAGCATACCGTGACAGTAAAAAAAAAAAAAAAAAAAAAAAAAGAAATGGCGTAGTGCCGGGAGATCCCAAGACGGGTTCGGCTCGCCAGGTGTAGGTCTTTTGATTTGACTCCCGTAGGCGACCTGCGCATCATGATGCGGATGAAATGATGATGAAGCAACACATTCACCCAGCCCCCGTGCCAGGGAAATTAACCAACGATGGTTAAAATTCCCGACCCTGCCGGGAATCGAACCCGGGACCCCTGTGACTATATACAACCCTCTAACCATTTAGCCATGGAGCCGGACACCGTGACAGTGATTTTAAATAATAACAATGTTATGAGTTGGATCCCTTCCTTTTTCTCTCTGATTAGTCTTATATAGAGGATGGTTGCCTAGTTTTACTTCCTCTTTAAACAATAATCACCACCACCACCACAACTTTTACGTCCAACTACGTACATTTTTATGGTTTTCGGAGATCCCGAGGTGCCGGAATTTAGTCACCCAGGAGTTCTTTCATGTGCCAGCAATTCTACTCACACGAGGCTGACGTATCTGAGCACCTTCAAATACCACCGGACTAAACCAGTATCGAACCTGCCAAGTTGGGCTGAAGGCCAGAGAGGCTATGCTATCATTGTTAGATTATTGGGCATATTCAGTGGAGTGGGTGAGAGACGCCGTAATAATAATAATAATAATAATAATAATAATAATAATAATAATAATAATAATGTTATTTGCTTTACGTCCCACTAACTACTTTTACGGTCTTCGGAGACGCCGATGTGCCGGAATTTAGTCCCGCAGGAGTTCTTTTACGTGCCAGTAAATCTACCGACACAAGGCTGTCGTATTTGTGCACCTTCAAATACCACCGGACTGAGCCAGGATCGAACCTGCCAAGTTGGGGTTAGAAGGCCACCGCCTTAACCGTCTCAGCCACTCAGCCCGGCGAGAGACGCCGTGAACGGATATTTTCATACTTTATTATGCGTATATAGTTGTAGTATTATCTTTCGCAAGTCATCATCAAATTCAGATTATTTAATTTGCTCACTCGTTACGAATATTTATATCGTACCGGTCCATCGCAATCCCATAAAACCTCGGCGACCACGCTCCATCCATCCAAGAGCGGGCGAGAGTGCGAACATGTGACGTCATGCTGTCATCGAGTCTTCGCAAGCGAAACGAGCCCGAGCCTGGACTCGAAAGAGTCGAGTACCGCGATTCCAGGCATCACTCGCGCACATCACTAATTCATATCTTGTTTAAGTTAGTTTAGTACCTAATCCCCAAACCAGTGAGTACGAACAAATACTGTATTTGGTACAAAGTCCAAAAACCACTGCCTGCTCAATCTGCATCCGATGGCTGGTTATAAGCAGCGTTGCCTACGATAAGCAGCCATCGGATGCTGATCGAGCAGGCAGTGCCAAACACTAACCAAGTAGAGGAAGAAGAAGATTATTGCTTTTTGATTAGGTACAGTCACGTGGGCATTGGGTAGTTCTGTACTTGTCATTAGATTTAAACGTTTTTGTTATTGTGTGTCTGAGAGTGATTCTTCCCTTTTGGATCATCACGCTGTACTACTAGGTAATTAAGATCCTAGAAAATATATCTTAACAAAAGTTCAGAAGAAATTTTACTGACAAAGCAATGAACTTCTGTAAACAGATGAGATAACTAATAATCCTTGCGACCGAGCTCGATAGCTGCAGTCGCTTAAGTGCGGCCAGTATACAGTAATCGGGAGATAGTGGGTTCGAACCCCACTGCCGGCAGCCGATGGTTTTCCGTGGTTTCCCGTTTTCACACCAGGCAAATGCTGGGGCTGTACATTAAATAAGGCCACGGCCGCTTCCTTCCATTCCTAGGCCTATCCTATCCCATCGTCGCCATAAGACCTATCTGTGTCGGTGCGACGTAAAACAATTAACAAAAAAAGAAAATAATAATAATAATCCTTGCCAGGAAAAATTGAATCGCTAATTGCAGTAACCACCTAAGTGCACTTTTTCAAACTGTGGGGAAAATTATAAATACTGTGTGGCAGTGTATGTTGAAGTCTGATCTCCTTCTATTTTTTAAAAATGTAACTGGAAAGTGTAGTAAACACGACTTAATTATTTAAAAATTTTAAACTTAAAAAAAAAAAAAAAATATTGCACTTAGGTTGTTTCTGAAATAAACAACTTTTCCTGTTAATTTATATAGCAGTTGATTAATCTATGCAAGTTTTAAGATGAAAGGTTAAGTAAATAACACAGTTCTATTCATTCAAATTTAACAGACATCAGTTAATGAACCACAAAATACAAATTAGAACAATAAAAGGCTTTCTGGCTTTATTCAGCCTCTGGCATGTCCTTGCCTTGTTCTCTTGGTTGTTGGCCATTGAATGATGCTGTCATAAAAGTCTTCATAACCATCGGTGTAGTCCATTAATTTTTTCAAGTCTTCAATGTTCTTTTTGCTGATTGGAACCTAAAACCAAAAATTACATTGTGCAGAACCCAGTAAAAGTTTATAAAGTTATAGGCTGCAAAATGTTGTTTTTACTTGCTCAATAATTTTATATCCCATTAATAATATTATTGTAATCAACTTTCCTTTAGCAAGGGTAAGCCTTCTCGGAAAGTAGTTCAGGTGGGCTGTCAGTTTTCAGTAGTGCAAAAGTAGATGAAAATCCTCCAATAAATGCCTTTGCCACAATTTGTCCTGGAGTATATTTAGAGTACAGAAACTATTCGTAACTAGAAACCTTGAATGGCTCCTTACATTCTCTTGGTACTTCCCTGCCTGATGTTTCATTAGAGTTTGTTATTTTCTTGTACGATGTAGGCCTCCAATGTTTAAAACTTAAAACATCGTCCGAGGTGAGATGATAAATGGTAAATTATTCAGACACACTTGCCTTTAAGATGAGCTCAGCATACTCATCTGGAGTATAAATTCTGTCCACCTTCTTCAAGAGCCGTTTAATACTCCCAAAATTCCTGTCACAAGGCCAAAAAGAGTGCCCATGGACAGGAAAGTTATGTGTGATCGTCTCAAGCCGACCTCTGTCACTGAGATGCAATAAGAAACCCACAACTGTGTGATTCTATTTTTGGCCTGTTGGCCCATCACAAAACAATATGATGTGCTTGACATTAGATAGAATTTCAGTGTCAAAATAATGTAGCAGCATCGAACAGACATCATCTGGACCTTTGTTTGCTTCTCCCTCATGGTACACATACAGTTTCGAACAATTAGTTTTTAAGTCGGGTATTGAGGAAACATTTAACCAGAGCTGCCTCATATAAAACACCTCCTGTACAGGTATATGAAGCAAAGGTAGGTTTTGCATAAAGTCAAATGCCAAAGCCACAGTGTCATCGTCTTTGTTCTGAGTTGCTTCTTTCATAGCTGAATAATATTTTTTGGATCTTTTGTTATGCACAACCATTTCAGCTGCTACATTCAGCTTAGTGTTTTGACTCAAAGATTTGTCTTTCAATTTTAGAGATAATCTCTCACAAGTTGAACAAACGTCGACTTGTGGCCCACCAAAAGAATATGAGAAGTTCTCTTTGAAGTATTTGTGGTAGAAACTGTACTTAACTTTGTCTTTTAGATCAGGGTTATCTGGAATGAACATATTGTGCATTTTTACAACATCAAGTCTTGCATCAAGGTATTGTTTGGGTTTTCCTCCATAATGGGTTACTTTCACATCAAACTTCTCAATATGTTTATGAATGCGTACACAAATTTCACCTGGAATACATCTCCCAATCCTTGACTTCCCCATCATGTTCATTGGGCTTTTGTCAAGAAGAGAACATTTAATGATTCTCATAATTCTGTTGTCTGAAATGCCAAAAACTTGCAAGAAAACATTTCTATATACTTGAGTTAGAACACCATTCAGTTTTAAGTTGTATTTATAACAGTGTGTCTTTTTGTTGTTAGGCAATTCATCAATAGGCATGTTAAGGTGTTCTTGAATTTCATCTTGAGCTTGTTCTTTTATGTTAGGTTTTTACACCTATGTTTTACTGGCATAACCGCAAACAAAGTTTGTAAGTAGGTGTCTTGAGTATTTTTACTCTCCAAAGAATAAAAATTATTCCAGAGATCCTGTATAATTTCGTCAGTAAGTTTTAAATGACGTTTAAAGCTACACATACAGTTTACATTGTTCGGCGGGGCTTTCTGGGGGACCTCTTTTCCGTTTGGGGACACCTACCTCAATTCTTGTACTCTAGTTTTCCGAACAACGTTCTGCTTGTATTTTTATTCATGTCTCACACCACGTTTACGCTTAGGATTACGTTCATCTTCTGAACTGTCAGAGATGGTTTAAGAACTAAACACCACTTAATAATCACTAAATACACTATTATTTCCACTACAAATGCACACTCGACCACTCCGTGTTTAATGTCACAACAACAACAAACTCAGTAAAAACAAAAGAAGAGTCACAAAACAGGTTATCCTAACAATCCACCAACCGTCATGAGTGAAGGAATGAATTTACCGCAGAAAGAACGAAAGCGACGGCGCTTGGGTTCTTTCTGAAATAAACACATTATTTACATAGCTGCCTAACAGCATTGCTTATATGGAACATACGTTGTTTCTGCAAAAAAAAACAATGTATTTACTTCCGAATAGTAACATCCTGTCAAAAATTCCATTTTGGTAAAAGTGTCTCTTAGGTTGTTTCTGAAATATACGATTCAATTAATACTGTAAAAATAAAAGAAACCTAGCACTTAATCTTCTCAGCTAAAATTTGTTCCTCTCAACATGAATACCAGAGGAATTAAGATATCAAAAATGTTTCAAATTCCAAACAGGTTTGATCGATAAGATTAAAGAGATAAACATGATACAAATGTATAGAGGATGGTGCTCTTTTGTGCTTGCGCTTAAAACAATAATCACCAGAGCTGGCACAAATGTATGTTCGAGATCAGTGTTTAGCCCAGTATGTTAGCAGTTGCATTCTGCTGGGAAAGACCTAGAATCAGAGCAGTGTTAAGTTTATAAGTAATATTTTAAATAACATTAGCCTTTGCTGGCAGGACCTAGTGTTTTTCAGTGCTCTATGTCTTCTGGTATGGGCTAGTAGTACATCATTCATACAGAGAGAGCTGCATGTCCTCGGGAGTTAGTTACGGCTGTAGTTTCCCGTTGCTTTCAGCCGTGTGGCAGTATCAACACAGCTAAGCCATGTTGAGTATTATTACAAGGCCGTATCAGTCAATCATCTAGACTGCCGCCCTTGCAACTACCGAAAGGCTGCTACCCCCCTTTCGATGAACCATTCGTTAGTCTGGTCTCTCAACAGATACCCATCCGATATGGTTGCACCTGTGGCTCGGCTATCTGCATCATTCGGATCTCCGGGTGGGGACTACACGAGAGGGGGCGATCATCAGGAAGACGGATACTGACATTCTGCGAGTCGGAGCGTGGAATGTTAGAAGTTTGAATCGTTGTGGTAGGTTAGAGAATCTGAAAAGGGAGATAGATAGGCTAAAGTTAGATGTAGTTGGTATAAGTGAAGTACATTGGCAGGAAGAACAAGATTTTTGGTCAGGCGACTACCGAATTATCAACACAAAATCAAACAGGGGAAATGCAGGAGTTGGTTCAATAATGAATAAGAAAATAGGGCAGGGGTAAGCTACTATGACCAGCATAGTGAAAGAATTATTGTCGTCAAGACAGACACCAAACCAATGCCCACCACAATAGTGCAGGTCTATATGCCTACTAGTTCAGCGGATGATGAAGAAATCGAAAGAATATACGAGGAGATAGAAGATTTAATACAATATGTAAAAGGTGACGAGAATCTAATTGTGATGGGAGACTGGAATGCAGTGGTAGGTCAAGGAAGAGAAGGTAGTACAGTAGGAGAATTTGGATTGGGACAAAGGAACGAAAGAGGAAGTCGGCTGGTTGAATTCTGCACTGATCATAATTTAGTCCTTGCCAATACTTGGTTCAAACACAACAAACGACGGCTGTATACGTGGACGAGACCTGCAGACACTGGAAGGTATCAAATAGACTTCATTATGATTCGGCAGAGATTCAGAAACCAGGTGTTGGATTGCAAAACTTTCCCAGGAGCAGACGTGGACTCTGACCACAACTTGTTGGTCATGAAATGCCATCTGAAGTTGAAGATATTGAAGAAAGGAAAGAATGCAAAAAGATGGGATCTAGACAAGTTGAAAGAAAAGAGTGTGAGGGATTGTTTCAAGGAACATGTTGCACAAGGACTAAATGAAAAGGCTGAAGGAAACACTATAGAGGAAGAGTGGAGAGTCATGAAAAATGAAGTCAGTAGGGCAGCTGAAGAAATGTTAGGAAGAAAGAAAAGATCAACTAAGAATCAGTGGATAACTCAGGAGATACTAGACCTGATTGATGAACGACGAACATACAAGAATGCTAGAAATGAAGAGGGCAGAAAGGAATACAGGCGATTAAAGAATGAAGTGGATCGAAAGTGCAAGGTAGCTAAGGAAGAATGGCTGAAGGAGAAGTGCAAGGATGTCGAAGGTTGTATGGTCCTGGGAAAGGTAGATGCTGCCTACAGGAAAATCAAGGAAACCTTTGGAGAAAGGAAATCTTGGTGTTTGAATATTAAGAGCTCAGATGGAAAGCCACTTCTAGGGAAAGAAGACAAAGCAGAAAGATGGCAGAAGCATATCCAGCAGTTGTATCAAGGTAAAGATGTAGATAATTTAGTTCTGGAACATGAAGAGGCTGTTGATGTTGATGAAATGGGAGACCCAATTTTGAGGTCAGAGTTTGACAGAGCTGTGAGTGACCTCAGTAGGAACAAGGCACCTGGAATTGATGACATTACCTCTGAATTACTGACTGCCTTAGGAGAAACCAGCATGGCAAGGTTATTTCATTTAGTGTGCAAGATGTATGAGACAGGAGAGGTCCCATCCGATTTTCGGAAGAATGTTGTTATACCTATTCCCAAGAAAGCTGGTGCTGACAGGTGTGAAAACTACCGCACCATTAGTATAGTATCTCATGCCTGCAAAATTTTAACACGTATTATTTACAGAAGAATGGAAAAACAAGTTGAAGCTGAGTTGGGAGAAGATCAATTTGGCTTCAGAAGAAATGTAGGAACACGTGAAGCAATCCTGACTTTACGTCTGATCTTAGAGGATCGAATCAAGAAGGACAAGCCCACGTACATGGCATTCGTAGATCTAGAAAAGGCATTCGATAATGTTGATTGGACCAAGCTATTTATGATTCTGAAGATGATAGGGATCAGATACCGAGAACGAAGAATTATCTACAATCTGTATAAAAATCAGTCTGCAGTGATAAGAATCGAGGGCTTTGAAAAAGAAGCAGCAATCCAGAAAGGAGTGAGGCAAGGCTGCAGTTTGTCCCCTCCCCTTTTCAATGTTTACATAGAACAGGCAGTAAAGGTAATCAAAGAGAAATTTGGAAAGGGAATCATAGTCCAAGGAGAGGAAATCAAAACCTTGAGATTTGCCGATGATATTGTTATTTTATCTGAGACTGCAGAATATCTCGAGAAGTTGCTGAATGGTATGGATGAAGTCTTGGGTAAGGAGTTCAAGATGAAAATAAATAAGTCCAAAACAAAAGTAATGGAGTGCAGTCGAACGAAGTCAGGTGATGTAGGAAATATTAGATTAGGAAATGAAGTCTTGAAGGAAGTAGATGAATATTGTTACTTGGGTAGTAAAATAACTAACGATGGCAGAAGTAAGGACATAAAATGCAGACTAGCACAAGCAAGGAAGAGCCTTCTTAAGAAAAGAAAAATGTTAACTTCAAACATTGATATTGGAATTAGAAAGATGTTTTTAAAGACTTTTGTGTGGAGCGTGGCATTGTATGGCAGTGAAACATGGACATTACTAGCTCAGAAAGAAAGAGAATAGAAGCTTTTGAAATGTGGTGTTACAGAAGAATGCTGAAGGTGAGATGGATAGATCGAATCACGAATGAAGAGATACTGAATCGAATTGGTGAGAGGAGATCGATTTGGCTAAATTTGACGAGAAGAAGAGATAGAATGATAGGACACATCTTAAGACACCCAGGACTTGTTCAGTTGGTTTTTGAAGGAAGTGTAGGTGGTAAGAACGGTAGGGGTAGACCAAGGTATGAATATGACAAGCAGATTAGAGCAGATGTAGAATGCAATAGTTACGTAGAAATGAAAAGGTTAGCACAGGATAGGGTGGCATGGAGAGTTGCATCAAACCAGTCTATGGACTGATGACTCAAACAACAACATGGGCTAGAGCAATTTTGTTACTTTCTTGATCTGTTTCAGCTTATCCTTAGCTTTGACAAAATGAAAATGACTGAGATATGAATGATGCTAATAATGCCATTCTTTATGCAGCCAATCCCTGTTAAGAATTGTGTGAAAATGTTGCTCATAGGGTCAGTTGGTGCATGCATTTCCGTGGGCATGGCAGACTGGTATGTAATAGCAACTTCTGGCTCGGTGAGGAAAGCAACGGGAAACTACCTCACCCCTCATTTCCCTAGTACGCCTCTTCAGTGATGCCTAAGCCATCTATGACAGCTGATGGCGGAGGTGTTGAGGATCCAACCAGCCTTTGGACTGAGGACTAAACATACACATACATACATACATATTATAGTAATCTTAACTTTTGGATTTATATTTTTTGGTAATTGGAAATTCTTGTACAGTGAAACCTCGGAATGTGAGTAACTTGGTCTACGAGTGTTTTGCAAGATGAGCAAACATTTTAAATAAATTGTAACTTGATAAGCGAGTGAGGTTCCGCAATACGAGCGTCACGTGTTCCTATGTTTTCCCCTCCCCTGTTTGTTTGTTGAATGGATGAACGAGGTCTTTGGTCCTGCAGTGAAGAAATACCTTTCAGAAAATAATCTGCCGCTCAAATGCTCACGGGCTATGGACATTACTCCTGCTCATCCTCCTGACCGTGAAGCCCTGAGGACGACTTACTGGAGGAATTCAAGTTCGTTAAGGTTAAGTTCATTCCTCCCAACACTACTCCAGCCTATGGATCAGCAAGTCATTTCGAACTCAAAGAAGCTATACACCAAAGCACTATCTCAGCGATGCTTTGAAGTGACCGAAGGAACAAACCTTGCCCTGCGAGAGTTTGGGAGAAACCATTTCCCGATTGTGAACTGCTTGAAGATCATCGATGAAGCCCGGGATGGAGTCACCAAGAGAACTCTCACTTCCGCTCGGGGAAAGCTGGGTCCTGACTGTGTTCCTGGACGTGACTTTGAGGGGATTGTTGATGACAATAAGCCGCCGATTGTCGATGAAATTGTATCCTTAGGGAAGACTATGGGACTGGAGGTGAATGGCATGAACATTCGAGAGCTGGTGGAAGAACATAGCCAGGAACTGACCACCAACGAACAGATGGACCTGCATCGCAAACAATAGGACGAGGTTATGGAGATCTCGTCCAGGGAAGAGAAGGAGTAAAAGTCAGTGGAATCTCTCACTTAAACTGAGATTCGGGAGAAGTGCAAAATGTGGGAAACGGTGCACTTTTTTTTAGAAAACACCACACGAATAAGGCTGTAGCAGTGGGAGCGATGAATCATTTCAATGACAATGCAGTGTCGCATTTTCGTGAAATCCTCAGAAAGAGGCAAAAGCAACAGTCATTGGGCAGGTTCCTTGTTAAAGTTGCATGAAAAGAAAACAATTCCAGTGAGCCAACAGATAACAGTGATTCCGTTAGTGAAATACGTGGTACACAGTAACTCTTCTCATGTCATCTCTCGTCTCCCTCACACCAACAATGATTCTGTTGTAAGGAAAAGTGCACTTAAATTTGTTTGTTAATTTGTTTTACGTTATATTTTGTTTTAGAAATGGTATGCGAATAAATATTTTTGTGTTGTGGACGAATCGTCTGCATTTCAATTGTTTCTTATGGGAAAACTTGCTTTGATATACGAGCACTTTGGATTACAAGCATGTAGCCGGAACGAATTATGCTCGCAATCCACGGTTCCACTGTATCTTAATTTTTCATAATACTGTACTGTGCTAAGTGAAATATCGACTGGCTACATGAGCCCCATTTCACATCTTTAAGCTTGTAGGGTGGAATTTTGGTAGGACTATGGTTGATATTTTCACAATAATTAAATCTGTGGCTGTGCTTATAGATTTGGTAGCAAATCATAAGAACTTTCCTCATGATAAAATTCTGGCACCCAGGAATTTCTGTAAGACATTTCAGAGAAAACAAATCTTGCCCTTTTATGAACCGTTATCCATTTTGTGATGATGGCCGTTACTCATAAAGTTTTTTTATCATTGAGCGTGTAGATTACGTGGTACAGGTTGTATAAATGCAAGTTTGCATTTGGTACATGCTGGGTTCAAATCTTACTACCAGCAACCCTGAACATGGTTTCCCTTGGTTTCCTGTTTCCACATCAGGAAAATTCTGGGGCTATAGGTCTACATTATCATAGCCTACAGCTATTACTTTTCCAGTGAACCAAGCAAGTGGCTGTGCGGTTTGGGTCACAGAGCTATCAGCTTGCATTCGGGAGTTAGTGGGTCGAACCCCACTGTCAGCAGCCCTGGAGATGGTTTTCAGTGGTTTCCAATTTTCACTCGTGCCAAATGCTGGGGCTGTAAGGCCACGGTCACTACCTTCCCATTTCCTAGCCATTTCCTATCCCATCGTCGCCATAAGACCTATCTGTGTTGGTGCGACATAAAGCAGATTGGAAAATTGCTAGGCGGGCAATAATTCCATTGTGGAGATTTATCTCCCGTATGCAGTTTGCCTCTTATATGGGCTTCTGATAAGTTCACCTGCATACACCCCAGCGTCAGTGGATAGGGTCTGACACATCCCACTCTGATGAGTCTAGTGTCAGACCTAAGACGAAACGCTGGTTAATAGAGCAAACTCCTGAAAAGACTTACATCGGATATATAAAACAGATTGTAAAAAAATTTTTTTTATCTGTTTCAATCCTAGTCAGTTTCCATCCTCTCATCACCGAAAATGTGTGTGTTAGTGTGACGTTAAAAATGCTTGCCAAAAAAGTGATAATCACTAGCATTCATTTTAAATGCTTTCAAAAACTGATTGCCTCACTAATTCTTTCTTCTGCTTTCAGTTTGGTTAGTAGTGTACCGGTGAATCTTAATTCTCTCCTCTTCCTAGCTCAATGCACATTTGTGCCATCAGATTGTAATTGAGTTCTACATTCACATTTAAGTTTAATTCATGTTTGAAATGTGAACATGTATTAGTGATAGCCAAAGTTTAAAAGAATTTACCGGTAAGTTGGAAAGAAAATTGGTCATCATCAATGCATTTTACTGTATACCAAACTGAAATAATATAATTAACTTATGTTAACTACTAATATGCATCTTGGTAGAAGTACAATATTGTACTCCAGATTGTGATTCATAACTTACCCTTACCATGTGGAATCTTATAAATCTTACTTCATGTGATATGTAGGAGAGAGGGATGCCCTAATAAGGAACATTTTCTTTCTTTTATAGTAAAATATCATGAAACTGCAGACATTTTGGAGAGTAGGCGGGTGACGGAACACTGCTATTAGCTGAATAATCTAATATGGCGTCACTCCCATATTATTATTATTATTATTATTATTATTATTATTATTATTATTATTATTATTATTATTATTATTATTATTATTATCTGAATCAAAAGAGAACACTAACCCTAAAGGATTGCATTTCTTTATAATAGATCTACCTATAAAAATAAAATTATATTTCTCGTATAACAGCAGCCCTGGTGTCTTCCTACAAGGATGTAGAAGTAGAAGTAATTAAGTCAGACCGGGCGAGTTGGCCGTGCGGTTAGGGGCGCGCAGCTGTGAACTTGCATCCAGGAGGTAGTGGGTTCGAACCCCACTGTCAGCAGTCCTGAATATGGTTTTCCGTGGTTTCCCATTTTCACACCTTAATCAAGGCACAGCCGCTTCCTTCCCATTCCTAGGTCTTTCCTCTTCCATCGTCGCCATAAGACCTATCTGTGTCGGTGCAACGTAAAGCAAATAACAATTAAGTCAGAAGTATGAGGTCAGGAGGTACATATGATGAGGAAGGCGTGGTTGTTTGGAAACGAACCTGTGATCATGGGTCGGACACCACCACCAAGGAAGATGATAAACCAGTGAACGACGGGTATAGATGGGGACAACACATGACGGCCTCAGTTTTTGGAAGCCAGCTGTCAATCAATCCCACTCTGCACCCTGCTGAGTTAATGAGATCCATGTGATCCTTGCTTGGTATGGAGAGGTTGCCAAACCACTCTCTTCAGTCTTGATTCATTCTTCATGCCGAGTGCAGTGCAGTGACATATGAAATAACTGATATTTGTAAGATTTATAACTTATCAATTTAGTGCAAGAGCAGTAATATGTCTGTCTTCTTCCGGCCGTGGTTCTATCAAGAATCACAGTGTAACGAAGCGGAATTAAATCAGCTGCCTGGACTTTCTTCTTCTCCTTCTTCACAAAGAACTCCAACTCAAAGTGACAAAAATGGGATTGGCAGAGGTGTTAAATTACAAAAACAAACTGTGATGTTGGTGAGGAACATTAAAAAATTTTCTACGAGGTGTTTTAGGAAATTGCAGTGTTATAACTGGTAAAAATTTGAATAATTTAGCATCGGAAGCGACAGGAATCTGTGTTACCATGGTGAAAAAAAATAGTTAAAATCAAAAAGAAAGTTCGGAAGCAGAAATTTAAATTTGATAAAATAGATGGTTTCACTCGGGATCTGCTTCGTCGAACAGTTTTTTGAGTATTATAGGGACGGTAAATCTCCAACAATAGGTGACCTAACAGAATCAATGAAACAGAAGATAGCTGCAACAGATTATCAGTTTCCGTATGGGGCGAGGACACTTTGTCCTCTTCTGAAAAGTACGAGGTTTAAATACCTGTCTGTAGCTAAAAAGTGTTTGTTTAAAAGCTGAAACACCTGGAATAATAACTTGGTGGAACAGATTTCTTCAAGATATTCAAGATCTTTGGGCCGAAGGTTATTCTGACGTATACCTAGATCAGGAGTTCTCAAAGGGTGTACCGCGGCACACTAGTGTGCTGTGAAGTTGTTGGACTGTGCCGCGAAAAAAAATGCTTGTGTATTCAATATTTTTAGTAATAACTCAAAAAATGAGATGCTCTGTCAATAATATTACACTATTGTTGCAATTTATTGGGAAATGTGGGCTTGTTTACTTTTGCACAACTGTTCGATGCGGGGGGGAATCGCAGATGTACACACCTGTAATTCTTGGTCTACAGAAAGAAGTCGCTCACATTTCTTATTTTCAATGCAGGTCAGTGCCGAAAATGCCTGTTCGCATAGATATGTTGTTGAAAACTGTATTAATAAAGATATGGCATGCTCTGACAACACTGAGAACTCTCTTTTCACTGAAATAGTGTTTCTTCCCTAAATTACATCTTCAAAGTTTGATCGGCTTGAAGTTCAGCCAAT
Organism: Anabrus simplex; assembly: GCF_040414725.1. Classification (NCBI taxonomy): domain Eukaryota; kingdom Metazoa; phylum Arthropoda; class Insecta; order Orthoptera; family Tettigoniidae; genus Anabrus; species Anabrus simplex. The sequence goes on along the minus strand of NC_090266.1, from coordinate 1,193,911,639 downwards.
TCTTCTGCCTCTTCTAATGGTAGATGTTGTGTGTCCTCAGCAGTAATGGCAAAGGGATTGCAAACCCAGTCGCATTTGTTCACGTTGAGGGAAGGAAACTATTCTTGCAGTTTATTCTCCGAAACAGAAAGATGTTCTAAAATCAACTGGAACAGATGTCAGTATCAGCTGTGGGAGAAAGAATTTCAATATCAGTTTTTCAAATTTTAACTTCCACAGTCAAATTTTTCTTAAGAATCAATTCAGTTTGTCAGTTGATGTAACAATATTCTCTTTCTTTCCATTCGTACTGGCATCGAGATTATTCAAATGTCCAAAAATATCAACTAGGTATGAAACTTTATAACACCAAGTTTCATTGCTAATAAGGTCAGCAAACTCAGGTTTTTCTGTGGCAAACATTTGTAATAACTCATTTGTAAGTTCATAAAGTCTGGAAAGTACACTTCCTTTGGAGAACCAGCAAATTTAGGTGTGAAGGACCAGAGTTTCAAAAACATCTCCTGCTTCCTGACACATTACTTTGAGAAGCCTAGTTTTTAAGAGCTCTACTTTTAATGTAATTAACCACTTCAACAACCGAGCTCATTACGTTCCTTAGATCTGAAGGAATGGTTTTTGCCACTGTACCAGGAGGTACACCTCAACCCCGTGCATTTAAATGAAGCACCTGGAAGAACGCTATCTAACACTTAATGTTTACAACAGCTATTTCAAAAAGTTGGGACTTTTCTCCATAGATGTCTCTATTTAAAAACCTGATGTCATGCACTCTGGTGCAAAGTGGAACAACTAGAAATTTAAAGAAATTTTGTGTTTATAGGTTTTCTGAACTTGATTGACTTTCTTTGTTTTTGATACTTCAAGGTTTGCAACACTTCTTACTTATTATGCCAACTGCAAATTCTGGCCAATCAAAAATTTTGTGTATTTATTTTTCTGCCAATCATAGGCTTCTTGTAACTTTTCGACTGTCTAATAAAAATGAGGGTGTGTGTCTGGTTTTAGTCCAGAGCCTTCTCGAACCTTCCTCTCGGGTATAAAAGCTGACGCTTTTTCGAGTTAACTTGTCTTATTGATAGTCATGCTATTGAGTGTGTGTGCTAAGAGAGGAGGCGGGGGCCTCATCCATCGGCAGGCAGAACATCAGGTAAGGTAATGGCCACCATTTTTCTATCTCAGTAGTTATCTCGGCAAGCTGATTTGATTTAACTTTGTAATAGTCCATTTACTAAAATGTAAACTTCTCTTTCTTCTCATGTAAAAGTTAGAGTAAATCAAGTGTACTTAACTGAAATTTGGGAATAGAGAGCGCGACACCCTCTCGAGTTCTCTGTCAACTTGTATTTGAGTTGACTATGTTTTTGTAACCATTTTCTATCTGTAGCCTTGTAACTTAAATTTCCCCCATCTAGTCACCTCAGTAGTTTAGGATTAGCCACCAGCCCAAGTAGGGTTTTAATCTTGGATTTCAAGGAGTGCAAGTGGCTACATCCATACATTTTGATTTTTTGGGCCAGTAATTGAACCTGTTACAGTATTTTCCACGAAGGCCCAGTAGAATGGGTACTCGATACCCCTGTATTATTTCTTAAAATACAATTGATACAGTCTTAAATGTAGGTTGTGCCTAGAGAGGCCAGAAAGTGTGAATTTTATTGAGCAACGACGCTCTGATCTCTTTACTTAAAAGTTGCCTTGTGTAGGCTGTAAGGGTTTGGAAGCATAGTCTCCTTTGGTAGAATTGTAGAGCATTGAGGATCTTTTCTTCAATTGTAAAATATATTTGTGCAGTGATTGGTGCCTTTGGAAGGCCATAACTTGTAACCTTTGGAGCAAGGTGCTCTTGAAAATTGTGATTTAAACAAATTGGGAGATTCGTCTCCTTGCCTATCTAACTAAACGCAACGGTAGTGATGTAGGGACCTTGTAAATAGGGAGCTGGAAGCTCGAGTTTTGTAACTAACCTTTTCTAGGTTTTTCTATTTTGTACAAAACTACCTCTGAACCTGAAATCTTGTTGTTTGTTAAAATTTAATATCTGAAAAGAAATAAGTTATAACCTTTATTGTAAAGTTTTTAATTAATCTTTGACTATCGTAGATAGATCCATTCAAACCAGCACCTTCTTTCACCTCTCTGTGATCCACGGAAACCCGGTAACAGCCATCAAAGCTTCAAAGTTGAAGTAAAACCTCTCATTCGACCAGTCATTGCTGGGGCTCCATCAGTGCACACTGAAATACAATTTTTCCAATGTCGCTGTCTTAGAATTATATATGTCTGATCTTGCTGACGTCAGAGGCAATTCCTTGCAGAATAGGAACTCTTCAGTATGTGATTCTTCGTTTAAAATTCTTATGTAGCTCATTAATTGATATTTTTTATTTATATCTTTTCATTCATCCAGTTAAAGTGCTCATTTTTTACCATCATGTAATTTTTCCACTACTTTTTAAATATCAGCTGATATGTGTTCTACGCGGCGAGCAATTATATAGTTTGTCAAAGGTACTTTAGATATCTCCCTCCCGGCAGCCTCTCCTAACATGGAGTAACTATTTCTTTACAAGCAAATAAAATTTTCTGCTGCTGTATGTGACTGCATATTCCTGGCAATTATTTATGTTACTTTATAGCTAGCTACTAGCGCTTTTTTTGAACTTGTAATTATTTTTTCATTGCCTTGCCTTCTTTAATTTGAGAAGAGAGTAAACTATTTAAATAAGCTTTATATTTATTTTCCAAGTGACTATGTTTCTTTTTCAAGTCTCTCTTTAGTTTGCTTGGAACCATACATCCATTGCTTAATTTTTTGCCACATACAACACACTCAGGAAGTTCATGATTTTCAGATTTAGTAAATGTAAATCGGAAGCATAAATAAGAATCCTGATACCTGCGCACAGCACCAGAGGATACGGAAGTAGCTTCTCACTGACATTTGATCCGGGTGATTCACTTGTTCTATTTTCACTCTGATGTTCTTCACTGCTGTTTAATCGAATGCCTTTAAGTTAAAAACTTATCCACATTACAATACAATATCTGTATATTTACTTCAGTTTTATAACACCAAATATTGCAACTTATTCAACAATCAATTTCACTACATTTAAACATCTCTCCGAATCCAACTGAAGTATTGAACTGACTGCAGATGATCATTGATTGGTTTATATATGCTCCACTAAGGTTTGGGAGTGATCGATATGTTTCTCTACTAGCGTTCCATTGGTTTGTGTACCGTTCCATTGGTTTGTGTACCTTCCGCTAGGGTTATCAATCTTGCGCGACTACTCTGTAGCGTTCAAAATTCCTCTAAAAAATGGCATAGTTACTTGTACGTTGGGGTGTGCCGCTATACTCAGCGTAGTGAAACAGTGTGCCGCGAACAAAAAAGTTTGAGAACCCCTGACCTAGATGAAACATGGTTCGACAGTAACTGTTGCAGAATGAGGAACTGGACAGACGATTCTGACAATTGTGCAGTAACAACCCCGTTCAACTAAGGCGATAGAATCGTTATTGTTCATTGAGGTGGACAGTTTGGTTTTTTTGGTGATGCATAGTTACACATACTAAAATGGTGGATGCTCCCGTGGATTACCATGGCAGCATGAAAGAGGAAATCTTTGAAAACTGGTTTGAAGGGAAGATACTACGACGCTTAGAAGGACCATCTGTGATAGTTATGTACAATGCCTCCTTCCACAGCCTTGTATTTAACACTAAACCCAATCAATTCTGGAAAAAAGATTGAATCCGCCAATATATGATCATTAAAAGTATTCCTGTCCCTCATCCTTCTCTAAATTATTGCGGAGAACACGCCTATTGGAGAAAGAAAAAAGTATGTTGTAGACCAATTGGCTGCCAGTTATGGACACACAGTCTTGCGCATACCGCCATACTACTGCATTTTCAATCCCGTTGAGATGGTGTGGGCGGAGATAAAAAGGAGGACTGCATCACAAAATCTAAGAAAGAAACCATTGGAAGAAATTATTCAATCATTGAATGAAGCCTGCAGGCTCGTGACACCTGACAAGTGGAGAAATTACATCAGCCACATGGAGAAAATAGAAAATAGCTACAAGAACATCCAGTCCATTTTTGATAATGAGAGAATTTGTATACAGCTAACAGATTCTTCTGATTTTGAGGAGGAAGACGACGAGGATTAAGGCAAAATTTTAATAAGAAGTAATTTAATGGATTAATGGTTAATAGTTATTTATGTATATGATGATACTGGATTTAGAATGTTAAACTAGTAGTATTTCTTGTAATATTTTCTTTCCATGGAATTCCTTGTTGTACTCTGGGTAGTTATGTTTTAACATAAATTTATTATCACACTACTGTAAGTGACCATTGCCACCTGTTCCGAATTGCGATGTATTTGTTAATAATAATAATAATAATAATAATAAATAGCTTTTCTGGGGACCCACAAGTCAAATTAAATGTCTTTTTTCCCTTTACAAATATTTATGAATAATAAAGTACAATAAAGTAAAAAAATAACAATAATCCAACTTATTTGAAGCTTTTTATGGTATGCAAAACACCCTAAAGTGGGAGTTAGTACCTTAAGAGTATTGCTTTCCCTTAACTGTCAAAGGCTACCATCTGGGCCATGGAGGAACCAGTAATTATACTAATTAACAGTAATTCAGTTGTTTACTTATTCACTATGAATAAATTATTATTTTCACTTTTCAAAATGGTTTACATTACAAAGTGTGCAGCCTATTGGTGGAATAAAATTGGGTAATTTTAACATTCATTCTGTTAACAATTATATGATAATAGCAACAACAACAACTGCAGCAAATTATATTATTATTCATGTGGCTATTTCAGCCTTATAATGTTCCGGCATTTACGTGAAATGGAAAACTACAGAAATCATTTCAAGAACAGCTGATGGTGGGATTTGAACCCACGGTGCCTCCCGACTTCGGGTTACTAGCCCGTCGCTCTATCGCTGAGCTAGTCCAGTTTTATGTGTCGTATTCAGGGGTCTCTCTTCGTTACCTCATAACCTACTTTAGATCGCCATAGTACAATATTGACATTATTTCTTCATGTCTAAATTCCCGAGCTATAATAATAATAATAATAATAATAATAATATGGATGACAATAGACTAACTAAACGAATCTTCAAGTACCTTTGGGAAAAGAAATCAACTACCACCTGGATTCAAGAAGTCAAGAAAGACCTGGAAAGGAACAACATACGAGAAGAAGAATTATTGGAAAGAAAGATTTTTAGGAAGAAAGTCTTACAAAAGGAAGGATTCCAAGGGAGGAAGGAAAAGAAAACAGGCACAAAGTGGACTGAAGACAGGAAAAAGAAACACAGTGAAACAATGAAAGAATACTGGAAGAAAAGGAAAGAACAACTAAGGAGGAACAATTGAAATTGTAACGTGGTCCTTAGAAGGCCGAAACGCAATAATAATAATAATAATAATAATAATAATAATAATAATAATAATAATAATAATAATAATAATTCAGTTTACATCAAAATGACAAATAAATTCAATAAAAAATGTTTTATTCCTGTTCTGGCCGTTTGGTGCTAAAGAGGTAGACAATTTGGCAACTCTAACTTCGGCAGATGTAGTAAATCCTATGAGTCGCTAACAGACACTGGGCTGCTGCTGGAGTGTAGTGGTGTGAGGTGAGGTCGTCACATTTTTGTCCCCAACTATACTACTGTTGGTAATGAAGTAAAAATGTATGTTTTAATTTTATAATAATAATAGTAATAAATATTTTCTGGAAATGCTTGGTAGTGACATAATAAGGATGAAATGAATTGTGAAGATGTCATAAACACCCAGTCCCCAAGCCAGGGAAATTGGAGGTTGATTTTGGGGAAGATGTAGCATAGGCTTACCATTTGAAACTATCAGCAATTTATCTGCATACTTCAGTTGTGAGAATGGTTTATCCAGTACCTGTTTTATATGGTTCAGCCTTTTTACAAAAGTAACCCAGTAAAACATGACTGTTAGTTTTTTCAGTGTGCTCCTCTAATGTAGAGTCTAGCTCAGCTGTGAAATTAACTAACCCACAAAAAATTCCAGGATTATTGAATGAATCTGTTTCATTGTGTCCTCGCAGTGTGAGCTCAGATTTTCCACAAAACTTCTGAGTATGTAACGATTTTTCGATACGTCCTCATTGAAGTGCTTTACTTTCAACTTATACGCACTGTCTAACTGACATTGGATGTCTACCTTACCAAGCTTCGCAAACTCAGTACTATAATTAATATGGTTGTCACTAAATTTATGTTTTTCTACTTTCTCATGCAAGTGTTTTAGATCCGTAACAGTAGTTAATGTCCATACGAGATCACCAGAATTCATAGCCAAACACGTGTAGCAAAAGAATGCATTTCTTATCTCACACCCACACAACCAGTCTGCATAATTGTACAATGTCCGATTGAATTTTCCGGTATAGCCAGCTTTACTTTTATACGGATTCTGAACCTGTGTAATATTTAAATCAGGTTTCGGAGGTCCTAGCCTTTTCAGTTCTAACCTACTGTCAAAAGAAAGATGTTCTCTCTTTAAAATAGCGTCCACAGAATTAATTTTCAAAGTAGGAATAAACCACCGTAAGATGCTTGGAAACGAACCCATTATCATGTGTCCGACACTACCACTGATCAACCGAGGAAGATAATAAACCAGTGAACAACGGATACACCCGTTAGTAATGAAGTAAAAATGTACATTTTAATTTTATAATAATAATAATAATAATAATAATAATAATAATAATAATAATAATAATAATAATAATATGGTGTGGGTTACTGTAGTCACGTCCTAGTTCATGAACCATGGGCAACGGCTGGGTGGCCTAGTAAGTGGTCCTGAGAGTCGGTGTACCAGTTGCTACAGAATGAGAGTGGGCATCTCGGGACATATTCTGAGTCATGGCTCTTCTTGTGCTCAGGCGGCTAGGACTATACAATCCACCAGTGGTCCCTAACCCATTAGAGGAGATATCATCACTTGGACTATTTGTAAGTAGGGTGGCATCCTTCTTCACGAATTTGCTGAGCTCGAAACATTTTAAGCAAATCTCGGACCTATGGGAGTAACGGAGTCCCATTCCCATTTGACAGGCAAGTGACTCATTGGAAACAACTTGGCAAACAAAATGGAATTCAATGGGGAGCTTTCAATATTAATAGGGCTTATGGGAGAAAGAAAGTAGAACTGGCTGAGTCAGCAAAGAGGATGCATATGTATGTGCATGGAGTAAGTGATATTCTGGTAAGGGGTGATAACGGGGAAGAGATATGAGATTATAAAGTGTACTTGACGGATGTGAAAAAGGGAAGGGCAGAGTATAGGGTAGGACTGTTCATCAGGAATACTATTGCACGCAACATAGTTTCTGCTAGGCACGTATATGAATTAATGATGTGGGTAGATTTGGCAGTTGGAGGAATTAGGACGAGAATAGTCTCCCTGTATTCACCATGTGAGGGTGCAGATGAGAATGAAGTTGACAAGTTTTATGAAGCATTGAGAGACATCGTAGTCAGTGTGAACAGCAAGGATAGGATAGTGCTAATGGGCGATTTCAATGTGAGAGTTGGAAATAGAACTGAAGGATATGAAAGGGTGATTGGTAAATGTGGGGAAGATATGTAAGCTAATAGGAATGGGAAGCGTTTGTTGGACTTCTGCGCTAGTATGGGTTTAGCAGTTACGAATACATTCTTCAAGCATAGAGCCCTACGTATGGGTTTTTCGGGGATGTTTCGATGATACAGACCCCTATCTTATCTTGTAGTGAACTAAGTATCTCTAGGCCTAGGATAGAGAAAGTGAAATCTGTCTGCAAACGAATAATGGTAGAAAATGTCCAGGACAAGGAAATTGGACAGAAGTACATGATATGATTAGTGAGAAGCTCCAAACAGTGAACAGTAAGCTGGTTCAGGATATATAAAGAGAATGGGTGGCATACAGTGATGCTGTAGTGGAAACATCAAGTGAATACCTAGGAACAACTGTGTGTAAAGATGGGAAAAAGTGAACATGTTGGTGGAATGATGAAGTAAGAGCAGTTTTTAAGCTTAAAAAGAAGGCTTATCAGAAATCAAGGGCTGATGCAGACAGGGAATTGTACGTAGATGAAAGAAAAAGAGCAAAACAAATAGTTGTTGAATCAAAAAAAAAAAAAGTCGTGGGAAGATTTTGGTAACAACCTGGAAAGGCAAGGTCAAGCAGCAGAGAAACATATCTGGATAGTAATAAAGAATCTTGGAAAGGGAGGGAGAAGGAAAATGAAGAGTGTTTTGAGTAATTCGGGTGAATTCATAATAGATCCCAGGGAATCACTGGACAGCTGGAGGGAATATTTTGAAAATCTTCTCAACATAGAAGGAAATCTTCATGGTGGTGTCGCGGACAACCGAGGTCATGGGGAGGAGGAAAATGATGTTGGTGAAGAAGTGGGAAGTATGCTGAATAAACTCCACTGTCATAAAGCAGCAGGAATAGATGAAATTAGACCTGAAATGGTGAAGTATAGTGGGAAGGCAAGGATGAAATGGCTTCATAGAGTAGTAAGATTAGCATAGAGTGTTGGTAAGGTACCTTTAGATTGGACAAAAGCAGTAATTGCACCTATCTATAAGCAAGGGAACAGTATCTCATTGATTAGTATACCAGGCAAAGTATACACTGGCATCTTGGAAGGGAGGGTGCAATCAGTGGTTGAAAGGAATTTGGATGAAAACCAGTGTGGTTTCAGACTACAGAGGGGCTGTCAGGATCAGATTTTCAGTATGCGCCAGGTAACTGAAAAATGCTACGAGAGGAATAGACAGTTGTGTTTATGTTTCATAGATCTAGAGAAAGCATAGGACAGGGTACTGAAGGAAAAGATGTTCACCATCCTCGGGGACTATGGGATTAAGGGTAGATTATTAAAATCAATCAAAAGCATTTATGTTGACAATTGGGCTGCAGTGAGAATTGATGGTAGAATGAGTTCTTGGTTCAGGGTACTTACAGGGGTTAGACAAGGCTGTAATCTTTCACCTTTGTCGTTCGTAGTTTACATGGATCATCTGCTGAAAGGTATAAAGTGGCAGGGAGGGATTCAGTTAGGTGGAAATGTAGTAAGCTCTCTGGCCTATGCTGACGACTTGGTCTTAATGGTAGATTGTGCCGAAACTTGAAAATAGATGCAATGAATATGGTATGAAAATTAGCCTTTCAAAGACTAAATTGATGTCAGTAGGTAAGAAATTCAACAGAATTGAATGTCAGATTGGTGATACAAAACTGGAACAGTTAGATAATTTCAAATATTTAGGATGTGTGTTTTCCCAGGATGGTAATATAGTAAGTGAGATTGAATCAAGGTGCAGTAAAGCTAATGCAGTGAGCTCGCAGTTGCGATCAACAGTATTCTGTAAGAAGGAATTCAGCTCCCAGACAAAACTATCTTTACATCGGTCTGTTTTCAGACCAACTTTGCTTTACGTGAGTGAAAGCTGTGCGGACTCAGGATATGTTATTCATAAGTTCAAAAGTAATAGACATGAAAGTAGCGAGAATGATTGCTGGTACAAACAAGTGGGAACAATGGCAGGGGGTATTTGGAATGAGGAGATAAAAGGCTAAGTTAGGAATGAACTCTATGGATTAAGCTGTGGGCATAAGCCGGCTTCAGTGGTGGGACCATGTGAGGCGATGGAGGAAGATAGGTTACCTAGGAGAATAATGGATTCTGTTATGGAGAGTACGAGAAGTAGAGGCAGACCAAGACGACGATGGTTAGACTCAGTTTCTAATGATTTAAAGATAAGCAATGTAGAACTAAATGAGGCCACAGCACTAGTTGCAAATAGAGGATTATGGTGACGTTTAGTAAATTCACAGAGACTTGCAGACTGAGCGCTGAAAGGCATAACGGTCTATAATGATGTATAATAATAATAGTAATAATAATAATAATAATAAATGTCTTCTGGAAATGCTTGGTGCTGACATATGAAAATGAAAACCTACAACCTGTTTTCCAGTCTTTGACCGGGTCAGGGATGTAATGAATGAATCATATATAGGCTATTAGTACGATGGGTTCTCTACTCCCAAAGTGATTATTATTAATGACTGACAGATATTATGAAATGATAATGGAGAGTGTTGCTGGAATGAAAGATGACAGGGAAAACCGGAGTACCCGAAAAAAAAAAAAAAACCTGTAGTGGTGACACAATAGGGATGAAATGAATTGCGAAGACGTCATAAACACCCAGTCCCCAAGCCAGGGAAATTGAGTACGAAGAGATTGATTTGGGGGAGGATGTAGGGTAGGCTTACCATTTTAAACTATCAGCAATTTATCTGCACACTTTAGTTGCGAGAATGGTTTATCCGGTACCTGTTTTATACGGTTCAGCATTGTTACAAAAGTAACTCCACACGGTGTAACGTTATACACTGTACTGGTAACTTCAAATAAACTAAAATTGTTCTGTGAATTGTAATACTACTGAAATACGCAAGTAATTTTCTCAACTATAACAATCAGTAAGATGTCTTGTTCATGCAACAGCAAACACGGGTCAGTCGTGTTCGTTCGGAGTCTTCTGGAGAGCTTAGTCTGTGAGCTCTCTCGCTTCTTAGGAGTGGCAGGGCGAGGTGGCGCCCACCTATCCCTTCGGTCCCCGCACCTATCGACAATTCAGTAATGGGTCGCACGAGGAGGGGAGAGGGTCGCAGCACGTAGACTGCGATGTCCGTCTCCGATGCCTTGCACTAAAAAATACGAGCGACGTTTTTTCTCATTGCTTTCAAGTTTTGTAAATGGAACGATGAGTCAGATTCTTACATTATAATGTGAGTTAGATTTCCATCTTTCTTATTTGAGGTTTGGTCTTCACTGATAGCCACTGGTTACAACCTGTCGTTGCGATGTGAGGCCGTACATTCCGCCTCCCATGGGGTGCTATCAGTACCAAAGATTCGGGCACATGGTATCTCGTTCTTTGAATTCGTCTGTGTGTGGTACGCGTGGAGAAGCTCATGGCGCGGAAGAGTGCACAACTCCGAACAAGTGCAGTAAGTGCCCTGGTCTTCATTCTCCTTGAGATAGATACTGTGCAATCTATCTCAATAAGAAGATCCAGGAGATCAAGACACTGGATGGTCTTTCTTACCAGGAAGTGCGCCCTAAGTTTAATTCCATGAAAACACTAGACTTTAGCATGATAGCACACAGTCTGCCAGGTTCACCGTTCGCCTGCGGAGATCGCTGCGCCAAAGGCGGCAGTTGCTCCTGTGAATATCACAGCAAAGTGTAAAAGCTCGAAGGCTGGGTCATCCCAGACTTCGACCAAAAGCAAGCCTGTGCCGGGTAGGAAACCTAAGCCCGACAGCCCTTCAACGCACAGTCGCACTAATAGATTCACTTCAGAAGAGTATTCGCACGGTATTTGAGTGAAACTCAAATCTATTTGGCTTCTACAAATATCCCAGGAGTCCTATAGTATGATGAACCAAAATAATTACATACTCTATGTGTATAATTCATGGGGTTAATGATAAAAACACTGTAGCTATTTCTAGCCGAGTGCAGCCCTTGTAAGGCAGACCCTCCGATGAGGGTGGGTGGCATCTGCCATGTGTAGGTAACTGCTTGTTATTGTGGTGGAGGATAGTGTTGTGTGTGGTGTGTGAGTTGCAGGAATGTTGGGGACAGCACAAACACCTAGCCCGAGGGCCATTGGAATTAACCAATGAAGGTTAAAATCCCCGATCCTTTAGGAAGTAAAAATGAGAAATTAATAGAGGGAATGGTATTGTACGTTTCATACTAACGGATTTTGTGTGATGATACCTCAGTTGATAGAGATTATTACGATAACCCAATACCTTTTATAAAAAAGAACTGTACAACTTTAGGCGATCTCCGTGGTGTAAGATAGAGTGCCTGCCTCTTACCAGGAGGCGCGAATTCGATTCCTGGTCACTCCAGGGATTTTAATTCTTTTCTGAGTTGGTGCGACGAAAAACCAATAGAAAAGGAACTTAACTTGGGTGGACAGAGGGTTGGTGGATCATTATTCTAGATGGGTGAACTTACAGCAAACTTGTAGACGTGTTAAAACTTCTGAGTATCGGGACATCATGTCTGTCTTTGGCACCCCTTTTTACTTAATAACTACTGGAGAATACGAAAGCAAAACAAAGTTCACATATGGCTTGGATAGAGAGAGAGAGAGAGAGAGAGCCGTACCAAAATAAAATTTCTTCCATTATTAATAGTAAAAATATTAACATTAGTAAAAATATTTACCCTTTCAGCACCAACAGGTCGCATATCTCAACAGTATGGACTTTCTAGTCGAACAATTGGCTTGCAGTCTTGCAGTCGCTTAAGTGCGGCCAGTATCCAGTATTCGGGAGATAGTAGGTTCGAACCCCACTGTCGACAGCTCTGAAAATGGTTTTCCGTGGTTTTCTATTTTAATTAAGGCCACGGCCGCTTCCTTCACACTCCTAGTCATTCTGTCCCATCGTCGCCATAAGACCTATCTGTGTCGGTGCGACGTAAACCAACTAGCAATAAAATAATAATAATAATAATAATAATAATAATAATAATAATAATAATAATAATAATAATAATAATAATAATTGGCTGGGGGTCTTTTCTAAAAAGCTCGATCCGTGACAAAAGTAAAGAGACGAATATTTCCACAGGCCGTCTTTCAAAAAGAACTTGAATGACTGACAGTGTGGGGCCATTTGTTGTGGAAATGCAGACAAGTTGCCATCTTTGTTCCACTAAAGGTATAGGGAAAAGAAAATGAGAACACTGTGCACGGCTTGTTGTAAAGTGCCGTATAAGGAATGTCTTACACCATACCACACGTAAATATGAAAAGAAGAAATGGTGAACTTGGTGTATTCGCACGAACCAAACCAAACCCTATGGTACTACAGCCCTTGAAGGGCCATGGCCTACCAAGCGACCGCTGCTCAGCCCGAAGGCCTGCAGATTACGAGGTGTCGTGGGGTCAGCACGACGAATCCTCTCGGCCGTTATTCTTGGTTTTCTTGACCGGTATTCGCACGAAACAATTTGAAAATATGTATGATGCTACCCATTAACCATGTAGTATGCTATACGCTCCATTTTATAAATTATATGTATGGAAATATGTTGTGATCTCTTCATGTCTGACCTCCCTTATGCCTTAGGACTGAAGTGACTTCCTGTTAACTGCTTAATACAAATATATTTTTCGTTAAATATCCTTGCTATCGAAATTAATTTGGTGGTACACGAGTGTCACAACACGCAGGGCTAATGAAGCAAATACGTATCATATCTGTATTTCTAAAACTGGTTTCTAACAAGAAATATTTATACAGAATATATACAGGTATTATTTGTGATAGATAAGTAGCATAGAATGCATGCTTTCCTTTAATGATTCTATATTCAGTCCTGAAAGGATTAAAAACTATGTTTATGTATGATCAAAAGTGTAAAAATATAAAACTTGATGCACAATCAATATTTAAGCAGATAGGAACTGGAGTGGAATCGTTAAATCGCCTCTAATCTCCATCGTTCCCTCACGCTGCGCCGTGGGTTGTAAACAATAGTGCTCTAACCCTCGTACACTGATGCGCGTTCATACGTAGACCATCAACTGTTGCAAACAAATAAAAATAGAGAAACTAGAGAGGAAAAGAAAACATATTGTAGCAAGTACTGGAAATGCTCTGCAGACGAATGACGAAAAAATGATCACGTAAGGAGAGAACAAGATTACACTGGATATCTACTACCTACGGTAGGCCTACTTGTAATGCAGTCTAGAATGGAAATATCACTCGGTTGTCACTTCCTGCTGTTTACATGTATAAATGTTCGCTATTCGAATGCCGTGACTGCGTCGATCTTGTCTAAATTTACGATTGATCGCAGATTCGTGGAATAGAGTTCAAAACGCTTGTGAGAATTGCTATATAAAAAATAAGGACCGTCATTACCTGAATTCCCTTACCTCTTTGAATGTCTTGAAAGGACAAATGCAATTTTAACGTAGTGGTACAAGAATAGTAATAAAATTAGTCACCACATCAAAATAGGCAGAACACATTCAAGGGTTAATCACATCGCTGTGTCTGTACATTCAGAGAATCAAAACACGCTGCCTGTTACCATGGATACGTGGCGCACGAGTACGGTACCTACCTATAGCTGAATCATAGGTTGTGGTTCTAATGATTCCACGCCGTCTCCTGTGAAGTGGAGTTAAATGTTCTAGGTATGGACTCAGATAACTTCAGTCTCGCAATAGGATCACCAGTAGTAGTTGATCATGCTTATGAAATAATTGTTGTTGTAGGTGTTGCTATTGTGTTGTTTTGATTCCTGTTATGGTAAATGTATTTGTAGATAACTAAGTAGGTGGCCGTGAGGTGTTGTCTACGTCCAGTGCCATCCGGCATTTTAAGGCCACGGCCGCTTCCTATTCCTACCCATTCTTAACTCTTTCCTATCCCATCGTCTCCACAAGACTTATCTGTATCGGTGCGACATATAGCAACTTGTAAAAAAGAAAAAAAAAAGGAAATCATCCGGCATATGTTTGGATTTGAAGTGAGAAACCACGCCAAACCACTTCTAAGATGGCTGAGGATGAGATTCGAATCCACTTATCTTCCCAATATTAATCGTTTAGCTAACTGTACCCTGTTCCAACCCTCAAATCACACTTCTAATCGCCGGTCTGGGTAGCTCAAGCTGAGCTCAGGTTGGCGGGTTTGATTCTGGTTCAGTCCGGTGGTATTTGAAGGTGCTCAGATAAGTCGGCTTCGTGTCGGTAGATTAGCTGGCACGTTAAAGAACTCCTGCGAGACAACATTGCGGCACCTCTGAGTCTCCGAAATCCGTAAAGGGACGTAAAACAATTATTATTATTATTATTATTATTATTATTATTATTATTATTATTATTATTATTATTATTATTATTATTATTATTAGCGTATTCTCCCAATAATGGAAGACGTTAAGCAAACAACTCAATCAAGCTTTCTTTGGGTTCTTCTTGTTCTTCCAATAGGCTTTCATTCTCTCTGAGAAGGCTTGTTTACGTTCTTCCGACCATTTTGGTCTGCACTGTTTTTGCTTTGGTTGCTCTGATGTAACTTCCCACTTGTTGACTTTGTGTCTGAAGGTGTCTCTTTCTAAAATGTCTGTTGCACATATGTTTGCGTTTTTGAGGTCCTTTCGAAGTTCGTCCAGCCAAGGTGTTGAATTCTTAAGTGAGCTAACATAATTTAATATTCTTTTTGACAGTCGATTTTCTGGTAATCTTGTGAGGTGTCCAAAGAATTTCATTCGTCTTTTCTTAATGTCAATTTCAATGTTTGAAACTTTTTCTGTTGTTTTGATTGATTGTAGCCTGTAACCATCTTGGGTATATCTTGCTCCTAGGATTTTCCTGATGATCTTCCTCTCTTGCTTTTTTATTTCTTCTAATTCTTGTTTACTGTTAAGTGACAATGTTTCACTTGCGTAAAGGACTGTTGGTTTTATGACTGTGTTGTAATGCCGAATTTTTGTCTGTCTTGACATGCATTTTTTGTTGTAGATGTCTTGAACTAACCCTAATGCCTTCTTGACTTTTTGGAGACGGTGTTGCTGTGAGATCTTCTCAAGGCCTGTCGGTTCGATGAATTCTCCGAGGTATTTAAAGTACGAGACCCGGTCGATTTTACCGTATTTTGTTCTCAGGCTCGTGATATCTGTCTTTGAACAGAAGAATTTAGTTTTCTCAAATGAAATCTGTAGTCCCACTTTTTCTGCAGATTCCTTAAGTATCTCAAGCTGCTTGATGGCAGTCTCCTCATCCTCTGTTAAAATCGCCAGATCGTCCGCAAATGCAAGGTATGGTACGTAGAGGTGGTTTTTGGGAAAGCCCAATCGGATCGGTTTCCAAGATTCACGTTTCTTGAGTTCCTTCTCCCATTCTTCCATAACCTTGTCTAGGACGACGTTGAACAGAATAGGAGAGAGCCCATCACCTTGTCTCACACCTGTTTGAATGTCGAAGGGTTCTGAAATTTCTCCCATAAATTTCACTTTAGATTTTGTGCCCGTTAGTGTTTGTATTATGAGTTCTAGGGTTTTGGGATCTAGTCCTCTCTCTTCTAGAATTTGGAATAGTGAGGGTCTGTCTATCGAATCATATGCCTTTTTGAAATCTACAAATGTGCATACTGTAGGCTTTTGTCTGAGGGCTCGTAGTTTAAGTATGGTTTTGAGGTTGAAAATTTGTTCTGGGCATGACCTGTTTGGTCTGAATCCTGCTTGAAATTCTGATAATTTGGGTTCTAATTGTTGTTGTGTTCTATGCAAGAGACAGGCTGATATTATTTTGTATGTGACTGATACAAGAGAGATTCCTCTGTAATTGTTTACGTCTAACTTGCTGCCTTTTTTATGTAGTGGATGGATTAGAGCAATCTTCCAGTCATCCGGGAGCTTTTCGGTTTGCCAAATGTTTTGGATTATTTGTGTAATTTCTCTGAGTGAATTTGGGCCTAAATTTTTCAGAAGTTCAGCTACAATTCCGTCTTCCCCTGATGCTTTGTTGTCTTTAAGTTTCTTGATATGTGAATAAATTTCTTCTTGAGTTGGTGGTGCCGAATTTTCCGGTATGATTTCTGGCTGTACTTTCGGGAATCTCTTTTTGGGTTCTGGACAATTTAAAAGCTGTGAAAAATATGTAGCTAATTCTTGGCAGTTTTCCTTATTTGTCAAGGCTAGTTTACCATCGTGCTTCCGAAAGCAAAGGTTCTGTGGGGAATATCCTTTAATTTGGTTCGCAAAGGTCTTGTAGAAATCGTGTGTGTTGTAATTTTTGAAGTTGTCTTCAATTGACTTCAGTTGGACATTGACGTATTTCCGTTTATTTTGTCTTAAAATCTTGGATACATGCTTGCGAACTTCGAAGAATTTCTTCTGTGTTTCTTCTGATTTGTTACAATTGTAGTTTTGAAATGCCTTTTTCCTTTCTTCTAGTGCAGTCTCACATTCTTGATTCCACCAAGGATGTTTTGGTTTCTTGCGAAGAGGGATTAGGTCCTTCGCCGTTTCGATGATTTTAGTCTGGAAATTCTCCCAGCTCTCTGCAGGTTGTTTTTCCCATTCTTCTGAAATTTTGGAGTCCTTGATTTTGTGCAGATCAAATTTTGGAATCACCGATGTTTTCCTGTTGAATTTCCCTTTGGGTGTGAATTTAATTTTGATTCTGCTTAAATAATGATCCGAATCGATGTTAGCACCTCTGCGCACTTGCACATCATGAATTTCCTTTTGGTAATCATATGATATTGCCACATGATCGATCTGAAATTCTCCTAAATGATGGATGGGTGATCGCCAAGTTTTTTGCTTTTTGGGATTCTTCCGGAGTGATGTTGACATAATTTTGAGGTTATTTTGTTGGCATAACTCAATGAGGCGTGTGCCATTTTTATTGGTGAATCTGTGGGCTGGATAGTCTCCCACTGTCCTCCTGTATTTGTATTCTCTGCCAAGCTGTGCATTGAAATCACCGACTAGAATTTTCACATCATTTTTAGGGATTTTGGCCATTTCTGTTTCAAGTTCTTCCCAGAATCTTTCTGTTTTTTCAGGCTCCTTTTTATTGTCTCCATTTGTTGGTGCATGCACATTAATAAAGGTGTATTTTTTGTTTGTATGCCTGATTCTTAAGGTCATAAGCCTATTGTTGATGGGTTTCACCTCTATTACTGAATCCAAAACTTTTTTGTCTACACAGAAAGCCATTCCTAACAATGCTGCTCCTTTACCAATTTTCTTGTTTGTTCCACTTTTGAAGATCCTATAATTATTGTAATCCATCGTTTCTGAATCAGTGAAGCGTGTTTCTTGTAGGGCCAGAATCTGGATTTTCTGCTTTGTAAGTTCTGTTGTGAGATTGTGCAGTTTTCCTGTTTGAATCAGTGTCTGAATGTTGAATGTGCCAATGAAAGTGTGAGTCTTTCGTGGAAGTTTATCAGAGCACTCCGACTTGCTCTCTCGTATTCGCCCAAGCTCCCCAGAATCCGAATGCTTGGTTGCCACTTTAGAGTGGGTGGATTGTCCACCTGGGGTAATTTTGTCTTTACTTGTACGAGTCATGTCTGCTTGTAAGCAATCTTCTAGCTTTCGCTAGTGGTGTAGAACCAGGGATTGTTAGTTCCTGGAGCATATTTACAGCCGCACCTCTGGTGATCAGACGCTGACCACTTGCCGCTTGCTACAAGTCAGACGCGAAGTGGATTTCATTCGGTTCTTCCGCCCTCTCTGCCATTGGGATATGTCCTCTTCTGCCGTCGAGGCCGTTGACCATTTTTCTGTTTACCTCAGTTGATCCGCGGGTGCTTATTTGGCTAAGCCTTATTCACACCTGTCCTGCATATCTACAGGAGCTTCCCCTATCAGCCATATGGGACGCGCCGTGTCGGGGTTGAGGCCCCCCACCCCAGTTATTATTATTATTATTATTATTATTATTATTATTATTATTATTATTATCATTATCACAATTTTAATCTGGGCGGAGCTGGAGATCGAATCCGAAACTGGGTGAAAAAAAGAGAAGTCGAACCACTACAACATCGCTTTTCAACGGGTGATAGACGTACCTCCGGGGGTACGTATTGGGTGTGGATACGTGAAAAATAATCCGTTATGATGGGAAAATATTTTAAACGAGGGAAATATAAAAATTCGAAATAACCGACAAAAAAGAGTCAGTGCTTTAAAAAACTGTGTTTTTGTCAAGCGTGTATTGTAAGAGATCAGTCCGGAGTTCTTTAAACTCTGCACAACTGCGAATGATTGCACCTATCTCTAAATGTGGAAAAAATATGTTGTAGACCACTTGGAGGGTCTCAAATGAAAATTTTATAAGTACTTCCCTTAAAGGAAACTGTATAGCAGATCACTTCAATGAAGAATTATTCAAAGAATCTGAACTGTCATTCAAGGAAAGGCAATAGTTAACTGTCGAACTATCAAGCGAGTTCGATTCCTGGCCAGTCGAAGAACTTTGACCCTGAACTGAGGTTTGGAATTGGACACACCAAAGCCAACTGAGGAGCTGCTGCCTGACACGAGAGGAAGTGGAGCCCGTCATGAAAGCCAAGCAGTTCTGTTGAGGATGTCTTCACACTTCCCACGTTGCACGGGGCGTAAATAAATGTTGTTATTAATAGAAATACAAAAGTTTGTTAAATAATAGATCATCGTTATCAGTATTTAATATGAAGTAGGCTAGCCTGTATTTATTTCTGTGTCACGAATATTGTACCATTGAATCTGTGGTTTACACATTTAGTGTAGTAAACATCTTTGTTTCCAAATTCATTACCATTTTGAGATAGTGAATAAATGTGTCCTTATTTTAAAAATAATATTTTAAAGACGAAGAGTTCAATCTGTAGGAAAAGGGTACACAAGTGGCTGAGTAGCTTAGACGGTAGAGCTCTGACCTTCTGAGAGCAAGATGGCGAGTTTGATCTCGGCTTAGTCCAGTGGTATTTGAAGGTCTCAAATACGTCAGCACTGGCACGTAAAAGAACTCCTGCGGGTCTAACTTCCGGCACCTCAATTTCTGCGAAAGCCGTAAATATAGTTTGTGGGAATTAAAGCAAATTATTATTATTATTATTATTATTATTATTATTATTATTATTATTATTATTATTATTCTGCTGCTCCTGCTGCTGATGATGTTTGCCCTTGCAGATTCTAGTTAAAGGTTTTAATAATAATTTTTAGTCCAGTTGAGAAAACAAAATTATTACGTCGTACGTCGTGACGTACATTTAATTTGACAGTAGTTTTTCAGTTATTATCTTACCTCATGTTGAAAAATTGTGGTTGGTCAACTTTCAGATCAATATTAACATTCACCAGACTACTATGTTACGGGTCATACGTCATGGGCTATGCGCTGCAGACGGCACTTCTAGCAGGTGGCCCTAATGTGATTCGACGGTGTATATCCTCTTACTGACCTCCTGACTGAGGTCGGTGTCGTTGACTTCCAGCGCGATAATGAGTCCCTGTGGAAGTATATTCCGACACATCGTCGTTTAAGGCCGTACGCAGTTAGACTGGACATAAAATAATATGTATGTTGGGTATTCAGCCCGAAGGCTGGTTTGATCTTCTGCAGCTCCGCCAACAGCTGTCATAAATAGCCTGGGCGTCACTGAAGAGGCGTACTAGGGAAATGAGGAGTGAGGTAGTTTCCCGTTGCTTTCCTCACCGAGCCAGCCGCTGCTATTACATATCAGTCTGCCAAGCCCACTGAAATGCATGCACCAACCGACCCTATGAGTGGTATTTTCACATCATAAGCAATGGTATTACTAGCATCACTCATACCTCAATCACTTTCATATTGTCAAAGCCAAGGATGAGACTGAGACAGGTCAATGAAAGTAACAAATTTGATATAGCGCATACCAGAAGACGTAGTGCACTGTAAACACTACATCTAGCCAGCAAAGGCATGTAAAATAATAATAATAATCATCATTATAATAATATATTTTTTACTACTGGCGTTACGTCGCACCAACACAGACAGGCCTCATGACGACGAATCATCATTAAGATGGAATCTAATGAGACCGGCGTGATGGCCGAGTGGCATTGTAACTGGCTTTTCACCAAGGCGACGCAGTTGGAATCCAGGATTTGGGATTTTTGAAGTGAAAAGCCATGTTTCCTTGGTTCGGATTCCGTATAAAGAAATTGGAGGTCCCGTGACTATTATCAAGATGCCAACAGTCACGTAAAATTAAAAGATTAATTGCAGAGTCTAATGATTATGGTGTGATGCCAGGCTATGACAACTTTCTCTATCGTTATTTACTTTGCATTCTTCGCACCATCTTTGTAGGGAAATGGTGGTGGTTTCTTTTCGCGATTCGTAACTGTCCCTCCACCCGAGACAACATAAATACTTCTTAGCGCTGGTATTATAATGAGGGTTTAAACTGAAGATTGAGTTATTAACTTGAGTTTAAACTGATGTTGAGTCTTATAATGGCTGGTCTAAGTTAAACTGAAGTAAAGAAGGAAATATACGATCTTGGTAGCAGTGACTTGCGAGAAAAGATGACTGTCGATAATGTTTTGCAGTGACTTGCAAGAAAAGATGACTATCGACAATGTTTTGTTTACTTCTTGCAGGTAAAATGGCAGATAAAAACAATAAGCGTTGTCGTAATTTTACTTCTAAGGAAATAGAATTGCTTGTGCAATTAGTACAGAAATATTTATATAATCCGTGAAACAGTGGCCTTATGAATTCCTCCGAAATCTCCCATTTTAATAAACATACTACGGGAGGCATAAAACTGCAATGCTATTAGTAGTTGACTGAGGGGCTCTACAGCATGGTTTCTAAAATAGAAGGAAGTTACTTTATTTTCTAAAATTTACACTTTTGACATTCAAACGGCTTAAAAAGTCATTTTGACAGTCTTACCTTTTCGTTGCATGTGTTATTCTAGCACCAATTTGCTGAAATAGGATTATGCTTTATGACAGTCTGTTTTGTAAGCCTACACCTATTTAAAAAAATTTCATCCATACATGAAAGTGACGTCCCCTTGCTCGGAAAACTCGTAGTGCCCGTGGTCGTTCAATAATTTGAACCACTTCTTCGTCATCGCTTAGTATTTATTCACACACTTCGAAAATATCTTCGAGATCCATTCGTTCTGCCATGTTGTAAAGTTATGTATTCTTAAACTTCAGTTTAAACGGTAGATGAGTGGCAGTAAAATTAATCTCTAGTTAAACTTAAGATTAAGTTTTATAATACACGACTAACAGATAAAGCGAACTTTAAACTGAACCAACAGTTTAAACCTCTATTATAATACCGGCCCTTAGACTACCAGCCAATATTCATCTACGAGGGTTGGAGCAAAAGTCATTGCAACTATTTTTTTTCCCTTGCAGATATGCGAACGGATCACAAATTGCTATTCGTCGCACAGAAGCTATGCAGGCATAGTGTGTATTAACAACAACAAATGGCTCTGTGATCGCTGGTGGTAGCACAGAGAACGCTGTGAAATCAGTTCTGTGGCAAACGTCGTGCGAGATGGAACTAACCCGTGTTGAGCAGTGTACACACATCAAAATAGGTGTTCTCCAGGGGAGAAGTGCGAGGGAATGTCACAGTGAATTGGTGGAAGCCCTTGGGAATAATGCCCTCCCATGCCGTACAGTAGCATGGCGGGAAGGAAAGTTTCAGCAAGGATGTGTGGCAACCAGTGATCAGCAACGCTCGAGGCGACCTGTCGGTGTGCGCACTGATGTGGTACGTGCCGTCATCGAACAGCTCCTGGAGGAAGACAGACGATGGGCGCTACTGTAGTAAGAGAGGGCAAGTGGCATCGAGAAACGCACCATCCACAGGATATTGCGGACAGAGCTGCAACTGCGCAGAATCGCATTGTGGTGGTACCGCATGCAACAGGTACGATTTGGTGTTTGGGAGAAATGTGTGGATCATGTGGACAGTACAATCATACTGCACGACAACGCAATACCACATAAAGCAGAATGTGTTCGGCTGCAACTGCGACGCTGGGGATGGGAAGAATTGGAGCACCCGCCGTTCTCTCCTGACCTTTCACCCTTGACTTTCATGTCATACAAAGGTAAAGAAACCACTACGTGGTAGGTGGTTTGCGACATGAGAAGACATTGCCAAAGCTGTGCGACAACAGATGACCTGATTCACACATGGTGCGGCAAATGGTGGCGCAGATGGTATTCAGTACCTCCCACAACGTTAGCAGCATGTGATAAACATTGCAGGGGACTAATTTGAGGGCCTTTAGACCAAGTTTTGTCATGTCATCTGTATGTGTGCTGTGCTGTGTTGTAATGTAATGTAGGAGGTGTACTTGGCTGTAATTATTTTGTACCATGAAACCAGTATTGTCTTGTACACTGCCATAATAAATTTCTGAGGCACAATGTTCCCTTGTTCTTCAGTGTCCACACATATAGGTCCCACCTGGTCCTTTCATCTGTATATGTCGCATTTTCCAAGTAGACTGGTATCCGTAAGAATGAAAATGGTTGCAATGACTTTTGAACCAACCCTCATATTTACGAAAGTATTCAGAACCAGAATAATGATATTTATATTTGTTTTACTTGTTGTGTCGTTTGCATTGCACCAGTTCAGTTGTTTGTTCAATTTGTAGGTTTTGCAATGGAGATCAAGCTTGTTTTCGGTGGCTAGCATAATATATTCAGTGTAAAGAAGGACCAGGTTATCAAATCGTGCAATTGTGGCATAGCCACATATACCACCAGGATGAAAAGAAGTGCATGGAAGCTAACCTGGGGGTAGGATAAAAGTATCCATAAATTGACACATTAAATAGTTCATTTCTTTACAAAGTTTATTCGATATGGAGGCTTTTCATGATGCACAGTCCACTTTGTTTAGACACCAGCTTACAGATGACAGAGCATAACTTTATTGAATTTCTCATACAACAGATGGATCAACTGTTGCAACTGACACAGATCCTGTGGTTTCTGAAGAAAAACTCTTCTTTTACAGTACCTCAAAATGGAAAATACACTGGCGAAAAAAAAATACAAACACCAAGAAGGGTTTGTGCTAGATTAACGAATGTGCATTCCGCTTACCCCAAACCAACGCTGTCTGCGACTTCAGTGCTGTCAAGTGAGAGCTCATTGGAGGAAAGCCAGTTCTGCCTTGGTGCCAGTGTTGGCTGTGTGTTGGTTAGAAGGAGGCCAGGTGAGCACCTGCATTCCCCCTGTCTGCAGCGTCGACACACTGGACCTACATTGGGAGTTCTGGTCTGGGGATCAATTTCTTATGACAGCAGGAGCACTCTCGCTATTATCCCATGCACCCTAAATGCAGATGTGTACGTCTGTCTGGTGATTCGATCTTTTGTGCTGCCATTCATGAACAGCAAT
The DNA here is from genome assembly GCF_040414725.1 of Anabrus simplex. NCBI lineage: Eukaryota > Metazoa > Arthropoda > Insecta > Orthoptera > Tettigoniidae > Anabrus > Anabrus simplex. The sequence continues at coordinate 1,193,887,540 of NC_090266.1, read as the reverse complement.
ACCGTTTTTTTTCCAACACGATAATGCATGCCCCCATGCCGCTGTTGTACCCAACATCCTCTACAGAGTGTGAACATGTTGCCTTGGCCTGCTCGATCCCCTGATCTGTCCCCAATCGAGCACGTATGGGATATCATTGGATGACAACTCCAGTGTCATCCACAACTGGCATTAACCGTCTCTGTTTTGACTGACCAAGTGCAACAGGCATGGAACTCCATCCCACAAGTTGGCATCCGGCACCTGTACGACACAATGCATGCATGTTTGCATGCCTGCATTCAACAGTCAGGTGATTACACCGGTTATTAATGGACCAGTATGGCACATTTGCGATGGTTTTCCTTGCACGGATATTAACCTATATTCTTGTATCTTTAATCAAATAAATATGTTATCTCGACCAATATATTGCTAAAATTTCCATATTCTGCATTCCTTATTTCATAGTGTTTGGATACTTTTTCCGCCAATGTAACACGGTGGTATATCCCATGATCTGGGTGGCCATTCAATTGTGTCACGACAGCAAGTCCATTAATTGAATTGCTCAGTCAAGAAGATCCCCAATCCTATACTAAAGTGAGGAGATGCTCCATCCTGTTGTCATATCAAATGCATATCAGCTAAATGAGGGGCTGTTTTCAAGTTTTAGAATAACCACCTCTTATAAAAATTCCTTCAAAAAAAAAAGAATGGTCCTGCGACACTTCCACTCCAAATTTCTCCTCAAACAGTCATACGAGGTGTGTTTGAATCTTCTGAGATAATTTCATATAGAATCTGCCACGTTACTCAGCCATTGAGGTTAAATAAAGCTTGGAAGATAGGAAACTTAACAGGGTCCATCTTTTCAATACAAAAATGTTATAGTTTATTTACAACATATATTTACACTTGGAACTAGTTTCGACGCTGTTTGGGGATGTGTTGGGCTTTAGCCCAGATCTCTCTCAAACATTCCTCTCAGGTATAAAAGCTGACAATTTTTCGAGCTGCCTTGTCTTCTTGATCATCCAGTGTACTGAGTGTGTGCTAATAGTGGAGATGGGGGCGTTTCCCCCTTCATCGAGCAGTCCAGTGCAATTAGGTAATGACAGCCTTGTACTAACTAGGTGATAGCCTCTAAAAGCTAATCTGAGGGGAAGGTTTCCCGTCTTTAAGAATGTAACTTTAATTTCCAATCTTCAATAATGTAAATTTCTTCTTCAAATGTAAATCTCAAACTAGCCTAAAATCTTAGCCAAAATTCGGGAATAGAGTGTGTGACACCCTCTCGACTTCCTTATCAACTTGTTTCGAGGTAACTATGTTTTCATATCCGTTATCTATCTGTAGCCTTGTAACTTAAATTCATCTCCATCCAGTCACCTCAGTAGAATGGGATTAGCCTCTGCAACGTCAGGCAGTGAGCCCAACTAGGGTTTTAAACTTCTAAGTGTCAGTTTTCAAGGAGTGCAAGTGTCTGCCTTTGCTGCATTTTGATTTTTGGGCCAGTAACTTTAACATGTGTTCTTTTTCTTCCCACAAAGGCCCGGTAGCATGAGTATTCGATACTCCTGTAAAACTTAGTTTTTTCTGTAAAGTGGTTAGACCGTGAGAGTTTAAGACAGTGAATTCTGCTTGTATTGTAAAATGTAGGTTGTGCCTTGAGAGGCCTGGAAGTTTAAATTTTAGTGAGCAAGTATGCTCTGGGTGTTGAAGTTTGCTGTGAGAAGGCAGCAAAGGTATAAGCTTTGGACTGTAGTCTCCTAGATATTCATAGAGCATAGATGCTCTTTTTATTCTTGTAGATATACCCTGTAAATGAAATTAGGAGACCTGTCTCCTTGACGCTTGAGTGTACAGAGCAATAATGCTCAAGTAACAGTTTTAAAAGTTGGGAGCTTTAAGCTCAGATTGTTGACTTGTGAATTTTTCTGATTTCTCCAAACTTGTAACTAAACTCACCAACTAAAGGAATTCTGTATCTGAAATCTTGTACTGTCGCTGGGCGACTGGTTTTGTTAACAGTTAGCATGTGAAAAAATAAAAACAGTCCAAAAGAAATATAGCTTTGATTTTTAAAACTTTTAATTGATCTCTTGATTGTAGTAGATAGACCCATTCATGCCCGCACCTTCTTTCACCTCTGTCCACCACGTAAACTCCGTAACAGCGACCACCGGTTATTAGTAGCAGATCTGAAAGACATTAATGTACCAAAGATAACAACCAGGAAATTACCTAAGATTAAGGTGTGGGAACTACAAGATATTGGAAAAAGGACCGACTATCAGGACCGTATAAGAAGACAACCGCCTACAGAAGTGGAGAGTGGTGAGTTAGAGAGGACAAGATTTAAAAACACCTTGATAAAAGAAGCAATAGAGGTTTGCGGGAAGATAAGTGCAAGAGTAAGGGAAAAGGAGACACCCTGGTGGAATGAAAGAGTAAGATCCTTAATGAAGGAAAGGAACATAGCACAAAAAGAATGAGACAGAGAGAAATCCAAGCCAGAACAGTTAAGGGATGAGGGGAAGATCAGAGACCTCGAGCAAGTTTACAGGGACAAGGAATTGAGAGTTAAAAGAGTAGTAGAAGGGGAGAAGATAAAGTGCTGGGGAAAATTTACTCAAAAAGTGAAGGAAGACAGCAGAGACAATATGCAACTATTGTTCAGAGTGATCAAAAACAAAAGGAATTCAGTTGAAACCATCAAAGCAATTGAGGATCCTAATGGAAACCTGGTCAGGAAAGAAGAGGACATCAGAGATGTTCTGGGTAATCATTTTGATCACCTATTGAACAGGACAGAAGCAGATCAGAGAACAAAAGAACCAGCTGAAACCTGCACATAGGAACCTCCCATAACTTGGGCAGAAATGGAAGCAGCCCTTAAGAAGATGCCACTAGGGAAATCCCCAGGAATCAATGAAGTCAGTATGGACATGATTAAAGCAGTAGGAGTCCAGGGTTTACAGTGGCTACAAGAGTGCTCAATGCAGTTTGGAAAGATGTCAAGATACCTACTGATTGGAACAAGGGTATCATTATCCCCCTGTTTAAGAAAGGCAATCACCAAAAATGCTCCACCTACCAGGGAATAACACTTCTATCTCATGGGCTTAATATTCTTGAGAAAATTTTAGAGAGCAGATTGCAAGTCATCTTAGATCCACAGTTTGAAGGTGAACAGTGTGGCTTTATGCCTAACAGGTCAACAACAGACCTAATCTTCGGTGTTCAAATGTTAATGGAAAAATGACAGCATTGCAAGAGAAAAGACATGGAAATGCCTGAGAAAAAGGAATGTGCCAGTGAGACTGGTGAGGAAAGTTCAGATGCTGTAGGAGAACTGTACCAGCTGTGTGCGATTAGATAACGGACATTCATCCTGGTTCAAGACTGAAAGTGGAGTCCAGCAAGGGGGTGCACTATCCCCATTACTGTTTATCACCATCGTGGATGACATGATGAATAACATCAAGAAAACCTCTGGTGAACTAAATGCAATGGCCTTCGTTGATGATGTAATGATCTGGGGAGAAGCTGAGGAAGAAGCACAGTCGAGACTCAATGAATGGAATGTTAAGTTCCAGGAGTTCAATCTCAAGATAAGTGAACTCAAAACAGTAGTGATGGCAGTGAACAGAGAGGGACGACCATCGAACATCAGGCTAGGAAACCATCCAGAAGAAAGTGTGAAAAGCTTTACATACCTCGGCAGTGTAATATTTCGATATACACTAGCCACAAAGGAGGTAGCAGAGTGCAGAAGAGCTCTCGCTTTTACCAGCAAGTACGAACACTCCTCTGGGATCCCAAAGTACCAACAAAATCAAAGCTGGTGATGTTCAATCAGTACTTCATACCAATCTTAACCTATGGTATTGAAACCTGCATCCTCACTAAGAAAGACTTATCAAGGTTGCAGGCATCCGAGATAAAGTTTCTTAGGTCCACAATTCAAAAAACCAAAGTGGACAAGTTAAGGAATGATGTGGTTAGGAAGGAAGCTAGACAAGTTAAGGAATGATGTGGTTAGGAAGGAAACTGGGATTGTTACATCATTGTTAGATTGGGTTAGCATGTCCAGACTGAGGTGGTTTGGGCATGTAATGAGGATGGGGCCAACAAGGACAGCATATCCCTTTCAGACCTGAAAGAAAACTGGAGGTGTGAATTTTTGTTTGTACGTCAAGAACTGACTAAAATGCTCCTCAATACACATATTAATAGCTTATTTTACAAAATAAAAACTAACATCCGAAAAACAGGACCCACACAATTGTGCGTATCAAAATTCAAAACCTCGTTGTATCACGTACGATGGTGTAGCTTCAAAATTTACGTTCACTAACCAATGTACACACTTCATTGAATATATTCCGGTATTCAGTAAAGCTTCTAGATTAATATAAACGCAGTAAATAAATACTTACTTTCGGCACTACTGCTTCCTGCCATCTCGCCGATCAACTGTGCTTTTTAAACTCTTCTTCCTTCGCCCTGGCAGTCAAGCGCATACTAAAATCAAGTGAAATACACGCCACGTGTCCTCCACAATCACTGCAGTCCGGTGTAGCGCCGAAAAAACATCAAATACGGTCAGGGATAACTAAAATACGAACCCGCACAATTGTGCGTACTCGGTCTGAAAGGGATATATTAACTTGGAGAGACATATGGCAGGGAAACGGATGGTGGGAAGACCAAGAACCCACTGGATGGACATCGTAAAGATGGACATTGCATATCGGGGAAGGACACTGTAGGACGTCATTAAGAACAGAACGTATGTCAATAAGACAGAATGGAGGAGGCTAGCCAACAGTACCTGGGAAACTAGAACTGTAAAATGATGATGATGATGATTTACTTATTTACAATGTCTCCCTTGACTTGGTGCTGTTCACACACACATACGCACTCTACTGTACTAAGCAGTTATTTACATATCAATTAATTAATCAACAATGAAACTGATCGAGACTCCATTAACTATATCCAGATGGCAGGTGCATATATTATGGAGTTGCATAATACTTAATGCATGGTACAGCAGTCCTCCCTTTATGTAGTCTGTCTAGGTGAGTCGGAACCTTCATGTGTGTGGGGGTCCTCCCATATATGACAATCTGGCTTCATGCAAACACAATGTGACCCTGTCAAGTGCTGGTAATGCTGTTTAATGCTTCTACAAGGCATATACTGTGTTTGGTGACCTTCCTTCATTTTGTTGATTGCCTGATTGACTGACTGACACTCCACAGATGCCTAATTACTAAATAAATCAACTAATGCACTGTGAGGTCAGAGGGTCATTCTAGACTTTATTTACTATGGTCGATTTCAGCTCCATTTTTTATTTACCCATTGATGGTAGGTATGAGTACTAAATTACATCCAGATTAGACCATTCTGTTTCTTCCAAGTTTTTATTTATTTTTTATTTATTCCGTCAGCAAGTGTATGTACGCAGATAAATCCCATTTTAAATAATACTTAGTCCTGCATTTATTTGCTTCTACCCAGGTATTTACCTTTGCCTTGTTACATTGCCTGAACTGATCTTACTGGTGATTATTTCTCTCTTTTTTTTTTAATGATGTCTGTCTTCATTATTTATGTTGTTTAATAATCTTCCTACCCCCTGTGGGTGGGGCATGCAGACGAAGAATACACCCACGGTATCCCCTGCCTGTTGTAAGAGGTGACTAAAAGGGGTGACCAAGGGATTAGAACCATGAAACTATTTGTGATTAGTACCACCACACGGGGAACACCATGGGTCGCTTTTACTTCCGCGTAGTACCACTATATTAGGTACGAAATAGGTTTGTGATTAGTAGCAAGCAGGAGCACCGTGCAGTTAGCCCCTCACTTAGAGTGCACTGTCGGCTTGTACAGTATCTGTGATTAGTACCACTATATGAGCAGCACCATGGGTGAGCGACACCATGGTTCTGGCTAACCTATGATTTACTAATCGTAGCGATAAGTGTCATTATGAGGGGACGGACTTGGATTTTGGACCCCTTTAGACTGTAAGCATCATCAATTCAGTATTGTGCTTTAGAAACAGTCCCTTGGTCAGTAATACTATTGTTTTATGTCAGTTTCTGTGAATGTGAGGCACTGCAGGCAGGATCCAGTGATTGTTTTAAATTCATATCCATCCACTCATTCTTCGTCCTCACGTTTTGAATTCTGGTCAGTGGAGGATTTTGGACTTTTAATTTGTCATTACATTTCATCTCATTTCGTACCATTAGAGGCCAATGACCTAGATGTTAGGCCCCTTTAAACAACAAGCATCATCATCATCAATAATCCTCCTTTGTGTGATGCTATGGTAAAACCATATGGATGTCCATAGACTAAGGCAGCGTACCTCAAACGTTTTAGCCCTTGATCCCCAAAATGGGAAAAATAAAATTTTCACGATCCCTCTGAAAATGTTTTTACTACTACTATTACTACTACTACTTTGATTGTTTAGATGCCTTGATAGTGGTGTGTCTGAACTCATCTTGCTTAAGAGTGCATACTGCACTCATGCACACAATTTTGACATGTTCAACAGTGCCTCTTATAAGAGGAGTGGTACGAGAGACGAGAGATGGAAAATCATTGTGCTTTCAGTATGTGCTTTGTAAAAGTAGTTCATGAAAAAAAGAAAAATCTTCAATATTGCCAATGCAAAATGAACGGACTTGTGACAAAGCGAATTGAGCCATCTACGTCCTATGTATTGGTAATAATAATTTTAAAAAAAAGCAATTGTGCAATGCAAGTCATTTAAAATATGGATTTATTTTCTCAGATGATAAGCCACAATGTGTTGTTTGCTTTTAATTTCTATCTGCTGAATGTATGAAACCATCAAAGTTACAAAGGCACTTCAAAAAATAGGGTAACACAAGCTCACACGGAGAAATTTTATTTTACGGGCAGATATAGGGAAACACAGCAGCATGATGTGCATTACTACTCAGCATAGTCACCATTCTTGTCCAAGTACTTGTTCCAGAGTAGTACACCAAGGCATTGATGCCAGCATGAAAGAAATCTTCTTCCAGTTCCTAAAGCTACATCATGACGGTATGCTGAACGGCCGTGTCGTCGCTGAATCGCTTACCATCCAGGTGCTTTTTCAGCGGCCCAAAGAGGTCAAAATCACTGGGTGCCATGTCAGGGCTGCAGGAAGAATGGCCCAAATGGTTAATTTCCTCACCGGGGGAGTAACAGTGAATGCTGCCAGTTGCTGTGTCACACTGTAGTAATTTGCAGAAAATGACTTGGATGTCTCTCAAGAAGTGTTGTGTTTCTACATAACAGTGCCAGACCACACACAGCCAACAGCAAACGTGAACTGTTAACAGTGCTTCAGGTGAGGGGTACTGGACTATCCTCTCTACAGCCTTGGCAGGGCACTGTGTGATTTCCATCTCTTCGGGCTAGTGATGTGCGTGAATGACGTCGGGAATCGCGAGAATCGGTACTTACGACTCCGCACTCATTGTCGCATGCGACAAATCGGTTCCGTGACGACGTCACTAGAGTGTGCTGTCTGGGCGCACTCACTAGAGTGAGTCGTCCATATATAAGTGGGGCAAATTCGAACGTGCAATATTTACTATTTGTTTTTAATACAGTATAGTATGATATAACTCCCATTTAAATGAAATGTCTTATTAGTTGTCATGGATGAATTATGTCACATAATAATGAAATAACAATTTAATCTGGTAGTCTGGAACTCTCATTACACATTTCAATGCTGGGTGTAGTAATCAACGTTAATTATGCTCTTTAAAAAAAAAAAGCTATTTGTTTGGGGTGTCGACCTAGAAAGATCTTTTGCCCCTACTTGCACCATATGTGAGGAACCTCCGTGTATTTTATAAATGACGGAAGTGTAATGTGTTGAATGTGAGGAAAGGAACGTTAAGGACGACACAATCACCCAGTCCCCAGGCCAGGGATATTAATAATTTACAATTAAAAACCCCTGACCCAGCCGGGAATCGAACCCAGGGCCTCCGGGTGACAGGTGGACGCGTTACCCCCTACACCGTAGGGCCGGACTAATTATGCTCGTACTGTATTATGCTCATACTGTATTCTGCTTCCAATGTGGTTTTCAGATATCACTAGTACAGACATATAAAGTCTGTGGAATTAAGTCACATTTCTAAGAAGTGCACAACTTGTTTGGTAGCGTACCTGTCTTCTGTTACATTTAATATACAATGAACATTTCATACTGCTACTAAATATTATTATGAGAAATGGTTATAATTACTATTTATGTTTTCATCACTGCTTAACCCTAGCTAAGGTTGTCTCATTAGTGCAATTGTATTTTGATGAAATAGTAGTATTATATTATGTCATAATCCCTGTACAAGTTTTGATTTATTGGCAATCCATACAATTTGATTACTTTCAAATAGAGAATCATTTTCTGATCAAATTACAGTCGTATTAGAGTATATAACTCCAGGACACTATAATGAGAACAGGCATGGCTTGTAGAGTGACCTGGCTATAAACCAAAACAAACTCATATTACAGAACACATTCGTGCTGCACATGTTTACGTATGTGCATCATAGATGGCGCTACTTGTTCCTCAGAATCGATTCCGAAATTGGGTTTAGGATTCCCCAGACATATGGAATCGATTCTTAGCGATTCCATTCACAACCCATCACTACTTTGGACCATTCATGAAGCACATGGGTGGTAAGGAATTCAGTGACGGTGCTGCCGTTCACTGCGCCATCTTGACGTGGCTTTAGGGACTACACAGATTTCTTCCATGCAAGCTTCAATGCCTTGGTGTACCGTCGAAACAAGTGCTTAGACAAGAATTGACGGTGTTGAATAGTAATGTGTATCAGTGTTGTTCTACTGTGTATCCTCATATCTGCCTGTAAAATAAAGTTTCTTCATGTGAGTTCTTGTTAACTTGTCGTTTAAAGCTGCCTTGTACTGTAGTTTGATACATGGAAACCAAACACCTGTTTTTAAAAAATAAACCTTTGGAATTTTTCAAAAGAAAAATACATATTTTGAAAAAAATCAAGTTCCATTCATAAAGTAAGCCAAAGTTATAACGCAATGCTTGAAGCATTCTTTGTATTAGCATTAAGAGTTTGTAAGATGTGTAAGCCTTATATGACTGCAGAAACGATTGCAACAAAGTCATCCATCACATTAAAAAATGAGGGACTGTAGTTTTAAAATAAATGTGTTTTTAGCAATGAGTTTTTAACAGTTATCTGAATCCAACTTGATAGGTTTGATTCTGGCTCAGTCTGGTGGTATTTGAAGGTGCACAAGTACGTCAGCCTCATGTTGGTAGATTTACTGGCACATAAAAAAATTTCTGCGGGACAAAATCCCGGCACCTCGGCGTCTCCAAAAACCGTCAGAATGTAGTTAGTGGGACGTGAAAACAATAACAATATTATTAACAGTTATCCCTAATAAATGTGTTTTTGATATGTACTATTTTTTCCCAGAGAATCTTTTCCCTCCCCTTTATACACGTTATTTCTATTTCACAATCCCCTTTACATGACACCACGACCTCCCACCCTGGGTATCAAGATGCCCAGTTTGAGAAATGATGGACTAAGGCATAAAATCTTTCATTCCTCATATCTCAAACATTGAGATGGTTGGAGCTCTTCTTATCTTCTTTCTTTCATTACAGTGCTTTCTGTTGTACTAGTAATTTGTGTAGGGGATGATATCTTGTAAGTTCATTTGGAACAGTTGGAAAAAATAATATATATATTTATAAGTGCATGTTATTGGGGCAGAAAATATTATTTCATTGAGTTTGGGTTTGCAGGATAGAGGTATGGAGACATGAAAAAGAAGTCAGTATTTGGACCAAGGTTTGTCTCCAACACAAGAATTATATAATGAGTCAGTTCAAGAGTTTAGTATAACTGACTGCTTTCTTACAAAAAACATAGAAATAAGACAGGAATTTAAGAGTTTTCCTCACCATATGACTGTGAGGGGACACAATAGCTTTGTGACATCGTTGCTCATTTCTCGTGAGTCTTAGTCAATAAATGTGAGAGTTTTGAAATGGAAAATTGTGTACCTGTGATTTGGATTTTATATAAAACTTGAGGTGCCGTAGCTATGATCTTGTTATCAAAAGTAGTGGAAAACTACACACTTACTTAACTTTTATTTAGAGCTTTGAACAGGAGTCAGGTTGTGAGGTTTAATTCTAATGCATTACTCACTAGTCTGTGTGCCAGTGTGCAAGGAGAGGTATTGCTCTGCTCTTCATGATGAAACATTACTTTGCTGTGATTTTGTGGACATGGCATGTGTTCTTTGTGATAGTGTGGCCATTAAAATGGGCATTCTGTATTTTGATGCATAAAGCAAAATTTTAACCTGCCAGTGGTCACTATATGAGCAAAATGCTCACGGTCATTGAAAATCCTCTGCTCTTTTATATAGCATGTAGTTTCGAACTTGAGCCCTGATGTACCTTCGCACTGCAGTTTTGAGAGAAGGAGAGATGCATTGAAATGCACATCTGTGACCTTGAGAAGGGACAGGGGGGGAGAAATTATCAGTGACTGTCAACGGTGAGCATTTTGCTTCACATGCGAGTGTGATAGTTTTGCTATTGTTGAATAATGTTTCATAGTTGAAACAGTTCTTTGCAACTTATTGTATTAATGTGTAACGTAATTAGTGCGTGACGATGGCTTCATGTCATGACATTTTAGCTTGGTTTGATGAAATTCCTAGTGATCAACTCAAGGGCGAGAACTGTGAAATGGACCGTGAAAGTGAACAAGTGAACATAAAACAGATACTGAACAGTCCGAGACAGAAGAACTTGCTGATGGAACTGTACCTGGGGAGCAATCTGTAGCTGGCGAACAACTTACCTGTATGTTGGAGGTAAATGGGAATTTCATGTTTAGTGACAATGTTCATATTAGGGAAAGATAAGGTACAAAGTGGGGCAGACACTCACCAAGAAGAAATCCATGCTCACGTACTTGTGCTGAAAATATAGTGACTCATGCTCCTTGTGTAAAGGGCATTGCGAAAGACGCACACACTATTTTAGAAAGTTGGGAATTGTATTTCCAGATACAGTTATAACAATTTGGGATTTATTATTATTTGTAATTTTAATTTTTAGTGTTCTTTATAACCGTTTGAGATTTATTCTTATGTTCATTTACATTTAAGCTTGAAATTGGTTGGTATTTATAATGTAAACATGTCATATCTTAACGTGAGCATTTTGCTCAACACGCGACCACTTGCGTTACTTCATCCTAGCGACCACTGGTGGGTTAATAATAGTGCAGACAAATTGAAAACATTACCATTCATTGTGAAGTTTGAAGGAAATTGACTAAATCATCATTACTATCTTACTGAGCTCGATAGCTGCAGTCGCTTAAGTGTGGCCAGTATCGAGTATTCAGGAGATAGTGGGTTCGAACTCCACTGTCGGCAGCCCCTGAAGATGGTTTTCCATTTTTCACACCAGGCAAATGCTGGGGCTGTACATTAATTAAGGCCACGGTCGCTTCCTTCCCACTCTGAGCCGTTTTCCTGTCCCATTGTCGCCATAAGACCTATCTGTGTCGGTGCGACGTAAAGCAACTTGCAAACAAACAAACATACAAAAAAACAAAACATTACTATCTTGTAGTCATCCAGAATGTTTCTTGTGATTGCACTAAGCAACTGCGTAATTATTATTTGCATGACTGCTCAATATTTCTACAAATTATTTTATGGGAAATTATTTTCATTTTTAATGGTGAACATTTGTTTTCAGGTGCAAAACTGCAAGATCTGACATTGATTTGAATGTGATTGAATCATGTCCACTGCTGATAGCTCCACTCAACTTCACGGAAAAGAAAATCAGATATTTGCTGATAAAATTGCTGAACTATGTTACAAAAAGTATGCTGAATTACCAAAAACAGGGAAACCCATTTCAAGAGAATGGACTCTTTTGTCTGGTATTATTAAGGTAGAGGATTGGGATCCTGCATCTGCAACTTGTGTTGAGAACCTTCGAATGGAAATTGTTTCTTTAGGTACTGGCTCAAAATGTGTTGGAAGAAGTAGGCTTAACTGTAATGGTGATGTTGTACATGATAGTCATGCTGAAATAATGGCTCGTCGGGGATTTCTGCGCTACCTTTATAGTCAGATGTATTTGCATAACACTTCAGAATCGTCAGACATATTTTCTAGTCTGGAGAATGGAAAATGTGCCATTAAGAGTAACATAACCTTCCATATGTTTTCAAGTCATACCCCCTGTGGAGATGGATCAATTTTTCCTAAAGAGATTGTGTTTTTGGAAGACCATGGTGTTTGTTTGAGTGAATGCAATTTTGACATCAGTTACTTCAAGAATAATTCTGAATCGTTGAAAATGATTCATGGACAGATTCCTGATATTAAACCAGGGAAAAGGAAAAACAGTGAAGAGCAAAACAAGAATGTGGTTAAGCACATAAAAGTGGGGCATGGGGAAAGTGGAAAGGAGGAATCAAGTCATGTGGTTAGTGAACCATTGATAAAGAGTATTGCACCAGATTTTCCTATTCTTTGTTCTGAAGGTGTAGAAATTAAGGATATCTATAGAACAGGAGCAAAGTGCCTACCTTCTGAAACTATGCAGGATGCTTGCTTGCCTGGTAAAGACTACCATGTAGTTGGTGTGTTGCGTACTAAGCCAGGTCGTGGTGATCCTACATTGTCCTTATCGTGTAGCGATAAATTAGCTCGTTGGAATATAGTTGGCATACAGGGTGCACTTTTATCTCTTTTTCTTTCTTTCCCTATTTACTTGAGCTCTATAATAATCGGAGGTGGCTGCCCCTTGTCCTATACAGCATTGCATCGTGCTGTCATTGGTCGCTTCGTTGATAAAATTAAAGGAGCATTGCATTCACCTTATACAGTGAAAACTCCTCTCCTTCTGCAAGCGACATTGCCATTTCCAGATGCACGATCACCCAATAATCGCCGAAATCCATGCCCATCCAGTCTTGTTTGGTGCAGTGTTCCTGATCGGTAAGAAAATATTAATTTTAATGTTTTCTAACTTTTATCCAGGAGTATAATAATGTCATATGAAGATTACCATATTTACATGTGTACAGGCCGCACTTTTATTACTAAAAATAGGTAGGTAGAAGTAGGGTGCGGCTTTTACTCTGAATTTTTGAATTAAATGCTGTAAACACCCTTTAGTTTAGAACACTTTACTAGTATAAAACATTAGTATCTACATTCCTTACAGCCTGTTGCATCCAGATGTAATTAAAATAGTTTAAGGTACCTATTTATCATCACTTGACACTTTATCACTGTCACTGCCACTGTCAGATGTTGCGCCCCACACTGTGTCGTCTTCATTTGCGTCCATTGCGTTGGAAATTGACGTGGTTTTGAAACTCTTGGTTACCATCTCTGCTGGGATTAATTTCCTCACATCCATTCACACATTCGAGAAATTGAAGGCTTCTTGAATCATCTGCTCGATGCTGTTTCCTTAGAACTGCACCTCTATTCACGGAAGAAATGCCGCATATGTACCTTAAAAGGCCGGTTGATGGAGACATCCAGGGGTTGCAGCATTCCCGTCATTCCACCAGAAATTACAACCATGTCAGATCACTGTTTTCTTATGTTCTTCACATTCTCTGTCAAGTGAGCATGGAAGCTGTCAGTCGCCAACATGAATGGCTGATGTAACAGCACTGGGACTACGAAACTACTCTGTTTTTAACCAGTCCGTGTACAAATCTTCATTCATCCACCCTTTTTCCTGCACTTTCATTTGCATCCCTGGCGGCAGCTTTTACTTTGGCATTGTTTCTCACTTAAAAAATGCGAAAGGCAGTAGTTCGTCTCCAACATCAGTAATGCACAACAGTACAGTTTAATGCTGTTTTCCTGCCCCTGCAGTTCGAACTTGAACATTTTTCGCCTGCTTTGTTGACCGTAGTTTCCCCAGGAATTTAAAAAAATAAAGGAGTTTCATCAGCATTTCTTATTACTTCCCTCTTTACTCATGAGTCATCCTTAAACTCAAGACATCTTGCTGAAATATGAGTAGTTTCTCCTTGTACGTTTCGGGTAGCCGCTGAGCCAGTGACGTTCCTCTGTGAATCATCAATTCATGTCATGCCATAAAATCCAACCATAAATTGCTTTAAATTGACTTTCAGGAATTTCCATTCTTTCAGCAATTTTTCATCCTTGAAACTGTAGCATTTCAGCTGAAATAGAAAATGCATCTGCTCGTGTTTTACATACATACTCCATAAGATCATTTTCCCATTGTGGATATTGCGCTTTTTTCCCACAAAATGCCTGCCAATTTTGTGACTTTTTTAAAATGCATCTTAAATTAAAATCCAACGGTGCACGTTCTTTTCATCAACATCAAACTTCCTTCCGGCTTCTGTATTACCATTTTCTTCGGCGTACCAAACTACTTGCAATTTCAATTTTGAAGTGTAACTTGCTCTGAAGCAATCCATATTCCTCAATTTACAGCGGTCAACTGCTGTGCAAACAATAAATGCTACTAGGTATAATAATTTCACCACCCTCAGCTCCTCAGATAAGGCAGTACCTAATACCATCAGGCAAGTATTGAACTCGAAGAGAAGTTCAACATTGCCACATTTCTCAGAACAAAGCTACGTACCGTGAGTCTATAATGATATTCAGAAAATAAATTATCCACGAATGTCTCAAAATTCAGGTGCGGCTTATTCATACGAGCGGCCTATACGTGCATAAATATGGTATAAAGAAAGCAGGGTAGTCTTTCAGTTCATTTGTAGTCAGGTTTTCTTTTAGCTCCTAGGTAAAGATTTTTTAAAAGTGATATCTAGGCTACAGAAAAGCTCAGGTGGTTGTGTCACACTTCCTGTAACTGCTGATCCATTGCCAGAAATCACCATTATTGTATTTCTCAACACAAATTCATATCAGTACACCTTACTGTTATAGCTTGCTGTTTAGGTCAATGCACAATGGTTGGTATTAAAGTTTTGGAGGGGAATAAAATTTCAGCCAAATGAAAAATGATTTTTAAATTATTGTTTTTATTTCGTGAGTTAATTTTAATTAGAATGCTATATTTGAATATAGGTACGCTATTTTAAAAGATTCTAGTAAAGTCATAGTCATCTCATTCATAGTCTTTCCATCCCTCTAAGTTTTCTAGTTTCTGTTGTTAATGATGGTGACGATGATAAAAGTAATAATGTTATTGGTTTTACATCATGTTGCGGTCTTTGGAGACTTAGAAAATTTTATTCCATATTAATTATCTTTTTTTCTTTCTTTCTTTCTTTCTTTCTTTCTTTCTTTCTTTCTTTTTGCTATTGGCTTTACGTCGCACCGACACAGATATGTCTTATGGCGACGATGGGACAGGAAAGGGCTGGGAGTGGGATGGAAGCGGCCGTGGCCTTAATTAAGGTACAGCCCCAGCATTTGCCTGGTGTGAAAATGGGAAACCACGGAAAACCATCTTCAGGGCTGCCGACAGTGGGGTTTCTTTCTTCCTTTCTTTCTTTCTTTCTTTAAACCAAGAAATAGGCATTAGAATACAAGCTGCATCAAAATTGAGGCAGTGAGTGAGAGAGTGGGCTATGCCAGAGTTGGGTGGAACTGAGATATTTAGAGTTTTGTGTTTGCTCTAATAATGGGAAAAACATTCCTATTAACATATCATTTATTGTTTACCATTTCAAAGCATACATTTCGAACTCTTTAGGAAAATTATTTACAGGGTGTAATTCCATAATTTAACCGGCTCTTTGGGCCCTTTCCACCTGCAAGCAACCAAACGAAATAACCTTTGCATTACTACCTATAGGATCGCTAACAGTACCTACACAAGAATTGCCTTCATTACCTGGTTACTATAAAACATTTAGTCCTTTATAACAGTCCGGCTCCATGGCTAAATGGTTAGCGTGCTGGCCTTTGGTCACAGGGGTCCCGGGTTCAATTCCCGGAAGGTTAGGGAATTTTAACCATAATTGGTTAATTCCCCTGGCACGGGGACTGGGTGTATGTGTCGTCTTCATCATCATTTCATCCTCATCATGACGCGCAGGGCGCCTACGGGAGTCAAATCAAAAGACCTGCACCTGGCGAACCGAAGTCTTCGGACACATCCCAGCACTAAAAGCCATACGCTATTTCATTTCATTTTTTATAACAAATATTTGGAACTTCAGTTGATTAAAATAATTGAAGTAATTCCAGAGTAAACAAAACATTTCAGTACCTTTAGATACCCGAGTCTTCCTCCACATCCTCAGCTGTGCTAGAGCCGATATTAAATTTCGTATTAAATATAGTCCTCTATGTGCCACAACTAACACTCTTCATGCCAGTATCATCTCTTTCTTCTTTGTATACCGTACATCTCTGCAACTGATTTCACAACTGGAATGAACTTTTATTGAACCTTCTTACTTAGTGACTTACATAAAAGGGATTTTTTTTTCTTAATAGGGTACATTACTGATTTCTCATCTTCATCACTTAACTTATTCTTCTAATTAGCGTGTTTACGTCTGAGATCCACATGAGGTGATACTGTCGAGCTGGTACATGATGATAATCCTTCGCGTTCAGATTCGCCTCCTTCCGGCACATTAACGTGTAGCCTACTCTAATCCGAAGTTTCTACACACTTGAGCCCGTTTGCACTTATCATAATTTCTAACTCATTTTTTAGGTTTTTCACAGCGACTCACTATTACTTCTCCTTCACCGTCCGCCATTTTGTACACAACTAACAAGACGTGTTTGAGGATAAGCGCAGCGATTGACCAGCTCGCATAGCCGACAGACAGCGCACACATTGAATGCTTCTAGCTGCTTGGCATAGCTCGCTCTCTCGCAGCATAAACGTGAGATGAGTAATTCACAGAAAATATGTTCTTTAAAAAAGAAAGGAAGGAGCCTGCGGAAGTCTTTGATATTTTGCACACTGAAAGATAAATGTAAGCCCTACACAAGGGTACCAATAACTCAATTTTGATAAAATCTCGGCTTAGCCCACTCTCTCACTCACTGCTTCAATTCTATCATTCTGTCACTTTATCTGACCCTGTAATAATTAAGAGGGGAATTCCTGAAGGCAGTATTATTGGACCTTTATGTTTTCTTATATATATATATATATATATATATATATATATAAATGATATGAGTAAAGAAGTGT